>NC_142464.1:119650728-120304894 GCF_049115385.1 Moschus berezovskii
CCGCAGGGGCCAAAAATCAGGCCAATCAGGAAAAAGGGAAATCCCCCAGAAAAATCCCCGCGCACGCATGAACTGGCCAATGAACTTCTGCCAGCTTGATCTTTTGAACAAAAATAGGTGCTTATGTAATCCGAGACTATAAAAACCGCTGTGACCTGGGCTCGGGGCTCTTTTCCGCACTCCACTGTGCTGGAGGAGGCATGAGCCCTAGCTCGAGCTAGAAATAAACCCCATCCTTGCTTTTGCATTGCTGCGAGTGTCTTATTCTACCAGCATGGCGGGACCGGACTCAGGGCATAACACGCCAATGTCACCCGTGCCCTGCAAGCAAATCATGCCTCTGCATACGTATGTGGCCTATGCTGCCATTTTGCTGTTTCGAATCTTAGTTTCTCTTGTGAACCCAACGAGTTCCCTTCCACAGCAAGAGCAGAGAGCCTCCTCTCCGTTCTGGTCTGCCTTAAGACTCAGCAGGAATTTCTGAACCTCTTATCTCTTTCCCCCACTGCTGACATAAAGATCACTTATCTTTCTGTGCTCCCCTATCCTTCTGTTACTGAAGAATAAACTGAATACCAGCTAAGGACTGGATATTAGCCATGTAGGATCCCTGGATGCCAAGCCATGTGATAGCCTTATGGGTTGAAAGTTAATTCAAGCTCATCATAGTCAACTCGCATCAATTGCTATGGGAAACAATTTCTGCTGAAATGACTTCTTCAGAATGGTTTTACTGGATTAAGAATTTCACTTAGGGGTTAGCATCTGACTTGAATTTTTGTATGACCAAAGAGTTTAAAGAACTCAAAATTTAGTACAAACTGTTTCTGAGAGAAATATTTGAAGATCTATTTCACCAAAAGGAAGGAGTAACAATAAAATATCCAGGGAACAGGAAGATGTATGCTATCATGATATGTAATAAGAGGTACATATCTGATCCTCATCTGGTTTCTGGCACAGAAGTCCAAAAACTCTTGAAATTTCCAAAGTGAGAAGAATGATGAAGGTGGTGAATATTCATAACAAACTACTTTCAACCACACCTAAGCTTGTTAATGAGGTGACTTTTGGAAAGTGACTAAGGGTGGGAAACCACCCTGTGATTAGAGGATTGGAACTTTCAGTCTCCTTCACCCCACCCACCCCCAACCTGGTCCACATCTAGGAAGGGGAGTGGGACTGTGAGCTGAATCGATCACCAATGGACTGCAATTTAATCAATCGTGCCAAAGTAAGGAGGCCTCCATAAAAAAACCAAAAGAGAGGGTTTGGAGAGCTGTGAACACCTTGGGCAGTGAGCTCAGAGAAAGTAGCTGAGTCCAGAGAGAGCTTGGAAGCTCCACACTCTTTCCCCCACCTTGCCCTAGGCATCTCTCCCATCTGGCTCTTCCTAAGTTATATTCTTTTATAATAAACTGGTGATTACTGAAAGCCAAGGTGGAGTGGTTGAAACCTTCAGTCTGTAGCCACTGGGTCAGAACCACAGCTGACAATCTGGGCTTCAACTGAAGCGAGAGGGGGGGTACCTTGCAGGTCCAAGCCTCACTTCATCTGTGGGGCCTGGCACTGTCACCAGGAAGGTAGTGTCCAAGCTGAGTTGAATTTTAGGGCTTTCGTGTGGCGTCAAAGAATTGCTAGTGATGTATTGGGAATAAAAGGGCTTCACCGATGGCTCAATGGTAAAGAAACCGCCTGCAGTGCAGGAGACACAGGAGACTCGGGTCCGATCCCTGGTGGGGAAGATCCCCTGGAGGAGGGCATGGCAACCCACTCCAGTATTCTTGGCTGGAGAATCGCATGGACAGAGGAGCCTTGCGGGCTACAGTTCTTGGGGTTGCAAAGAGTGGGACACGACTGAGGTGACTTAGCGCACACACATACACACATGTGTCAGAAAAAACGCATTGTCACTGATGTCAAGGTCATAACATGGGCGCTGGACACTGTGGTGGGCCTAATGTATAGTTAGGTCCTGAAGAGTGTGTGCTCAGTCACCCGGTCGTATCCGACTCTCTGTGACCCGAAGGACTGGAGCCCAACAGGCTCTCTGTCCATGGGATTTCCCAGGTGAGAATACTAGAGTGATTTGCCCTTTCCTTCTCCAAAGTCCTAAAGAGTAGAGACATAATATAACATCTAAATATACCATCATTAAGATAAGACTAAAACTCAATTTTAACAAAACCAAAACCTAGATGAACATTTGAAATGATAACAAAGGCCTTGTTTGGGGTGAGGAAGACAGATTATAGATGTTAATTCATTTATTGTAAATAAACTATTTTCAAATTGTAATATGAAATATGTATCTCTTTTAAAAGTCAAATACACAATTACCAGAATAAAACATCGGCCCACCACCTTTTCATCCCTACTTTTCATTCCTGAGAAGAAACCACTTTAAAGTGTTAACACTTTTACAGCATCATGCTATTTACCTCCTTATTAGCAGCAGCAGCTAAGTAGCACACTTTCACTCTTCTTTTTCAGCTTAAGACCTTGTTGGCTTCCTAAAATGACTGTATGTGGTTTGTTTCTAGACACACCCCCTGCATGTACCTAGCATACACATCCAAACAGGCTGTTCATTTTGTGAATAATTCATCACACTGATGATTATCATTTTTGCATTTTTTTCCCGTAGGTTTTATACCTCACTTAAAAGCTTATTTTTAAACGAGCAAGGAAATGCCATTTGCTTTAGTAGGACAAGAACGAGAGTTCCGTAGGAAGAAATGCAAAATCAAAATCAGAAACCGAGATTCCATGGTACCTGAACCCCAGATCTATAGGATTTTTTTAAAAGCCTCCTTGTGAACTATTAAGTACATATAGAAAATATTAAGCAGCAATATGCACTATGAGTAATTTTAAAACTCAAAAAGAAAATTGTTAAAAGCAGGGACTTGGATATCTGTACATCAGTGTTCACAGCAGCATCACTCACAATGGTCAAAAGGTGGAAACAGCTAAGTGACCACTGACAAATGAACGGAAAACAAAATCTAATACAGACATACGATGAACTGTGATTCCAGCTTATGAGGAAGGGAGGTCTGACGCGCACCAAGTAGGGATGAACTTTGAAGACAAGACACTAAGTGAAGTAAGTGGAGTCGCTCAGTCGTGTCCAACTCTTTGTGACCCCAGGGACCACTGCCTACCAGGCTGCTCCATCCATGGCATTTTCCAGGCAAGAGTACTGGAGTGGGCTGCCTTTTCCTTCTCCAGGGGATCTTCCCGACCCAGGGATCGAACCCAGGTCTCCCGCATTGTAGGCAGACACTTTTCCATCTGAACCACTGTTGGCCAATTGCAAAAGGACTCACTGGGATTTCATCATATGAGCTACCAAGAGTCATCAGCTTCTTGGAAAGGGGAATGGAGATTGCCAGGATCTGAGGGAAAGCGGGTTAGTGCTTAATGGGGACAGTTTCAGTGTGACATGAGAAAAGTCTAGAAATGGGTAGTGGTGATGATTGTACAATGACGTGAATGTACCGCCGAATTGCACTCTTAAAAATGGTTCAGAAAGGTACATTTTATGTTATGTATATTTCACTACAGTAAAAAAAAAAGGGGGGGGGAATTGACAGTATCCAAATTGAGAGGCTCTTTTTTTGACCCCTCAGTCATAACCACCCTCCCATCCTCTCTGAAACAATCGCTTTTGCAGCCTTTTACATTTTGGTATAGTTTCCCACCCAAGCCCGAATTCCAAAATGACATCGCTTTTAAACTTTCAGTAAATGGAATTAAAACAATTCATGCGTCTACTTTTTGCTCTCCATTATTTTGTGTAAGATACATCTGTGTTGTCTGTAGCTACAGTTCATTTTCATTGCTGGATAGTATTTCATCATATAAATATCTAACTGTTATTCATGGGCATTTAGTTATTTTCAGTTTTTGGCTATTTCAAACAGTGCTGCTATAAATGTTATTGTATTTCACTATTAATGTTATTGTATGCACGCATGCCTCAGTTTCTAGGGTAGAATACCCAGGAGTGAGTCACTTGGGTCAGAGGGCACAGGAGCTTCTACATGCTCAGGAATGTGATCTGTTTTCTAAAGTGGTTATACCAGCTTGTGCACTCATTAACAATGTATGGAAGCTTTGATTTTCCACATCCTAGTCCCTACAGGTTTGGTCCATCTTTAGTGCCAATCTGTGGTAGTTTTCGTTTCTTGGATTACTAATGAGTTTGAGCAGGGTTGAGTAGTTGCGACGGAGGATGGTCCATGTACCACCTAGTCATTTACAAAAGCAGGTGTCACAGCTTAGAGAACAAACTTCCTGTTTCCAGGGGTGGGGTGGTGGAGGGAAGGATGAGGAGAAGGGATGGTTGGGGCGTTTGGGATGGACATGTACCACTGATATGTTTAAAATGGATAACCATACAATGTCCTACTGTATAGCACAGGGAGCCCTGCTCAGTGTTAGGTGGCAGCCTGGATGCGAGGGGATTTAAGGAGAATGGGTACATGTATGACTGAGTCCCTTTGCTGGCCACCTGAAACTATCGCAACACTGTCAATCGGTCATACTCCAATATAAAATAAAAAGTTAAATAGAATAGGGTGTCAACTCCTAGACTAGGGGTAACATGTCTGCTCACTTTTATAACCAGTATCAGGTACCATGTCTGGCTCTTTCAAAAGTACCTGCCACAGAAAATGATCTACAATTATAATTTTCAAGGGTTGAATATATCCTTTAGAACTTTTACTTTTATTATTGTCAATCATGTGAAATGTTTGATTACAACCAGTAGTATGAGCCACTCAATAAACATATTGAGAAACCCATTTAGCACTGATGAACTTGAGAAATTTCACACACAACATAGTCCCAAAGACCAGATAGGAACTGTTCTCATATATGTCTTTTTTTTACCTCATCCTTTAAAGGAATATGTATTTATGTACAAGGTAATTCTGCCAAATGGAATCTTCTGTTAAGTAAAATGCATGCACCAAGGAAATTTACTTAATATTAATCTTGACCATGTTAATGTTTTTAACCCTCTCTACCAGATGACCGGCTTCCCAGGTGACTCAGTGGTAAAGAATCTGCCTGCCAAGGCAGGAGACACAGGAGACACAGTTTTGATCCCTGGGTCAGGAAGATCCCCTGGAGGAAAAAAAGACAAGCTACTCTAGTATTTTTGCCAGGGTAATCCCAAGGACAGAGGAGCCTGGTGGGCTACAGTCCATGGGGTTGCAAAGAGTCAGACACGACTGAGCAACTGTTCACACACACAGACACCAGCTGATGGATGATTCACGATACACTGCCTTTCAGAAACAGGATCGGGCACCAGCCATCACGCGGCCAGATGCGCTTGCAGGTAGACCAGGAAGGCTGAACAACCAGGACCATCCTGCTATTCTGTTATGTCTTCGCCCAGATTTTCTCCTTTTCATATGTTATTTCACCACTTAATGTTAATTTTTGCAGCAAGCACTAGCTTGTATTGTTTTCTCTTTTTCACATTGGTATTTATAAAATTCACACGTTTTAAATATACAGCTGGACAAATTTGGGCCACTGTATACAATCACAGTCACCGTGACAACCAAACTACAGAAGCGCTCCCTCTCTCGGCAATGCTCCTTATGCCTATCACGTGATACACGTCCTTCCTCTCATACCTCCAGCCTCCAGCAAGCAGTCCTACTTTCTCTGACGATAGTTTTGACAAAATCTCATATAATCAAAATCACACAGTACATAACATTTTGTGTTTTACTTTTTCACTTAGAGTTGTTTCTGAGATTTACCCCTGTGTTGTCCTCCTCTTGTTTCAGATTACTGTTCCATCGTACACAATTTGTCTGCTTGCTCATCCGCTGATGGACATTTGGATTTCTTCCAGTTTTTGGCTGGAATGTTCACACATTTTTATGGGACTTTTGGATAAATATCTAAAAGAGGAATTGCTGAATTTTATTAAATATATGTATGAAATTTTATAAGGCTCTGGAAAAGACTGATGCTGGGAGGGATTGGGGGTGGGAGAAGACGGGGACGACAGAGAATGAGATGGCTGGATGGCATCACCAGCTCGATGGACGTGAGTTTGAGTGAACTCCGGGAGTTGGTGATGGACAGGGAGGCCTGGCGTGCTGTGATTCATGGGGTCGCAAAGAGTCGGACACGACTAAGCGACTGAACTGAACGAACTGATGTATGAAATTTTATAAGGCACTTCCATATTCTTTTTCAAAGTGGCGTTACCACTTTGCATTCCACTAGCAATGCATGAGTTTCAATTGCTGTATGTTCCCACTGGAGAAGGGAATGGCAAGGGACTTTAGCATTATTGCCTTGAGAACTCCATGAATAGCACGAAAAGGTAAAAGATATGACACTGAAAGATGCACTCCCCAGGTCAATAGGTGTCCAATATGCTACTGGATAAGAGTGGAGAAATAACTCCAGAAAGAATGAAGAGGCTGAGCCAAAGCGAAAACAACGTCCAGCTGGGGATGTGACTGGTGATGGAAGTAAAGTCCAATGCTGGAAAAAGCAGTACTGCATAGGAACCTGGAATGTTAGGTCCATGAATTAAGGTGATTGGAAGTGATCAAACAGGAGATTGCAAGAGTGAACACCAACATTTTAGGAATCAGTGAACTCAAATGGATGAAATGGGTGAATTTAATTCAGATGACCATTACATCTACTACCGTGGGCAAGAATTCCTTAGAAGAAATGGAGTAGCCATCACAGTCAAAGAAACAGTCCGAAATGCAGTACTCGGGTGCAATCTCAAAAACAACAGAATGATCTCTGTTCATTTGTAAGAGAACAGAGTTTATTGGCAGGAGAAATATCAATAACCTCAGATTTGCTGATGATACCACCCTTATGGCAGAAAGTGAAGAGCAACTAATTAAGAGTCTCTTGATGAAGGTGAAAGAGAGTGAAAAAAGCTAGTTTAAAACTCAACATTCAAAAAACTAAGCTCATGGCATCTGGGCCCATCACTTCATGACAAATAGATAGGGAAACAATGGAAACAGTGACAGACTCTATTTTGGGAGGCTGCAAAATCACTCAGATGTGACTGCAGCCATGAAATTAAAAGATACTTGCTCCTTGGAAGAAAAGCTATGACCGACATAGACAGTGTATTAAAAAGCAGAGGCAACACTTTGCCAACAAAGGATCATATAGTCAAAGCTATGGTTTTTCCAGTTGTCATATACAGACGTGAGAGTTGGACCATAAAGAAGGCTGAGTGCTGATGAATTGATGCTTTCAAAAAGTGGTGCTGGGGAAGATTCTTGAGAGTCCCTTGGACTGCAAGGAGATCAATCAATCTTAAAGGAAATCAACCCTGAATATTCATTGGAAGGACTCATGCTGAAACTAAAGTTCCAATACTTTGGCCACCTGATGCGAAGAGCTGACTCATTGGAAAAGACCTTGATGCAGGGAAAGATTGAAAGCAGGAGGAGAAGGGGACAACAGAGGATGAGATGGTTAGAGGGCATCACCGACTCTATGGACATGAGTTTGAGCAAACTCCGGGAGATAGTGGGGGGCAGAAAACCCTGGCATGCTGCAGTCCATGGAGTCACAAAGAATCCTACAAGACTGATGTACTAAACAGCAACAACAGTGTTCCCACCAAAGTTTAATGTATTGTTGATGGGGGTTTTGTATTATTTTAGTGAATATGAACTGGTATCTTTCTCTTCATGGTTTTAATTTGCAGTTCTCTTGATGACTAATGATATGGACATCTTTTCATCTGCTTATTATGTGCACGCATGCCAAGTCACTTCGGTCGTGTCTGACTCTTTGTGACCTTATGGCCTGTAGCCCACCAGGCTCCTCTGTCAATGAAATTATCCACTCAGGAAGATCTCATGGAGAAGGAAATGGCAACCCACTCCAGTACTCTTGCCTGGAAAATCCTGACAGAGGAGCCAGCTGGGCTATGGTCCATGGAGTCACAGAGAGTCAGACACAACTAGTGACTAAGCACAGCAGCAACTACACAAGAACAATGAATACAACTTCAACAATAACTGAAACTTCAAGTTAGACTTCTATTAATATATAAAACAATTTCTGATTTGGACTAAAGTAAATTTTAACCAGAAGGAATCAAGCACCTCAAATTTTAGAAAATATACCTTTGAACATTGTATAATACTTCAAGGTATATTTAAAACGTATTTCCTCAGTTCAGTTCAGTTCAGTTCAGTCGCTCAGTCGTGTCCGACTCTCCGCAACCCCATGAATCACAGCACGCCAGGCCTCCCTGTCCATCACCAACTCCCGGAGTACATTCAAACTCATGTCCACAGAGTCGGTGATGCCATCCAGCCATCTCATTCTCCGTCGTCCCCTTCTCCTCCCGCCCCCAACCTTTCCCAGCATCAGAGTCTTTTCCAGTGAGTCAACTCGTCGCATGAGGTGGCCAAAGTATTGGAGTTTCAGCTTTAGCATCAGTCCCTCCAATGAACATCCAGGATTGATCTCCTTTAGAATGGACTGGTTGGATCTCCTTGCAGTATAAGGGACTCTCAAGAGTCTTCTCCAACACCACAGTTCAAAAGCATCGATTCTTCGGTGATCAGCTTTCTTTACAGTCCAACTCTCACATCCATACATGACCACGGGAAAAACCATTGCCTTGACTAGACGGACCTTGGTTGGCAAAGTAATGTCTCTGCTTTTTAATATACTATCAAGGTTGGTCATAACTTTCCTTCCAAGGAGCAAGCGTCTTTTAATTTCATGGCTGCAATCAGCATCCGCAGTGATTTTGGAGCCCAAAAAAATAAAGTCTGACACTGTTTCCACTGTTTTTCCATCTATTTCCCATGAAGTGATGGGACCAGATGCCATGATCTTTGTTTTCTGAATGTTTGAACAGTTAAGTTGAATCTTGCACCTACTTCTCATTTAACTATCTCGAAACTGAGTACTTACCCAGTAAGGAATGCCATCAATTGAGTTAGATAATGTTAGCAATCCAACTGTCAGTCCGACAGTTCAGTCGTGTCCGACTCTTTGCAACCCTATGGACTGCAGCACGCCAGGCCTCCCTGTCCATCCCCAACTCCTGGAATTTACTCAAACTCATGTCCATTGAGTCAGTGATGCCATCCAACCATCTCATCCTCTGTCATCCCCTTCTCCTCCTGCCTTCAATCTTTCCCAGCATCACGGTCTTTTGTAAAGAGTTAGTTCTTCACATCAGGCGGCCAAAGTGTTGGAGTTTCAGCTTCAACATCAGTCCTTCCGATGAACATTCAGGATGGATTTCCTTTAGGATGGACTGGTTGGATCTCCTTGCAGTCCAAGTGACTCTCAAGAGTCTTCTCCAACACCACAGCTCATAAGCATCAATTCTTCAGCACTCAGCTTTCTTTATAGTCCAACTCTCACATCCATACATGAGTACTGGAAAAACCATAGCTTTGACTAGTAGTCAGTTTTCCAGAAGCAGAACCAATAGCTATGTATAGATATTTAAGAGGTGGAGAAAGGCATGGCAAACCCCTCCAGTATTCTTGCCTGGAGAATCTCATGGACAGAGGAGACTGATGGTCTACAGTCCATAGGATTGCAAAGAGTTGGACACAACTGAAGCGACTTTGCTCACATGCAGATATATAAGAGGAGATTCGTTTGGGAAATCGGCTCATGTGAGTATGGAGGCTGAAATAAGCCCCAGTCTGCTATCTGCAAGGCAGAGTATGAAGACCTGAGCCAGGAGCTTCAGTGCCAGAGACCAGGAGAAGAGGGACATCCGAAAGTGGTCTGGGGACTTCCCTCGTGGCTCAGTGGGGAAGACTCCACCGGCCAAGGCAGAGTTCATGGGCTCTGTTCCTGGTCTGGAAAGATCGTGCCTCAAAGCAATGAAGCCTGTTTGCCGCAACTGTTGAGCCTGTTCTCTAGAGCTTGTGAGCCATGACTGCTGAGTTCTCGTGCTGCAACCACTGAAGCCCACGTGCCTGCAGCCTGTGCTCCACAACAAGAGAAGCCACTGCAATGAGAAACTCAGGCAGGGAACAAAGAGGAACCCATGCTCGCTACAACTAGAGAAAGCCTGTGCAGTAACAAAGATACAGGGCCACCAGAAATAAAGAAATAAATAGAAAGAAAGCGGGGTGGGCATTTCCCTCCAGCGTGACTTCATAGTCTGAACTAGACAGGGTGTGATACAGCGAGGGGATCAGGAGTGCATCAGGGTTAAAGCACACCTGTTCCACACGTCATCCCATTGCCTCAGGCGCCCCTTCGCTTCCCAAGGCCATGACAGGCTCTATCCGACTCAGGGCCTTCACGTCACTTCTTTCCTCGGCCTGCCATGGCCTTCCCCATGTCTCTTCTCAGGCTGAAGCCTTCAGCTTCCACAAGGCCTCCTTTGCTCGCCCATCCTGCCGTGGGTCCCTCCCTTTCACCTTCATCCCAGTGTCTTCTCTAGAACCTGGATAACCCAGTGGAAATCCATAATCGTTGTGTTGACCTGATGGTTTCCATGCTTCTGAAGTCAGAACTCTTGCCGGCCTTGGTCACTCTCACAGGCCCAGCATTTGGAAGGGTGCCTGGCATGCAGTAGAAATTTTGATCAACAAGTGTTAAGGGAATATATACAGGCAGTGAGGATGCATAACAAGTGGTGGTGATAGACATTTTTTTTTTTTAAAGCTGCATGGAATCAAGTGTCAGATGTGTTCAAGTCATGTTTAAGTTTTATAGATATATATATATCTTAGCTAGACAAATAATATTATTAAAATTCCTAAAAAAAAAAACCTTATTATTGTACATCTGAGGCATCCCCGGTGGCTCAGTTGGTAAAGAATCAACCTGCAATATAGGAGACCACCTGCAATGCAGAAAATGTGGGTATAATACCTGGGTCAGGAAGATCCCCCGGAGAAGGAAATGGCTACCCACTTCAGTATTCTTGCCTGGAAAATTCCCAAGGACAGAGGAACCTGGCGGGCTACAGTCATGGGGTCACAGCAGGTGGGCATGACTTACTGACTAAACCACACCACCACTGCACATGTGAGACACTTTAGTATATTACTTCCCTGCCACATAGAAGCGATAGTTTCTATCATGACATGAGGTTCATCAAGAACATAACATTATTGCAGAACAGAATGTAGTCCACCTGAAATCCCTTCAAGACAGCAAATTAGTCCTCTGGATTTTACCTGAAAATAGGATCAGATCCGCTTCTATTTAATTGGGCTTACAATCCTGTTTCATGAGTTTGGGGCCTCAGTGGGTAGATATAGACTTATCTCATCATAGTTCATCAAGTGTCACTTTGCACAATCACTGTTGTGGTGAAAGGCTATGTATATGTTGGCATTTTCCAACTCAAATCATCTAAGTCTCTCAGTAAAAGTTCCCTACAGGGAACTGCTGTGGGCAAGATTCATGCTTTTTCTGCTTCTTTTGGGCGTGTGTCAGTGTGAGGAGAGAGGGGGCCCAGCTAGAGTGATCGGAAGCATTAGAGTTGTCCCTTGTGTTTTATAGATTTTCCCTCCATACTTTTTCCAATGGATTTCATTTCATGCTTTCCTGGACGCTATATGCTGAAATAAATAGCAAATAGTCAATGTTTTCCTCCAAGCTCTCAGAGTAGTTGGGGGAAGGCGGACCTCATGTAACCGGGGAATGCATCATGAGTGAATCCTTCTTCATAATCATTTACGGATTTTTTATATCGTGTATCACTTGTAAGTACATTGCCCCTGGGAACAAGAAATGCAATAATAACAGCTACCCTTCGCTGAGTGCCAGCCATTATTCTAGACATTCTACATAAGAAAGAAGAGGGCAGGACTTCCCTGGTGGTCCCGTGGTTAGGACCCCACACTTCCACTGCAGGCGACACAGGTTCGATCCCTGGTCAGAGAACTAAGATCCTGCATGACACGTGGCAAAGCCAAAAAGTAAAATTAAATAAGTAAGACACTTACTTATAATTTCTCTAAAATAAATAAAGAATACAGGAAAGGGGACTGTCGAATGCTTCTTATACACAAGGCTTGATATACACTATATCCTGAATTCCCATAATAACCCAATGATGTAAGTAGTGTTATTCCCACTTTGCATATGATAATATTGAGGCACAGAGAGCTCAAGCTCCCTTCTTAAGGTCTCGCAACTAATAAATGAAGGTATAGGGTTTTAAGCACAGGTTCATCTGATGCCAGGGATCATGCTTCTAAGGGCTGCACTGTATTAATATTTTCCACAAGATGAGAACACAGCCTCAGAGATATAAATCACCCAAGATCACAGTGCTCAGCTGACATGGAATTGATCCTGAACCCACGCCTGAGACCTGAGCACACGAGAAGAGAAGAAACAGCAGGAGATGTTCGGTGACCTGCATGTGTGCAGGGCTGGCTCCAGGTTAGGATTTCTTAGTTACAGGAAGAGCAACATTTATTAGGGGCATATATATTTCAGAAACCGTGTGAACTTCATAGGATTAGCCAAATTAACCCTCACACTAACCCTTTAGGGCAGATAATACTTTTGCCCATCTTATAGACGAAGAACTGACATTTAGAAGTTTCAAGCACCTGTTCAAAGCCACACTATTTATACCAGCTTTACTTCATCACCATAGCCTTCAAATTCCTTGTCATGAATAAGACCATTTGTTGAGGGTGAAAACTGGAACTGAAGTGTCCAATAGTTCCAAATCATGAGACAGTGGGACAGCATACGCTGAACAGTGCCGTGTACATAACAGGTACTCATTTAACATTTCGTGAGTGAACTGCATTAAAAAAAGAAAATGCAAGATGGGCAAGTTTCTCTTCAAATAGACTGCAGGAGAAAAGGGAACACCATTCAAAGGTCTGAACTTGGGATGCGAAATCAGTCCCTGCTGAATAGAAACGCAAGAACAATGTTTCCCATCCGTATCTTCTGGCCTGTGCTCCTACCTCCGCTCGGCCCAGCCCTTGCTGTGATTTTCTCCCAGCCCTGCTTCTCTTCCCAGTCTGATTCCGTCCCAGGACCTCATGCCACATACTCCACCAAAAGCCCCTTCTTCCACCTTCCTCTCCAGTGTGCCCCATCCCAGGATGC
This sequence comes from Moschus berezovskii, assembly GCF_049115385.1. Classification (NCBI taxonomy): domain Eukaryota; kingdom Metazoa; phylum Chordata; class Mammalia; order Artiodactyla; family Moschidae; genus Moschus; species Moschus berezovskii. The sequence continues at coordinate 119,663,833 of NC_142464.1, forward strand.
CCACAAACATGAAGATGATGATGTAAATGAGACTGTGTTTATTGAAACGCTTGCTCTATGACAGGGACTGTGGTAAGCACTTCACATTTACAATGAAAAACAACCCCATCGACAGATGAAGAGACCAGCAAATAGAGAGGTTCAGTAACTTGTGCAATATCACAACTGGAAAAGGCTAGCGACCCTTCTGCTAAGGTGCTGATGTAATTAGACTCTTTTTATTGGAGTGCGGTTGTCTTACAATACTATATTAGCTTTGGTTTACAATATAATGATTTCGTATTTCCGTGGTTTATACTCCATTTTAGTTTATTACAGAATCATGGCTGTATTTCCCTGTGCTGGACAATAAATCCTTGTTGCTTATTTGTTTCATCCATAGGACTGAGCGACTGAACTGAACTGAACGAGTGGTTTCCATATACTAATACCCTACCCCGTTCTTGCCCGACCTGTTCTCTCTTCCTCATGGTAACCACTAGCTTGTCCTCCGTATGTGTGGATTTCTGTCTTGTTACATCCATTCATTTATTCTATTTTTTAGGTTCCACATATAAGTGATAACATGGAGTATTTTTTCTCTGACTTATTCCACTAAGCAGTATTCCCTCTAGGCCCATAAACATTGTTGCCAGTGGCAGAATTTCACTCTTTTTTAAAGCTGAGCAATATTCCATTATCTGTATTATATATGTATGTTTGTATGTATAGTGTCTAATGCACATGTGTTCTTTATCCATTCATCTGCTGATGGACATTTAGGTTGCTTCCATACTTTCACAGTTATAAATAATATGACTACGAACATTGCAGTGCATGTATCTTTTAGGATTGTTGTTTAGCCACTAAGTCAAGTTAGACTCTTTGCAACCCCATGGACTGCAGAACGCCAGGCTTCCCTGTCCTTCACTATCTCCTGGAGTCTGTTCAAACTCACATCCATTGAGTCATCCAACCAACTTATCCTCTCTCACTCCTTCTCCTCCTGCCCTCAGTCTTGCCCAGAATCAGGGTCTTTTCCAACATGTCAGCTCTTTACACCAAGTGACCAAAGTTTTAGAGCTTCAGCTTCAGCATCAGTCCTTCCAATGGAAGTGATGTCCATGCTTTTTAATGTGCTGTCTAGGTTCGTCTTTTTGGATGAGTGTTTCTGTATTTTAGATTTATTCCCAACAGTGGAACTGCTGGAACATATGGTAACTCTGGGCTTCCCAGGTGGCATCAGTGGTAAAGAACATGCCTGCCAATTCATGAGATATAAGAGATGTGGTTCGATCCCTGGGTCAGGAAGATCCCCCATAGAAGGGAATAGCAACCCACTCCAGTACCCTTGCCTGGAAAATCCCATGCACTGAGGAACCTGGCAGGCTACAATCTGTGGAGTCACAAAAGAGTCGAACACAGCTGAGCACACATGCACGGGGTTATATAATCTGGACATACTACAGGTTGTTTAAACAGTCACCCACTGAGGGTGTTGTTTCCAGTTTGGGGCTATCACAAAAAAGATACTATAAACATTTCTGCTGTTGATTTCTATTTTGATTCAGTGGAGGCTCAAGAACACATTCGGTATAATTTTAATTCTTCTCAATTTGGTAGAAAGAAAGAAAGTGAAGTTCCTCAGTCATGTCTGACTCTTTGAGACCCCATGGACTGTAACCTACCAGGCTCCTCATCCATGGACTTTTCCAGACAAGAGTCCTGGAGGGGGTTGCCATTTCAGTTTACTGGCCCAGGAGCTGGTCCTCCTTGCTGTATGTTTGGTTGATACTAGTTAGATCTATTTTAAGAATGTTAAACCAAGCAGCAACACCTGAGACCCCCTTGCAGGGTTCTTGGCTCGTGGCTTGAGGAAAGTAGCTCCTCCTTCTGGGCCCACGTGGCTCGGAGCTCCACTTCTGCCTGCACTGTTTCAGCGCCCCAAGAGCCAACAAATCCACTCCGTTGTTGCTCTGCCTTTAAAGTATCCTCTGAGTCAGCATACAGCCTCACTGAGCTGCCTAAGAGGGGTGACTAAGGAAGCATGACTAATACATGTCATGTGGTATCCTGGATTGGATTCTGGAACTGAAGAAAGAAAAGGACATTGTGGGAAAGCTGAGGACATATAAGAAAATGATGAACTTGACTTAATGTATTAAGTTGGTTCATTAATGGTGACGCATGTACCATGATCGTAAGATGTTAATAATAAAGGAACCTGGATGTAGAGTATAAGAGGAACTATCTTTGCAATCATTCTGTATAGACTCTAGAAGTCTTCTTTTTAAAAATTTCGTTTAAAAAAGACATCTCCCCTTCAAAATCCTGTTGTTCTTGGTTCAGACCTCCCTGTTTCTGTTTCATAATTTCTAGTTTTGTTTTTTTTTTCCCCTTTATGGATGTAATGTCTTCCTTTATTGTTTTGAGGATTTAATCCATGTCATTTAAATGCCTCTGAGAAGATGATCCTAATACCTATAATTCCTCGACGATAAAATCCCTGTCCACTGGGTTTGCAGACAATCTTTTGTGATAACTGTTTCGAGTACAGGCTTTGTAATTTCTGTTTGTGGATTTATCTTGAGTAGTTGTTTCTTACGTCTCCCCCTCACTGATGATACCTTCTGGGTCTGGTGGTTTTGCAGTTGCTGCCCCCCGGGGTAGTGAATTTCCCCCGATCAGGACCAGGTTTTTTATATTGGTGTCTCAAGTTTCTTATTTTATAGTGCCTTCAGTGGTGGAGATATTGGCTTAGATCTCAATTTGGGGGGAGCCAACCAATAGGAACTGTAACCTTAGAAAGAGTGAAACAAACAAACCAGGGGGAGTAAACACACAACACAGGAAACCTTTGGTTCACCAACTCACGCACACTTGCCCGCACCTGGAAGCCCAGCCACAGCTCTGGTGGTCAGTTCCATGCAGGCTTCAACTTGCTTCCGGCTGATGGTGCCTCCACTCTGCCTTTGTCCTTTGCCCCAGATCTTCTCTGATGCCGGTGATAGCCTGTTCAACACCCATCCATGAGAAACAGAAATATGGGGGCAATTAACAGCCCATGGGGCAAACTTCAGGGAATGAAGACTGGAGACAATGGTTAATTGCTCCTCCCCAGCAGCCTTCTGGTAGAAAATGCTGAGGCGTATTCTGTCTTCTCAGGATCACTGAGCTGCCAGGAGTACAGGTAAGCTGTTCAGTGCAGCAGACCACACTGAGGCCCTATATTCACCTCGCCACCTCTCTCATTTTATTCTCCCTACTCCAGTTCCTTATTATCACTTCCAAAATAAACTACCTACACATAAACCTTATTCTGCTTTGTGAGGAAACTGGGATAAGACACACCCTGATCTCATTAAAAATCAACAAGACATCAGAGGGTAATTGTGCCCACTGATGAAGTCCCTAATAGTCAGCCTCTTGAGTCCCAAAGCAGGGCAGAGGAGGGCTAAAAGTGAATCTGATAAAATAGATAACTAATCAGAGCCTACTGTATAGCTCAGGGAACCCTACTCAATGCTCTGCAGGGAAGGAAATCCACAAAGAGGGGATATATGTATACGGAAGTCTGATTCACTTTGCTGAAAAATAGGACAAACATGGCATTGTAAAGAAAACATACTCCAATAAAAATTAAATTTTATAAAAAGTGAATCTGAAGGAGCAAACAGAAAATGAAAAGAATCCTCCCCCAAAGCTTATTACTCTCAATTTTCAGTTCAGTTCAGTTCAGTTCATTTCAGTCGCTCAGTCATGTCCAACTCTCTGCGACCCCATGAATCACAGCACGCCAGGCCTCCCTGTCCATCACCAACTCCCGGAGTTCACTCAAACTCATGTCCATCGAGTCGGTGATGCCATCCAGCCATCTCATTCTCTGTCGTCCCCGTCTCCTCCTGCCCCCAACCCCTCCCAGCATCAGAGTCTTTTCCAGTGAGTCAACTCGTCACATGAAGTGGCCAAAGTATTGCAGTTTCAGTTTTAGCATCAGTCCTTCCAATGAACACCCAGGACTGATCTCCTTGAGAATGGACTGGTTGGATCTCCTTGCAGTCCAAGGGACTCTCAAAGAGTCTTCTCCAGCACCACAGTTCAAAAGCATCAATTCTTTGGCGATCAGCTTTCTTCACAGTCCAACTCTCACATCCATACATGACCACGGGAAAAACCATAGCCTTGACTAGACGGACCTTGGTTGGCAAAGTAATGTCTCTGCTTTTTAATATACTATCAAGGTTGGTCATAACTTTCCTTCCAAGGAGCAAGCGTCTTTTAATTTCATGGCTGCAATCAGCATCCACAGTGATTTTGGAGCCCAAAAAAATAGTCTGACACTGTTTCCACTGTTTCCCCATCTATTTCCCATGAAGTGATGGGACCAGATGTCATGATCTTTGTTTTCTGAATGTTGAGCTTCAAGGCAACCTTTTCACTCTCCTCTTTCACTTTCATCAAGAGGCTTTTGAGTTCCTCTTCACTTTCTGCCATAAGGGTAGTGTCATCAACATGACAAAATGCTCTTTGTATACAAATACTCTAATTCAGATGTAAAAGGACTAGTCTAAGAAATTGATGTGACCACCAGGTGCAAAGAACTTTTAATCAAAATAAGATGACTTGAAATTATAAAATATATGGAGGAGAGCTGAGGCAGAGTCCAGTCACCACTTGGCACTGTCCGGCACTCTGAAACGTCAGAAAGGAGATCCATAAGATAGTCTGCAGTGACTCTTCCAGTTCGAAGTCAGGGCCTTGCTGTTGTTGAGTCATTAGGTCCTGTCTGACTCTTTTGTCACCCTATGGACTGTAGCCCACCAGGCTCCTTTATCCATGGCCATTTCCTTCTCCAGGAGATCTTTCCCATACCAGGCTCCTCTGTCCATGGGATTTCTCAGGCAAGAACACCGGAGTGGGTTGCCGTTTCCTTCTCCAGGATACCTTCAAACCCGTGTCTCCTGCATTGGCAGAATTACCACTGAGCCACCTGGGAAGTCAGGGCATACCTTTCTACTGATAAAATGGAAACACCCGCCCTCCATGGGGTGAGGTGAGCAGTGATCACTGAGATACACTCACATGGTTTGGAAATGTGCTTCCAATCAGGCACCACTAACAAAGCACGTCCTTCAACCAGCAGGAAGATCCAGTACACTAGGGCAGAGGGAGAGAAGTTCCAGAACAAAGCTGTGGTGTGTGTGGCTAGGGGTGGGGTGGGGAGAGGTTTGTAGTTTGTAGTCTCCAAAAATACATGCTAAAGTGAGCAGGTATGCAACCTGGAGAGCCCCAGATGGAATACGACCCTCAGTTCAGCCCTCCCGTGGCAGGACCTAAACAGAGCCTTTGTTCGATATTTGGCACATGGTTCCCAAGGCAGCAGTGGTCTGGTTTGGGGAGACATATGACACCCTCAGGGAAAACGGGACTTGGAAGAAGCAGAAGGCCCAGCCCATGCAGGAGAAACAGAGGTGATGGTGTGTTCTTTCAGCGGGCAAGGCTGCTTCCTATACATCAGGATGCTTCTACCAGACCAAGGTCCTTTTGGAAAAGAAAGAACAGCTCTCCTGGCTGGTCCTGGCTATGAGCAGAATCTTTTATATGCAAGGTTGTTGTGAGAAATTGGCTCCTGTTGACTGTCAGATGACTGCTTTGATTTGATTTTGTGGAGTGGCGTAGTTTTGTAAGAAGTCAGGTAAGTACCGAGACAGTACCTTTGCTTCCAGCCAGAAGCCTCAGCAGGAATTGAAGCTCTAACAATAATAACATCAGCTCTGCTCATTATCTCATTTAATCCTCAGAGCCTCCCCACAAGGGAGGTGCTAATATTAACACCAAATCACACGTGTGCAAATCGAGGCACAGAGAGGTAGAGTCCTGTTCCCAAGGCTACAAAGCTGGCAAGTGGCCCATTTGGGGTTCAGACCAAAGCCTCTCATTGCATTTTATCTACACTAGCCGCAGGACCTCAGCAAATCTCCTTACTCCATTTGAGGGCCTGTCTGCAAATGTTTTCCATTGCACCTCGTGATGTTCATAGGTTTCAAGGGAGGAACACCTGAATTTTAGCAAGCATCCACTGCATTCATTCAGTACATTGCATATCAAAGAGAAATTGCCCAAAACAATGCCTGGCACCAGATGGGTTTATTCAGTTGAGGCTGAAAGTGAATATGTCAGTTTTTCCCTGTCGCAACACCCAAAACACTTGGTGGCTCAGAGGTAAGAAGTGAAGTGAAGCCGCTCAGTCGTGTCCGACTCTTTGTGACCCCATGGACTGTAACTTACCTGGCTCCTCAGTCCATGGAATTTTCCAGGCAAGAATACTGGAGTAGGTTGCCATTTCCTTCTCGAGGGGATCTTCCCGACCCAGGGATCGAGCCTGGGTCTCCGCATTGCAGGCAGATGCTTTACCGTCTGAGCCAGCAGGGAAGCCCCAGTGGTAAAGCATCTGCCTGCAATGCAGGAGACCTAAGAGATGTGGGTTCAGTCCCTGGGTCGGGAAGATCCCCTTGAGGAGGGCATGGCCACCCCCTTCAGTATTCTTGCTTGGAGAATCCCATGGACCAAGGAGCCTGGCAGGTTATAGTCCACAGGGTCACAAAGAGTCGGACACACCTGGAGTAACTAAGCATGCACGCACTGTTCACTGGCCCCCAAGGCGCTCGGAGTAAATTCCAAACTGCTCCCCAAGCCTATGCGGCTACACCTGCTCTCACTGCTGCCCACCCTTGACCTTCTTTCCTAACACCCCTCCCCACTCAGCTCCAGCTACCCTGGCGAGCTGTCCTCCTCAAGATCTGCAAGTGGCAACCCGTCTGCCTGGCACCTTTGTCACTGGGATCACTCCCTGACTTCCCTCAGGCTTGTGCTCAAACATCTCCTCCAGGAGGTTTTCCCTGACAGTGTCACTGAAAATAGAACCCTCACCTATCCACGCATTCTCTATAATGTTTCTTTCTAGTATGTTTCAATGCCTAAAGTGTATTATTTATTTATTGAATAATAAATTATTATTTAATAATTATAGATTTATTAAGCAAATTTTATTATTCAATCTCTAGACTGTAAGCTCCATAAGGCTATGGACTTTGTCTTGCTGCTTCTCTAGGGTCTAGAACTATGCCTGACACATATGAATCAGATATATTTACACACATACAAATATATATACAGAGGATGAGATGATTGGATGGCATCACGGACTCAATGGACACGAGTTTGAGCATGCTCCAGGAGCTGGTGAAGGATAGGGAAGCCCGGCGTGCTGCAGTCCATGGGGGTCAGAAGGAGTCAGACAGGACTGAGCAACTGAATGCACATCTACAAATGTACATGCACACACGTAGATACCTGTATAGACATAAATGTACACACACAGAAAGCTGTATTAAGAGACACATATATATACATATATGTGCATTTATTGACTGCTTGAATGAGTTAATTAATATTAATATAATTTCACTTTTCACTTTCATGCATTGGAGAAGGAAATGGCAACCCACTCCAGTGTTCTTGCCTGGAGAATCCCAGGGACGGGGGAGCTTGGTGGGCTGCCGTCTATGGGGTCACACAGAGTCGGACACGACTGAAGTGACTTAGCAAGCAAGCAAGCAATGCTACTGTGATCACAAATTTAACACAATTCAGTTCAGTCACGTCTGACTCTTTGGGACCCAATGGACTACAACAGCACGCCAGCTTTCCCTGTCCATCACCAACTCATGGAGTTTACTCAAGCTCATGTCCATCGAGTCAGTGATGCCGTCCAACCATTTCACCCTCTGTCATCCCTTTCTCCTCCCACCTTCAATCTTTCCCAGCATCAGGGTCTTTTCCAATGAGTCAGTTCTTCACATCAGGTAGCCAAAGTATTGGAATTTAAGTTTCAGGCATCAGTCCTTCCAATGAATATTCAGGACTGATTTCCTTTAGGATAGACTGATTGGATCCCCTTGAAGTCCAAGGGACTCTCAAGAGTCTTTTCCAACACTACAGTTCAAAAGCATCAATTCTTCGGCGCTCAGCTTTCTTTAGAGTCCAAATCTCACATCCATACATGACTACTGGAAAAACCATAGCTTTGACTAGGCGAACCTTTGTTGGCAAAGTTATGTCTCTACCTTTTAATAAGCTGTCTAGGTTGGTCATAACTTTTCTTCCAAGGAGCAATCATCTTTTAATTTCATGGCTGCAGTGATGGTTAATTTTATGGTCAACTTGACCGAGCCATGTGGGGTCCAGGTATTTGCTTGAACATTATTCTGGGCACGTGTTGGAGGGCGTTTCTGAATGAGATTAATATTTGAATCAATAGACTGAGTAGAGCAGATTGCCCTTCACCATGTGGGTGGGCCTCATCCAATCCACTGAAGGCCTGGATGGAAGAAAGTCTGGATGAGCGAGAATTCACTCTCTGCCTGGTTTCAATCTGGGACATTGAGTGCCTACTGCACTCGGACTGGAACTTACACCATCACCACTCCTGGCTCCAGGCCTTTGGACATGGACCGGAACCACACCACTGGCTCTCTTGGGCCATTAGTTTAGATAAGGCAGGTTATGGGTCTGCTCATCCTCCTTCATCACCCAAGACAAACCTTTGCAGTAAATCTTTCTCCCCACAATGTCTATCTCCTATTGATTCTGTTTTCCTACAGAACCCTAACAGAAAATATTTTACATTTTTAAGGCAATTACTCTGATCTTTTTAAAAATTTTATATTATAAAAGTATTATGTATGGATGTGAGAGTTGGACCATAAAGAAGGCTGAGCGCCAAAGAATTGATGCCTTTGAATTGTGGTGTTGAAGACTCTTGAGTGTCCCTTGGACTGCAAGGAGATCAAACCAGTCAGTCTTAAAGGAAATCAATCCTGAATATTCATTGCAAAAACTGATGCTGAAGCTGAAGCTCCAACACTTTGGCCACCTGATGAGAAGAGCCAACTCATCGGAAAAGACCCTGATGCTGGGAAAGATGGATGGCAGGAAGAGAAGGGGATGACAGAGGATAAGATTGTTGGATGGCATCACTGACTCAGTGGACATGAGTTTGAGCAAGATTTGGGAGATGATGATGGACAGGAAAGTCCTGCGTGCTGTAGTCCATGGAGTTACAAAGAGCTGGACACGACTGGGGGAATGAACAATAACAACATCAATTCTAAGCGTAGTGTTTTGTAGAGATATAGAAAGTTAAAAGAACTTTTTTAAAAAATGTACATATTTTTAAATTTATGGGCATGCTGGGCCTTTGCTGCTGCCCAGGCTTCTCTGCAATTGCAAAAAGGGGTGGGGGCTGCTCCCTGGTTGTGATGCAAGGGCGTCCCATTGCGGTGGCTTCTCTTGCGGCAGAGCACACGCTCTAGGGCACCCAGGCTTCAGCAGTTGCAGCTCCTGGGCTCTAGAGCACAGACTCAGTAGTTGTCGTAAAGGGGCTTTGTTCCCCCATGACATGTGGAATCTTTTCAGATCAGGGATCGAACCCGTGTCTCCAGCATTGGCAGGCAGATTCTTTATTACTGAGCCAGCACGACGACCTAAAAAAAAAAATCTTGATAACCCCACTATTCAAATCCAGCTATTATTCATGTTCTATTGCATTTCCTTCCAGAACTTCTCTACCCATACAATTGTTGCTTTTCAAGATGTAATTATACTGTATATAATTTTATATCATCATTTTTTCATATTAAATTATAGACACTTCTCATTGTTAGTTTAGTCTTCATAACCATCATTTCTAATATCTTTGTAAGTGGAGAGTATATGTGCCATCATTGATTTAAATTCCCCCTGCTTGTTGCAAATTTAATTTGCTTCCATTTTTCATTATTACAGCAATAAACATCTGCTGACATAAAGCATTTTCCATATTTAGAATTATTTCCTGAAGATAAATTGTCAAAAGTAGAACAATTGCATCAAAGTGTACTGCTTTACTTAAGGCTCTTGCTACAAACTTCCAAAAAGTTTTCTAAAGATATCTTTTCAATGTATATTCTCCCAAACAGAATATGAGCCTGTCCATTGCACACACACTGTAAATTCCCTCCCAGAAAGCTCTCTCCCAGGATGAAGTTGAATGACCATATATGTTGGGAGAATCTCATCTCTGGAAGTCTCAGGAAGCCTTGGGGTCTCCTTTCCTGGCTTTCTCACTGCGTCCCAAGGCTTTCTGCTCCAAGCAACAGAACACACATCAGTGAAATGGCCTAAACCTTGGGCAGTGAGTCATTCCCTAGCCAAGAGGAAATCCTGAGGTGGGGCTTTCTCTAAAAAGCTTTGTGTTTTTACACTTGGTCCATTCTCATTGCAGCTGCTGCAACCCCATATCCAAGCATCACATTGTCTTCGCACCACCCAGCACCACAGAGGGCTTGTTCTCCTTTGGCCAACTCATTGGCCAGGTTGACATCACAGAGTCATGCTTTCTTCAATCTAGGGTACATTTGGGAGGTTCCCATGACTTGGTGGCTGGATGGCATCACCGACTCGATGGACATGAGCTTGAGTGAACTCCGGGAGTTGATGATGGACATGGAGGCCTGGCGTGCTGCGGTTCATGGGGTTGCTAAGAGTCGGACACGACTGAGCGACTGAACTGAACTGAGCTGATGACTCCTCTTTGCTCCATAGCTTTCTAGAATGACTCACAGACCTCAGGAAAGTGCAATACTTATTACAGCAATTTTATTATAAAGGACAGAGTTCAGAACAGCCGGAAGAAGGCGTAAACAGGGCAGGGACCATGAGAAGCCTGAATGCAAAGCTCCTGTGCCTTCTCCCCACTGAATCAGGACCTGTTACTCTCCCAACAAATGTCTTCCTCACCCAGGATGCTCCAACAAGCTTCACTATCCAGCTTTATACTGAAGTTTTAGGAGATTCCCTGATAATTTAGTCAGTAAAGAATCTGCCTGCAATGTAGGAGACCTGGGTTCGATTCCTGGGTCAGGAAGATCCTCTGGAGAAGGAAATGGCAACCCACTCCAGTATTCTCACCTGGAGAATCCCATGGACAGAGGAGCCTGGTGGACTACAGTCCATGGGGTCGCAAGAGTTGGACACAACTTAGTGACTAAACCACCACCATTGTGTAGGCATGATTTACAAAATCGTGGCCACATGGCTGAACTCAGTCTCCAGAACCCTTTCCTTCTCTAGAAGATCAAGCTGGCTCAAAGTCTCAGGCCTCTAGTCATGTGGTTGGTCTTTCCAGGGACCAGTCCTCATCTTCAAGTATCTAGAGGCCAAACATGAGTCATCTCATCATTTTAAGTTAAGGTGTGGCCCAAGGGATCCATGGTAAAACAGACGATTTTATCACTTGGGAAATTACACGGGTTTTAGAAGCTCAATGCTAGGAACCCTGGACAAAAACAAGACAAATAATTAACTCTGCAGCACCAGTTCATGTATGTTGACATCCCAAGAATGCTCTCTCTTTACCACAGATAGTGCTACCACCTGGATGAATGGTCCATCTTATGACTTCTGTTCTCTATGATATGACAACCATTGGGAAGAAAGACTTCCCACTGAGCCTGTGACTGCTGTCGTTCAGGTGCTAAGTCGTGTCCAACTCTGCGACCCCATGGATTGCAGCACATCAGGCTTCCCTGTCCTCCACTATCTCCCAGAGTCTGCTCAAATTTATGACCATTGAGTCAGTGATGCCATCCAACCATCTCATCCTCTGGTGCCCCCTTCTCCCCCTGCCCTCAATCTTTCCCAGCATCAGGATCTTTTCCAATGAGTCAGCACTGCGCATCAAGTGGCCAAAGTACTGGAGCCTCAGCTTCAACATCAGTCCTTCCAATGAATATTCAGTGTTGATCTCCTTTTGGATTGACTGGTTTGTGGTTATCTCTAATCTTTTTTCTGTTCCTGCATGGGAACAAGGGAGACTTTTGTTCTAATTGTATGAATATTCTAGTAAAGATGTATGCTGCTGCTGCTAAGTCACTTCAGTCGTGTCCGACTCTGTGCGACCCCATAGACGGCAGCCCACCAGGCTCCCCCATCCCTGGGATTCTCCAGGCAAGAACACTGGAGTGGGTTGCCATTTCCTTCACCAAGTAAAGACGTATAAATATGTTCCATTCTTTTGGTCAAAGTTATTGCTTGATATTTTATAATTAACTACCATTCTGTTTTTTATTTATGTTTCCCTTATGTTCCAAACTCATAATTGTTGACTTGGATAAATGCCACTGATTTTTATATATTTATCTTCTCTTTGGTTTCTTTACTCATGAACTCATTAATTCTAACAGCATTTTGGTCAATTTATTTGGATTTTTTAAAGTACTAAATTGTATCATCCTCATATAATGATATCTTTTTTAATACTTGCGGCCCTTATTTCTGGCTTAGGCCTTATTACACCGTTCTGGACATGAAGAATAAAATTAAATAGTAGCTTGGTTTTATTCTTGACTTCAATACCAAAACTTCTGGAGCTTTATCATTAAGCACAACGTTGGCTGTTTTGAAATACTTTGCCATGCTAATGGTGTAGACTTCAAGTTCTTACATATTTAGCATTTTTATTATTAATCAATGTTAACTTTTATTTATTGGCATTTAACATCTTTAATTTTTGCATATTTATTTTTATGAAGCTAGTAACAGAATTTATTTTGCATTTTTTAAAAATAAAAGTAGTATGACTTGGAGTTATCTTTCTAGAATGTGGGATCATCTTTAACAGTCAATTCTATCATTTTTATAAAAATCAAGATGCTTGTAGTCAAAGCTATGTTTCTTCCAATAGTCATGTAGGGATGTGAGAGCTGGACCATAAAGAAGGCTGAGTGCTGGGGAACTAATGCTTTCGAACTGTGCTGCTGGAGAAGACTCTTGAGAGTCCTTCAGACTGCAAAGGAATCAAATCAGTCAATCTTGGAGGAGATCAACCCTGACTGTCTTTTGGAAGGACTCATGCTGAAGCTGAAGCTCCAATACTTTGGCCACCAGATGGGAAGTGCTGACTCACTGGAAAAGACCCTGATGCTGGGAAAGATTAAAAGCCAAAGGAGACGAGAGTAGCAGAGGATAAGATGGTTAGATATCATCACCAACTCATTGGACATGAATTTGAAGAAACTCCAGGAGATATGAAGGACAGAGGAGCCTGGCATGCTGCAGTCATGGGATTGCAAAGAGTTGGACTTGACTTAGAGACCGAAAAACAAGAACATTTAAAGAACCCTTCCAGATACTTTGACAGATATCTTTTTTGAGTGAGCTCTGCCTTATGAAGAGATTCAGCGTCCTGCTGCTTGCAGCAGGTGAAACCAGATAAACTGCATGGTCTGCTCTAGTACTTTGTAAACAGTGAGTGACATCACATAAGCTGTGTTTTAGGAAACAAATGTCCCACCGTATCAGGGCCGGGAATCTATGACCCACGGGCTAAATCCCACTCCTTACCACCAGTTTTTGTAAATATAGTTTTATTAGAACACAATCTTTTTTATTTTTTGCTTCATCATATAACTTTTTGTACAAAAGAAAATGTGTAATATTTGTGGAAAATCATAATCATGATAATAAAACAAATAAAATAAATTCCACTTGTGATTTAAACATCATCCCAGTGCTCCTCACATATGCCCTTCCTCCTTCTTAAATGTAAATATTCCCCTGAAACTGGTGTTAATGACTTCCTTGTCTTTTGGGAGGTAATTTTTCCAAGTATGTATGTGTCCCCAAACAGTGCATTATCTAATTTTTCTCATTTATGAGTTTTATAAGAATGAAATTGCTCTCCATTTTTCAAGTGAATATGATGCTTCTAATATTTACCCAGGTGGATGTTCTGTTGTAGTTCATTTATTTCCCCTGATGTGTAGTTTTCCATCATACTAATATATCACAATTTATCACTCCATTCTGCCAGCTTGATTTGTTCCTAGTTTTCTCATTATGACAAACAAGACTGCAGTGAACATTCTTAAATGAGTCTCCAGATGCACGTGCCCAGCAGATTCTAGAAGCGGAACCCCTGAATAATAAAACACGTGCCTGTTCTGCTGTGTAAGACGGTGCCAAGTTGTTTTCCAGAGTGTCTCTGCCTATGGATCACAGTCACTGACGTCCATTCATACTCAATGGCTGTTTATGTGTTACACAAGGAATTAAGTGACTGCAAAATAGTTGGTATGGCCCACATAGCATAAAATGTTTACTAACTAGGCCTTACAGAGAAGTTCACCTGTTATAAATATCAATCAGCATTCTGAGAAAAAAAATAAAAGGAAGAAGAGATTCTACCATAAAAAAGCTCAAGAAGTGGTATAACTCCTGGTAAAAATTTAAATTTTACTCTGAGTAAAAAATAAAATTCTGGCTTCCTCTATAAGGATAAAATATACATATATGTGTGTGAGCTCACACACGTATATATATATCAATTTGATTTTATACCATTATTGTACAAAGTTTTTCAAGCTACAAATCCGTTTTTCATTAAAGAAATATTTGTATCTCTCAGCACACTGATATTTGTGGGGTTTGTGTGTTTTTGAAAGAAATTGAAAGTGTTAGTTGCTCAGTCATGTCTGACTCTTTGAGACCCCATGGACTGCAGCCTGCCAGGCTCCTCTGTCCATGGGCTTCTCCAGGCAAGAACACTGGAGTGGGTTGCCATTCCTTTCTCCAAGGGATCCTTCCAATCCAGGGATCGAACCCGAGTCTCCTGTGTCTCCTGCATTGCAGGCAGTTTCTTTACCACTGAGCCATCAGGGCTGTCTTATGACTGCAATACATTTGTATATTTCTTCTTTTTATTCTTCCATTTCTTAGCCTCTTAATCTGTTTGTGTGTTAGTCGCTCAGTCGTGTCTGACCCTTTGTGACCCTATGGACAGAAGCCCAGCAGTCTTCTTTGTCCATGGAATTCTCCAGGCAAGAATTCTGGAGTGGGTTGCCATTTCCTTCTCCAGGGAATCTTCCTGACCCACGGACTGAACCCAAGTCTCCCACACTGCAAACCAGACTCTTTAGAACTGAGCCACCAGGGAAGCCCCCTTGATCCATTTGATGGCATTTTAAAAATTACTTTTACAATTTACTTCTGGTTCCTCTCTGATCTGCCAGCCACAGAAATGATTTTCAGTGACCATGGTTGCTGCTACAGTCAGCTCTGATTCATGATAATGGTCATTACCCGACTCATAATATTCACAGGGTGGCCATTGGGGAGGCCACAGTACAGGGGATGCTTCTTGGAAGTCAGGCAAAGAAACAGTGGTCCCACCTCACTTTGACCTTTGTCAAGTTCCTTGACTTCTATTAGCTGACTTGTTTCTCTTTTACGGAAGAATTGCTGCCTGACTGGATGAGGAGGCTAACAGGAGTTAATGCTTGTGGCATAGCTAGGCTGTTTCCTTCAACATAGCAAATGCTTACCAAGAGCACAGAATTGCTGACATCATCAAAAGAAGGTTTTCAATTGAGTCAGTCGTGGGAAGCAATGCACTGCAGTGGTTGAGAACGTGAGTTCACATGTGGGTTCTGTCCCCAGGTCCCCTCTTTGCCACTTCTGTCATACAAGTAAGTTTCTCTACCTCTCCTCCCACCCAGAAAATGAGGATAATCATGGCTGCACAGGGCTGTCCTGAGAATTTAACAAGATGAGCATGAAAAATGTTGGATATCCAGTAAATGAGAATTACTACATGCATTATTAACATTATGGTCATAGAGGCATCATGCTAGAGAAAAAAGAACAGTGAATCATGCATCATAGGATTCTGCTTCTAGTCCTAACTTACCCTGTGTCCATGGTCTGTTTATCTAGTTTGTCTGAGCTTCCATTTCTACGTCCTTATTTATCTTTATTGAAACAGAGTTGCTATAGACCACTTCCCATCAGTTTTAGGTTTTTAGGTTGTCTTCAGATAATGGACCCTTTTACTGCCTGGTCTAGGATGAGTCTCCCCCACTGCTGGGATGGACTGGGTACCCACAGAAAATGTACAACTTCTATAAACTTTGGCCACAGCTGTGTCTATCCTTACTATGGATCCTTGGACAGTCAACTGACTCTTCTATAAAACGGATATACTATTGGCTTCCTAATAGGATTCTTGTGAAAAATAAGTAAGAAGGGAATACAATATTTTAAAAGCTTGGTAACAGCATAAACCAATATTAGTCTAAGGGTAAAGATGGTCTTGTTCATCTTTTTTAGGTTTAGCAGTGAAGCAATGGCAGGAGATTCATTGATATTTGTAAAAATGATTGAGTGGAATCTCTTGTCTTTTAACCTCACTCATTTCACATGTGGTCCTTAGGGCCTCAGAAGATGTTTGTTTAAAGGTATCTTGAAAGATAAGACATTGTTCCCACCCACCTTCCCCCAAGTTGTCCTTTAGATGGACACTGCGGGTTGGGTCCTAGATGGGCAGTGAGAGAAAAGGAGTTTCATACTGAGGTTTTGTCTGGAGGGGGATCGACTGTCTCACCCATAGAATCCGCTTCCTGAATTCAGCTTTCTGCTGGAACGACGAGGTGGCCAGAGCAGGGATCTGAGGGCAGCTAGGCAGGAGTTCTAATCCAATTTCACTGCTTGTGGGCTGTATGATTCTGGACATTTTAATCAGCATCTCTGAACATAGTTACTCTTTCCCACCAATGGGTGTAATATACTTTTTTGTGGGATTATCAGGAAGATCAATTAACACAGAACATGATATCTAGAACACAATCAGGGTTCAATAAACATGAACTTGTTAATGCCTTCTTTCAAATCTTTTTGTGCGGTGTGGGGAGAGAGTTGGAGAAGGAGGAAAGAGAGCAAGAGAAGACTCCAAAGACAAATCATGTTGTGTCTGCAGAACCCAGGAGGTTTCTTGGAAAAGCCATAAAGAGAGAGAAGCACCCCTCACCCCAGGCTGTGTCCATGGCCACGGGTTCATCCCTACTGTTTGCAGATGTGAAATTCAGGAATGGCAAATATTAGACCAAGGCAAACGTGGCTTTTGTGACTTTCTTTGAGGCTGCTTTCTGAGAAGTGTCTCTCCACCTCTGCCTGTTCGCTGGCCTCGGAATGTGCTCCCGCAAAAGAGACTGAATAGTCTCCCGGGTGATGAAGATGTCCTTGGCTCAGACTGTGCTGATCTGGGCCTGAATGACTGGTCTGGGATTAGTGAGCAGGAACTCCTGATGTTCAAGGCAGCTCTGGCCTCAAGATGACATGAACGGTGATAGCTCCCAACAGGCTTGCTTGCTTCTTGTCCCCATCCAGGATTTCAGTTTATTTTCATTTGTAAGGCATTTGGCTCAGAGGCCACAGGGTCTTTGATTATGGTATTTGGTGGCATATCTTCAACCCTTGAGGATCCTCCTGTGATGAAATGAATGTTTGTGTCCTTCTAAAATTTTTATTTTGAACCATTAACTCCCAAAGTGGTAGTATTAGAAGATGAGGCCTTCAGGAGGTAAGTAGGATATCAGATGAGGTGATGAGGTAATGAGGATGGTGCCTTTGTGATGCAATTTGTGCCCTTATAAGAAGTGACCATAGAGCTTGCTTTCTCTCTCTCTCTCTCTCTCTCTCAGCCATGTGAGGATAAAGTAAAAAGACAGCGTTCTGCAGAAAACTCTCACCAGGAACCAAATAGGCCAAAAACTTGGTCTTGGATTTCCCAGTTTCCAGACTGTGAGAAATAAATTTTTGCTGTTTTAACCACCCAGCCTATTGGAGAGGAAGGAAGCATGGTGTGGTAAGCATAATTTTAAAATGGTCCATTGAAAAAGACCCTGATGCTGGGAAAGATTGAAGGAAGGAGGAGAAGGGAGTGACAGAGGATGAGATGGTTGGATGGCATCACTGACTTGATGGACATGAGCTTGAACAAGCTCCAGGGGTTTGTGATGGACAGGGAAGCCTAGCATGTTTCAGTCCATGGGGGCTCTAATTTCGATCACAACTGAGTGACTGAACTGAACTGAAACATTCCCTTCTCCAGGGGAATCTTTCCAATCCAGGAATTGAACCTGGGTCTCCTACATTACAGGTATAATCTTTACCACTGAGCCACCATGGAAAGAATGATCTTGAAAATCTAGCTACATAAAAATTACCACAGTATTCCAGCCTAAAACAATACCCATTTATTTTCTCACAGTTTTGTAGATCTAAAGTTCTTTGCTTAGTTTATCTTAAGACTGAAATGGAAATGTTGACCAGTCTGAGTTCTCACTGGAGGCTGTGGGGGGAAAATCTGCTTCCAAACAAATTCAGTCTCCTGGAAGAATTCACTTCCTTGTGGTTATAGGACTGAGGTCCCCGTTTTCTTTATGACTGCCGACCAGACTTACTCGCACCTTTAGAGGCCACCTTAATTCCTTTCCATGTGCTTCCTCCATCTTCAAGTCATCAAAGGAGAACTTTGTGTGTGTCCAGCCTCCCTCACACTTTGAATCTCTGGCTTCCTCTGCCTTTGACCCTTAAACTCAGCTGTGATTAGGCCAAGCTCCAGACAACCTCCTCATATTAATGAAAGCTAATTTAAGATCTTTATTATATCTGAAAAATCCCTTCACATCAGGACTCAGATTAGTGCTCACTGGAGACTAGGAGGAGGTGTATGTACACTGGCATCTGAGAAGCTCAGTTGTTGCTGTTCAATCACTAAGTCATGTCTGACTCTTTGAGACCCATGGACTGCAGCATGCCAGGCTCCCCTGTCTTTCATCGTCTCCCAGAGCTTGCTCAAACTCAAGACCATTGAGTCGGTGATGCCATCCAACCACCTCATCCTTTGTCGTCCCCTTTTCCTCCTGCCTTCAGTCTTTCCCAGCGTCAGAGCGTTTTCCAATGGGCCACCTTAAAATTCTGCTTACCACACCATGCTTCCCTCCTCTCCAATAACAGCACCAGGTAAGGCCTCAAAGTTTTACAGTTCAGTGACCTCCAGTTGGCAAGTAAGATGCCCTTGGCCTTCAAAAGTGATGCTCTTAGTTCACCTCTTTAACTTGGCTTCCAAAGAGGATGGATGTTTCTTCTCAAAGAAAGAGTAGGGTTCCCACAACTCCCTCATCTTCCATGTCCCCTGGATTCATTCTCACAAATTGATGAGTGTTATGATATGATGCTTGGGCAAATATCGAGGCAGAGGTTAATTCTGCCACCTCTTAGGGATTCCCTGGGCATGATGCTTGATCCTCTGTTGGAGGTTTCATGTAGCATGGGAGCGACTGGAGCTTCCTTATACTAAATTTTTTGTGACAGGTAGAATAATACTACCTTAGATATAGGGTTCAGGGAAGGAAGAAAAGGGTCATTCACACTGAACGAAGCCTTTAGAATAATAGTCTGTTTCCTTTGCTTAAAAGCTACAGACACCATCAGACAAAACAAGTCTATACTTGCCTGTTTCCATTATGGAAGGGTGGATACAGCACCCTGGGCCCATTTCTCCTCACTTTATGTTTTTCTTTGTAAACAACTTTCCACCTGTCAGAGAGGTGCCAACTGGAAGAAGAACACAGAGTTCCCACTGTATTAACAATGCTTCATTCTTTTACTTGGGTGTATATTATTCACTGTTATTTTTTTATATTTGCATATGTCTAGAAATTTTTATCATGGCAAAATGCCCCCGTGGAACTCTATAACCTCATATTAACCTGTTTAGATCTATGTCTACTGAACTTAAGAGCCAAAGAGAACAGGAAGATCACTTTGGTATCCCCAACCACATACATGGCTTCTGGAATAGCATTGGCTATAAAGATCTATTTGTAGACTTAGATTTTGGCAGTTTATCAAGTTGGCTTACCTTTTCCCTTCCCATGCTCCAAATTCTACCCAAGCCTTAAACTGAGCTCAGAATGTCCCTTCCCCAAGTCTTGAGATTTTCACCAATGAGTACAGTCCCTGTTGGCATCTCTCAGAATGTGTATATTCTGTACCAGTCTGTGTTTTAAAATAGAGACAGAAAGAGAGACAGACAGACGGACAAGAGGAAATGTACATTTTCTGAGTACAAAGAAGCAGACACAATTTTGTCTCATTTCATCCCACAGACACTTTTGTGAGGTACCCATCATCCCCATATTAGAGTCCACAGATGCCAAGATAGTTTAATAAGTGCCCACTACTGACCATATTAATCCCTTATGATTATACAGTGGAAGTGAGAAATACATTTAAGGGACTAGATCTGATAGATAGAGTGCCTGATGAACTCTGGACAGAGGTTTGTGACATTGTACAGGAGAAAGGGACCAAGACCATCCCCATGGAAAAGAAATGCAAAAAAGCAAAATAGCTGTCTGAGGAGGCCTTACAAATAGCTATGAAAAGAAGAGAAGCAAAAAGCAAAGGAGAAAAGGAAAGATATAAGCATCTGAATGCAGAGTTCCAAAGAATAGCAAGGAGAGATAAGAAAGCCTTCCTCAGTGATCAATGCAAAGAAATAGAGGAAAACAACAGAATAGGAAAAACAAGAGATCTCTTCAAGAAAATTAGATATTCCAAGGGAAAATTTCATGAAAAATGGGTTCGATAAAGGACAGAAATGGTATGGACCTAACAGAAGCAGAAGATATTAAGAAGAGGTGGCAAGAATACACAGAAGAACTGTACAAAAAAGATCTTCACGACCAAGATAGTCACGAGAACGTGATCACTGACCTAGAGCCAGACATCTTGGAATGTGAAGTCAAGTGGGCCTTAGAAAGCATCACTACGAACAAAGCTAGTGGAGGTGATGGAATTCCAGTTGAGCTATTTCAAATCTTGAAAGATGATGCTGTTAAAGTGCTGCACTCAATATGCCAGCAAATTTGGAAAACTCAGCAGTGGCTACAGGACTGGAAAAGGTCAGTCTTCATTCCAATCCCAAAGAAAGGCAATGCCAAAGAATGCTCAAACTACCGCACAATTGCACTCATCTCACACGCTAGTAAAGTCATCCTCAAAATTCTCCAAGCCAGGCTTCAGCAATACATGAACCGTGAACTCCCAGATGTTCAAGCAGGTTTTAGAAAAGGCAGAGGCACCAGAGATCAAATTGCCAACATCCGCTGGATCATGGAGAAAGCAAGAGAGTTCCAGAAAAATATCTATTTCTGCTTCATTGACTATGCCAAAGCCTTTGACTGTGTGGATCACAATAAACTGTGGAAAATTCTGAAAGAGATGGGAATACCAGACCACCTGACCTGCCTCTTGAGAAACCTGTATGCAGGTCAGGAAGCAACAGTCAGAACTGTACATAGAACAACAGACTGGTTCCAAATAGGAAAAGGAGTACATCAAGGCTGTATATTGTCACCTTGCTTATTTAACTTCTATGCAGAGTACATCATGAGGAATGCTGGGCTGGAAGAAGCACAAGCTGGAATCAAGATTGCCGGGAGAAATATCAATAACCTCAGATATGCAGATGACACTACCCTTATGGCAGAAAGTGAAGAGGAACTCAAAAGCCTTTGATGAAAGTGAAAGAGGAGAGTGAAAAGATTGGCTTGAAGTTCAACATTCAGAAAACAAAGATCATGGCATCTGGTCCCATCACTTATTGGGAAATAGATGGAAAAACAGTGGAAACAGTGTCAGACTTTGTTTTTTTGGGCTCCAAAATCACTGCAGATGCTGATTGCAGCCATGAAATTAAAAGACGCTTACTCCTTGGAAGGAAAGTTATGACCAACCTTGATAGTATATTAAAAGCAGAGACATTACTTTGCCAACCAAGGTCCGTCTAGTCAAGGCTATGGTTTTTCCCATGGTCATGTATGGATGTGAGAGTTGGACTGTGAAGAAAGCTGATCGCCGAAGAATTGATGCTTTTGAACTGTGGTGCTGGAGAAGACTCTTGAGAGTCCCTTGTACTGCATGGAGATCCAACCAGTCCATTCTAAAGGAGATCAGTCCTGGGTGTTCATTGGAAGGACTTATGCTAAAGCTGAAACTGCAATACTTTGGCCACCTCATGCGACTAGTTGACTCACTGGAAAAGACTCTGATGCTAGGAAAGGTTGGGGGCGGGAGGAGAAGGGGATGACAGAGAATGAGATGGCTGGATAGCATCACCGACTCTGTGGACATGAGTTTGAGTGAACTCCGGGAGTTGGTAATGGACAGGGAGGCCTGGCGTGCTGTGATTCATGGGATCGCGGAGAGTCGGACATGACTGAGCGACTGAACTGAACTGAACTGACTGACCATATATTGTAGAAAGCTCTTGAGATGTAGCAATGCAAATAAAATAGAGTAAATTTTCCCTTTCTTTAAGGAGCTTTTAATCAAATAGGAAACAGGCTCAGAGAGGTCCACAATCTCCCAGCACAGCCAGGATCTGACCTTAGTAATACAGCTCTATGGTCTTTACTGTACACTCAGCACTGTGCTGAGTTCCCTGCTTTACTTCATTTACTCACACAATCCAAGAGTATAAGATTTACACATTATAAGTGAAAAATCTTACCGTATAAGAAACATACACAACTAGTAAGGGAGATTGAACCAGGTTGAAGAGTACCTTCTCAAAATTCAAGTCCTCCTGGAACCTCAGAATGTGACCTTATTTGGAACTAGTATCTTTGTAAATATGATTAAATGAGGTCCTAGGAGCAGCCTGGTAGGCTGCAGTCCGTGGGGTCGCTAAGGGTCGGACACGACTGAGCGACTTTACTTTCACTTTTCACTTTCACACATTGGAGAAGGAAATGGCAACCCACTCCAGTGTTCTTGCCTGGAGAATCCCAGGGACGGGGGAGCCTGGTGGGCTTCTGTCTATGGGGTCACACAGAGTCGGACACGACTGAAGTGACTTAGCAGCAGCAGCAGCAGTGGATTAGGAGGGGCACTAAACCCAGGGTCTGCTGCTGCTGCTGCTAAGTCACTTCAGTCGTGTCCGACTCTGTGTGACCCCATAGACAGAAGCCCACCAGGCTCCCCCGTCCCTGGGATTCTCCAGGCAAGAACACTGGAGTGGGTTGCCATTTCCTTCTCCAATGTGTGAAAGTGAAAAGTGAAAGTGAAGTCACTCAGTCGTGTCCAACCCTCAGTGACCCCTCGGACTGCAGCTTACCAGGCTCCTCCGTCCATGGGATTTTCCAGGCAAGAGTACTGGAGTAGCTTGCCATTGCCTTCTCCGTACCCAGGGTCTAGGACCTTAAAAAGAAAGCCAGGTAAAGACAGAGGGACACACAGGAATAAGGCCACATGGTGATGGAGGCAATTATTCAGCTGACACTGCTGCAAGCTAAGAAGGCCAAGGATCGCCAGCAAATGCCTCAAAGTTATGGTTTTCCAGTCATGTACAGATGTAAGAGTTGGACCATAAAGAAGGTTGACAGTCAAAGAACTGATAATTCAAACTGTGATGGAGGAGAAGATTCTTGAGAGTTCCTTGGATTGCAGGGAGATCAAACCAGTCAATCCTAAAGGAAATCAACCCTGAATATTCATCGAAAGGACTCATGCTGAAGCTCCAATACTTTGGCCACCTGACGAGAAGAGCTGACTCTTTGGAAAAGACCCTGATGCTGGGAAAGATTGAGGGCAGGAGGAGAAGGGGGTGACAGAGGATGAGATGGTTAGATAGTATCACCAATTCAATGGACATGGATTTGAGGGAACTCCGGGAGATAATGGAGGACAGAGGAGCCTGGCACACTGCAGTTCACGGGGTTGCAAAGAATCCAACATGACTTAGCAACTGAACGAAAACAACAATCAGAAGCTGGGAGAGAGGCCTGGAACCGACAATCCTTCAGAGCCTTCAAAAGCAACCAACTCTGCTGACACCTTAATTTTGGACTTCCAGCGTCTTGAACTGTGAGGCAACAAGTATCTGTTGTTTAAGCCACCCAGGTTGTGGAGATCTAACCCCAGAGATTAGACCCCTCAGATCTAACCTCAGAGTCAGACCCCTGTTTGATGCCTGTGTCCAGGCTCTTGTGGCTGCTCTCTCTTCCTTTACCCAAAGTTGATAGAGAGTGAGTTGAGATGTGCAAAATTTCAGGTGTCCTCCTAAGAACTCAGCAAAATTTCATTAGCAAATAAGATAAGGATATAATCCCATCCCCATTATCAAGTCAACTCTTTAAAAAAAACTATGTTTCCAAAATTCCTGCTGCTCTTCATTTACCTCCTGCTCTCCTCGAAATAATGTCCCAAATCACTGCAGATGCTGATTGCAGCCAGGAAATTAAAAGACGCTTACTCCTTGGAAGGAAAGTTATGACCAATCTAGATAGCATATTAAAAAGCAGAGACATTACTTTGCCAACCAAGGTCTGTCTAGTCAAGGCTATGGTTTTTCCCGTGGTCATGTATGGATGTGAGAGTTGGACTGTGAAGAAAGCTGATCGCCAAAGAATTGATGCTTTTGAACTGTGGTGTTGGAGAAGACTCTTGAGAGTCCCTTATACTGCAAGGAGATCCAACCAGTCTATTCTAAAGGAGATCAGTCCTGGGTATTCATTGGAAGGACTCATGCTAATGCTGAAACTGCAATACTTTGGCCACCTCATGCAACGAGTTGACTCACTGGAAAAGACTCTGATGCTGGGAAAGGTTGGGGGTGGGAGGAGAAAGGGACAACGGAGAATGAGATGGCTGGATGGCATCACCGACTCTGTGGACATGAGTTTGAGTGAACTCCGGGAGTTGGTGATGGACAGGGAGGCCTGGCATGCTGTGATTCATGGGGTCGCGGAGAGTCGGACATGACTGAGCGACTGAACTGAACTGAACTGAACTGATCATGCCCAGAACTGCATGGGAGAGCCCATGAGTAATATTAACCAGCTCATTCTCAATGGGAACAAATCACACTGGCACGTATAGGGCACCTTATGGATTGGGACAGATTTAGGCATCCTGGACTTGCTAGAATTATATTATACAGAAACTTGGTGGTGGTGTGATGCTGTTGTTCTTATCATCCAGCAGTGACTTAAAAGTCATCACTGCTACATGTACCCAATGCTCATAGCGATACTATTTACAATAGCCAAGACTTGGAAATAATCCAAGTTTTCATTAACAGACAACTCGTTTCAGATGATACGGTACATAAATACATATAAGGGTCCTGTGCTGTTCTGTCTAAGTCATTTCAGGCATGTTCCACTCTTTGCAACCCCATGGACTGTAGCCTACCAGGCTCCTGTTTCCATGGGATTCTCCAGGCAAGACTACTGGAGTGGGTTGCCATGACCTCCTTCAGGGAATCTTCCCAACCCAGGGATGGAAACTGTGTCTCTTATGTCTCCTGCATTGGCAGGTGGGTTCTTTACCACTAGTACCACCTGCAAAGCCCATCTATATGGATACGTATATATAAAATATGGACTATCTAAAAATAAAATATAATGAAATGTTACCATTTGCAGCAACATGGATAGACCTAGTGAGTAAAGTAAGTCAGACAGAGAAAACAACTATTATATGATATGACCTGTATATGGAATTTTAAAAATAATACAAATAGATCTGTATACAAAGCTGAAACACAGTCTCAGGTATAGAAAACAAACTTATGGTTACTGAAAGGGAAAGACAGGGAGAGGGATAAATTAAGAGCATGGGATTAACAAACACACACTCAGTTCAGTTCAGTTCAGTTCAGTCGCTCAGTCGTGTCCGACTCTCTGCAACCCCATGAATCACAGCATGCCAGGCCTCCCTGTCCATCACCAACTCCTGGAGTTCACTCACACTCATGTCCACAGAGTCAGTGATGCCATCCAGCCATCTCATTCTCTGTCGTCCCCTTCTCCTCCCGCCCCCAACCTTTCCCAGCATCAGAGTCTTTTCCAGTGAGTCAACTCGTCGCAGGAGGTGGCCAAAGTATTGCAGTTTCAGCTTCAGCATCAGTGCTTCCAATGAACACCCAGGATCGATCTCCCTTAGAATGGACTGGTTGGCTCTCCTTGCGGTACAAGGGACTCTCAAGAGTCTTCTCCAACACCACAGTTCAAACACATCAATTCTTCGGCGGTCAGCTTTCTTCACAGTCCAACTCTCACATCCTTACATGACCACGGGAAAAACCATAGCCTTAACTAGACAGACCTTTGTTGGCAAAGTAATGTCTCTGCTTTTTAATACTACTATACGCAAAATAGATGGAAAGCAAGAATTTACTATATCACATAGGGAACTATATTTAATATTGCATAATAACCTGTAATGGAAAAAAGCTAAAAGATATGTATATACATGCACACAGGCCCACACACACTCTGCAGAAGGAACTGTATGTTCCACATTTTCCCCAGACCTTTCTGTCTCCTTTGTATCTTCATTACCTGTCCCCATCCTACCAACTTATAAAAAATGCTAACAATTAAAGCTGTATTTCCTGAGTGCTACTACATGCCGGGCACTTTTTTTTAATTGGATTATAAAATTGCTTTAGGGGGCTGTGTCAGTCTCTGCTGTGCAGTGAGGTGAAGCAGTATAGGTGTGAGTATATCCCTTCCCTCCCACCCCGCCCTCATCCTGTTCCTCCAGGTCATCACAGAGCGCCAAACGGAGCCCCCTGCATGATGCAGCAGCTTCCCACCAGCAATCTGTCTTACACACTATAGTGCCTGGCACTTTTCGATGTCCGTTATACAGGTGAGTAAGATGAAGCACAGGGAGATAATGCAAGGCGACCCAGCTTTTATCCTGGTCGTGCTTTCTGCCTGTGACCCTTCTCAACACGTGTTCATCTCGCCCCATGACTTTTAAGTTTCACTTCCATGTTAATGACTCCAGGATGTCTATCTCCAGCTCAGCCGTGTGCTCTGGGCTCACATACACAATAATTGCCACCCTCACCTGGGTGTCTCAGACATCTCAAACATACTGCGTTGGTAACAGAACGCCTTCCTCTCCCCCGCACAGCCCAACATGCCCTATCAACTCTTCCAAAGTGCTCACCCACCCACCCGCGGCCTTTCATCTCTCTGTAAATGCACCACCATCCTTGGATGCAACTTCTCCATCCAAAAACAAGGACTCTTCCATGGTTTTCCCTTTCGATTCTCCCCTCCATGAATCGCACACATAGCCAGTCTTGTTAATGACACCTCCCGAAGACGTTCCCAAGTGATGAATGTTTCCCGTGCCCACTCTTGTCAGTCCTTAACAGACCAGCTTTGAGACAAAGGTCCAACTTCCACTCAGTCCAAGAAACTCCGTAACACCAAAATCCCAACAGGTATATGCCTGAATGATACCCAGTCGTGTCATCGGGGTACACGCATTTCTAGTTAGTCTTAGAAAATAGGCTAAAAATGCTATCCATTATTAGTTTCAAAGATTTTGTGGCCACCAATTTCATAGCTTGGAAATACTAAAAAATATTACATATGGACACGTATATGTGGAATCTGGAAAGACAGTACAGGTAAACCTATTTGCAAGGCAGGAATAGAGGCATAGATTTTAAAAAAGAACATGTGGGTGTGGAGACAGGAAGGGAAGGGGTGGATTGGAAGATGGAGATCAACATACATACATGTGTAAAGCACATGGCTAGTGGGAACCTGCTGCACAGCACAGAAAGCTTTGTTTGCGAGGTGCTCTATGATGACCGAGAGGGGTGGGCTGGAGGCGGGGAAGGAGGGAGGTCCAAGAGGGAGGGGACGTATGTATGTGTTCACTCTGTTGCACAGCAGAAACTAACACAGCATTGTAAAGAAACTAAGTAAGTAAGTAATTGTTAGTCACTCAGTCGTGCCCGACTCTTGCCGACCCCATGGACTGCAGCCCACCAGGCTCCTCCATCCATGAGATTTTCCAGGCCAGGATACTGGAGTGGGTTGCCATTTCCTTCTCCTTAG
The DNA here is from genome assembly GCF_049115385.1 of Moschus berezovskii. Classification (NCBI taxonomy): domain Eukaryota; kingdom Metazoa; phylum Chordata; class Mammalia; order Artiodactyla; family Moschidae; genus Moschus; species Moschus berezovskii. The sequence continues at coordinate 119,691,627 of NC_142464.1, forward strand.
GATCTTCCCAACCCAGGGATCAAACCTGTGTCCTGCACTGCAAGCGGATTCTTTACCGACTGAGCTACAAGGGAAGCCCAACTAAACCTCAATTCAAATTTAAAAAAGAGAGAGAGAAATTGCAGCTCTTAATAACAAGGGATGGCTGAGCCTCCTTGCATGACCTGGACACCAGGGTTGTGCCTGACAACCAGGCATATACATGCAAGGTCATGGCCCTGGGCAGCACACTTGGAGCCAGGGACTCCCCTATCGCCCTGGCGACCACTCCAGTTTCCGCCATGGGGACCACATTCCAGAGGTGGGGATATAGAATCAAAAGTGGGGAGCAGGCCCACAAGGCAATGTCAGAGCCAGGAGGGCTTCAAGGTCATGGTAAAGGGGTTGAGCTTTATCCTAAGCAGCAAAGCAGAGAGGGCTCCTGGGCAATCACCCGCAGCTCAGGTGAGCAGTTCACCTTTGAGGTTTGGCCTGTGGGACAGCAGAGCCACAATCCCATCTTGAAGGGCAGGATGGAGAATCGGATCAGGCCTGCAGACAGGATCCTGGCATCCAACAGCAAAGATGAGGGCCTAGAATATACTAGAATAGAAGTCAGGTTTATTCTATTATAAATTCTAGAATATATTTATACTCGATATATATTCTAGTATATTCTAGAATATACTACAATAAAGTCTAGTGGCTCAGATGATAAAGAATCTGCATCTAGTGCAGGAGACCCCAGGTTCCATCCCTGGATCAGGAAGATCCCCTGGAGAATGGAATGGCTACCCACTCCAGTATTCTTGCTTGGAGAATCCCCTGGACAGAGGAGCTTTGCGGGCTACTGTCCATGGGGTCTCAAAGCGACAGATGCAGTTTTGGCTAGAACTCAGAGGAAAGAACAATCCAGTAGGTCTGAGAAGGGTTCATGAAGAATTCCACAGCTAAGCAATCTTTAAGGAGGTCACCGAACGAGGAATAGGGGCTGACTTTTCAGGTAGACAGCAGAGCCCGGGTAGCAGGCACAGAAGTGAGGCTCCAGGGCTGGTGGGGTGGGGCGTGGTGCGCGGGCAGTGGGCACACTGGTAAGTTGTGATGGGCTCCTGCAGCTCGGGAATGAAGGATGGTCCGATCACTGGTGATGTTCAGAAGGAGTCACACTTGGAGTGTAGAGACACACGTCTGGACGCCACGCTGCAACACTCTACCACGGGGATACCTGAGGGAGAGAGGGTGCCGCAGAGGAAGCGGTTCAGAATCTGCCCCTGAGACTTCCCATGGGTCTCTCTCTTGGGTTCCCTGGAACCTCAAGCTTACCTCTTCCACACTGCACAGCCTACCACGCTCGCTCTGTGTTTCTGTTTATTGTTTCCCGGTGTGAGCATCCAGCTCTCTTTCTAGGATACTCAAGCCTAGAGACCAATTGAATTTATTTTATTAATTTATTTAGTTGGCTGCGCCAGGTTTCAGTTGTGCGTGCCGGATTTTTAGTTTTTGCATGCAGACTCTTAGTTGTGACATGTGCGATCTAGTTCCCTGATCACTGATCGAACTCAGGTCTCCTGTGTTGGATGCAGAGTCTTAGCCACTGGATCACCAGCGAAGTCCCAAGACCAGTTAGATTTAAACAAACAGAAAACTCTGCAAATCACCTCTAGTCCAATCACCCCACAAATAAGCTCTGTAAACCACTCGGTGAATGGCCTTTGGGCAATTTTTCCTATGTGTTCCTTTGTGTGTGGTGTCTGCAGTCAAAATTAGCTTCAAAATATACATGTCCTTTTACAGCCTGATTTTTTCAACTCACAATGTTTATATTGGAACTGTATGCCAACATTCACTCATATCCACCTATACCGTAGCATTTAGCAGCTGCCTGGTGTTTCACAGCATAGTTTTGGTCACCAATCTGTGGCCTCTGAAATATTAGGTTGTTTCAAATAGTTCATTTTTATAAATAAGGTACAGTGAGTACCCCTGTATGCATACCTTTTCACATTTGTCTAAATATTTTTTCGGATACATCCCCAGAAGTGAATTTTTTCATTAAAGATATATACAATTAAGGACTTAGAACATAATGCTAAATTATTCTTTGGAAAGTTTATCTCTGTTGAGCAGTATCTGAAGGTGCCCATTTACCCCACAGTCTAGCAACACTGGGAATTCTGAATTCTTTTCTTCCAAGCTGATAAGCAAACCATGGGATTTAGTTATTATTTTATGGTGAACTCTGGTGTTTTGTTTTGTTTTTTGCTATGGATGGGCATCTCTTGGACTGCAAGGAATTAAACGAGTCAATCCTGAAGGAAATCAACCCTGAATATTCATGGGAGGGACTGATGCTGATGCTGAAGCTCCAATGCTTTGGCCACCTGAAGCAAAGAGCCGACTCACTGGAAAAGATTCTGATGCTGGGAAAGACTGAGGGCAGGAGGAGAAGGGGACGACAGAGGATGAGATGGTTGAGTGGTATCACCGACTCAATGAACATGAGTTGGAGCAAACCCTGGGAGATGGTGAAGGACAAGGAAGTCTGGAGTACTGCCGTCCATGGGGTCTCCAAGAGTCAACCACGACTGAAAGACTGAGCAATAACAAACTCCTTCATGTGTTAATTGTTCATTTAAATTTTTTTCCTTTTGAAAATGCCCAACTCTCTGCCTATATTTCTATTGGAGTGTTTGCCTTTATTTTCTTAATGATAAATAAAAAGATTTTTAAAAAATAAACTTCTGTCATTTACGCGGCAAACAAAACTCATTCCAGTTTGTCTTTGACACGCTAACATTGTTTATGGCATTTTAAACTATTCAGAATCTGTTTCGTGTGATGCAGTCATATTTAGCCCCCGTCTCTTTTATGGTTCCTGCCTTCGGGGTCAGGCTTGAGCGTCCATCCCCACCCTGTGATTAGGTCAATGTAAACCAGATGTCAGTGCAGTCAGCCCAGCAGTGGCGACTGCAGCCACAGGCTCCGTGTGGAGGAAGCTCAGTCCATTCATTGGTTTCCCCAATAAATCCACTCACACCAATTGTTGTGGTGGAGGCTGGCAGAGGGCAGGGAGGGAGGTTTCAGGAGGAAGGAAACATCACCATTAAGTGCAAAGCATCACACCATCTTTTTCTGTTTTGCCAAATCTCCCTTTAATTTCTCTGTCTAGTGAGCACACAACGTTCTTTTATTATGTAAAGCAAGCAATGAACCATCTTTTGATAGGTAAGCATTCTTCGAGGGTCCTGACCTGTACCCCAAGAAGCTTATCAAACATTTCTGCCTGCAGGACTTCCTGGTGGTCCCATGGTTAAGAACCCGCCTTCCAAAGCAGGGGAAGCATGTTCAAACTCTGTTCAGGGAACTTAGATCCCACATGTATGGGAGCAACTAAGTCACAATTAAGCCCACTCACGTCAACTAGAGAGTTCAGGCACCACAACAAAAATCCCACAACTAAGACCCAATCCAGCCGAATTAAAACAAAACAAACAAAAATTCTTCCAACCAAGTGTGCTGCTGTCTTCTGAAACAATTTGGTGAATACATTTTTCTCCAATTCATAAATTACACAAAAAAATCCAATTACATAAATCTGTTACCATATTTTCTTGTAGTGGTTGCTGCTGCTGCTGCTGCTGCTGCTGCTAAGTCACTTCAGTAATATAGTTTAATACTTAATATTTGAATATTTATGCTATTTGGAAATTATTTTGTGTCTAGAGCATAAAACTATAAGATAACTATTAAAATTCTTGTCTCCATCCACAAAAATCATCACTAGACGGGGAGCTGTAGAGGGTAGCAGATGCGTTTGCTTCTCTTTGTATCCTCGGTTCTTTTCACCGTGTCTGATGCACGCATACATGTGTGCTCAGTCACTCAGTCGTGTCCGACTCTGTGTGACCCCATGGACTGTAGCCCACCAGGCTCCTCTGTCCATGGGATTCTCCAGGCAAGAATACTGGAGTGGGTTGCCATGCCCTCCTCCAGGGGATCTTCCTGACCCAGGGATTGAACCTGCGTCTCCTGTGGCTCCTCATTGCAGGCAAAATTCTTTACTGCTGAGCCACCGGGGAAGCCTGTCTGATTCACAGTAGGTGTTTAATAAATACATATTGAATGAATAGGGAAGGTGCAATGAAAAGTTGTTGAGACCAAATTTTTCTTTCTGAAATTGAAATGAGGCTTGCCCTCTCGAGATGAAACTCAAGAACTCTTTCTCCACTTAACTGATTGGAATTTTCCAATCAGTTGTTTATAGTGCCCTGGAGGAGAAGAATCATCGCAGCTGCCCTGGATCTTTTTCCCCTTCATTGGTAACTGCACCTTGATTTCCGTTTGTGAGCAGAGCCAGCTGTTTTGGGGCAACCAGAACACTGCGTGACTATGGCCATGTCACTGGTTCAGGGGCAGGCTTGTGACTCAAGCCAGACCAAAGAGAGGTTCCCCAGGGCTTTTGATGGAATTTTCATGAGAGAGATGCCCTCTTCACCTGGGAATGGTAGTGGGGAGGTCAATATGCTAAACTGGTATCAGTGTGGAAGGACATTGTACAGTGACCACCTCTGCCAAACTGGAAAAATAAAGCAACGTCGAGGAAGGTAAAACTGGGAGATAAAGAAAGGCTGATTTTTAGAAAGTGCATTTGAAAATGCACTGGCTCTTGTCTGCATATTTTATTTGTGATAGTAAATATTCTTCTCTTAGTTTTAAGTCAACTTGTTGGATTTCTGTCCCTTGAGCCCCAAATATTGTTCACAGTCTCAACTAAAGTATAAACCTTGCTTCAGAGACCTGGGCTTGTTAACACAAAGATCTCAAAATGGTGGATAGTTCTGGCCCTGGTCATCCTTATGAGCTTCCTGGACTAGCTAGAATCCTTAAATAAGCATCTTCTTGGAATGGAGCAATAACTGTTGTTGATGGAGTCTCTACTTGGTATTGTGAATACATTCATTATCCCTATTCTTTGCAACAATTATCGATGCTAAAGGAAATCAACCCTGAACATTCATTGGTAGGACTGATGCTGAAGCTCCAATATCTTAGCCACCTGATGCAAAGAGCCAACTCGTTGGAAAAGATCCTGATGCTGGGAAAGATTGAAGGCAGGAGGAGGAGCAGGTGACAGAGCATGAGATGGTTGGATGGTATCACTGACTCAGTGGACCTGAGTTTGAACAAACTGTTGCAAATAGTGAAGGACAGGGAAGCCTTCACGCTGCAGTCCATGGGGTCACAAAGAATCAGACACAACTGAGCAACCGAACAATAACAATGGAATGTTCCAGTCACACAGTAGTAACTGAGAGGCAGTTGTGTGGTGGTTGTGAGCATGGTCTCTGGAGTTAGAACATTTAGACCCAACTGTCTATTCCCACTACCTAATGGCCGCAAAACCTTGGAGAAGTTACTTTAACTGTCTGTGCCTTACTTTCCCTACCGATAAATGATAATAATAAAAGAACTGCGTTGTAGAGCTGCTCACAGGACTCAAGGAGAGATCACACAGTGACAAAGAATAGGGGCTGACCTTGAATAAGAACTCAACAGGAATGAGCTATTACCACTTCTTGGTGTAGGTGGGGCTGGAGGGGGCAATCAGAAGCCCACACCACTACGAAATACACGTGATCACTGGGATACTCCACAAGTAGTACTCAAATCACTTTCACCTAGGGTTGCCGGGCCCTGTTTTAGCCGGTGAATGTGAAGCCCAGCACATCCTCGCTTCTTTATCATCCTGAGGGTAGAACAGGAAGGATGCGAGGTTGAGACACTGCTATCTTCTCTGCTGAGTGGGGGAAGTTTGTCCTGCAGAGGAGAGACAAGGGAGAGTGTGTGTGTGTGTGAGTGTGTGTGTGTGAGAGAGAGACAGAGAGAGAGAAGAACTGGTAAGATGACTTGAGCTCAGAATCAACTCTTAAAAGGCACCTTGGTCCTTGTGCTTCTCATTTACAGAAGCCAATAAATCTCACTTTTCCTTAAGCAAAGTATGTAGGACCTCTGCTGAAACTGAAAAGATCCGACAGATACAGTCCCTCCAATTTTTAAAAGACTTTGTATTTTTTTGAAGGCTTGCTCTGAATTTTTTATGGGCTTTAGTACTCATTGGCGCACAGCGGCTCCACAGTGTTGGGTGAGTCTCTGCTGTGCAGCAAAGTGAGTCAGCTGTAGTATACATGCAGTCCCTCTTTTCTGGTTCTCCTTCCCATTTAAGTCACCACAGAGCGTTATCCTCCCGTCGCTCCTAAAGAATCGTATCTCTCAGCCGAAGCGGAAGGCAGGTTACTTTGCTCATTCAGCTGTTCTTGCATTCCTTCATTCGCTTTATGAAATCTCACTGGGTCTCTACCCTGTGCCCACATGACTTGTTTCTGCACTGACCGTGACATTAACCTGGTGGCCTCACTTGGTCATTATGAGTCCTTCTTCCTTCCTTTGTGAGAAAATGCTGAGTATTCCTAACTTCCAGGATTGTTTTGGTGACCAAACGAGACAGCGTTTGAAAACCGAAGTCTTCTGTAAGTATAAGTTGATAGCTCTATGTTCTACAAACCTGAGCAGAGACTACAACGTCTACACTATTGTGAATGCTGATTTTACTGCTCCTTTGGGAAGCAGGTAAGATATAATGGTTAGTTATAACGTCTTTGGTAAATTAGACTTACCACCAGGATGCCATATGTGAAAGCGCAGAGTGGAACGTGGTGATAAGCATGTAACTGTGAAGTTGTCTATTGATTTCGTGAGTTTTTTCACAGGTTTTCTTTTGCCTTGCAGAAATTCTTTCAAATGCAGAGTGAAACAATAGGAGTACATTTCTTCCTGCCATAAATAAGATAGAACAGGGTAAGCCTAATTGTAAATTCAAAAATGGAGTTTTTAAACACTCACTACGTGCTAGGTAAGCATGTGCTAAGGACTCTGTGATTTTCTCTGCAAAATTTTACACTCCCTATAAGTTTTCCTCATTTTATAGCTGAGAAAATTGAGGTTCAGAGAAGTTGCTGCTCTGCTCTAGTCCCAAACCTTAGCGCTAGTGGATGAAAGGGCAAGTCTAGAGTAAGTCTGATTTTCTTAATGAGTATTTCTCAGGGAGCTTTTATAGAATGTGCTGTGTCTGAGGCTGGTATTTTAGAGTAGGTAGAACTTGGAAAGGTGGGAGGGAGTCGTGTGATCATCAGGTGGAGTAAAGAACGTGAATGTGAAACAGACCAGGGGATAGATTGTTTACAGTAAAACTCAGATTAAACACATCCTTTAGGGACAGACTGTGGAAGACTTTGAGTGACAGGGATGAGTCGAAGTTTATTTCATAGACAATGGGGAAAAACAGAAAGTTAAAGCCAAGAAATGGCACCTTCAAGATGCTACCTAAGTTGGCCGCTCTGCCTGCCATGTGCAGAGCAGACAAGAGCCCTGACATATATACTCTGCCATATGTAAAATAGAAGGCTAGAGGGAAGCTGCTATAGCACAGGGAGCCCAGCTCTGTGATGACCTAGAAGGGTGGATTGGGAGTGGGGGAGGCTCAAGAGAGAGGGGAGGCTGTAGTTATGGCTGATTCTCATTGCTGTATGGAAGAAAGCAACACAACCCTATAAAGTAATTATCCTCCAATTGAATTTTTTTTTTTAAAAAAGAGAATGATCTGAGGGTCAGAGAGACTGCCTAGGAGACCACCCCAGCTCTGAAACAAGGCAGACTTCACGTCTGCCAGTGAAACATGAAGAGGAAATTTGATTGTCGACACCAAGGAGACATCTCTCTGATGACCTAATTGAGATGTTTGGGTTTTGTTCCTTGGTTTTGTTTATTTTTGCTGAGCATCAACACTGGCTTAACGTCTAATAAAGCATGTGATTGCCTTTACGATTCTGCAAACACATAGGCAGAGGAAAGGCAACCCTCCCTGCAGCTTCTGGAGATCTCCCCCTCCAAGGACTCTCTCTCCTTGCCAAGAATGTGAGGTTGGAGCCAGCCAGTTCTGGCAAGCTCCCCTTCTTCCTCCTGCAGTCCAACTCCCACCAAGTCTCTCACCCGGAGCCCAGCACGCTCCACCCAAAGTCAGGAAACCTGCCAACGCCTCCCAGCCTCCGATCGGAGCCCCCTCTCTCCCAGTTCAACAAGTTTGGCCTCCTGGCCAAAAACTGAATGTTTTGGACTTTGAAGAAAACATGCTCTGTTTTCCCCTGATGGCATCTCCGGGGCGGAGGGAAATAGACTGGCCTTTGTTCCTTTGTCCACGAGAGGAGATTATGGGAGGTCCCCAAAGCTGGGGCAGGGGTAGTGCGGGGAGGTGAGGTCTGGGCAGTGGATTCAGCATAAGGCCTGCATTGTCCCTTGGGCTTCTTCGAGAAACAAAACTCTTCAATTACTAAACTGCCCACTTGGGCTCAGAGCCAGGCTGACCCGATTACCTAGCACTTTTTTTTTTTCATGAATGTCCTTCTCTTCCAGGTTCTTCTTGGCCTTTGAATATAGCTATCATATTGATATGCAGAGCTCACCTTCCTCACGTGAGATGTTTCCTGAAATAAAAAAGAAAAGCCTAAGAACCTCAAGGGTCTCAGGCTGTATCTGTAGGCAGCACTCTTAATGACCGGACTGGGTCCGGCAAACAATTATGAAATACCAGCTATGGGGTCCACTCAGTATTGGACATCACTTGAATTTGAACCTAGGAACCACCTACCTCTAAACTCCACATTCTCCCTGCTAACACCCTATTTTTTGGTTTTATTTTTTATTGAGCAGTGAAGTCTCACTTTCAAATAAAATCATACATAGAGTGCAAATATGAAAATTATATTGAAAACTCGAAGTGACGTGTAGGCATAAATGTCTATTTGATTACACTCAGAACCTATGTTTAAAACACAATGAAACCACTTATGGACATGGGGAGAGGGGAGGAGAGGGTGAGATGTATGGAAAAGTAACATGGAAACTTATATTACCATATATAAATAGATAGCCAATGGGAATTTGATGTACTGCTCAGGAAACTCAAACAGGGGCTCTGTATCAACCTAGAGGGGTGGGATGGGGAGGGTGATGGGAGGGAGGTTCAAAAAGGAGGGGATATATGTGTACCTATGGCTGATTCGTGTTGAGGTTTGACAGAAAACAGCAAAATTCTGTAAAGCAATTATCCTTCAATAAAAAAAAAGAAAACAAAAACAATGAGTCACTGCTAATTTACACAAGCAAACTACAGTTGAGGGCACAGACAACAGTTCCAGTTTTCTGTAAGTTTCAGAATGGCATGTATGTTTGAATTTTATTTTGGTTGCACAGAATTGGATAAATTTCTTTTCCACACAGATTCATAGATGCAAAGAGCTGGCAGTTGCTAAGGAGCTCATCTTGGAGAGTCAGCATCTTCGGTCTTCAGTAAAACTAGTCCACATATTACAAAACTGCATTGTTACTAATATTTAGCTATGGGATTTCAGCCAGAGGTTAAGACTTTACCTTCCAATTCTGGGGGGTGCAGGTTGGATCCCTGGTCAGGGGGAACTAAGATCCCACATGTCTCATGGCAAAAAAAAAAAACCCATAAAACAGAATCAATATTGTAACAAATTCAATAAAGCCATTAAAAATGGTTGACATCAAAAAGTCTTTTTTAAAAAAGCTTGACTGTGACTCCACACTCTTTATCTTCACTGTCTGATTCACATCAGTAGCTCTTAAAACAGACAGTCATCTGAGAAAGTACCTGTTGGGATTGTTGTCATAACACCAGGTCCAACAGTTCAATTTCCCTCCCCCAGCACTTACTTAGGCACTTAAGGAGTACTGTGGAAGAGCTCATATGCATAAAATTTTACGTGAGAGGGCCCTGATAGAGCCTGAGTTTAGAGGGAAAAAAAAGGAAGAAAAGACACAAACGTAAAACAAGAGCCTTTCCAAGTCAATGCTACATTTCAAAAGCATTCAAAGACACACATTTTAAGCTATCAAGAAAGATTTACTATAGGCTTCCCCAAAGTTAGATAATCTGGCCACTCAAAGTATCTCATTGATGGCCTCCATCATCAGTGAGTTAAAATGTGGTCTGTAAGGCACTTACATGTGTGTTGTTTTATATAGACAGTAACAGCGATTTCAAATTGTGTTAGAAAAATAATTTAAAAGAGACACAGATGTATAGAACAGTCTTTGGGACTCTATGGGAGAGGGTGAGGGTGGGATGATTTGGGAGAATGGCATTGAAACACGTATGTTGTCATATGTGAAATGAATCACTAGTTCAGGGTCAATGCATGTTATAGGATGCTCGGGGCTGGCATGCGGGGATGACCCAGAGGGAGGATAAAGGGAGGAGGGAAGTGGGAGGGGGGTTCAGGAGGGGGAACTTATGTAAACCCGGGGCGAATTCATGTCAATGTATGGCAAAACCAACCAATATAATATTGTAAAATAATTTGCCTCCAATAAAAAATAAATTAATTACCAAAAAAAAAAATCCAAAAAAAAAATAAATAAAGTACAGGTAAAATACAAAAAAAAAAGAAAAAGAAAAAGAATTTAAAAATACTCCAGGAATTCCTGAAGTATTTTTTTTTAAGTCGCTCAGTCGTGCCGGACTCTGCGACCCCATGGACCATAGCCCACCAGGTTCCTCTGTCTGGATTCTCCAGACAAGAATACTGGAGTGGGTTGCCATTTCCTCCTCCAGGGGATCTTCCGGACCCAGGGATCGAACCCATGTCTCCCGTGTTGCAGGCAGACGCTTTAAGCTCTGAACCACCAGAGAAGCCACTTTCACTTTCACTTTCACCCTGTGATTACATGTAGCTGACCATCAGCACATACATAGATGCAACCGGATACTGCTTAGCCATAAAAAGAAATGAAACCGATCCATCTGCAGAGATATGGATGAACCTAAAGTCTGCAACACAGAGTGAAGTAAATCACAAAGAGAAAAGCAAACATCATATATTGAGGCATGAATGTGGAATCCAGGAAAATGGTACAGATGAACCTATTTTCAGGGCAGGAGCAGAGGCACAGGTGTAGAGAAGGCACACGTGGACACAGGGTCGGGGTAAAGAGGAGGAATGAATTGGGAGGTTGGGATTAATGCATGTGCCCTACCATGTAAAACCGACAGCTAGTGGGAACCTGCTGTATGGCACCGGGAGCTCAGCTCGGGTCGCTGTGATGGCCTGGGTGGACAGGATGAGGGTTGGGAGGTGGGAGGGACTTCCGAGAGGGCGGGGATACGCACAGTCTCATACAGCAGAAACTAACACAACTTGGTAAGGCACCTATATTGTTGTTGGAAGTGGTTGCTAAGATACATCCAACTCTTGAGTTTGGGTAGGCTCCAGGAGTTGGTGATGGACAGGAAGGCCTGGCGTGCTGCAGTTCATGGGGTCGCAAAGAGTCGGACACGACTGAGCAACTGAACTGAACTGAACTGAACTTTGTGATCCCATGGACTATAGATCACCAGGCTCCTCTGTCTGCGAGATTTCCCAGGCAAGCATTTCCTTCTCTAGGGCATCTTTCCAACCCATGGATCAAACCCACATCTCCTGCATTACAGGTGAATTCTTTACCACTGAACCACCTGAGAAGCCCAAGATGACTATACCCCAATAAAAAATAAATTAAAAAAAAAAGACTTCATGAAGGCTGACCCTTCTCCTTACCTGACTCTCTTCTGTGAAACGACATGGGTGAGTGTGAGCAGAGGCGGATTTGCCAAGAAGGTGAGACATGTCTGCCTCAGGCCTCTCTCTTACAGGACTCTATTTCAAGGCACTCCTCCTGTCATCTGTCTTCTTGACAACTGCCAAAATAAGAATTTGTATTCTTTTCCCACGAGGGCCAGACAAACTGAGTAAGCCTCAGGCTTCAGGAGACCTGGCTCTGGGCCTGGTCATTGGTCACGAGGAGTGAAAGCCCTCTGACCTTGGTAGCCGTTCAAGTGAGTGTTTATTGAACACCTACAATGCAGCAGGCAATGTGAAGCTCTATTTACTCCGACTTGAAAGCAGAAAGAAGGAAAGGGAAAGATTATGGCTCTGCACCTCACCCTTACTTCTGCCCCAATTCTGATGCTCCCAAGGACCGGATCTGTTTAGATCCTGCTTTGTGCTACCAGAGATATGAAGCGACTCATGGGAAACACATCTGACAAAACTGTAAACCTCAAAAATAAAACCTGAGTCAGTGGAGACACCAAACCGAGCAGGAGCTTTGTGGATGCAGCCCGTCAAGTTGTTCCATCATCTAGGAGGGCGAATAGGAAACCTCAAAGCTGGCAGGAGTGGGAAGAGGGCTGCACGGAGAAGGAGTGTTAGGACCAGGATTGCCAGGGTGCATGATACTGGGCATCAGCCAGAAAGGTGACCCAGTTGTCGTTCAGCCAGTGAAGTCGTTATTGCCAAAATCTCGGCTTTCTCTGCCCACCGAAGTCAAATACAAAATAATGGAGATAGAGTTGGAGGAAATAGAAAGGTGGCTTTTATCCTCAGTCAGGGGCGGGGAGACACAATAGGCTCGAGCCTCAAGATCTGTGTCCCGCCTTCCCTGAGGAATCTGGAGGATCTTACAGAGGAGGGTGCACAGTCAGAGGCAGGTGATAAGGGACAAATTTGTGAGCATCTTGTATTCTTCCTCCTCTTGCACTGTTTCGAATGCAGTCATAGGCTGGCGTCTGGTAGCCCGGGCCATTGGGTCCACTGTCTTCTGTTTATTGCACTGCAGCTTTCTTTCTGAAATGTGAAAAGAGAAAAACTACAAGGGGTTGTCTGTAAACAGGCAGCTGTGAAGGTGATCACCAGATACAGGATGTGATGAAAAAGAGTTAAAGGATAATACACAGGTGGGGCCGTGGTAAAGAATTCACCTGCCGATGCAGGAGACTCAAGAGACACAGTTTCAATCCCTGGGTAGGAAAGATTCCCTGGAGAAGGAAATGGCAACCCACTCCAGTATTCTTGCATGGAAAATTCCAGAGGAGGAGGAGCCTGGCAGGCTACAGTCCATGGGGTCACAGAGTCAGACAGCACCGAGCATGCACGCACACATGCACAGGTATGGAACGCAGCTCATGCAGAGTTGGAGGGCGATAGGTGTAGGATGTAACTTACATTTCAGGTCAGTCTCTCGAAAAACAAACTACAGATTAGGAACAGTTAAAATCAAAAAGAGTAGGTACAGACTACAGACTAGGAATGGTTCAAGTGAAAAAAGAACCCAGCAAAGGGCAAGAGGGAAAACAAAAGAACTTTTCCCACCGCAACAAAGTAGTCAAGGGCAAGGCTTCTTGGGTCGCCGATACTCGCTATGGAACTTGGACTTCTCCTGTTGGAGCCTGGGAGACACTCAAGCATTGTGAGCATAGTGGTGACAATACTGGATTTATTGCTGACATGAGACAGCTCAAAACTGTGTGTGATGTGATTTTAGTTTGCTCAGAGACCCTCTGTCCCTCTTTTACGCATATTCCTGCATCCCGCTATCTTTTTGTTGTTCAGTCACTAAGTCTTGTCTGACTCTTTGCCCCTCCAAGCACACCAGGCTTCCCTGTCCTTCGCTATCTCCTGGAGTTTGCTCCGAATTATGTCCATCGAGTTGGTGATGCTATCCAACCATCTCATCCTCTGCTGCCCTCTTCTTCCTTTGCCTTCAATCTTTCACACTGGTTATCTCTCCTTTATGCTTCTACCTACACCACCTGGCATGAGAACTTTTTCTCTTAGCTTCCAAGGTGGTCACAAGACCCAAGATCCACCATCATTCTCTGTCTTTTGAGAATCTGAATGTTAAGTTAGACACACAGATATGGTGGCCAAGGCAGCAGTCAGAGCAAAGCTTTCTTGCAGCAGGCAGGGGAGAGAAGGTTCACCTGTTCTACTACCCAGACCCTCAGGGTTTCCCTGGTTCATATCTTTCCTAAGGTGTGGTTACTGATCCTTATTTCTGAGCGCTTCCCCAGTGTTCTTCAAATAGATTCATTTTGTGCCTAAGTTAAAGGACATTTCTATTATTTATTATCAACACTTGGCATATGTACCCGCAAATATAACCCTTGATTTCTCCCTTGCAAGTAGCTAATGACTGTACTTTCTATAGTCTATTACTTAGCTTTTATCACTTACTGATAAGCAATGGCTCTAGGCAGAAAAGACTGTGGATTTCTCTAAGTCATTTACATGTTAGTATGAATTATTGCTAACCCTTTAATTAAGGAGTATCTTGAAAGTGGTAAAAGACAATAGCTTGGAGGTTGGGGGAAGTATGTCACTGGGCAAAAAAAAGGAAACAGAGTTTCTAGAAAGCCCAATTAACAGATTTCAGAGTTTCTCTAATGTTAATCCCATCTTCCTCATATTCTCCTCTCTTATTTCTCCATTCTTGACAACCCCTGTTCTTTTCAAGACTTCTGGACATCTCTAAGAAATCCTAGAACCTGCTGATGGTGATGGTCACAAAGAGAGTACATTTCAGGTAAGTTAGACTCTTCCATGCACCAGGTATGTCTCTCACACGGAGCATGCTGTCTGCAGATGGATACTCCCAGCTACAGAAGACTTGCTGTTGCTCCCAATATTCAATTCTTGTGAGGGTTAGTGCTTGTCCAGAGCTGAGTCTGACTTCCTGCAAGGTTCACACACTGGCTCTAAGTTTTTTTCCTGAAACATGCCTGCTTCATCTATGATTACCTTACAAACAGTTGAAAATAGCCATCAAGGGAGCTTAAAGAATTCTCTGAGCAAAATATATCCGCACAAGACATATCTTTTCATTGCTGAGTAGCTCCTCATGCTGGATTATTTCCCCATCTTGTCGTTGTCTTTTTGGAAACATAAGCCCGGAGTTGGACACAGAGCAGACTCCAGATAAGGTTTAATCAGCGCAAAGGAAAGCACACAGATCACTTGCTTTGATCTGGAAATGCACACGCCTAGCTCTATTGCCTATTTTGTTAGTTTTCGAAACAGCTGATTTGTTGCAAGCTTGGCTTTTTTCACATGAGAAGCAATTATGAAACAGAAAGTAGACAGAACTAAGTCACAGAGGCTCATATGCTGTGCTCAGGTATTTTGATTCTTCCTTGTAGATGGTAGAAAGCATGTAGTCAATAGGTCTTGAATCTCTTAAAAGTTTTGTTTCTAGTTGAGTTTTTTGAACTAAAATACAGGCACTTCCATTTGCCCCAGTGTGTGCCCTAAATTGGGGGTTGCTCCTGTGGGTTTGACCCTGTAGGGTCTCCGTACGGTCTAGGGAAGGGTTGACTCATACTCTATACTGGCTTCCTCCATCCAAAGAGGTTTCCATTTCTTATTTTTAAGCATAGCTACATCATCCATGTGCTGTACTCTGCTCAGATGCTCCGTTGTGTCCAACTCTTTTGCAATTTCATGGACTGTAGTGTGCCAGGCTACAAAACTAAAGAACCTCTTGATGAAAATGAAAGAGGAGAGTGAAAAAGTTGGCTTAAAACTCAACATTCAGAAAACTAAGATCACGGCATCCAGACCCATCACTTCATGGCAAATAGATGGGGAAACAGTGGAAACAGTGGCTGACTTTATTTTGCGGGGGCTCCAAAATCACTGCAGATGTTGACTGCAGCCATGAATTTAAACGACGTTTACTCCTTGGAAATGGCAACCCACTCCAATATTCTTGCCTGGAGAATCCCATGGATGGAGGAGCCTGGTTGGCTACAGTCCATGGGGTTGCAAAGAGTCGGACACGACTGAGCGACTTCACTTCACTTCACTTACTCCTTGGTAGGAAAGTTATGACCAACCTAGACAGCCTATTAAAAAGCAGAGACATTACTTTGCCAACAAAGGTCTGTCTAGTCAAGGCTATGGTTTTTCCAGTAGTCATGTATGGATGTGAGATTTGGACTATAAAGAAAGCTGAGCACAGAAGAATTGATGTTTTTGAACTGTGGTGTTGGAGAAATCTCTTAAGAGTCACTTGAACTGTGAAAAAATCCAATCAGTCCATTCTAAAGGAAATCAGTCCCGGGTGTTCACTGGAAGGACTGATGTTAAAGCTGAAATTCCAATAATTTGGCCACCTGATGCAAAGAGCTGACTCATTGGAAAAGACCCTGATGCTGGGAAAGATTGAAGGCCGGCAGAGAAGGGGATGACAGAGGATGAGATGGCCGGATGGCATCACTGACTCAATGGACGTGAGTTTGAGTAAACTCTGGGAGTTGGTGATGGACAGGGAGGCCTGGCGTGCTGCAGAGAGTCCATGGAGTCGCAAAGAGTTGGACGTAACTGAGTGACTGAGCTGGACTGAACTGAGCCTGCCAGGCTCCTCTGTCCATGGGATTCTCCCAGCAAGAATACTGGAAGGGGTTGCCATTTCCTATTCAACCAGGGGATCTTCCTGATGAAGGGATTGAACCCATATCTCCTGCATTGGCAGGTGAATTTTTTACCACTAGAACTACCTGGGAAGCCCCACAACATTCATGCATATATATTATTCATTCATTCATTCTATCCTTAACTTAAAAAAAGAAAACTTGAAATGGAAACTCTTGCATTTCTCCCTGTCCAATCTCATAATGCCAGCTTCACCTTGGCTTTATCTTTCAAGATCATTGAATTTTGATTCTATCATTTACATTATTGTCATTTACCCTATCTATCCTTTACCCTATTATAACCTCCCTGTCAGGTGTTTCTCCTTCTTATTTTCCCATAAACCTTCCATATTTTTCCCAAGGCAGAGGATCCTGGCACAATTTAAGTGTTTCACAATAAATAAATGTGGGGGAGGACTTTGGAATCCCACTGACCATGGAATTGTGGGATTTGAATCAAGCTACCAAGATTTCAGGGCTTCGCAGCTGGTGCTAGTGGTAAAGAGCCCACCTGCCGATGCAGGAGATGTAACAGAGGTGGGTGCGATCCCTGGGTGAGGAAGATCCCCTGGAGGAAGAAATGGCACCCCACTCCAATATTCTTGCCTGGAGTATCCCATGGAAAGAGGAACCTGGTGGGCTACAGTCTATGGGGTCATAAAAGAGTGAGACATGACTGAAACAATTTAGCACGCACACACGCACCAAGATTTCAACAGGCACTGGGATTCCAGGTGATGAATGGGTTCCCCTGGAGAGATCTGACTTCAGACAGAAGTGCAGAGACAGCTGATTTGCACCTCACTACGAGACGGTTCAGGTGCCGAGGCAATGGAGGCAGGAGCAGAGAGGGTGATAAATTCGAAGGCAGAGTGGAGGGAGGAAGAAACCCGAAGCGGCTGCTCCCAGGTTCCCCAGCTGGATCCACTGTGACTCTCAGTCTAGCAAGAAGCCCCTCTGCCTCCTCTCCTGCTGCTCCAGAGAACGGAAAAGTCAGCATTCTCCCCATGCTGATAACATCTGTTACTACCAGGGATTAAGAATGGCCTCTAAAGATAACTGCCCAGTTATCTGTTATTTCCAGACTGAATAGCCTAAAGTCACCCTCTCTAAAACCAATTTTTTTTTTTTTTGGTTTTGGTTTTTAATGGTCTAGTAAAGGCAATGGCAACCCACTCCAGTACTCTTGCCTGGAAAATCCCATGGGCGGAGGAGCCTGGTAGGCTGCAGTCCGTGGGATCGCTAAGAGTCGGACATGACTGAGCGACTTCACTTTCATGCATTGGAGAGGGAAATGGCAACCCACTCCAGTGTTCTTGCCTGGAGAATCCCAGGGACGGGGGAGCCTGGTGGGCTGCCATCTCTGGGGTCGCACAGAGTCGGACACGACTGAAGCGACTTAACAGCAGTAGCAGCAAGACCTGCTGGGGGAATTCTCCAGGCTAAGATGATCACGTTCATAATCTATGGAAATGGATGGCTCTTAGGCCAGCTTAAGGAGGTCTGCATGCATCCTCAGCCTTTTCTCAATTCACAGTGATATCACTTTTATATGTTCTTTATATGGGATTTCTGCATCAAATTTACCTAAATAATGAGTTCTACGCTTTAATTACGGTCTTAAAAGTGTTGCTTGGAGTTTTTTGAACTTAATCTCGCTTCTGTTTGTTTTTGGGTGGGAGCAGAGGGGGAAACATGGCGTTCCCTGGTGGCTCAGTAAAGAATCTGCCTGCAGTGCAGGAGACCCAGGTTGGATCCCTGGGTGGGGAAGATCCCCTGGAGAAGGGCATGGCTCCCTACTCTGGTATTCTTGCCTGGAGAATTCCATGGACAGAGGAGCCTGGCAGGCTACAGCCCATGGGGTCACAAAACATCGGACATGACTGACTAACACACACACACTTAGAGGGAGAAACAGTGTTTGGAAAAAGTGACTCTGCCACAGATTCTCTTGATTCACCTGCAGGTAGATGAAACTGTGGCCATATGTGTTTGTCAATTGCAAGAGATAAAAACCCTCCTTAAGTTTATCAAGGAGCATTCATTGGCTTATGTAATTGGGAAGTGCAAAGGGGACCAGCTTCAGGCACAGCCGGATCCAGGTTTTCAAAAGCTATCATCAAGCAGCTGCCTCTGCTCTCATTCAGAGATTCTCTCTCTTTTCTTGACTGTTTAAGTAATCAGATGACCAATTTTAAACTAATCACCTTGCTCAGGAGGTGGGGAATGCTTACTGGCCAGCCTGGGTCATCTGTCCACATCCATAGGAAGGCCAACAGAGAGAGAAGGGGAAGTCTCTAAAAAGAAATGAAAGGAAAGGTGTTGGATGGACAAAATGATAAAATTTATTCCTACCATTATAATATAATAGAGACCCCAGAAACTAAGGCATGTTTATATAGAATCTAATATATGGGTGCAGGTAGTTTGACAAATCACTGGGGAGATGAGATGCTATTTACCAAAAGGTGGTGATAAAATGGTCACTCATCATGGGAGGAAAAGGTGAAATTGGATCACTGCCTGACACCACACCAAAAATGAGTTTCAGATGAATGAGAGACCCAAGGGTCATTGCAAAAACCTTCAAACTCCTATGTAATGTAGTGAAGAATATCTTTCTCATTTTGGGATAGGGAAATAAAAAACTAAAGATAAAAAGCGCAAAGTGTAAGAGACTGACAAATTTAAGAACATTATAATTAAGGAATTTTGTTAATCAAAAAAGACATATTAAAGAAAATGGAGAATCAAGCTATAAACTAGAATATACACAAACTACACACACCAGGCAAAGGGTTAGTATAAAAAGACACAAATATCAAAACATCTAAGAACTCTTTCAATGCAATAACAATATGATAAATCAACAGAAAAAATAAGTGAAAGACATATTACTAACCCAAAAAATATGCAATAAACTTATGAAGAGCTGCTCAATCTCAAGGGTAATCAGCGAAATGCAAATCAAGATCCTGATGAGATGGAATTTTATGTTCAGGTAATTGACAGAAATTGACAGAAATTTAAAAGTCTAACAATATCAAGTGTTGATCAGAATGTCGAGCAAAAAGAATGCGTATCATACATGCTAGCTGGAATGTGAGCTGGTATCATCATTGTATAAGACAGTTTGGCATCATTATGTAAAGTTGAACATTTATAACCTATAAAGAAAGCTGAGAGCCAAAGAATTGATGCTTTTGAACTGTGGTTTTGAAAAAGGCTCTGAGAGTCCCTCGGACTACAAGAAGATCAAACCAGTCAATCCTAAAGGAAATTAGTCCTGAATATTCATTGGAAGGACTGATGCTAAACCTGAAGCTCCAGTACTTTGGCCACCTGATGTGAAGAACCGACTCATTGGAAAAGACCCTGCTGCTGGGAAAGATTGAAGGCGGGAGGAGAAGGGGACGACAGAGGATGAGATGGTTGGATGGCATCACCGACTCAGTGGACAGGTGAGTTTGAGTCAACTCCGGGAGTTGGTGATGGACGGGGAAGCCTGGTGTGCTGCAGTCCACGGGGTTGCAAAGTCGGACAAGACTGACTGACTGAACTGAACTGAATGGATGAGGAGTTCATCCCTAGGTACACCCCTAAATGCATCTCTTACTTATGTGTCAGCAGACGTGACAAGATGCTCGTGACGATGCTAATTTTAATAGCAATCCAGAGACAACCCAAATGCCTATGGACAGGAAAGCAGATACAAATGTGGTGATATATTTGGCAGGGATTCTCTGGTAGCTCAGCTGGTAAAGAATCCATCTGCAATGCAGGAGACCCTGGTTCAACTCCTGGGTTGGGAAGATCCCCTGGAGAAGGGATAGGCTACCTACTTCGGCATTCTTGGGCTTCTCTAGTGACTCAGCTGGTAAAGAATCCATACAGCAGTGAAGAAAGATTGGTTGAGGCCACAAAGAACAAAAGAAGTGGACCTTTGTGACGTAACGACATACAACATACTTTTTCAATACAATCCAAATAACCGCTGGAGACAAAAGGGATCTCTTTTAGGCATACATATATGCATGTGATAAAACTGTGTCTTAAAAAACAAACAAACAAGGAAATGACAAAGTAAAACACAGAATGATGGTTGCTTTAGGGTGAGAAGAACCAGGAAAAGAGCAAGTGAAAACCACATAAATGTGTAAAGAGACTAGCTCTGGAGATGCCCTTGGCTCATGGGTGTTCGCTGTATGAATTGACTCTGACAGTGTGTCATGGCCAGAGGATTCTCATTTATCGGACTCTGTGCTCCAGAGATCCATTTGGTTTTTGAGTGGTAAGCTGTTGGATAAATGCATGCAAATGTGAAGGCAAAGATCAGTGCTTAAGAGAGACAATTGGAAGCTGATGGTTCGAAGACGATGTTTAAAGCCCTGGGAAGAATTTGGATGAGGAGGAAAAAGTCAAGGAGTGAGGCTTGTGGTCCCCACTGTTTAGAAACATGGCAGAGAAGCTGAGCCAGCCCCGAGGACGGAAGAACACTTGAGTGCAGTGTCTGCACCCTAAGAAAATAATGCATCTAAAGAAGAAGGTAGTGGTTAGCTGTGTTGAGAAAGGTCAGGCCAATGAAGTGACCACTGGATTTCACAAGTTCAAGGTCATTGGTGACCTTGAGCCAAGAAGTTCCCATGGAGTGCAGGGAGATGAAACCTCTTGATCATTGATGCTGCCACCCTGCGTCAGACCCTTTTCTGTTTATCCCCCATGACATCTCTGCCTCGGTCTGGTTTCCCACCAGCCAGTCTTCACCATATTGGACACAGGCCCGACCATGACTGTCCCTGCTGATGTCTGTTGATGCTGTATCTTCATGACAAGGCACCTTCACCAGCAACCTTTCTTGGCACTCTTGTCTCTCTAGTCTATTTTGAGCTTCTCAGAGTCACGTGTCTGCCTTGAGGGCCCATCCTTGCCCAGCCAGCAGTCTCTTAAGACTTTGCTCACATAGCCCGTGCAGAGTCTTCCCAGGCCGACCCTCCCCTTCTCCTCACCTGGCAGAGTTTCCGGAAGGAGGACAGCAAGCTGAGAGATGTGGCCACCTCGCTTCTGACTCTGACTCTGCCACTGACAATCTTGGTGACTTGGAATCAAGCCCTTTCCTGCTCTGGGTTCTCTGTGTCCTAATCTCTGAAAGGAAGAGTTTCCACTGGGGTGCTTTGAAGGGTCCTTCCATCTGGAATATTCTGATTCTAGGGACAGAGGTGTAGATTTGTATTCTGAACTCCTGCCATCAAACGTGTAGACCGAATGACCGTAATCCTCTGTTCATACGAAACTCACCTGGCCTTTGGCCAGTCGAGAACTGGGGCTATGGACATACAGTGAGAGACTGTACATGGCGCCCAGATTGCTGGCTGGTTCTCTACCTAAGATCAGGGCTCTTTTCCTCAACAGGTAAGTATGGCCAGCATTTAAGACTGGCTAATGCTTCCTAGGCATGGCAAAGTACCTATCTGCCAACGTAGGAGAACTAAGAGATGCAGGTTTGATCCCTGGGTCAGGAAGATCCCCTGGAGGAGGGCATGGCAACCCACTCTAATATTCTTGCTTAGAGAATCTCATGGACAGAGGAGTCTGGAAGGCTACAGGTCATAGGGTTGCAAAGAATGGGACACGACTGAAATGATTTGGCACCCACACGTAATGGATCCTCTCTGAGTCCAGCACGGCCAGTTCCTGGTTCCTTGGCTTCTTTGAATTGCAAAGGCTTTGCAGAATAAAAGGGAATTTTATTTTCAACCATTATTATGCGACACCAAAAGTGTTTCTCGTTTTGAAATGCCTAGTGACGACTGGTTTTATTTTTATACCCGCCATTTCCTTGCAAAGAAATTAAACAAATAAACAGATGCCTCTCTCTCTCTGATTTGGCTTGGGTCCACAGACAATACAGTGCTTCCTGCACCATCTGCTGGCTCTGGAAAGGTAATTAACAAATGCACACTATTCCCAGATGAGGCTGGTTTCTAAAGGACAAATCACACCAGGCAAATAGGAGAGAAACAAAATTAGACCGTGGCAGGCATGCCAGCGGCTACAGACCCAGCCTGCACTGGAGTGCGTTGTTACAGCCACTTGTCAAATTTTAGCTCCTGGAAATGAATTCAAATGGATTTAGCTAAGGAAACTGAATTTCACTCCTGCTGGGAGGCCCTTAATAAGGAGAGAGGACAATTTCAGGGTGTCCAGGATGTTTGTTTCTCAGGTCTCATCCTCTGTCTTTATTTATCATCATTTTCTTAAGAAGGAAAAATTAAAACAGACCTCAACCAAAGCTCAAGATACAAGGTGGAGTGGGACTCTGAACTTTGGCTGCAGAGGCAGGTGGATTCGGAATCTCGGTGTCTGTCTGATCTGCACGTGCCGTGTAGCCCTCTGAGCCTCACTCTCACGCCTGCACGCTGCGGACAACAGTGGACGGAATGTTCAGACTCATTGTCACAATGGACGAGATCATGGATTCAGGTCAGGGGCCACATCCAGTGTCTGGCCAGTATGGAGCCCATGGTCAGCGGTAGCTGCTGTTAACATCACTGTCAGGTGAGGATTCAGGACATATGGCCTAATCCACTCTCAGTGGCAGGGAATTAATAACCCTTCTAGCAAGATCCATATTCTGAAAGGGGCAGAAGCACTGAACGTAAGAGGGAAGACTAGCAGAGTTGACCTTAACAAAAGCCTAGCTCACTGGAAAAGACCCTGATGCCGGGAAAGATTGAGGGTAGGAGGAGACGGGGACGACAGAGGATGAGATGGATGGATGGCTTCACCGACTCAATGGACACGAGTTTGGGCAACCTCCAGGAGTTGGGGATGGACAGGGAGGTCTGGCATGCTTTTCATGGGGTTGCAAAGAGTCGGACACGACTGAGCAACTGAACTGAACTGAAGTCTTAAAAAGACGCTTTTAGGGGCAGAAGATACAATTACCATCCATACATATTAAACATATCTAAAACCCAGCAGAGTAAGTGCTCATTCAGACTAAGATTGAGGGGCTGGAGTAAGAGGTATGGGGTGGAAATTTAAAAAGCGGAGGAGAAAATGGGTTGCAATAAGACTGAAATAAGAATTGTGGAAGCAGAGAACTGTCTTCCTGGGAATAAGGAATTATTTGGTATGCTTAAAGTTGTTGCTGTTGTTCAGTTGCTGAGTCGTGTCTGACTCTTTATGACCCCATGGACTGTGGCACACTAGGCTCCTCTGTCCTCCACTATCTCCCAGAGTTTGCTCAAATTCATGTCCGTTGAGTCAGTGATGCTATCTAACCATCTCATCCTCTGCCACATGCTTCTCCTTTTGCCTTCAATCTTTCCCAGCATCAGGGTCTTTTCCAGTGAGTCAGCTCTTCACATCAGGGAGCCAAAATATTGGAGCTTCAGCTTCAGCAATAGTCCTTCCAATGAATATTCAGAGTTGATTTCCTTCAGAATTGACTTATTTGATTTCCTTGAAGCCCAAGAGACTCTCAAGAGTGTTCTCCATCTCCACAGTTCAAAAGCATCAATTCTTTGGCACTCAGCTTTCTTTATGGAGTTAGAAAGGACCAAACAGGAGATAATGAAAGACGGGGAATCTTGGCATGTTTCAGTCCATGGGGTTGCAAAAAGTCAGACAAGACTTAGCAACTGGACAACAACAACAAACAGGAGATGGTTCTGTAATCTCACAGAGGCTCAGAAGATACAGAGTTAGGGGATGAGGATGGTGGCTTCTTTGTTTTCTGTGCCTCTGACTGGTCAAGTCAGGGTTCAAGGAACTTCTGGTTCCCTGGAGCAAAACATCCCAGAAAACACAGTTCAGTGAGAGACCCAGGGCTGCTGGAAGCAAAGTCAGAAGGTGGATGTTTGTTTTCCAATGGCAACAAAAGATGCCCCGGCCAGGAAAATGATAATGTCTGTGGACCACAGTCCCCTCCCTGATGGCTGGAACTTCATTTTTGTGGAGGGAAAGAATCTTAGTAAATATCAAATTCACCCACACTCGCCGCTGGTGCTGGATCTCTTAAAATGTCACCTGCTAAGGGGCACCTGGCCCATGGCCAGAGGAGCCAGCAGCCAGCAGACCGACCTGGAGAACAAAAGCTACCACCATCTATCTGCCCTGAGCTTGTTCAAGGAACATTGTCTTCTTCCTACTCAACAGCCTTTGATACTGACCTTCTCCTTGGTGGCAGCTGGGAATTCAGGGCACGGTGACCTCAGTGCATCCAGTTCTTCCTTTGAAATGCTTTGGAATTCTACCTCTTCCGTGATGTGTTCCTGAAACCCAGGACCAACCGCAGATAAATGCTCCTCCTCTGTTCTCTCTTCACGTTAGGGGCATCCTGCCATCACTGTTCCTCAGATCTACTTCCTCGATAGAAATAGCTATTACTGTAGACAATACGGTAGTGGGTGTGTTAACTGGGCGCATGATGGCAGAGAGAGGCTTCCTAAAAGAGAAAACCCTCAGTTCCGAGTCAAGAGTTGGACTTTCCTAGATCGATGAGGGGAGAGTGGAATTCCAGTATAGAGACTTGGAGAAATCCTGATGGGTGGAGTCATGACTGTGGTCCTATTTTCTCGGCTGGAGTATGTAGGGGGCACTGAAAGCTGGTTGCAAAGCTAAAATCAGAAACAGCTTTGCTTCACAATGGCCGGGCCACGGGAGCAAGCTCAGTGTTCACTGACAAAGGAGCGCATAAAGAAAACGTGGCATAGAGAGACCCACGATGGAATATTGGCCAGCCACATGAAGAATAAAATAATGCTGTGTGCAGCGACATGGCTGCAACTAGAGATTGTCATACTGAGTGGACTAAGTCAGACAGAGAAAGACCAGTACCAGACGCTATCACTTATATGTGGAATCTTTAAAAAATGCCGCAAATGGACCTATTTACAAAACAAAGAGTCACAGATGTTGAAAACAAGCTTATGGTTACCAGGGGGGAAAGTGGAGGGGAGGGATAAACTGCGTGATTGAGACTGACACACACACACT
The DNA here is from genome assembly GCF_049115385.1 of Moschus berezovskii. Classification (NCBI taxonomy): domain Eukaryota; kingdom Metazoa; phylum Chordata; class Mammalia; order Artiodactyla; family Moschidae; genus Moschus; species Moschus berezovskii. The sequence goes on from NC_142464.1 coordinate 119,716,975, forward strand.
ACTAAATAGAAAATAGGAAACTAATAAGGACCTCCTGTATAACAGGGAACTCTACGCAACACTCTGTAATGACCTATCTAGGAAGGTGTGCTTAGTCGCTCAGTCCTGTCCGACTCTTTGCAACCCCATAGACTGTAGCCCACCAGGCTCCTCTGTCCACGTGATTCTCCAAGCAAGAATCCTGGAGTGGGCTGCCATTTCCTTCTCCAGGGGATCTTCCCGATCCAGGGATTGAACCCAGTTCTCTTACATTGCAGGCAGATTCTTTACCCTCTGAGCTACCAGGGAAGCCCATGGTATATGGGAATAGAACCTGGAAAACAGTGAATATGTGTTTGTGGGTGTGTATTGGTTGCTCAGTCTCATCTGACTCTTTACGACCCCATTGTAGCTCACCAGGCTCCTTTGTCCGTGGAATTTTCCAGGCCAGAATACCAAGCTGGAGGTCTTCCCAACCCAGGGATTGAACCTGGGTCTCACACATTGCAGGCAGACTCTTTACTGTCTGAGCCATCAAGGAATCCCGAATATATGGATGTGTATATGTGTATGTGATTCACTTTGCTGCTCAGCGGAAACTAACACAACATTGTAAGTCAACTATACTTCAATAAAAATTAATTTACAAACATAAATTTATAAATCCCTGTCAAGGAATTTAGACCTTGTCTTGGGGACAAAGAAGTCAATTCAGAGTTTAAATAGTGGTGACATGATTATATGTGTTTGAGAAGGCTCATTCTAATGGCCATAGGGAAAAGGGATTGGACAGTAGCAAAGGAGACCAGGATGCGGGTTATTGAAATCGTCTCTGTGAAAAACGATAAGGGCTTGAAATAAGCCGTCAGTGCCTTGCATATAGAAAGTGCTCATGTGGTGACTTCACTAGCAATGGGCACACTCGGGAGGAAACTCAGATGACAGATGACATCCAGGTTGCCCACTGCCATATTTGCTTGGGTCTGTAATTCCTCTATTAACTAGAGAGAGATTTGAGGACGGATTTTTCTCATTCACTTTTGCATGTCCAGTGACTATTTTGGTGCCTGATATGTGTTTTTTCTTCTCAGATTGAGCGTAATTATTGAATTCAATGGAGTTTACTTGGGGTGGAGATAGGAGGAAGAAAGTATCTGTGTGGAAAATTTAATACTTGGATAATTATTTTGCACTTTTTCACAAACACAGGCTCTCTTGATACAGCAGGTGCTTTGAGCAGATGGCACTATCATCCCCTGATTTTACAAAAGGGAACTGAAGTTGTAGGGATTGAGGCACCTGTGCAAGGCTGATTCCTGAGTAGTAGAAACACTAAGAGAGTAGCTTAGAGCCCAGGACACAGCCTCTTAGGACGGAGGCCCCCTCAGAGCTCAGGGCATCCTCGGAGGAGGCGGTAGCTTCTTTATCTGTATTCTCGTGGGCATCCACTCCCTCCCAACTGGACCTGGCTGCTGATAGCAGAGCGACCGGGTGATGAGGTCTGAGTTGGAAATTCTACAAATACCTGCAGCGGACACCAGGCCAAGGACGGGCATTTCCGTAGCACCAGGTGCTCTCTTTGTCACCCCAGCTCCCACACACGTGACACTGCTGAGATCTGAGATGATAAGTGACGAAGACTATACTGCGCCCTCCCTGGGTTGGGGAGACCCCCTAGAGTAAGAAACGGCAACACATTCCAGGATTCCTGCCTGGAGAATTCCACTGGCCAGAGGAGCCTGGCGGGCCACAGTCCATGGGGCCGCAGAGTCAGACCTGATTGAGCGACTGAGTGTGCATACTGCACTCTGGAGGTTTCCCAGGTGGCTCAGTGGTAAAGAATCGCCTGCAACGCAGGAGGCACAAGGTATCCAGGTTCAGTCCCTGCGTTGGGAAGATCTCCTAGAGTAGGAAATGGCAACCGACTCCAGTATTCTTGCCTGGAAAATCCCATGGACAGAGGAGCCTGGCGGGCCGCAGTCCATGGGGCCGCAGAGTCGGACACAACTGAGTGATTGAGCACAGCTCGTACTACAATCTAGGCTTCTCTCCACCCTTTCGTCTGCTTTCTTCCCTGTTCCCACCCTTGAAATGGCATCGTAATATTTATGAAACAAGCTCCAGTTCCCCGCCTGGCACTAGAGAGCACCCCAACCCCATCTGTCTTCTCTTGCATCATCTGTCCTCCTGTCTTCACAGGCACCTTCTCTTGTAACCAGAGTGTCGATGACGTTGGCTTTCCTGCCCGTGAGGTTACCTGCACACTGATGGGGTCAGGTAAACTGGAGGTCAAGCCCACGCTCTGTAATTTATTAGCTGTGTGATCTTGGGCAGGTTTGCACAGCTTCAATGAGCCTCAGTGTGTTCTTTACCACGGAGCTAATTATCCTTTCCTTGCAGATTTGTGTTGAGAACGAAGCAAATGTATGCCACATGTTAGCACACACCAAGTACACCGTACTATCGACAACCACCCTCTAAGATCAGTTCAAGACCAGCCCCTTCCATATGCCTGGTCATCACACAGAGCAATCTCCCTCCCTTCTGCCTCCTGGAAACATAGTAATTGCTGAGATTTATTGAGTATTGAGAGCTTCCCAGGTACAATGGTAAAGAATCCACCTGGAAATGCCAGAGACGCAAGAGAAGTGGGTTTGATCCCTGGGTTGGGAAGGTCCCCTGTAGAAAGAAATGGCAACCCATTCCAGTATTCTTGCCTGGAGAATCCCATGGACAGAGAGCCTGTTGGGCTAGAGTCCATGGGGTCACAAAGAGTCAGACATGACTGAGTGTGTGCACACACGTGTTGCTATTGACTCTAGGCCCAGAACTATTTTCATGAATGATCTTAGCTGACTGTACAACAAGTTTAAGCATCTTTCCTACCTGTATGTTATTGTTGTAGAAACTAAGACTCAGGAAGAGTCAGTGATTAGCTTAAGGTCAGGAAGCTAAGTGGGAGGGGAAGGATTCCAACCCAGGCATTCTCATGCAGGGCCGGAACTCTTAACTGTGGTGCTGGATCTAAGATGTCTACACCTGAAAAGTATATCCTGGGAGACGTAACTAGAGTTCCTCCTACTGTGTGTTCCACTTGCAGACATTCATGGAGGCCCTAGCATGTGTCAGCCATGTGCAGAGACAACCAACAAGCAAGGTCCAGTTGTAAGGACCTCAGAGTCAGTTGAGAAAAGGACACAGGCACCCAAACCAATGCCATTCAACACTGCAGGCATGGCAGCTGAGCTTGTGTGCAAGTGAGGTCAGTGTCGGTCTGGGGAGGTCAAGGAGGACTTCGTGGAAGAGGTGGTCATGTGTCTTCCCGTCTGGCATCCTTCTCAAGAATTAGCATTTCTGGATCGTTCTTTAACTTCCAACTCATTTTCCTTCTCCTCTCACCCTTTGGAGGGAGAAGCTTGTTTTATAATCTTGGGGTGCTATAAAAAATACCACAGACTGGGTGGCTTGAACAATAGAGATTTATTTCACACAGTTCTGGAGGCTGAGCTCAAGGTGTCAGCAGGGTCAGGTCCTGGTAAGAGCCCTCTTCTCGGCTTGCAGATGCTGCCTTCTCACTGTGTCCTCACACGTCAGAGAGAGGGAGCTCTGGTCTCAGGCGTCCTCTTCTTATAAGGTTCCTAAGTGCATTGTGTGCGTACCTTCATGACCTCATCAAGCCCCGATTAACTCTCCAAGTCCCTGTCTCCAAATACTATCCCACTGGGGATTAGGGCTTCAACATATGAATTTGGTTGCGGGGGCGGTGGTGGTGCAATAGAACATTTTGGTCCATAATAAGCTCTGGGAGTTGGTGATGGACAGGGAAGCCTGACATGCTGCCATCCATGAGGTCGCAAAGAGTCAGGCATGACTGAGCAATTGAACTGAACTGAAGAACATTTTGGTCCATACAGAAGTCTTTAAGATAACCAAGTGCCTACCAAGTCACTTCAGTCATGTCCGACTCTTTTAAACCCTATGGACTGTAGCCCATTGGGCTCCTCTGTCCATGGGATTCTCCAGGCAAGAATACTGGAGTGGGTTGCCTTGCCCTCCTCCAGGGGATCTTCCCAACCCAGGGATAGAACCTACATCTCTTATGTAATTCTTCAAGCATAATAGCATGGTAACATCATAAAGTGAGAGAGAGGAAAATGAGGGAGTTATCTCTTTGTGTTGTGGAAGCTCCTCTAAGGCACTGAAGCTTGTAAGATCCAACATAACTATTTTCAGGCAGGAGAAAGTCAGCAGGCAGGAAGACTCAAGGTTTTGAGGCAGTCCCTCTGGAATCCAAAAATAGAAGGACTGAGAAGGAGGAGAAGGAGGTTTCAAGAGAGGATGGGACTCCTGAGTCACCCTTCCAGGTAGATTCTGCCAGAGAAGGACAGGTAAAATGATGTGAAGGTGAAGATACGTTTTGTATTTCCATCCAGGTTCCCTGTGTCCCTGTGACAAGCAGGGATCAGATTGATGTGTCCAGATGCCCTTCTTTACAGTGAGATTAACTCAAGTGAGAAACAGAGAGCAAGACTGTCTTTGTGAGGCCAGGACCGAGGCTCTGCCTCCTGTGTATAGACAGTGCTCCATCTGAATGATGAACCCACCCTCAGAGGCGCTCCCACATCAGGGACTGAGTTATGACTGATCAGGCTCAACTGTGTGCCCAGCCCATGCTCGTCCCAAGCCCCTCTGTTTCCCCTCTCTCTGCTAGTCTAGACTTTGCTACTAGACCTCCGGCTCTGCACTTGACCCCCAGTCGTTGCCTCTGCCCTCGCCCGGGGGCCCCCACGCCTCTCTCTCTGTTGTCTGTTCTGTCTCCCCCCGACAGTTGGTCAAGTCCGAAACTTACAAAGCTTGCGATTCATTGCCATGGGGCTCTTGGTTCTATGTATGTTTCCCTTTTTGTGGCTCAGTGCTCCAAGCTGGGCAGCACGGTGAGCATCTTTTACTGGGTGGGATGCTAAAAAAGATCCTGGAGTTGGTGTCAGAAAACCTCTCACCTCAACCCCAGCTCCTGCACTTACTGGCAGGGAGATGTCGTGTGTGTGTCCATCTTTCTGATCCCGAGCTCCCTCCTGCCAGGGTTTGTGAAGGTCACCACCACAGCCCAGGGGTTGCCACTGCCCACACCATCACCTGATAAACAGGGGTGAAGAGTGACACCCACACACCAGGGCTGGTGAGAAAGCCCCATCCTGGGCCCTGTTCTCTAGAGGGCAGGGGTGCAGCTCCCGAGATTCCAAGCGCATCAGGCAAACAAGCCCATAAGAACCTGACAGGCTCTTTTCCTGCCTCAGTTAGGGAAACAAAGGCTCCCTTTAGGCTGCACCCTTCTCCCAAAGTCCCTGAGGCTGCTCCCTGCTTCTCAGGACATCCTCAGAAACAACTGGCCCTTGTATTGATGATACAGAAAATCAGGATCAAAGAGACTGATGACTCATTTGAGGTCACTGGGAAAAAAGGTGCTGGATCTCTCCTGGGTTTCTGCTCCTCCCGGCCCTACTCCTCTGCTGCTAATTAAGAATCTACCTGGGGAGGCAACTGCACTTACAAACCTCTCTCTGTTTGCAAAGTGCTTCAGAAACCTGGTTACAAGGGGAGTCCTCTAGGAGCCCTCCATCCTGGAGGACTTTATAAGCTGAGCCCAGCAAGTGACAGATGACGTCTGATCAGTCCTGACTGGTGCTAGGGGCTTGTCCGAAGCTGGAAGCAGGTAAGGCTGAATGGAAAGGGTGAGTCTGAGTAATATTAAGAGCAGAAATCACAAAGCACAGAGAAAGTGGAGGAGGCATCATTAGGAGCAGCTGCCAAATGAAAGAGGCGGGGCCTCGGTGGGTGTGGACTGCCTCTCTGGGGTCATCCTCCCCCGCCTCCCCCCATCCTCCACCTCCGGGCCCCCCAGAAACCAGGACCCCAGTTGGACTTGTTGTTGCTGGAACATGCAGGGCTCTTTCCTGCCTCCCTGACTGTGTACATGGAGCTCCCTTCCCTGGAATGCTCCTTTCTTATCGTGCCTACAGGAAGGAGGAAAATTGGCTCCATCTCTCCTCTTCAGTGAGGCATTTGCCAGCTTCTGGAGACAGAGATGACTGCTGCTGCTTCAGGCTCCATCTGAACTGCAGTGAGAAAAACCATGGGTCCTTGAGGGTCTAGTGTGCACGCACATGCGTGTTGGTATATGTGTGCATGCACATGTGTGTGGTCTATGTAGAGACCATAGAGAGCCAGATAGTGTTAGTCCCTGGGGGTGTCCAACTCTGTGGCATCCCATGGACTGTAGCCCATGAGGCTCCTCTGTCCATGGGGTTCTCCAAGCAAGAATACTGGAAAGGGTTGCCGTTCCCTTCTCCAGGGGATCTTCCCAACCCAGGGATTGAACCCAGGTCTCCTGCATTGCAAGCAGATTCTTAACTGTCTGAGCCACCTGGGAAGCCATAGACAGATAAAAACCTCAATTCTTAGAGTGACTCTGCGATATTAGCCCCATTTTACTGCTGAGCCTCCAGAACAGAGGGCTGGAGACTTTAACTTTCCTGAGATGATTCAGCAACTGAGTTTGGACTGAGGCTCAAACTCTCGCTTCCTCTCTCAGACAGGCTGCTGCTGCTGCTAAGTCACTTCAGTTGTGTCCGACTCTGTGTGACCCCATAGACGGCAGCCCACCAGGCTCTCCCGTCCCTGGGATTCTCCAGGCAAGAACACTGTAGTGGGTTGCCAATTCCTTCTTCAATGCATGAAAGTGAAAAGTGAAAGTGAAGTCGCTCAGTTGTGTCCAACTCTTCACGACCCCATGGACTGCAGACCACCAGGCTCCTCCGTCCATGGGTTTTCCAGGCAAGAGTATCTCAGACAGGTGGAAATCCTTTTCTATCCCAAAGACAGTGACATCTGATTCACCAGACTCATGGCCGCCCCTGCTATCAGGGCCCAGCTCTGGAGCGGAAATCCAATGCCCATCTGTTGAATAGAATTGATTTGAAGAGAGCTGGCAATTAGAAGACTTTCGCAGACGGTGGTGGGACAAGGTGCGGTGGCATAAATGATGAGTGAGGGAAGCAGGAGTCAATTAGCAGAGGACGCTCCAGCCTATGATAAGGAGCTTTAATTTGATGGGAGACAATAGGGAGCCATTCATTGCCGAGTTCGGGGAAAGGCGGTGACAAGCCCCTAACGACACACGAGGGCCTTTGAAACCTCTAATTGCCTCCTGCAATTTTCCTATTTCCTTGCAGAAGTGACCGGCCAGACCCAGAGGATGAGCAGGGGGCTGCCATTTCCCAGGCTGCCCCGCCCACAGCAAGGTCTCCAGGAGATCACCAGCCCTTCCCCAAGTGCTGAGCAGGGAGGCTGCGAAGGAGCCCAGCCACTGCCCCTGCCTGTACCTGAAACCTGATCAAGGTCCTCCCAGCCTCCCACACCCCACAGCCTATGTGGCTCTTGGGATGGAAGGAGTCTGCAGGGACCCTCGGACCCCTCACCCCGTCACAACCCTCATCACCATCACTGTTGGCCTTTCTGCAACCTTCTGCCTGCCTCCACCCTCCTTGTCCCACCTAAGATCCCTCCCTGGTCTCTGTCCAAAGAGAGCATCCACTGCTTCCCAGGATGTCAACTGCACCAAAGCAGGAGGCTTCCCCGCCCGCTCCATCACCACTTTAATAGTCCCCACAGAGAGAGGAAGGCAATCGTGAACTGCTTGTCGGAAGATGGCGGGCTGCTGGGGATTTCATCATTTATTTTTTCCAAGCTTGGGATCCCTCGCTTCTTCTGTCTGGCACAAAACCACAAGGAGACCAGTGCCTGGGGCTCTGGCCTCCCAAAACCAGCGATCCGACAACAGCAGAAGGGATTCCAGGCGCACAGGACAATGGGCTCTTCAAACCGCAGAAAGTCGCTCAGTGCTGTATTGTTTGCGTGTGATGCGGCTTCTTGAGCACACACAAACACTCCCTTTTTTTTTTAACCAGCCCCGTGACAGTGACTTAATTACCGCCAAAGATGCTGAGAAGGATTCAAACTGCAAACTTCTTTCCCCACCTTCCTCCACCGCCTGCCCCGCCAAAAGGGAAGGAAATAAAACCAAGCCCCATGCAGGAGACAAAAAGCCAGGCACTGGGCAGGAATGTGAACTCAGCAGCGGGCACCAGGTGCATTAATTACACTTGATTGCATGTGGGTTTACGACTGCGATCACTGGCGTTCGATCACTGGCCCAGCATCTGTGCCCAAGGATATCCTTGGTATTTTGCAAAGCAAGATGAATATTGGCCAGATGGTGACTTCACAAGGGCATCACTCACGTAGCATTTTCTTGCCCCAACACAGATTTCTGTGAAGGAATCTTGAATGCCATGCTGAACAAAACAGAACAAGAAAACCCATTCCCCGCAGGAGGCTCAGCCGTAAGCTGAAGATGAACGCTTCTGACAGCGACTCCGACAGGAGCCCACATGGAAGGCAGGTCCCAGGCTCCAAGCTGCAGATCCTACCAACCCTGTCACAAAGTGACATCATCCCGGTGTCTCCAATGCCCAGTGGGAGGGGGAGGAGAAGCCCCAAAATGTCACTCTGCAGGAAACCCGCTCCCTTACATTTTTTTTTTTTTTAATTAAGATTGTGTGGTGACAGGTCTCGTCAGCACCTGCTTGCTCGGTAATTTCATTTTGATGGTGACCAAGTGTTCTTGCTTGGAAATCCCCACGGACAGAAGAGCCTGGCGGCTACAGTCCATGGGGTCGCAAAGAGTCAGACACGACTGAGGGGCTAAACAACAAAGGGAAGAATGTACTTTTGGCTTCAGCAGCCAGGACTAGTTCCTGGGCACTGGGAGGGACACTGAGATCAAAGCAAACGTCTCCTGAAGCTCTTTAAAACAAACAAACACAAAGCCCTGGCGTTACCAGGCCACTCGCTAGCAAGCGACATAGCCCAGTTCCGAGTTGGTTTGAGAAAGTCCTTGCTCTCTGAGGAATAACGTGCGTCTGACCCACATGGAGTTAAAAGAGTAGGCGTCACACACCTGCCAGTGGCATCTGAAGTGTGGTCAGCCTGTCTGGAATCCATGCAATTTCTACAACCTACACATTTCAGTCCAAAACCACAAAATAAGGATATGCAGCTGAAGGTCACGCTGCTTCAAAACAAGGTCAGCCTGAGATGTTCAGAAGCAGATATAACCAGAGTATGCAGTTGGGGTGTGGCCTCTTCACCCCCAGGGTCTCTGCTCCTAGACCCTCCAAATCATAATGACGTGGGATGAGACAGAAGAAAAACCAGCCTAGAAAGCAACATCGCAGCATTGTTTTTCTGCTGTCATTCATTGTCTTCAAAGGCATCATCCGGTTGTGTTAAAGAAAAATAATAGTAACACCAACCGAGGACACACCCACTTGCACACTCACTATCTGAGTTTCACACGTCCCCACCCATCAGTCCCTGTTGCCTGCTGCCTGGTGTACTTGTCCAGAGAATGGGCCCTGGTGTCCAGTGCCCTGCTCCCTACCCCCCAAATGCTGTGTGACATTTTTCAAGTGACTTGACCTCTGTGAGAGTCAGGTCCTCAAGAGGCAAACAAGAATAAGAAAGAGAACCCAGCTCACAAGCCTATCAGGACTGACTGAGGAGATGCTTTGAAAGTGTGGTAGGGAGCTTGGCACTTGGCAAGTGTTCATGTTGTTGTTGTCCAGTCACTAAGTTGTGTCCAACTGTTTGTGACCCCATGGACTACAGCACATACCAGGCTTCCCTGTTGGTCACTAACTCCCAGAATTTGCTCAAACTCATGTCCAAGGAGTCAGTGATGCCAGCCAACCATCTCATCCTCTGTTGTCTCCTTCTCCTCCTGCCTTCAGTGTTTTCCAGCATCAAGGTCTTTTCCAATGAGTCGTCTCTTTCGCTCAGGAAAGTGCTTGTGAAAGGTCAGCAGCTATTATTATACAGCACGGCAATTGTGGAAGTGAAACAGGGCCTTCAGACCTCCACCAAGGGCACATCTGTCTTAAGTGGTAAAAATAAGATCGGTGGAACCCAGGCCCTTCTGGGCTGTTGCTTCCTGCTCTGTTCGATGGATGCAAATTCATGGCACGAAGCCCAGGGACCGCGGGGCCTTCTCCGCTGGCGTGATTTGGCAGGCCACCCTGGCAAGCAGCCCACTTTACCCCATTAAAAAAAAAAAAAAACCCTCTATTGTTTCTGAGGAAGGCTATTTGATCCTCCAAATAAAATGCTATTTGCCGTGCCCCCGGAACAGAAACAGCTCAGGGGAGCCAGCCCCTCCTGCTAGGAATCTTCGGCCCCTGACACCAGCCAGGAGGGGCCGAGCCGGGTGACTCAGCAGAAAACAGCCTGCTGCTTACTTACAGCCCGCCTACCCCACAGGCCAGGGGAGGAAGGCCTCTGTGAGGCAAACAGAAAAGGACTCTGCTCCCCACCCGGGGCCCAAAGCATCCTTTGTCCCCTGGGACTTCAGACAGGAACCGCCCGTGTTGACATTTCAGCTGGCGGAACCGGCCAGGCCTGGCCCAGAGAGGCAGGAACCCCCTTGGGGTGCTAGGAGCCATCGTCCACACCCTGTGGCCTCCTCCCTGAGCCCTTTCTACACATTCGCTTGTTGAACCTCATTGCTGTGAGGTGTCAAAGTATTGTGTCTCCAATCCACACACTTAGGCACCACTGTTCCCGCAACCTCTTTCTTTTTAAATTATTTATTTATTTAATCGGAGGCTGATTACTTTACAATATTGTGGTGGTTTTTGCCACACATCCACATGCATCAGCCATGGGTGTACTTGTGTTCCCCGTCCTGAAACCCCCCAATCTCTTTCTTTCGCTGGCTCCTCACCACAAATTCTGGGTCTGGGACGTCCCCTACTGAGCTTACTTTGGAGAAGACTGGGGCTCAGAGAAGTTGTCACCTGGCCAGTGTCACCAAGTGAGTGAGTCATGGCTGGGATCAGACGCCGGATTTTCGACTCCTGGCCAAGGGCTCTTCCTTCTGGCCCAAATTTCCAACATGCTTGGGGTTTTAAAACCTTATGCCCTGGGGAGCCAGATTTGAGATAAATTAAGGAAAATTCAGATGAGAAATGTTTTATAAAGAGCCTTGGTAGCCTTTTGTTTCTAAATCACTCCCAAACTGTTAACAGTCACTCTTTGTTGTATTTGCTATAATGACTGTCATTTCTTATAGCAAATAGTATCCAATGCCAAAATGGGGAACACCATGATATTAATAATTGATGGGTAATGTGTGGTCCTGAACAATGCTCTTGGGGCCTAAACCAGAGCACAGGTGCTGGTAACTTCAGAACACGTCTGGGAATTCGAGTCTGGTATCTGTCCGGGCCTGGTCTTGACTGGCGATGCTGTTTGGTTGCTAAGTCATGTCCAGCTCTTTATGACCCATGGATTGCAACATTCCAGGCTCTCCTGTCCGCCACTATTATGCCCGTTGAGTTGGTGATGCTATCCAACCATCTCATCCTCTGCCACCCCCTTCTCCTTTTGCCTTCAGTCTTTCCCAGCCTCAAAGTTTTTTCCAGTGAGTCAGCCCTTTCCTTATCTTTCCTCCTTAGTTGCTCAGTCGTATCCGACTCTGTGTGACCCCATGGGCTGTAGCTTGCCAGGGTCCTCTGTTCATGGGATTATTTCAGACAAGAATACTGGAGTGGGTTGCCATTTCCTTTCTGGGATATCTTCCCATCCCAGTGTTGCAGGAAGGGGGACCCCTTCCAAGGCCCGAAACTAGGCTCTTGTCTAACACTTGGAAATGAATTGTCCGAGGAGACACGTGCTGACAAAGCAAGAGATTTTATTGGGAAGGGCACCCGGGTGGAGAACAGTAGGGTAAGGGAACCCCGGAGAACAGCTCTGCCACGTGGCTCGCAGGCTCAGGTTTTATGGTGATGGGATTAGTTTCCGGGTGTCCTTGGCCAATTATTCTAATTCAGAGTCTTTCCTGGTGGTGCACGCATCACTTAGCCAAGATGGATGCCAGCGAGAGGGATTCTGGGAAGTGGATGGACACCCGGTGTCTCTTTTCGACCTTTCCCGAACTCTTCCAGTTGGTGGTGGCTTATTAGTTCCGTATTCCTTATCAGCATCTCCTGTCATAAAACAACTCATGCAAATGGTTACTATGGTGCCTGGCCAGGGTGGGTGGTTTCAATCAGTGTGCTTCCCCTAGCACCAGGGGTAGAACCCACGTCTCCTGGGTTAGCAGGCAGTTTGTTGAGCCCGCCTCTCTTTATAGACTCTCATGTCCATCCTGTGGGCTATCCACCCAGCCTCACACCTTGCCCTCATCCTGAGCTCCTCTCTCTCCTCACCCACAGCACCTTCTGAGTCTCTGAAAGTTGCTGTTTCCTCCTTTGTGTGGTTCTTCATAACCTCACCTTCCTTTTTGGTCTCGCTGCCACCCCCAAGCCCAGTCCTTCATGACGTCACCTCTGAACTACTATAAATGCTCCCCAATTTGTATTCCTGATGCCTCCCTTCATCTGTACTTATGATGATGCAATTCATCTTCCCAGAAGGTCATTTTGAACACACTGGCTTCTGCATGCTTGCACCCTGCAGGGGTACCTCATTTAATAAAGTCCATGTCCTTCACCCCCTTCCCCAGAGACTCCAATGTGACCTACCTTCAACTTCTCAAACAGATTCTTCATCTCCCACCAAGCTGGTTGTTTCAATTTTTTTCATCATATATTGTTGGGGTCAAACTGAGATGATTCAATACTTCAATGAGATTTAAATAACTTTCTATTATGAGATAATTGGAAACTTAAAGACTTGCAAGAACAGTTCGCAGATTCAACAAGAGTTATTACCACTGTGCTACACTCGCTTCTCTTCCTGTGGTCATGGACACCTATTAACTTTTTCTGGAAACTGGATGTCCACATGCAGATAAATGGATGTGCACCCCATCCACAAAAATCAACTCAGAAATGGATCAAACATTTAAATGTAAGACGTGAAACAGTAAAATGCCTAGGAAAGCTCTTGAGCAATGATTTCTTGGATATCACACTGAAATCACAGGCAACAAAGGCAAACAGACAAGTGGGATTATGTAAAACTAAAAACCTTCTGCACAGCATGGGAGATGATCAACAAAATGAAAAGGCAACCTACAAACTGGGAGAAAATAATTGCAAACCGTATATCTGGTTAAAAAAAAAAATCAATACCCAAAAAACTAACTCCATGCCATATCTTTAATCTTTAATTTTCTTTAACCTGGATTTCTTCCTTAGCTATTTCTTTATGGATGACTTTTGAAAAGACTACAGAGCAATTGTTTTAAAAAGTATCTGTCAGTTTCCTAATATGATATTTCCCTATGATTAAAGGAATGCTTTTCTTTTTGCAAGAAAAAGAAAAAATCATATGTGGTTTTTTGCCCCACTTCCAAAGGGTGTCCTCTGGAGTTAATGGTTTTTATCTCTCTCTGTCTCCACCATGACTTTTCTGGTGGTTCAGACGGTTAAAAAAAAAAAAAATCCACCTTCAATGCAGGAGACCTGGGTACAAACCCTTGGTTGGAAAGATCTCCTGGAGAAGGGAATGGCTACCTACTCCAGTATTCTTGCCTGGAAAACCCCATGGACAGAGGAGCCTGGCAGGCTACAGTCCACCAGGTCACAAAGAGTTGGACACGACTGAGTGACTAATGTTAACTCACTAACTCTGGCCAGTGCACTGGCTATCTTCTAGAGTTCCCTCAGGGACAATAATGGCAAGCCACTCCAGTACTCTTGCCTAGAAAATCCCATGGATGGAGGAGCCTGGTAGGCTGCAGTCCGTGGGGTCGCTAAGGGTCGGACACGACTGAGCGACTTCGCTTTCACTTTTCACTTTCCACTTTCACACATTGGAGAAGGAAATGGCAACCCACTCCAGTGTTCTTGCCTGGAGAATCCCAGGGAAGGGGGAGCCTGGTGGGCTTCTGTCTATGGGGTCACACAGAGTCGGACACGACTGAAGTGACTTAGCAGTAGCAGTAGCAGGAACAACACCCTTCACGGAGCATTCCCCATGCACTCCACCCATCCAGATTATTATCACTTCTGATTCCTGTAATAGCTTCTGGACCACACATTCGGTTCTAAGCCAAGAATGCCTTCAGTTCAGTTCAGTTCAGTCGCTCAGTTGTGTCCGACTCTCCGCGACCCCATGAATCACAGCACGCCAGGCCTCCCTGTCCATCACCAACTCCCGGAGTTCACTCAAACTCATGTCCATCGAGTCGGTGATGCCATCCAGCCATCTCATTCTCCGTCGTCCCCTTCTCCTCCCGCCCCCAACCTTTCCCAGCATCAGAGTCTTTTCCAGTGAGTCAACTCGTCGCATGAGGTGGCCAAAGTATTGCAGTTTCAGCTTTAGCATCAGTCCCTCCAATGAACATCCAGGATTGATCTCCTCTAGAATGGACTGGTTGGATCTCCTTGCAGTATAAGGGACTCTCAAGAGTCTTCTCCAACACCACAGTTCAAAAGCATCGATTCTTCGGCGATCAGCCTTCTTCACAGTCCAACTCTCACATCCATACATGACCACGGGAAAAACCATTGCCTTGACTAGACGGACCTTGGTTGGCAAAGTAATGTCTCTGCTTTTTAATATACTATCAAGGTTGGTCATAACTTTCCTTCCAAGGAGCAAGCGTCTTTTAATTTCATGGCTGCAATCAGCATCTGCAGTGATTTTGGAGCCCAAAAAAACGAAGTCTGACACTGTTTCCACTGTTTTTCCATCTATTTCCCATGAAGTGACGGGACCAGATGCCATGATCTTTGTTTTCTGAATGTTGAGCTTCAAGCCAACCTTTTCACTCTCCTCTTTCACTTTCATCAAGAGGCTTTTGAGTTCCTCTTCACTTTCTGCCATAAGGGTAGTGTCATCTGCATATCTGAGGTTATTGATATTTCTCCCGGCAATCTTGATTCCAGCTTGTGCTTCTTCCAGCCCAGCGTTCCTCATGATGTACTCTGCATATAAGTTAAATAAGCAAGGTGACAATATACAACCTTGACGTACACCTTTTCCTATTTGGAACCAGTCTGTTGTTCCATGTCCAGTTCTAACAGTTGCTTCCTGACCTGCATACAGGTTTCTCAAGAGGCAGGTCAGGTGGTCTGGGATTCCCATCTCTTTCAGAATGTTCCACAGTTTATTGTGATCCACACAGTCAAAGGCTTTGGCATAGTCAATGAAGCAGAAATAGATGTTTTTCTGAAACTCTCTTGCTTTCTCCATGATCCAGCGGATGTTGGCAATTTGATCTCTGGTGCCTCTGCCTTTTCTAAAACCTGCTTGAACATCTGGGAGTTCACGGTTTATATACTGCTGAAGCCTGGCTTGGAGAATTTTGAGCATGACTTTACTAGCGTGTGAGATGAGTGCAATTGTGCGGTAGTTTGAGCATTCTTTGGCATTGCCTTTCTTTGGGATTGGAATGAAGACTGACCTCTTCCAGTCCTGTGGCCACTGCTGAGTTTTCCAAATCTGCTGGCATATTGAGTGCAGCACTTTCACAGCATCATCTTTCAAGACTTGAAATAGCTCAACTGGAATTCCATCACCTCCACTAGCTTTGTTCATAGTGATGCTTTCTAAGGCCCACTTGACTTCACATTCCAAGATGTCTGGCTCTAGGTCAGTGATCACGTTATCGTGACTATCTTGGTCGTGAAGATCTTTTTTGTACAGTTCTTCTGTGTATTCCTGCCACCTCTTTTTAATATCTTCTGCTTCTGTTAGGTCCATACCATTTCTGTCCTTTATCGAGCCCATCTTTGCATGAAATGTTCCCTTGGAATCTCTAATTTTCTTGAAGAGCTCTCTTGTTTTTCCTATTCTGTTGTTTTCCTCTATTTCTTTGCATTGATCACTGAGGAAGGCTTTCTTATCTCTCCTTGCTATTCTTTGGAACTCTGCATTTAGATGCTTATATCTTTCCTTTTCTCCTTTGCTTTTCGCCTCTCTTCTTTTCACAGCTATTTGTAAGGCCTCCTCAGACAGCCATTTCGCTCTTTTGCATTTATTTTCCATGGGGATGGTCTTGGTCCCTGTCTCCTGTACAATGTCACGAACCTCCGTCCAGAGTTCATCAGGCACTCTATCAATCAGATCTAGTCCCTTAAATCTATTTCTCACTTCCACTGTATAATCATAAGGGATTTGACTGAGGTCATATCTGAATGGTCTAGTGGTTTTCCCTACTTTCTTCAATTTAAGTCTGAACTTCGCAATAAGGAGTTCGTGATCTGAGCCACAGTCAGCTCCTGGTCTTGTTTTCGCTAACTGTATACAGCTTCTCCATCTTTGGCTGCAAAGAATATAATCAATCTGATTTCGGTGTTGACCATCTGGTGATGTCCATGTGTAGAGTCTTCTCTTGTGTTGTTGGAAGAGGGTGTTTGCTATGACCAGTGCGTTCTCTTGACAAAACTCTATTAGCCTTTGCCCTGCTTCATTCCGTGCTCCAAGGCCAAATTTGCCTGTTACTCCAGGTATTTCTTGACTTCCTACTTTTGCATTCCAGTCCCCTATAATGAAAACGACATCTTTTTTGGGTGTTAGTTCTAAAAGGTCTTGTAGGTCTTCATAGAACCGATTAACTTCGGCTTCTTCAGCACTACTCGTTGGGGCATAGGCCTGGATTACAGTAATATTGAATGGTTTGCCTTGGAAACGAACAGAAATCATCCTGTCATTTTTAAGATTGCATCCAAGTACTGCATTTCGGACTCTTTTGTTGACCATGATGGCTACTCCATTTCTTCTAAGGGATTCCTGCCCACAATAGTAGATATAATGGTCGTCTGAGTTAAATTCACCCATTCCAGTCCATTTTAATTCACTGATTCCTAGAATGTCAACGTTCACTCTTGCCATCTCCTGTTTGACCACTTCCAATTTGCCTTGATTCATGGACCTAACATTCCAGGTTCCTATGCAATACTGCTCTTTACAGCACCGGACCTTGCTTCTATCACTGGTCACATCCACAACTGGGTACTGGTTTTGCTTTTGCTCCATCCCTTTATTCCTTCTATAGTTATTTCTCCACTGAGCTCCAGTAGCATACTGGGCACCTACTGACCTGGGGAATTCCTCATTCAGTATCCTATCATTTTGCCCTTTGTTACTGTTCATGGGGTTCTCAAGGCAAGTATACTGAAGTGGTTTGCCATTCCCTTCTCCAGTGGACCACATTCGGCTGTGGTCCATGTGATCAGACTGGCTTAGTCATCTTTTATGAAGTTATCTGGTCTCAGCTACTAGTTTATAAACTCAGAATAGATCTTTGCTGTTACCAAACATCTCTAATTTTCCAGGACAACAGTGAATCAAAATTTGTGCTTGTTAAAAGATCATAAGCCCTGATTTTACTTCAGAAAGTAGAGTAGATGAAGATCTATATATCCCATTTTTATCTCCAGTGCTTAATGCAGGGGTATGTAATAAAAATTGGCCAAGTCTGACTAGGTTTTTCTTTAGCCATGTAACCACACGTTGTCTGTTTTGTTCTCTTGGCCTGCTATCTTTAAATAGTGCAATTGAGTTAAAAGAGGGGTTGTTGTTGTTGTTGTTCAGTTACTAAGTCGTGTCCAACTCTGCGAACCCAGGATTGTAGCATGCCAGGTTCCTCTGTCCTCCACTATCACCCACAGTTTGCTCAAATTCACGTCCATTGAGTCAGTGAAGCTATCTAACCATCTCATTCTCTACCACCCTTTTCTCGTTTTGTCTTCTGTCTTTCCAAGCATCAGGGTCTTTTCCAGTGAGTCAGCTCTTCACATCTGGTGGCCAAAGTATTGGAGCTTCAGCCTCAGCATTAGTCCTTTCAATCAATATGCAGGGTTGGTTTCCTTTAGGATTGACAGATTTGATCTCCTTGCAGTCCAACGAGCTCGCAAGAGTCTTTTCCACCACCACAATTCAAAAGCATCAATTCTTCAGCACTCAGCCTTGCTTATGGTCCAACTCCCACATCTGTACTTGACTACTGGAAAAACCATAGCTTTGACTGTAAGGACCTTGGTCAGCAAAGTGATGTCTCTATTTTTTAATATGCTTTCTAGGTTTGTCATAGCTTTCCTTCTAAGGAGCAAGTGTCTTTTAATTTCATGGCTGCTGTCACCATCTGCAGTGATTTTGGAGAACAGGATAATAAAATCTGTCACTGCTTCTACTTTTTCCCTTCTATTTGTCATGAAGTCATGGGACCAGATGGCGTGATCTGCGTTTTTTTAATGTTGAGTTTCAAGCCAGCTTTTTCACTCTCCTCTTTCACCCTCATAAAGAGATTCTTTAGTTCCTCTTCACTTTCTGTGTACATATCTGAGATGGTTGATATTTCTCCTGGCAGTCTAAATTCCAGCTTGTGATTCACCCAGCCCAGCATTTCACATGATGTACTCTGCACATAAGTTAAATAAGCAGGGTGACAATGAACAGCTTTGTTGTACTCCTTTCCCAATTTTGAACCAGTCAGTTGTTCCATGTCCAGAGGAGTTGTGAGAGTATAAACTTTGGAATTCTTAAAGTTCTAGAGACCTTTTCAAGAGTATTCTGGGAGAGAGGGTTAAAAAGGAGGAAAGCCAGGAGGTAGGCTCCACCTCTTCCAGGCCCTCACTCCTTCTGAGATGCTCTCCTTAAATCTGTTTCATAGGTCTGTATTTCATGCCTGCAAAGCATTCTTCACGACTTTAAAATATTTTAAAATTACTCCAATGGATTATTTCTAAAGTCTTTTTGTTTTTTCTCTTTTGCCTGTTGCTGAGAATAAAGGAAAGTAAGGCATGTATTGAGTCTTACTATACGCGGGCACTGTGCTCACTGCAGACACTCTGATAAACCCCGAATTATAGGAGACGTGAAGGGTTTGCGTTAAGGCTCCATGATGGTGAACAAAGTCAAGATGTGAACTGAGTTCAGTAGCCATTACATAAGTCCCCTACGTATGAACAAGTTCAGTTCTGAGAGACATCATTCATAAGTCCAATTTGTTTGTGAGTCCCTTAAGTCTGATTCTTTGTGACCCCATGGACTGCAGCACGCCAGACTCCCCTGTCCCTCACCATCTCCCAGGCTGTTTGAACCAGTTTGCCCTGGTTCATATCCATTGAATCTGTGATGCCATCCAACCGTCTCATCCTCTGTTGCCCTCTCCTCCTTCTGCCTTCAATCTTTCCCAGCATCAGGGTCTTTTCCAATGAGTCAGCTCTTCACATCAGGTGGCCAATGAGTCAGCTCTTTGCATCAGGTGTCCAAAATATTGGAGCTTCAGCTTTAGCATCAATTAGCATAGGTACCCAGTTAACACAATCCGATATATAGTACTGTACTACAATAGGTTTATAATACTTTCCACACAAATAATATATGCAGGACAAACACACACTTAAATAGAGAAAACATTTTTAGTCTTACAGTACAGTACCTTGAAAAGTTCAGTGGTACAGTACAACAGCTGGCATACAGGGGCTGGCATCCACTGAACAGGCAAAAAGAGTTACTGACTAGAGAGGGGAGAGGAGGCAGGAGGTGGTAGAGCTGAAGGATGGTCGGCAATAGGAGACGGAGGGCAAGCTGTGATTCCACTCACGCCCAACCTTGATGGAATGCATGTTCCCATCTTTGAAAGTTCACAACTTGAAGGTTCATATGTAGGGGACTTACTGTACCTGGCTTTTGTGTGTTGTCCAGAGAGATAGGTAAGGAGCTGGAGCATGCCTATACTTCACCAGAATTTTGATGAGAAGACAGCCTAAGTGATAAAGTAGGGCATATGACCTTTGCAGAGCTGTTTGGTGAAGGTGGGTCAGCCAGCTGGTCAACCTACATCTCATCTAAGACTGGAAAGATTGGATGAGAATGTGATGTCCATGGCTGGCAAATATTCTTCTCTCTCTGACTCTGCTGGTTGAAGTCTGGAGGAAAACTGGGCTTGCAGGGCCTTAACTAGACCTGACCTTCTGAGGGTTTAGCATTTCTGGCAGCAGCGCTGACCTCTCCAAACCGCAAACCACAGCATGGCTCAGAACTCGAGGTATTGAATTGAGCCCAAAAGAGCCTTCCGGAAGCTTGCCCACAAACCAAGATACACAAGGCAGGTGTTTCTAGCCAGCGAATACTTTATGCATGACTATGCAAGGCCAAGACTTTACCGACGCTCAAAACACTAAGAAATCTTAAATGGAAAATGTGGACAAAGGAAGCTGGCAACTTGATTCAGAGAGAACAGGTTCCCAACTGAGTGGTTCCAAGACAAGCAAGACTTAACCACAGTCAGACCATTTGCCTAAGAACCCTCATGAGGAACCAAATCACACATCAAAATCTGTAAGTTCCACGTACCCAGTAGAGCTGCCAAGGTGTCTGAGAGCGGCTGGTCCACCTGCCTATCAAGCCCATCGAACCATTTTCCCCACTGTTGACAAGGGTGCTCTGGGTGCCGCTAGATTGGAAACTAGATTACTATTTAGCAAAAGCTGTTCCATGAAGCCAATGTTCCAGGAGCCATGATTTAATTTTGCTGGGAAGTCGTGAGCCTGATTTTGAAACTGTTGATGTTATGGAAATTATCGCTGTACTCAATTCCAGTCAATCATTTATTTACTTTTATTTTTTAAACTAGGGCAGAGGAAGTGAATGAATGGGGGAAATTAGGCCTTTAGCAGAGAAAAGAACACGAGAGAGCATTTCAGAGGGTGAATACAGTCAATTATAAAGCTTAAAGGAAAGAAATGGCATTTCTCTGAAATTCTACCCATTTTCACCTCCTTCTGCTCATCCTTGGAGGCACCTCCTCCTTTTCCCCAAAACACCCACAGTCGCCTTAGCTTCTGGTACCTTTGATACCTCACCTCCTGATGCAGAGGTTGTAGGATGGTGAGGTCTCGCAACCCAGACTCCTGAGGACAGATAATAGCCCTTAATGGACTAAAGGTCTATCTTTCTTCTGAAGCTCTCAATGGCCTAGAATAAGGCCCTGCCAAATAAGTATGTGTGCTTGACTCTTTGTGACCCCATGGACTGCAGCCCGCCAGACTCCTCTGTCCATGGGATCCTCCAGGCAAGAATACTGGAATAAGTTGCCATGACCTCCTCCAGGAGATCTTCCCAACCCAGGGATCAAACCTGTGTCTCTTAGGTCTCCTGCATTGGCAGGCAGATTCTTTACCACTGAGCCGCCGGGGAAGTCCGCATGCACTAAATAAATAGAGCAGATGTTATTCAACTTCTATTTTCTGAGCAGAAAACTGAAGGAATTGACACCCAAGCAGAAAGGCCATGGCTCCTATATTAATCTTTTCCAAACCTGAGGAGTAACCTTTGTGTGTGTGTGTATGTGTGTGTTTTAAGTGGAGGGAGAGGGACTTCTCTAACAGGTTCCAAAGAATAAAGCTGTTTTCATTTTTTTTTAAAAGTGAGAAAGATGGGAGGAAGGAAGAAGGGAAGAAAGGGGAAGGATGGGTGGCAGAGAGCAAAAATAAAGCCAAGACTACAGTCACACACTGCAGAATGAACCTACCAGAAGAGATTTCCCTACAATATCTGTTGATTGGGAAAGCATATAGAAAAATAGATATGACTCCATCTTCTGGTAGTGTGGAGCAATAGCAGGAGCAGACATCCATTTCTCTGATATCTTTTTGTTTTGTTTCTATTTTAAGGTGCTCCTCGAGGTCTGCCTCTTCTCACAGCAATGGTCATCAGAAGATGACTGCCTTATCAATACTTCTATTCCCTAAAGCAAAAACGGGACAAGGAGCAGCTTTCAAGGACGCTTCAGAGTCTGATGCTAAAACGCATCACTCATCTGTGTGTGCAGTCCAGAAGTCACAGCTGCCTTCCTTGCACAAAAAATGGGGCTTCTCTCGTAGCACAGTCTGTAAAGAATCTGCCTGCAATGCAGGAGACCCGGGTTCCATTCCTGGGTCAGGCAGATCTCCTGGAGAAGGAAATGGCAACCCACTCCAGTGTTCTTGCCTGGAGAATCCCCATGGACAGAGGAGCCTGGTGGGCTATGGTACATGGATTCTCAAGAGTCGGACATGACTTAGGGACTGAACCATGCACAAAAAGAAGCAATGCCCTTGGGATTAGCCCAGTGAAATAAACACACACCATGGACCTGAACGTTCTAGAAAGATAAATGTTGTCAACTGGTGCTGGGTGACAACCCCGCCCACAGCCGCAGCGTAACAGGATGGTGCCGGTCCTGCAAGTACGATGGGTCAGGGTACACGAGCACCACCCTCACCTGCTTCTCAGCAGTGACTAATTCTTCCCCAAGATTTAAAAAAAAGTGCTCACAGAACCCAGACCCACCCAGAGCACAGTTCTGAGCAAGAATCCTGTGAAATGTTTGTGCGGGGGCGTGAGAACTGAAGGACAGAGCAGTGCTGACAGGAAGATGTGGTCATGCTTTCTTTCTCCTGAGATAAAACAGAGAGTGGTGTGGAAAGCCGCTGGCCGAGTCGCAGGGCTGGACAAGCACCTCACGTGGGTTTCCTGCCTCTGTGTCCCCCAGGGGTGCCTGGCCCTAGAGCATTCCTTGGGATTGACTACCAGGGTCTTCCCAGCTGGGGTGGGCTGGACGGAGGGTTGACCCCAAAGGCACATCATTCCTTCCCTTAATCTCACATGAAGGTCCCCAACATCCCACGGAAACAGCAACCTCTGTAGAGGTCAGATGATAGCAATGCTGTGAAACCTGGAACAGGAGGCAGGAGCGGGGAATGAAGTACCTGCCTGGGTGATAAAACCAAGGGCATGGGTCTCTTCGTTCTGAAGCCAGGGAACCATCTCGATTCATATCAAAGGACAAGCTAAAACCAAGAGGAAAGACCCACACGTGACATCTTGTGGGATTAGCGATTCCTCTAGAGGGCGCTGCCCCCGATTCTCCCTGCAACCCCGATTCAGTCCCTTTCTGGGAGGATTGGGAACTCAGCTGAGGATCAGTCTCAATATAATCATGACATTGGCTACAACAGTAATGATAACAATAGCACCCAATCAAAAACTCAGTCAGTTCAATCGCTCAGTTGTGTCCAACTCTTTGCAACCCCATGGACTGCAGCACGCCAGGCCTCCCTGTCCATCACCAACTCCCGAAGCTTGCTCAAACTCATGTCGGTGGAGTCAGTGATGCCATCCAACCATCTCATCCTCTGTCATCCCCTTCTCCTCCCACCTTCAATATTTCCCAGCATCAGGGTCTCTTCTGATGAGTCATTTCTTCGCATCAGGTAGCCAAAGTATTGGAGTTTCAGCTTCAGCATCAGTCCCTCCAATGAATATTCAGGACTGATTTCCTTTAGGATTGACTGATTGGATCTCCTTGCAGTCCAAGGGACTCTCAAGAGTCTTCTCCAACACCACAGTTCAAAAGCAGCAATTCTTCGGCGCTCAACTTTCTTTAGAGTCCAACTCTCACATCCATACATGACCATGGGAAAAACCATAGCCTTGACTAGACGGACCTTTGTTGGCAAAGTAATGTCTCTGCTTTATAATATGCTATCTAGGTTGGTTATAGCTTTTCTTCTAAGGAGCAAAAAATGGGTGGAAGACCTAAATAGAACTTTCTCCACAGAAGACATATAGATACCTAAAACAGCACATGAGAAGATATTCAACATCACTAATTAGGAGAGAAATGCAAATCAAAACCACAATGAGGTATCACCTCACACCTGTCAGAATGGCCATTATCAAAAAAGTCTACAAATGAGAAATGCTGGAGAGGGTGTGGAGAAGGCTATGCACTCCCACTGTTGGTAGAAATGTACACTGGTGCAGCCACTATGGAGAACGGTATGGAGGTTCCTTAGAAAACTGAAAATAGAGCTCCCATATGAATCAGCAATCCCACTAATTCACACATATCTGGAGAAAACCATAATTCCAAAAGATACATGCACCCCAAAGTTCACTGCAGCACTATTTGCAACAGCCAGGACATGGAAGCAATCTAGATGTCCACTGATAGAGGACTGGATAAAGAAAATGTGATGCATACATAGAATGGAATGAAACAATACCATTTGCAACAACATGGATTGACCTAGAGTGTGTCATACTGAGTGAAATCAGTCAGAGAAAGACAAATACTGTATGATAACACTTATATGCAGAATCTAAAAAAGGGGGCGCAAATGAACTTACCTACAAGACAGAAATAGAGTTACACATGTAGAAAACAGATCGATGAGTGCCAGGAGGTAAGGGGTGGAGGGATAAATTGGGAGATTAGAATTGACATATACACACTGCTACATGCAAAACAGGTAACTAATAAGGACCTACCACATAGTACAGTGACCTGTACTCCATACTCTGTAATGGCCTGTATGGGGAAAGAATCTAGAAGAGTGGATACATGTACATGCATAACTGATTCATTTTGCGGTACACCTGAAACTAACACAGACTTGAAAATCAACTGTACCCCAATAAAATTTAAAACAATAAAATGACCTAATTGTCCAGGTATAGAGTTGGTTAAATGAACTACAGTATAGTCAGTCACCTTCCAGAATCCAGTCCTTCTCTTTACCTGAAAGACCTGAAGATTTCCTCTTTGAACTTCATTCATTTAGCTAGTTGATTGTTCACAGCTGATTGTTTCAGATACATTTTTCCTAGTATCCTTTAACTCCATCAACTTGTAGATTAGGGCTTCCCAGGTGGCCCGGTGGTAAATTATCTGCCTGCCAATGCGGGAGACACAGGTGACTCAGTTCCAGTCTCTGGGTCAGGAAGATCCCCTAAAGGAGGAAATGGAAACCCACTCCAGTATTCTTGCCTGGAGAATCCCACGGACAGAGGAGCCTGGTGGGCTACAGTCCATGGGGTCACAAAGCGTCGGACACGACTGAGCATGCACTCAGCAGCAACATGTAGATTACGGGACTTTTCTGGACTTACATTTTAAACACCAGTTCTGGTCCATTGTTTTGATTCTCTTCTCCAGTCATAGGTATGCAGGACCACCTTTGCCAATTGTTTTGCGTTTCACCCGCTTTCCCTTTGAAAGTGGATGAAATGCTTTGCTTGTTTCCTCATTTTAATTCATTTTTATTCTTTTTATTTTTTCTTAATCCCCCTTGTTAAATTTTTTACTCTATCAGTACTTTGTAATTTAGTCTTCATTGTGTGTGTTAGTTGCTCAGTCAGGTCCCACTCTTTGCAACCCCATGGACTGTAGCCCACCAGGTTCCTCTGTCCATGGAATTCTCCAGGCAAGGATACTGAAGTGGATTGCCATTTCCTTCTCCAGGGGATCTTCCTGACCCAGGGATCGAAACTGGGTCTCCTGAATTGCAGGATCTTCATCACTGATATATTTTTTCTCAATTTCTGTCCCAAGTCTAAGTAGTTTATTTGAAGGAAGGAGGGTTAAGGGGAGTCTATTTCTGGTCTTAGTTTTTATATTTCTGATGTGAGGTATTATTTCGTATTCCTAAATGAATTTATTTTGATGTGTTTCTTTCCAGTTGTTTTGAGTTTTCTTCTGCTTCTTTGAATTTTCTGGGAAGACTTTTCATCAGGAGAAATGCTTTGATTCTCATTTTCAATTTTTTTGCAATAATTTTATATGGATGTGATCTGCTTTACTGTATTTTTATTTCTGTCACAAACAGGGTCCCTAGTTTAAGAACTCCTCGATTCTTCCCCCTTTTTTACCATTTCTTTCACGGGTAATTTCGGTTATGGTGGCATGGGGAAAGGAGGGTTTATTTCTCTGAGAGTCCTTAATCGTTCCTACTTATGTCTTTCATTTTTTCATTGACTTGTCTCCAAGGGGTATCACCCCCTCTCTTTATATCTGTAACCCCCACCAGAAGTAATGCTTCTCAAAGTCTGCCTCTCCGTTCCCACACACAGTCAAAGCCCGTCCCCGTCTTCAGTGCTGTGAACTTTCAAGTTGCAGCCTGTGTTTTTACTTTCTCATTTAAAGTTGACTTTCTACTTCCAGGGTTATTTCATTTGTGTTTTATCAAGGTTCTCTGCTATCTGCCACCCTTCTCTTAAGCCTGCTCTTAAACTCACACCCTTTCTGTTGGAATTCATCCTCTCCTCTACTTGCAGGTAAATGAAAGGTCATGGTATCTCTGTCTCCTAGTAACGTCATGATCCTGCGCAGTTTTGTTTGCTCTCCTGGTTGTTCCTACGTGTTTCCCTTGAGGAAGCCTCCACTGTTCTGTAACATGCACGTCTCCTCTGCCTGGCTTCAGAGACAGTCAGCAAAGGCACACTTCTCCCTAGCCTCACTCACTTACAGCTTTGGGGCGACAATATGTTCCAAAGCTCCAGCCATCCGTTTCTTCTTACTGTTTTCAACTTCCCCTCAAAGAGGCAAAGTTTTTAATGATTTTGTCTACTAAGAAAGAAAATCCTGTTGCTTAAGTAATAATTTCTTCATTGATTCACTTATAGCCAACAATATCCTATCTGAAAGCAGTATTAGCGGAGTTGATAAAGTAACTATCAAGCAAAGAGACACTTCATGTAGCCAAAGCTAAACATTTAACAGTGAATGTTCAGTATTCATTAAAACTATTTAACATTGAAAATCACTTGTGATTGTTAGTTATTGCCTTTATAAATGCAGTCTCCAGGTTGGGATTATTGCCCAGTCCATTAAATTTCATTTAGTCAGCAAACATTTACAGGCAACTCGGGTTACAGAGAAGGAAGAACTTTACCCCAGCCATGAAGAAGGTCTTTAGGGATGGGGCTGGGGGTGGGATGGGGACAGATAAGTATAAATTATCATTCAGAGTTATGAGGACCTGAATACATGTTTGTTCCTGGTAGAGTAGGGTCAAAGGAGAAGAAGGATCAAGTCTGCTCGGGTGAATCAGAAAAGATTTCATGAAGGATATATCTAATCCACATCTTAAGAGGATGAGTAAGGACGTTTATAAACTCAGCTTGTTCCAGGAATCAGTGCCTCTCAAAATTGCCTTCCAAAAACAGTCAGAAACACAAGTTGGAGCCACCTCCACACCTTCACTCCACAAACATATAAACACACACACACACTTAAACATGAAATTCAAGAGAAATTAAATATACTCTGTTCTTCTTTTAAAGTGATGGTTTTAACTATGGGAGCCTATCAGAATCATCTGAAGAACTTCTTAATCTTCAAAACGCCCAAGCCAGAGGCCTCTCTGTTAACAATCTTGCATCATGCAATCACTGACATCAAGGTTTACACAACCTTGCTCTCTGATGCAGAAAGAATTAGACTAAAGGACCCCTGTCTATCACTCTAGATTTCCCCAAGGCACAGAAGACTTCTCTCTACAGATTAGAATTTTCCCTTATAGACTGTAAAGGCATGTCAGTCAAAATAGCTTTTGAATATTTCTAGGGTAAGACACGGAAGGCTTCAGTTCTCGAAATATAAGTTCATGAGCTCCACGGCGGTGGGGAGTGTGGAGACGACTATTTCCCCAGCCCCCTGTAAGGTGAATCCAGTCAACAGTACTGTCTGAGCACTCTCAGTGAAACAGCAAGACACTTTTCCTAGCGCTTTCTTTCTTCCAGGAAAATATTAAGCCGTTGAGTTGGTCATTAGTTCACTCTGCTTTGCTTGATCAACGTGAGCAGGAAATCTCCCGAGAAACCTCTCGGGTGCAAAGGCCAGCTGAGTCCCATCACCCACCCCTGCCAGTGACATCTAACTGTGTCTGATGAAAAGCTCTGGAGCTTTGTGTGTCAATCTTCCGGTTTTCCCAGATAGCTGCAGTCGGATGATCGGCAACATGTGGGCACATATCCCAGGAAAACGCTTTGGATTTTAAACTCAGGGGCCTGTTTTTCAACTTCTACAGGTCCAAGCTGCCTCAGGTCAAGGTGATGGGGGCATGGGGATAGTAAGAAGGATCAGAGTTGAGTTACATGTTGGGGAGGACCCCGCTCCTGCAGAGCCAGGACCTTTTGTCGGGGGCTTGCAGGCAGCTATGTTCTTTCTTTCTAACCTCTCAGGATTCTGTGAAGAAACATAAGACATCTTCTTTTCTCCTTTCCAGTCTCAAATCTGGCAGGGTTTACAGACTTCATGAGGGGAGAGATAAGAAAAGCTCAGGAGCTGACAACCATCCACTCATTGGGCACTTACAGTGAGCTGACTCCTCTTTGAACTGCTGGGGAAATACATGAGAACAGTCCCTGCCTACTTTTATTTTTTTTAATAGATTGGCACAAACTTTTTAAATATGTATTTATTTTTTTGTGTTTATTTGGCTGCCCTGGTCTTGGTTGCGGCACACCGGATCTTCTGTTGTGGCGTGCAAATTCTTAGTTGTGGCCTGTGGGAATCTAGTTACCTGACCAGAGATCAAAGCCGGCCTCCCTACATTGGGAGCATAGAGTCTCAGCGGCTGGACCACCAGGGAAGATCCCCCCAGTCCTTGACTTCTTCGAGCTCCCTGCCTAGGGGGAGAGAGAGAGGCCAGGACACAGCTGGATTTTAAAGCGCTCAGCATCCTTGCAGACACCTAGGCAGGAAGGCAGCTGCCCCCAAATCAAGCAGCCCAGTGACCTACGGCCACCCTGTCCTCCTCCCCAACCTCCCCTCGTACTCTCCCACCTTTCACTCCTGCACATTTATTTCCAAATTGCGGAGCGTTTCTCCCAACTCTTGGCCTTTGCATTTGTTGTGGCCTCCGTAGGAAAATACATTTTCCCCAGGCTTTGCTAAGTCTGACCCATTTTGGTCCTTCAGCTTGTTTGTCTCTTCCTTGCGGAGACTTTCTTTGAAGTCTCCTCCGACTCAGAAGCTACAGGTTTTACTTTTACCATTGTAATTCCTCTTTAAAACTTTTAACGTGTTGAAAAAAACAAAAGGGCTGGACTTTTAACTGAAATATTTTGTTGATTCATTTGTAACTCCTTCTTTCTCCCTTTCTCCAGCCCCTGGCAATCAACATTCCATTCTTGGATTCTATGCATTTGGCTATTTTAGATCCCTCAAATGATAAAAGCATACAGTGGTTGTTTTTCTGTGCCTGGTTTATTTTGTTTGGCATATCCTCAAGGTTCTTCTGTGTTGTCATATACTGCAAAATTCCCTTCTTTTTAAGGGCTAAGCGGTATTCCAGTGTACGTATAGATTGTATTCTTTATCCGTTCATCTGTTGATGAACATTTAAGTTGTGTCCACGTTACAGCTATTGCAAACAATTTTTCTATGAATATTGTTGTTGTTCAGTCACTAAGTCAAGACCAACTCTTTCAGTTCCATGGATTGCAGCACACCTGTCTTCCCCCACCTTCACTATCTCCCTGAACTTGCTCAAACTCATGCCCGTTGAGTCGGTGATGCCATCCGACTATCTCATCCTCTGCCCCTTTCTCCTCCTACCCTCAATCTTTCCCCTCATCACAGTCTTTTCCAATGAGTCAGCTCTTTGTATCAGGTGACCAAAGTATTGGAGTTTCAGCTTTAGCATCAGTCCTTCCAGTGAATATTCAGGATTGATTTCTTTTAGGATTGGCTGCTTTGATCTCTTTGCAGTCCAAGGGTCTCAAGAGTCCTCTCCAACACCACAGTTCAAAAGCATCAATTCTTCGGTGCTCAGTCTTCTTTATAGTCCAACTCTCATATCCATACATGACTACTGGAAACACCATAGCTTTGACTATAGGGACCAATGAACACAGGAGAGCTAAAAAAGAGAGGACTGGACTCTTGTTAAAGGTAACAAGACAGGTTTATTCCTATGACTGCTGTAAGGGAGTCTCCAGCATAGACTGAGCTCCACTGAACTAAGGCAAAGGTGGCTGAGGATTTCAAAGGGAGACAGAGAGGAAACATAGAAGGGTATTATGGAGCTTAAAGGGAGACCACAGAGAAATGGAAAATTGCAGGAGGGGAGTAAGTGGAGAACTACTGAAACTGGCTTGGCAATGTGGCACATTCTGCCCTTCGGCAATATTGTGTTTTCTTGAGTAAAGACTCAGCCCAAAGGTCACCTGTAAGGACACCGCCCACTGCAGTTAGAAACCAGACAAACGTGTGGTCAAATCTCCTAGCACAGTGTTCAGTTAAGTCCTTTGTGCCATATGGGAGTTCATGGTTTTCAACTATACTTAAGGTGTTTTGCTTTTTTATTTTATCAATATCTAGAGTTAATTGGGGTCTATAACTTCTCCCCAAATAGGATGAAATCTAATCAAATTTTAATTCTCACATTTCTTTGGTCTGCTTTCAGTTGCCAAATCTGAGATTTATTTATCATATAGTTTAATAATCAAAGCACTTTTATATTTTGAAATACATTTTATTGTTTTTTGTTTTTACTTTTCTTTTTTTACTCCATATCTTCTTAGATTTATTTTGCTTTGTTTCACCAAGTGCAATTTCTAGCAATTGTTTCGGTCAAATTTAAGGGATGGCAAAGCATCCCAGTCACTAAAATGTGCTTTTTTTAATCCTCTCATTTTTTAATTGAACAATATTTTGACTGTGTATAGAATGCTGATTAAACAGTTATTATTTTCCTCTCCCATTCAATGATATGGATGAGACTTATGCTAATATGATTCTTAATCTTCTGTAGAGAAGCTTTTCTCCCCCCTTGTCCAAAAGGTTTCTGGACTTCCTCTTTTATGGTGGCCCATAATTATTCCACAATATTTCTGGATGTGGTCATTTTATATTCCTCCTGCCCAATACCCAGTAGTCCTTTTCAATTTAATTCATGTATTCCTGAAATAGAATATGTATCTTTCATTATTTGTTGACTCTTTCTATCTATCCTCTGTGTTCTTTTCTTCCAGAACCCCTCTTAGAACTTCCTATTTTCAGTCGTTCTTTAATGTATTCATTTTTGCTACTTAACTTTGCCTTTTGAGAAAATTTGTCAACAACAGCAATTTTCCGACTATGAGTTCTCTCCTCAGTGCGGTACAGTTTGCTATTCAGTACATCTACTTATTTCTCCTTTCATTTCGACAACTTTCTATAGCCAACATCTCCAATTAAGTCTCTTTGTTTGAATTCAGTGTCCTTTCTCATCTCTCTGTATTTGCTACATTAATTTGATTTCCTTAGTTCTCACAACTAGTGTTGGTTGACTTTGCTGACTTGATTGTTAGACTGACTTCTTTAAATGTTGCCTAAATTTTGGTTTTCTGCTTGTCTTTGTATTTTTGAATAGCTGCCTATTTGAGAGCTGGATTGTATACCTGTTACCAGTGATGATAAACTAACAGTGCAGGTACTGTCAGCTAGGAGGTCACTAGCTAGTCTTCTAGTCATTTTTGTTGTTCAGTTGGTAAGTCGCGTCCGGCTCTTTGAGACCCTGGTGACCAGCACACCAGGCTCCTCTGTCCTCCCCTCTCTCCTGGAGTTTGCTCAAATTCCTGTCCAGTGAGTCAGTGATGCCATCCAACCATCTCATTCTCTGCTGCCCGCTTCTCCTTTTGCCTTCAATCTTTCCCAGCATCAAAGTCTTTTCCAATGAGTTGACTGTCCTAGAGACGCCTTATTTCCCTTGAGTACCACCAGCCACCCAGAGGGCTTTCGGGCCTCTCAGGTCCAATGCCTCCACTTATTGCTCCAGCCTAGGGACAGACACTCCTGTTCCCACCTCATGAGGATGGTGTGATGGTAGTGGGGAGGGGAGGGACCAAGCCATCTGGACTCTCCTCCTAGGGCACTGTAGAAGCCACTTTGACGGCTAAGAGCTCCTTAGAGCTCTCTCATGCTCCAGTATCCAATCCTCAGCATTTAGACAGAGTATCTGAAACCACTCCCTGCTGGGAACAAGCTCCCCAGGGTGGGGTTAGGGCCACAGCCTCGTCAATTATTCATCCCCATCTGCCTCCGGCCTTTCAGAAACTCCTCATAGCTTCTGGTCTAAGGAGAATAATCCCTTTGTCTTATGGCATTGTTATAGACAATTTTCTCCTATATATTTAGAGGAGGAAAAGGACATTACAGCATATGCTCAGTTCATCATCTTAATAGCATCTTCTGGGTTTAATTTGCAAATTTGTTTTTGATTAATAGCTGTACAAGAACTATAAGCATGAGGGTATATATCCAATTTATTTGTACACATTTAAATAATATTGCAATTAAAATAATTGAACAACACAAGGAAATCACTATGCATTAAAACATTCTTGGAAATGATGTCTATATATTATTCTTGTTGGAGAAATATTGCCTGGGTTCTTACATGAGAACTTACTTCATCTAGAGTTGATTGAAAAATTGCAGAGGGAAACACTAAAAATAATACTTCCCTGCCTCAGCCGTAAAGCCTTAACAACAGAAGCAACACGAGTGCTAGTGTCCTTTGTAATGACCCCTACCTTCAGGCTGAAGCAATATATTTTGGTCCTGCCAATCTGCTGGCCAAGCAGAACAGGTAGAAGGAAGAAAAGAAAGCTGACAAATAAATGGTGGGGCTTATGTAATATTTTCAGTGTGCCAACTAACATTCAAACATATTACACTGACTTGTCCTGACAATGACCTAGACGCCTTGATGTCAAAGGGCTGGGTATTAACCTCCCTTTTACAAATGAGGAAAACAGAGGCTCAGTGAAGTCAAGTGACCTGCTCGAGGCCCCCAGCTCCTCTTGACTGGGAAAGCAAAGTCCTTTACCAGGTATATCAGTCAGTATCCCAGCAGGACACAGATGACATGCTGAACTTAGGAGAGTTCAAGGAGGGTTTAGTAAAGGGACTGGACTTCCCAGGTGGTGCTAGTGGTAAAGAATCCACTTGCCAATGAAGGAGACTTAAGAGACGCGGGTTTGATACCTGGGTCACAAAGATTCCCTGGAGGAGGACCCGGCAATCCACCCTAGTATTCTTTTCCGGAGAATCCCATGGACAGAGGAACCTGATGGGCTACAGTCCATAGGGTCACAAAGGGTCAGACATGACTGTAGTGACTTAGTATGCACACACACAGAGGAGGAAATGGCAACCCACTCCAGTATTCTTGACTGGAAAATTCCATGGGCAGAGGAGCCTGGCATGCTCCCGTCCATGCGGCTGCAAAGAGTCTGCAAACGGTGTGGCAGGGAGCAGAGAAATGATCACTGCAGGCCACCCAAGCCAGTGAGAGGAAAGCGGCCCCCCCAACTAGGCTCAGTGCAGCAAGGAGGGGAGGTGATTACTCCATGGATTCCTAAACTTTTGTCTGTCTGGGGGACCCAGAAGACCCCAACTCAAGAATAATGTTTTTAAATGAATTTGATAATATACTTAGAATTGCCAAAGAAACCAATTCTATTAAAAAATGATGCATAAAATAGTCAAATAAAATATGTCTGTGATGAGTGAATAAAAGTCACTCAGTCGTGTCCAGCTCTTTTCAGTCCATGGAATTTCCCAGGCCAGAATACCAGGGTGGGTAGCCAATCCCTTCTCTAGGGAATCCTCCCAACTCAGGGATCGAATCCATGTCTCCTGCATTGCAGGCAGATGGATTCTTTACCGTCTGAGCCACAAAGAAGCCCCAAAATAAAGACATGTTGTATTAAACCAAAAGTCTTCCAAATAAATAAATAAAGGTGTGTTTTTATTTTCTCCATTAAAGTTTACAGACCTTCTGAACTCGATCCACAGGCCCCAGGCTAACAACCCTTTGGCTACCGGAACCCAGAAGGAGAAAATAATGCAGAGGCCACATTGAAAAGAACAGTGACCTTTGGCAGAGGGACACACATCCACACAGTCAGCCCAGGGAAAGGCCACCAGGAGGGAACTGGATAATACCTACCCAAGTGTCCTTCGCTGCTTCTATCTGATCACACACAAACTCTCCACTTTGGTGTAGTTCATATAGGATGCCTTGCCAAGGCAGAGAGCAGGGTGAAGAAAGTTGTAGAAGGAACCTAGGGGCAACTCCTCAAAATTCTGCAGATCTGCCTATTTTTGCACTCCACTTACCTGCAACCTACCTCTTTGCTCCAAAGTGGCAACCGACTTATTTTAGTTCTAGAAAGCACTCAACTGCTGCCAACTTCAAGAGACAACCCCCCAACCCACAACCCAGGAAAATTTTGCCTAACCACCATTCATATGCTTTCTCATTGAATAAACTCATTCCCGTTCCATTAAAATATCAAGTGTGTCATTTACATAAATATTTGTTTAGTGTTTTGGATCGAAGGGAATGATATTTGGTGGCTTGTAACAAAGTGGCTCAGCTGGTAAAGAATCTGCCTGCAATGTGGGAGACATGGGTTCGATCCCTGGATTGGGAAGACCCCCAGGAGAACAGAAAGGCTACCCACTCCAGTATTCTGGACTGGAGAATTCCATGGACTGTATAGTCCATGGGGTCACAGAGAGTTGGACATGACTGAGCGACTTTCACTTGCAACAAAAATCCAAAGCTGGAAATAAAAGTTTCAACATAAATACATTGCCATGTGTAAAATAGATTGCTAGTGGCACGTTGCTGTATAACACAGGGAGCTCTGCTGGGTGCTCTGTGATGACCTAGAGGGGCGGGATGTGAGGGGAGTGGGAGAGACGCTCAAGCAGGAAGGGACGTATGTACACTTACAGCTGATCACGCTGTTGTACAGCAGAAACCAGCATAACACTGTAAGGCAATTATCTTCCAATTTGAAAATTTACAAAGATAAAAAACATATCGAGAGCTTTGCTTTTCCTACAGAATAAGAAGTCCCAAAGTAGGCAGGACAGGAATAACTACGTAGTGCCTTGTGATCCTGTTGTGGCTTCATAGGCACAGGGAACAGTGTCTGCAAAATTGTAGAGGCTTGAGGACCTCCTCTTTGCAAGGTATCAAAACAGGGAATAGTTATGCTGAGAAGATAAAATGTGGTGAGAGATGAAAGGTGGGGAGGGACGGGGAGCAGGTTCTGAGTGTCTGCAGTGGGTTGGGTCGGCCTCAAAGAGAGTGATTCATGTGGGAAACTGGGTCACAGCAGTTTCTGATGAAGGCGAGGATTAATGGCGATCTGTGTGTTACTGTTCTTATTAAAAAAAAAATTTAATAGTATGACTGTCTTGCTTAGGTCTGTTGCCTGTTCCCAATTTGATCTCTCATTTAATTACCTGCAGAGAACACGAGCACCGACATGATTGTTGCCTCCGCCTAGTTTGTGACTCACGATGGGAGTTTCTGAGTAACAACAGGTCCTTGTCACCCCGAAACCTCATCCAAGATCAGGCTTTGGGAAAGACAGGCTGAAAACAGTCGGTGCCACCAACACCTTTGTTAACTACACCTTCTCTCCTTTTTGTGTCTATTTCTCTCTTTCTTCTTTCCCTGTGTTTTATCTTTCCTTCCCTTTTACACCAACTCAGGTTAGTCATGTAAATGAAAACTATGCCACATGGCAAAGACTTGACCAACTCCTCAGCAGGCAGTCAGCCAGCCCAGCAGATGGAGAAGAGAATCCAGCCTAGGGTCACCTGCTCCTCATCCCTGCTGGATGGCGTGACCTTTCTCAGCCTGCTCGCACCTCAGTGGGCATGAAACAGAGCAGGGCCATGTGGTACTTCCCGCCATGTCCTCTGCCTGCCTTTGGTCTGTGATAAACTTTAGTCGAAGAATAAGTTTAATTAGAGAAATGAGAAAATGCAGGGACAAAAGAAAGTAGGCAAAGGAGACCAGAGCCATACTGCAGTCATCAAACACAGTCGAGGGAGTTCACTCCTTCTCAATGGCTGTAGACAATATTCTGAGCCCTCTTATAGACACTGAAACCCCCACCAGGTGGAAGAAGTCAACTACATGATGGCCAGGTTGTGGTCATGACATAAACTGCTACAGTCCTGAACTCTCGCCTCAAGGAAATGGAAACAAGCCAACCCTGGAACTGAAGATTAACTGTACCTAACACCACTCAGACGACACTGGTCAGACCATCAGTGATCAATCTGAAGATGGCTGTCAGAGCTGACTGTGCTGTTTCATCAGGTAACGCCCCCCCCTTCTATAAACGCTCTCCTCCCCTGCTTGTCGTGGGACATGTCTGCCCTCCCCAGCAAGCCCCCCCTCCAGTTGCCGGCATCTGAAATAGAGCAAACTTTCCTCTCCACCAAGCTGTTTCCTGGCTTTTGAGCAGCAAGCAGCCAGACTCCACATCTTTTGGTAACAGGCTCACATGAATAGTTCTAACCAATGGAAAGTAGGGGAAGCAATGTTTTACCTCCAGTCTGAAGGGCTTAAAGTGCATGGGCCATCTCTACGCTCTCGCTTCTCCTTTTTCACTTGGCAGGATTCAGAGGAGGACCCCAAGAGTCCAGAGAAGACAAACACATCGGTAAAGAGAGGACAAGCTGCTGAGTCGCTTCAGTCGTGTCCGACTCCGTGCGACCCCATAGACGGCAGCCCACCAGGCTCCCCCGTCCCTGGGATTCTCCAGGCAAGAACACTGGAGTGGGTTGCCATTTCCTTCTCCAATAAAGAGAGGACACTGATCCACAATGGCTATGTGCAGCAGAAAACACCCAGCCTTACCTCCCTCCCAATTTTGATCTCCTTTTTTATTAATTTGTATTGGAGTATAGTTACTTTACAACTTTGCGTTAGTTTCTGCCTATACAACAAACTGAATCAGTTATACTTGTGTGCACGCATGTGTGTGTGTGTTAGTCGCTCAGTCATGTCTGACTTTCTGCGACCCCATAGACTGTAGCCTTCGAGGCTCCTCTGTCTATGGAGTTCTCTAGGCGAGAATACTGGAGTGGGTTTTGTCATTCCCTTCTCCAGGGGATCTTCCCAACCCAGGGATCAAACCCGGGTCTCCTTCATTGCAGGCAGATTCTTCACCATCTGAGCCACCAGGGAAGCCCCCAGTTATACATATATCCACTCTTTCTTAGATTTCCTTCCCATTTACATCACCACAGAACTCTGAGTAGAGTTACCTGGGCTATATAGCAGGTTCTCATTAGTCATTTATGTTATACATAGTCATCAATAGTCCATGGGATTCTCCAGGCAAGAGTACTGGAGTGGGTTGCCATTTCCTTCTCCAGGGGATCTTCCTGACCCACGGATTGAACCAGGTCTCTCACATTGCAGGTAGATGCTTTGCCATCTGAGCCACCAGGGAAGCATATATATATATTTATCAGTTCAGTTCAGTCGCTCAGTCATGTCCGATTCTTTGCGACCCCATGAATCACAGCAACGCCAGGCCTCCCTGTCCATCACCAACTCCCGGAGTTCACCCAAACTCATGTCCATCGAGTCGGTGATGCCATCCAGCCATCTCATTCTCTGTCGTCCCCTTCTCCTCCCGCCCCCAATCCCTCCCAGCATCAGGGTCTTTTCCAATGAGTCAGTTCTTTGCATGAGGTGGAGAAAATATGTATATGTATAAAATAATATATATATTTATATATATATAGTAATCCAAAACTCCCAATTCATCCCACTTCCCCTTCCCCCTTGGTGTCCACTTCTGTTCTCTACGTCTGTGACCCTACTTCTGCTTTGCAAATAAGTTCATCTGTACCTTTTCTAGATTCCACATGTAAGCAATATTATACAATATTGAAAATAAGCAGCAGGCCATGCCCTCAGAGTCTGATGGCTATGGGGCCAGCTTATCAAACCCCCTCAAGCTCAGACCACCACAGACCGTTTCCAGTTTTAAGGGCTGGCCTCCTGGGATTAAGGCAGACAGAGAAGATACAAGATTGTTGGAGGGGTGAGGGAGGGAGGAGGGAAGACAGAACATCCGGAGTCTGTCCTTCCTGGCCAGGTCTCAGACTCTGAACAAGGCTGAAGATAAGATGATCTGATGAGTTTTTCTATTCTATTCCATCTAGGCCTTGCTCAGGGGAAGAATGTTGACAGACTTTGTTCCTAGTACTACAAATACATGGAAATAAAATGGTTGGCTTCGGATGTCATGGCCAAGAAGGACACACTGGGGATATAGTGTGCCTTGAAACCAGGTCACCTAGAAAAAAATCCTGCAAAGTGAAAGCCGAAATGAAAGTGGCAATTTAGGTACTTTGCACCACCTGACTTATTGGTTCTTGTTCTACCTGAAATCTAGGAAAGGTACTTTCTGGGTCCACATCTCTTTAAAGCTTGTTTGAGCATCTCTTTTTATTATTTTTAAATATAGAGCACATATAGATTTCAAGCTTTAAGTGTCCTTTTCATCACTGTTGGTGGAAATAAAAAAGCCATCCAACTGTTCAGGCTATTTGTACCAAGTTGGTTCTCTTCTGAACACTACGATTCTGATCCTGCAAGATTGTGCAGATGGACAGAAGGGCCAAGCAGGAAGGAGGCAGTGACAACTCTGAATTTTTTTTTTTTTTTAAGATTAACTAACTTAGTTAATCTTAAAAAAAGAAAAAGCTAGTTAATCTTGAAAAAAAAAAATTCAGAGTTGTCACTGCCTCCAAAATCACTGCAGATGCTGATTGCAGCCATGAAATTAAAAGACGCTTACTCCTTGGAAGAAAAGTTATGACCAACCTAGATAGCATATTAAAAAGCAGAGACATTACTTTGCCAACCAAGGTCCGTCTAGTCAGGATATGATTTGTCCAGTGGTCATGTATGGATGTGAGAGTTGGACTGTGAAGAAAGCTGATCGCTGAAGAATTGATGCTTTTGAACTATGGTGCTGGAGAAGACTCTTGAGAGTCCCTTGGACTGCAAGGAGATCCAACCAGTCCATTCTAAGGGAGATCAATCCTGGGTGTTCATTGGAAGGACTGATGCTAAAGCTGAAACTCCAATACTTTGGCCACCTCATGGGACGAGTTGACTCACTGGAAAAGACTCTGATGCTGGGAAGGATTGAGGGCGGGAGGAGAAGGGGACGACAGAGAATGAGATGGCTGGATGGCATCACCGACTCAATGGACATGAGTTTGAGTGAACTCCAGGAGTTGGTGATGGACAGGGAGACCTGGCGTGCTGTGATTCATGGGGTCGCAAAGAGTCGGACACGACTGAGCAACTGAACTGAACTGAACTGAACTGAACTAGCTTGGGGTCAGATTTGTTTTGTTTGAGAAAACACTACCCTTTGTCCCCTGTAGAGATTTCCATCCTAAAAGTCCATTGTTTCATTTGTTTGTTTAGTTTTGGGGGTGGAGTTTGTCTCCAACAAACATGGCATGTGAGATCTTAGTTACCCTCCCAGGGATTCAACCCATGCCCCCAGAGTCCTAAGCACTGGACTGCCAGGGAAGTCCACAACAAGTCCACTGTTGCAGGGAAGAGTCACTGACACAGCATCATGTTTACTGTAGAGAAGAGAAGGGAAAAGCAAAGAGTCCCAGGCATTTAGCACGTTCTGTCTGCCACATGCTTTTTATTATATAAGCATCAGGACAACCCAGTGATATAGGAACCCTTTCTTGTAGCTTCTACAGAATAGGAAACCAAAGTTTAAGGGACTTACCCAAGGTTATATAGCTGTGGAGGACAGAAAAAGAAATCAAGTTTATCCTGGCTAGAGAATTCACAGCAATAAGTTACTATCAGGGTTTCCCTTCTGGCTCAGTTCTAAAGAATACGCATGCCAGTGCAGGAGATGTGGGTTCAAGCCCTGGGTCAGGAAGATCCCTTGGAGAAGGAAGTGGCAACCCACTTCAATATTCTTGCCTAGGAAATCCCATAGACAGATGATCCTGGTGGGTTATAGTCCACTGGGTCCCAAAGAGTCAAACAGGACTTAGTGACTAAACAATGACAAAGTTGATATCACCAAATATGCAATCCAGTCATCGAGTTTTCAAGAAATGGCCCAAGAAGATAAAACAGGCCCTGTACACATAAATAAAGCAGTCAATCTCATCCATAAATATTGAATAAAACTAATGTGAAGTAACAATCAAGTGAGAGTATTTTAAGAACGTGTCCAGGAGGTGGTGAGATTTGAGGAGATTTGAGCCTGCTCACTTACGGATATTATTAATTTGTAAACATCATTAAATGTGAATATTGCAATATAGGATATTACAGTATTTTTCTGTAAAAACTATGTCATGTTCTTTGCTTTATTTATTTTTATTGAGGCATAGTTGATTTACAGTCTTGTGTTAATTTCTGCTGTACAGCAAAGTGATTAGTTATACATATATATTTTTTCCTATATTCTTTCCCACCATACACCATAGCTTATTTCAGAATACTTAACATAGTTTCCTGTACAATGCTCTTTTCTTAATGAATTTATTTCAAAAATAAATTGAGCTCATTGCCTTTAGGCCTTAATAATCCTAATTAAATACGATTCTTGACAGATTTATACACAAAACTGATCCTTCTTGGATTCATTTGTATGTGAATTCACCAAACACTTACGAATACCTCCGAGGTTTTAAAGTCAAGATGCTAAAACTTTGTTTTCAAGATACAGTCTCACAGTCAGAAGATAAATAAATATATAGTCATAAAATAACATGGAAAGTTTTATGCTAGAGATTATGTATGAGATACAGGATCCAGACAGGCGGTTCCCATGTCATTAGGGAGAGGTTTCATAGAAATAGTGATGTCAGGAAAGTCATGAAGGGTAGGGAAGAAAAAGCTAGGTGGACAAACTAGGTGGGTTATCGCAGGTCAAGGCAAAAGTGTGTTGAAAAGCTCAGAGAAGTGACAGATTGTGCGGAGTCTTGACTAGTTTATTGGAGAGTGGCGGAAGGTGAAGTTGGACAAGTAAACTGAAGGTAGACCAGAAGGATGAGCTCTGAATACCATGGGTCTAGTAGACATGCTAAAACTGCCCTTTCTCTCCTTACTTTTAGAGAAAGTCATCCATGGGATTGCACTAAGTTCATGCTTTGCTTTCTCTTTCAAAGTATTTTCTTTCTCCTCATCCTACCACCATCTGGGCTCCTTCTGGCATGTGCCTTCACCAGAGAAGGAGATCTTCACTTGCTCAGTTGTCTGCAATGTGGTTTTACAAGTGAGAGTCTCTGGTCCCTCTCTCAGAATAAACACAAACTCTGATGGCTGGTTATACTTCCTTTCTCCTAAATCTTTCATATTAAAGACAGTTCATCAAGGTCTAAAAGAATTCCAGCATTTACAAAGTACTTGGTGACTTCTGATAGTTGCAAGATGCTATATGTGAGATACGGTGGCAGAAGGCTAAGAGGCCTTGAAAACAATATCTTTCATGAAACAAATTAGAAAGCCAGGTCATTGCCACCTTTCATGGTCCTGGCAGAAGACAAGAATTAAGGCAGGACATCCTGTCAAAGTCATTTCAGATGCTATTATTCTTCTTGTGAAATGATAATGATAATAAAAATAGCACCTTTTTTCATGACTTACACATTTTCAGAGCTCATTCATCTATGATCTTCTCTGAGCAGCTGATGGGGAAGGTGAACTTGGAGGACCAAAAATGCTCCCAACCAGAACTCACGGTTAAATGATATTTTAAGTGGGAGATGTGATATATGGAACAATTTTTAATCCATCATTCTGGATTTGATACCAAAAGATGGTTTCATGGGCAGCAAAGTTGGCCTCCATGTTTCTAAACTTGAAATTAAGGTATATTCCAAGAATATCCTATTATTCCTATATAATCTATTATTTTTATTTGCTTATAAAATATTTAAAGCCATTTAAATTTTCATCTTTTTTTCCTACTATGGAAACAACTGTTTTAAAACTTGTCCTTTCCCCCAACACACTGTACATTTTTTTTTTGTACAATATAGGGAATATAGCCTATACCTTATAATAAGTTTATTTATTTATTTTTTTACTTTATATTATTGTATTGGTTTTGCCATACATTGACGTGAATCTGCCCCGGGTGTACATGTGTTCCCCATCTTGAACCCCCCTCCTGCCTCCCTCCCCATCCCTCTGGTTCATCCCAGTGCACCAATCCCGAGCATCCTGTTCATTTGTAATAAATTTACTCTTTTATACTTGCAAACAGTAGTCCATAGTTATTAATTATTGCAATTTCACTACTAACAAAGAGAATGTGTTTCAGAGACATACTCACTTGAGATGAATATAATAACTAGAGACAGAAATAATCTAGGACACTTGGAGGATCTTTCCAGAAAACCATGGATAGGACCAAGAACTAGAAATCTTGCAAAGTGTGTCAACTTTGGGGAGAGAGGGAAGAAGGTAGGACTTAGGTAAATGTATCCTTTCCCCAAGTGTATTCTGTGGAACCCACTCTGCTTCAGGTTTTATGGTCAAATAAATTGGATATAGCACTTAATATATCATATTAGACTAGCAAAGGCTCTGAGAAGTCCTGCAGTAGAGTACTTTGCAAATTTTATTTAATCCAGAGTTTTTCAAACTCTTTGACCACAGATCCTAAGGTTTTTCCAGATAGTTCTGCATGAGGGTTACACAAAACACGCTTTGAGAAATGCTGCTTTGAAGCTGGGGAAAGTGTGAGAGAGCCTGACCTATACTTTGGGAGAAAAGGTGATCCACCAGCACTCCCAGCAAAAGATTATTTTACAGTGTTTTTCTTAGAAGATTTTAGAAACACGCAAGGTAAGGTATCCAGGGAGAAGAGTTCTGATGTCCACAACTCACTTTGAAATGTATCCAAAATAAACTGAATTGATGGTTGCAGAGGGATAGACAGATATGTGGTAGGATAAGTTTAGCAAAATGTTAATGTAGAATATAGCTGATATGTATACAGCAGGTATTCACTATAATTTAAAACTTTTCTTGATGTCTTGTTTTAAATTTAGATAAAATGTTAGGAAGAGAGAAAATACACACGTGATCAACACTTGCATGAAGTACAGCTCAAAAGGAGGTTGTCAGCTTTCCATAACAGTTCCCATCTGTTGACCACGTACCAAGTATTACACTGCATACCTGACAAGTGTATGTTATCTCATTTAATGTTCAAACCAAATGAAAGGGAAGTTTGGGGATCCCCATTTTAATGATGAGACAAGACTCAGCAAAGCTAAATGTCAGGACATAATTCACCTTTGTTAAACCATGTTTTTTTTAAGCGGTGTGTACAAGGTGCCCTAATTATGATTCTCATTTTCCCATTGCATTCTCCACTCAGGAAAATATGGCAATGCCTCGGGGAATGTTCCCCCTCCCTCCAGCCACTAATCTCTCTGTAGTCTTCAGCTCTACTTTATAGTTGAGTTATTTTCTAGTTAAGTTGTAGGGAGAAGCAGAAAAGTAGAAGTGAATTATCTGTCCCAGGAAGATCCAAGATTAACTCCGGGACAGGGAGAGAGGGGCAAAAGGAAAGAGGGAGAAGAAAGAAAAGATAATTTGGAGGACACGGATTGTGCTGGAGCAGATGGAAATGAACTCTCGAGACAGTTTTGGAAACAAGAGGGCTGGAAGGAAATAATTTACAATACCGTGGTCACATATAGATGAGATTTCTTTAATATTTTTTGAAAGATGCAGTATAGATTGAGGTTAGCTTGGTGCCTTTGTTTTCTGGACTGTCTTTCTCAGAATGTGACATTTCTTTGCCTTATCTTTTCGGAACTGTGTGTAAGAAGCAGATTTTTGTTACTAAGAAGAAGGCATTCAGCGAGGGTGTCTGTGATCACTTGACTTCAGCACTGGCCGGGATGATAGAAGGGATGTGTGTTGGTAAGGTACAGGCAATGATGGGGACAGACACCCTCCTCTTCTTCATACAAGCTGGGAGCTTTAGCTAGCCAGCCACACCAATCCTCACCACCATTACACCAGCCAAAGTGGTCTTATCTGCAGAGAGCTTTGGGTAACTATCCATGGGATTCCTCAAGTCACCATAAATGGCAGCCCACTGAAGTACTGCTGGAAGTATGTCATCAAAATCTTTAGGTCTGGCGAAGACAGGCCTGCCTTTAACCATTTAGCAAGAGCAGGCCTGGGCTTGGTTTCTGCCTGCTTCCGGCCTGCAGCCCCAAAAGATAACAGAGTCTTTAGCCCAGTTGATGATTTGAGGTCTTTATGTCGAGCCAGGAATTTAGAATGATGTACTGAATACAGCTGGACCTCTGAATCCAAAGGTTCTGCACCCTCCCCCTTGCTTCAACCAACTACAGACCAAAAATAATTGAAAAAATGAAAAAACTCCAGAAAGTTCCAAAGACTTGTGTTTGCTACATACCCACTAGCAGCTACTTACATACCATTTACATTATATTTACAACTTATTTACATAGCATTTACATTGAATTAGGTATTGTAAGTATTATAAGTAACTGAGAGGTGATTTAAAGTATACTGTACGGGAGGCTGCCCATCTATCACAGGCAAATACTACACCATTTTATATAATGGACTTAAGCATCCTTGAATTTTGGTATGTGGGAGGGAAGACTGGTACCAACCCCCTCTCACAGCTCAGTTGGTAAAGAATCTGCCTGCAGTGCAGGAGACCTGGGTTCGATTCCTGGGTCGGGAAGATCCCCTGGGGAAGGAAATGGCAACCCACTCCAGTATTCTTGCCTGGAGAATCCTATGGTAAGAGGACCCTGG
The DNA here is from genome assembly GCF_049115385.1 of Moschus berezovskii. NCBI lineage: Eukaryota > Metazoa > Chordata > Mammalia > Artiodactyla > Moschidae > Moschus > Moschus berezovskii. The sequence continues at coordinate 119,761,428 of NC_142464.1, forward strand.
CAGGCTACAGTCCATGGGGTCACAAGAGTCAGATAGGACTTAGCAACTAAACAGAGAGAGAGATACCTAGGGAGGGCTGTCTTGTCTTTAAGCTAAGCCTTTCTAGTAGAAGCAACCAACCACTCATACAGTTTTAGAATTTCTTATTCCAGGTTCTCTGGCACTTTTACCAGTTCCACACCTTGCCTTCACTGAGCATTTTATTATTACTGACCAGGTCTGAAAATTGGGTCCATGGTTTTGCCACCCCCTGGCATATTGCCAGAGTTCTATCCCTCATCTGGAGCTGGATTTTCCCCTTCTGTGGCCCCATCCTGGCCAAATAGTCAGTCCCAATCTTACCCATGCAGAGGTCAAGAGCAGAGCTTGCAGCAGAAGCTGGCTTCACAGCTCTTAAGAAGACCTCTCTCCACTGTTCCCTGCTGCTCCCAGGGACACAGGCCACTCAGCAGAGTCAGCCTCTGTCATTTTCTGCTCGGTCTCATTTTGGTCTTGGTCTTTTCCCCAAGATGCCCATGCGATGTGGTGAGTGTCTGGGCCCTTTGGGAGGGTAAGTTCACAGGTACTGGAAGGGGCCACACATGGGAGTTATTCTTGTTTAGTGGGGATTGACCCTAAACTTTATTTTGATTCCTCCATGCATCAATGAATCAGTGAGGTATGTCTCAGTGTGCGTCTCCAGAATGAGACCCAGAAATAAGGAAGTCTAAGAAAAGGACCACTCGGATCTCCTCTGGAGAGGCACTTGATGGATTGGCAGCCCCGGCCCCACCCTTTGGGATCCGCCTCTGCATCCGTGGTGAGACCACACTTTCACCAGTGAGAGGGTGAACACATTGGCATCCTCTAAAAGCCCTTTACACTGTGGCCCAAGACTCCTAAGTTGAATGACTTTGGCTCGTGGACTCCCCACCTGCCTGATCAGAGCTGTGTAAGCCTGCATTGCAGACCTAGAATCTTCCTAGCCAGCCCTCCGTCTTTCCTTTCTCCCCAGAGGAGGTCTGCATCTCCATTGTAAGGTTCTCTGCCTGCTTCTGCTCCTCCTCTTTGCCCAAAACAGGCATTTCTTGCCCAAAGTTTCTTGCACGTTTGGACCTATCTGGACACTTGCTTGGCTAGGAAGATCTGAACTCTGTGGTCATCCCAGACAGACTGAGGGAGGGGGCAGAGACAGGGGAGGAAGGGAAGCTGATGGAGGGTGTTGCCATGGTGACCACAGTGGTCCACCAGAGACTCAGCCCTGCCTGGTACCTTCTGATAAATGGTGCAGCTCAGCTCAGAATTCTATCACCTGTTTCTCCTTCCCCTGCCTGAGTGTTACTTAGGTTATTAATTGTTTTGTGGGCAGTACATCCTGAAGACTTCACTGCCTCTCCAGATGGCTAGATGGGGCCAAGAAGTCCACTCCAGAGCCCAAGCTCTTTATCACTAAGCTATGCCCCTCCAATGTGTTACAACATTTAAAAGTTTGACTTTGAAACCAACCGAATGTCCAAGGGTAACTTTCATTTGGTCACAAATAAGAAGCAGTTTGGCAGTGAACACCTTTCTTACTGCAATATCTCATATTGGCAGGGTGGGAAATCTGGAGAAGGAAATGGCAACCCACTCCAGTGTTCTTGCCTGGAGAATCCCAGGGACAGGGGAGCCTGGTGGGCTTCCGTCTATGGGGTCACACAGAGTCGGACATGACTGAAGTGACTTAGCAGCAGCAGCAGCAGCAACTGTTACAAGATCATGACTGCTTGCTAGCTGTGTGACCTTGGGAAGATGACTTAACCCCTCTGAGCTTCTGCTTCTTCATAGATCAAAAGCAGATAATCCACCTTCTGACTCCACAGAAGGGTTTCGAGGACATGCCTAAGGTGGCGCAGTTGGCAAAGAATCTGCCTGCCAGTGCAGGAGACACAGGAGACTCAGGTTCAAATCCTGGGTCGGGAAGATCCCTCGGAGGAAATGGCAACCCACTCCAGTATTCTTGCCTGGGAAATCCCATGGACAGAGGAGCCTGGCAGGCTACAGTCCACGGGGTCACAGAGAGTCAAACACAACTGAGCACACACATTATGTATCTGAAGGAACTTTGTAAACTGTAAAGTGCTGTCCAAGAAATGGATTATGCTCCTGGAATAATCTTGACCTTTCTTCCTACTTCCCTGCTCTCTGCTGTTTCTGAAACAAATGCATACTTTGTCTTGTCTGTCCTTCCCTGCACCCACCCCCACTGTGTTCTAGGCGCTTCCTTTGATTACAAAACTGGTTTCACAATCTCACCAGGACAGGTTGTTTCATTCTATTCCAACCTAGTCTAGATAACACAGATTTAAGAGTTTGTAATCCATCCTTCATTGATCAATATTCTTGGCTGTTACATGCTTGCCTGAACCCCATCCCATTCAGTCATAGCGTCAAAGGCTTAGGAACAATGAGTGGTTTCACATCTCTCATATCGGCTGGGAAGCTTTTTCTTAACCCTCTCCTCCTAAAGTGGTCCGTAAGTTTTACTGGGCTTTTCACCTCTCCGAGACTCTCATGAGGCTAAGGCTCCTCTTCTCAGGAAGAAATAAAAATAAAAGCACACAAGCCTATGGACACACACATACTCACACAGACATACACACATTCACAAACCAGGTACAATTCTGGGGGATTCACAGATCCTCATAAACCCCAGGACTGTGGATGCAGGTCTGAGGTGAAACATGGATCTCTGATATCAGATAGATCAAGTTTTAAATGCTGATTGTAAAATATTTTAACAATGATCTTGGCCCACAGTAAATGTTCAACAAGTAACAGCTGTGTCATTAAAACAACACAGCATCTCCAGAGACATTATTCAGTCCCAGGAAATGGTCAAGAGAAAACCTGGACAGCTTAAAACAGAGATTTCAGTTTCCTAGAGAAAAGAGGTTTCCATTCAACCATGGAGGAGCCTAGGGCAGGTTCTCCCCCTGCTGGCCCGTGGTCAACTTGCATCCTTGGTTTTGGTTGCACTGGGTGTGGGTGTGGTCCTTGGGAAGGCAACGGGAACAGAGGTGGGAGATGAGGAGTGAGAGGGCCCGTGGGCTACTTCCCTGGAGCCAGGGAACAGGCTGGAAAAGCTAAAGACAGGGACGTGTGTCTCTCCCTTTGATTCTCTCCTTTTTCCTGTTTAAAGCCTGATTATTATATTTGCTGAGCACATTCTTTCTGGGTATCTGCTGTGGGGAGACGGCATGATCCCACATGAATAAGATACAGCCCTGCCCACAAACGCTGGGTCTCACCCTTAGGAAGCTTGCCTTTCCTTTCTGACTTAGAGTTTCAGTTGAAATCAGAGAGCACAGATCCACACTGGATGGTGTAATGATTCAAAGCAGGGCCTTTGAACTCTGACTCACATCCCTGCCCTTGCTCGTGGAGTGATGGGTTCACTGGGCCTCTCTGAGTCTCAGTTTTCTCATCTATAAAATAGGGTTAATAACAGCCTCTCCTCCCTCTCTAGCATGGTCAGGCAGATTTGTAAACAGTAAGTTGGGGGCACGGTAGAGAGTTTAGCAATAAAAAGAACTTAAGTGGTAGGTATTTGGGCTTCCCTGGTATCTCAGACGGTAAAGAATCCACCTGCAATGCAGGAGACCTGGGTTCAATCCCTGGGTTGGGACGTGATGACCATTATTTTTATTCTAATATAGAAATCAATAATCAATAAAACCCTTTTTTATTTTTAAAATTCCACAATAATACTTGCTTGTTACATAAGGTAATTGCTAGCATTCAACCAGTTTTGACCTACAAAGCTAGCATATTTCCCTATGGTGGTGGTTAGTTGCTAAGTCATGTCTGACTCTCGCGACCCCATGAACCGTAGCCTGGTTTCTCTGTCCATGGGATTTTCCAGGCCAGAATGCTGGAGTGCGTTGCCTTTCCCTTCTCCAGGGGATCTTCCTGACCCAGGAATGGAACCCAGGTCTCCCACATTGCAGGCAGATCCTTTACCAGCTGAGCTACCAGGGGAGCCCTAGGAGTGAAGTCTTGATCAAATCAGGTTGTTGCTTTTTAAGCTTAATCTGACAAGTGAAGGAGGGGTCAAATTTTCCCAGAGAGTAGCAAGTTACGAGTGGAGCACATGGACATTGAAGTCATCACTAATATCCCCTCTGCTTGAGAGAGATGTCCTGTTTTCTGTAGGACTCCGCCAGCGGCAGTAGCCAGCCTGTCTGCCTGCCTGCCCCCTCAACCCAGGGGCAAAGTGCTGACTCAACAGGTACACTTGGCTTTGGTGAGTGAGGGATGTGGCCTTGGCAAGTTGTTTTGTCAGCTCCTTAAGATGAGATGAATTGTTACTTTGACCTTATAATTTCCCAACCTTTCTGGGTAATCAGGATTTGGGCTAGAGCACAATTGCTTACTGGAGTAAAACTGTGGTAGAGTTAAACCTCCTGTCTCTCTTTATTGTCCCAAGCATTTTGCCAACATCAACAACTCCTTGCTATTTTTGGAACTGGAATGTTCCTATCAGGGTATGCACAGCCTAGCAGGGCTTAGCCACGCGTATCAGAAGTTTCTTAAAAGTACAGAAGCTGCTGTTCAGGGGCGTAGAAGGAACTGTGTCCAGAAGGGTCTGCTTTTCAGTCTTCTGGCCTTGGGGCTGACGAAATTCTCATCAGTGCAGACACGGCTTAAGGACTGTGCCGTCACTTACCATAGACGCTCAGTTTGTTCCCACTGCGCCAGTGAGAGTGAAGGTGGCGGTGAAAGTACAGGGCTCAGGGACAAGGGCTGTGGGCCCGAACTCTGTCAGCTGAGTCGGTGACTCAGAGAGTTACCGTTCTCTCTGGTCTGTAGGTCCCAAGAGCAGCGGGTCTGAATCAGGCGATCGCTGAATTTCTTTCTGTTACTGTTTTCAAGCTCTCTGTTCTTTTCTGTTCCGTCGCTCAGTCGTGTCCGACTCTTTGCGACCCCGTGGACTGTAGCCTACCAGGCTTCTCCATCCATGGGATTCTCCAGGCAAGAATACTGGAGTGGGACCGTTTCCTTCGCCAGGGGATCTTCCCGACCCAGGGATCGAACCCGGGTCTCCCGCATTGGAGGCAGACGCTTTAACCTCTGAGCCACCAGGGAAGCCCCAAGCCCCAAGCTCTCTGTACCTAACAGAGATCCTTTCTCCTCCTTCGCTGAGTCTATGCACTGGAAAGTAGCAAGAATTCAAGGGACAGGGAGGCCTGGCGTGCTGTGATTCATGGGGTCGCGGAGAGTCGGACACGACTGAGCGACTGAACTGAACTGAACTGAACTGAAGGGGGAACTAGAAATTATGAGAATTTGCATTGTTCATTAAACACGATAAAGAGAATAAAGAGGCAACATAGATTGTAATTCATGGATCAGACAAAGGATGTATACCCAACATATATAAGAAAGAAAGAAAAGTGAAGACGCTCAGTAGTGTCCGACTCTTTGTGGTCCCATGGACTGTAGCCTAATAGGCTCCTCCGTCCATGGGATTTTCCAGCCAGGAATACTGAAGTGGGTTGCCATTTCCTTCTCCAGGAGATCTTCCCGACCCAGGGATTGAACCCAGGTCTCCCACATTGTAGGCAGATACTTTACAGTCTAAGCCACCAGGGAAGACTCAACATATATAAAGAACACCAATACATCAACGGGCAAAAGGACAGATAATTCCTACCCCCAAAAAACATTAAAGGGATATAGCAATAGTCCATAAATTTGATAAAAGGCACTCAATTTCATTAGTTATCAAGGAAATACAAATTAAAACCACAGAGATACCTTAAACACAACAACAAGAGCTAACATTAGAAAGTTTAATAAGACCAAGAATTAAAGAAAGTGTGGGGCAATTGGGATTCCATATACTGCAGGTGGGAGTATAAAATGATACAACCATTTTGGAAAATGGTTTGGAATTATCTATGAAGCTAAACAAGTATATTATTTATAACACAGCTGGAGAAGACTCTTGAGAGTCCCTTGGACTGCAAGGAGATCCAACCAGTCCATTCTAAAGGAGATCAATCCTGAGTGTTCATTGGAAGGACTGACTGATGCTAAGGCTGAAACTCCAATACTTTGGCCACCTCACGCGACGAGTTGACTCACTGGAAAAGAGTCTGATGCTGGGAGGGATTGGGGGCCGGAGGAGAAGGGGACGACAGAGAATGAGATGGCTGGATGGCATCACCGACTCGATGGACATGAGTTTGAGTGAACTCCGGGAGCTGGTGATGGACAGGGAGGCCTGGCGTGCTGTGATTCATGGGGTCGCAAAGAGTCGGACACGACTGAGTGACTGAACTGAACTGAAAAATTCACTTTGTGGGCTTCCCTGGTGGTTCATTCCATAAGGAATCTGCCTGCAATGCAGGAGACCACCTGTAGTGCAGGAGCCCTGGGTTTGATCCCTAAGGTGAGAATACCCCCTGGAGAAGGCAATGGCAACCCATTCCAGTATTCTTGCCTGGAAAATCCCATGGACAAGAGGAGGCTTGTGGGCTACAGTCCATGGGGTCATGAGAGTTGGACATGACTGAGCGACTAAACCACAGCCAATTTCACTTCATAGGTATACACTCAACAGAAATTCACACACGTATCTCTCAAAAGACTCATGCTAGAGATCAGCACTAATCGGAAACCTACGAAACTCCCCTCAATCGAAGCATGAATAGATAAATGTAGTATATGTTTACAGTGGGATCCTGAGCAGTAATGAGGATGAACAAAATATGTCTAAACACAACAACTTGGAAGAATTTCATAATATAATGAAGAGTATAAGAAAAGAGACACAAAAGAGTGCATGCTATATTATTTTATGTACATGTGTTTAGTCACTTAGTTGTGTCCGACTCTTTGCGACCCCATGGACTTTAGCCTGCCAGGCTTCTCTGTCCATGGAATTCTGCAGGCAAGAGTATTGGAGTGGATAGCCATTATCTTCTCGAGGGGATCTTCCCAATCCAGGGACTGAACCTGGGTCTCCTGCATTACAGGCAGATACATTACCATCTGAGCCACCAGTGAAGCCCTCCCATTTTATATACCTAAAGTTCACTAACAGGTAAAGCTACCTCTGCTGTTAGAAGTCAGGATAGTAGTTTCTCTTGGAAGAAGGTGATGACTGAACACAGGGACATGAAGAGGCTTCTGAGATGTTGGTAATATTCTGTTTCTTAATCAGGGTATTAATTACAAAAATACTGTTTAGTTTGTAAAATTTATTCAACTGTGTAGTTATTTGTATTGTGATTTTGGATGTGTGTATGATACACTAATTAAAAAGGTTTTTTAGCAAAAAAGTTGTAATTTTCATATTTTTGGTATTATTTCCCTAATATCATCAGAAGCTTTTTAAAACTATGCTAGCTTCTGTTGATCATCCTTTCTGTCTCATACAACCCAGCACTTGACAATGTGCCATTTTTTCACAATTTTCTAATTATTTTATTTTCTTTAATATTGCAGTGTCAACTGCATTGTGAATTCTAATACATGGAAGCTGTGTTTTTTACCTCTATACTCAGGAAAGAAGTAAAAATGTCGAATCTGCCAACCTGTTCTTCAGATCCCATATTTGGTGAACCAATACTACCATGCCATACGGAAGTCCTCCTGGCTTGTTTTATGCTTGTCCCATTTGTTTGTAAACCTGTCAGTTCACCTTACCCCTGAACTTCCCATCTATAGCATCTGCAGGAAAGCCTGAACTTTTATCTGGATCTTGCTGGCTTCACTGTTCTATTCTGCACAAATTCAGTGGTTGATCCATGTTGGATACTCTCTGAAGCCCCAGAAATGTGTGTGTGTGTTTAGTTGTGTCCAAGTCTTTGCAACCCCATGGACTGTACCCCACCAGGTTCCTGTGTCCATGGAATTTTCCAGGCAAGAACACTGGTCCCGAACCAAGGGAGCAAACCTGCCTCTCTACTGCCTCCTGCATTGGCAGGCAGATTCTTGAACACTAGCGCCACCTGGGGAAATGCCCCAAGAAGTTATGAAATTGAGTCCCCAGCCCCAGGAGCTCCCTGGATGGTCATGGAAGACAGACTCAGAAATAGAAAATGTCTAGTTGATTCATTCACTACATGGAAACAAAAGGAGATATCCAACTCAGCCATGGGTAGCTCAGAGAAGTCTTCCAGGGCAGAGTTTTCCTAGAATCCAGTCCTGAAGGGTGAGTTGAATTTGACCAGGTGAAGAAGGAAGAAAGTCTTTTCAAGCAGTGGAAACAGTGAGTGCAAAATCAGAGAAACACAAAAGAGCAGAGCATTCCTGTGTATGAGGGTGCGTGTGTGTGTGTGTGTAAGGGGTGGGGGACAGAGTTATAATAACCAGTTGGGTTCTGCTGGATTTTAAGCAGAGGGATGGGAAGGAGAAAGTGAGCAGGGACAGTATTTGAAGCTAAAGAGATGAATAGGGGTTAAATGAGGGGCCCTGACTGTCAAGCTGAGGAGCTTGGAGTCAGGAACATAGTACAGAGATTGGCAAACTATAGCTGGGAAGCAAATGTAACCCTCTGCTTGCTTTGTCAACAAAGTTTTATTGGAACATATCCACAACTACTGATTTATTGTCTATGACTCTTGTTGCATGACAGTGGCAGAGTTAAGCTGTTGCTATAGAGACCATACATCCAGGCCTTGATGACCCTCAGAGTAGAAGATGATGAGCCATGGAGATGTTCTAAGCAGGGGCCTTAACGTGTGTGTGTGTGTGGCCCTGACACAGCCTTGGTCCATGCTATGGAATGGAGGTGACGTATTTTGCTTATGAAACAGAAGCATCATGGAGGGCCGTCTCAAGTTGAGTAGCATACTTTTGAGCCCAGGACCACACTGACTTCATCTCCACACCTGCAGAGACTGACTGATATAATGGTACATGATCAGGGAAGCATCTGGACCCCAAGAGACTCAACATGGTTTGAACTGAGGTGGAATCCAGCAATCTTGGGCTACTCTCCTCCAACATGTGGGTTTAGGCTTAGGGAGCTGTATGAAATGCACTCTTTTCCTCTTTTGAGTTTGGAAGCCGATTGATAGAAAAATCCTAGAAAAAGAGAAGGGGACGACAGAGGATGTGACTGTTGGATGGCATCACAGGCTCAATGGACATGGGTTTGAACAAGCTCCAGGAGATAGTGAAGGACAGGGAAGCCTGTGCTGCAGTCCATGGGGTCACAAAGAGTCAAACATGACTTAGCGACTGAAAAAGAAAAGTGAATACAAATAAAAATATGATCATTATTGTTCATGCTTCACCTGGAATTAGACAAACTCAGAAACAATGGCTGAGCTGACCCACCACAGGACTCTCCCTGCGAAGACTAGTTCCTGAATGGTTTCTTGTGCAAATCAGCAGGGGCAGAGAGAGAGAGTCAGCTCCTTCTCCCACAACGCTGATCAGATAGGTCACAGTTCTGACCCTGGACAGGGAGTGGGATGAGAGGTAGTAGGGTGTGATGGAGCTCCTCCACAGAGAAACATGAAGGCAGAGGACAGAACCGTGCTGTCCCCACACTGTTGTCACTTTCCACTGAAGAACCACATCTTTCAGTGAGAAGCTCACATGGGATCATCCCTTCGGGGCCATCAGGCCAGACTCTACATCTGTGGAGAGTGGTTTCCCTTTAACAGAACTGAGGTCCTTGCTGTTTGTCATCTGGGAAGCTGATGATGCCGAGAAGAGAACCACGGTTGTCCAGGCACAAGTCTCAGGCTAGGCAAGGATGAGCTTGGCTCAGAGCCTTAAGCGTGAAGGTGCCTAGAGCGTTTTTGGTGATAGGAAGTTCACTGCAGGGCAAGGCTTGTGGAGGATGGGCCCCCAGAGGAGCAAGGAGATGATCTGAGAAGGCACCCTAGGGTGGGAAAGAGCCAGTTGGGAGGAATTATAAGTTATGACCAGCCTTGCACAGCGCTTCCGCTACCCCTGAAACTTCAGTCCAGTGCTGTCCCGCAGCCCGATGCCAGGAGCTTGATGGGTATCATCCACGGCCCTGCTCTGTGATTCAAAAGGAAGAGCAATCCCAAATGGGAAAGAGATGAGTAATTACCAGCACCCACTCTCCTCAGAAGAGAAGCTAGCCCACTGGCCGCTAGAAGCAAAGAGATCAGCAGGGAGGGAGCACAGGAAACCTGTGGTGGAAAAAAGCAAGGTCATGTCCCTGAGCAAATGGACGTCACCTGGACCTCTTGGAAATGGTCAGGGACACTTTGAGAAGGGCTACTCCCCAGAAACCAAGTGGGACTCAAACTGTCTTAATTTGAGAATTAAGGTCAATGAGGTATTATTTTGAAATCACAGGCAACATATCCAAAACGCTGAGCCCATTTGCCAGCTCACTGGGGCTTCCCAGGCAGTGCAGGGGTAAAGAATCTGCCTGCCAATGCAGGAGACACAGGAGACACAGGTTCAATACCTGGATCTTCAGGAAGAGCCTCTGGAGTAAGAAACGGCAACTACTCCAATATTCTTGCCTGGGAGATCCCATGGATAAAGATGGTGTCTCGAGGGAAATCCCATGGTGGGCTACAGTCCATGGGGTCGCAAAGAGTCAAAAATTACTGAGCGATTAAGCACAGACACAACCAACACACACACACACACACGTGAGCAGTAACTAGTCAACACACAGGACCTCTTGTTATTTTTACTGTTGCATTGTGATGCTCTGTGCATTTCAGCTTTCATTGCCCCAGGGCGACTGATGGATAGGTCACGGTGGCTTCAAAGCTATTTGGGGATCCCCGGACAGGCTCTCGGAGAAGGCAATGGCACCCCACTCCAGTACTCTTGCCTGGAAACTCCCATGGGTGGAGGAGCCTGGTAGGCTGCAGTTCATGGGGTCGCTAAGAGTCGGACACGACTGAGAGACTTCCCTTTCACTTTTCACTTTCACGCATTGGAGAAGGAAATGGCAACCCACTCCAGTGTTCTTGCCTGGAGAATCCCAGGGACGGGGGAGCCTGCTGGGCTGCCATCTAAGGGGTCACACAGAGTCGAACACAACTGAAGCAACTTAGCAGCAGCAACAGCAGCAGGACAGGCTCTTAACAAGGATTTGTAGAGAAGGAGGGCTCAGTGTTTATTTTCAGAGCAGCAGGGTTTCGACTTTGCTGAGTGAAAGCGGCTCTACAAAGGGTGGGTCAAGGCCACTGGAAACTGCACTGTCTGGGCAAGGTTTGGCTGCAGTCATTCCAATCAAAGGCAGGAGGAAGGTGGGAGGCAGGAGAGGAGGAAGAGAAGCAGGAAGCTTATACAAGGTGATTTTGTAGAAGATCAAACTTGACATATTTTAGGACCTGTATAATAAATGCATAACAACCATCTCACTTAAGAACCTTCTATGAAATTGCAATAAATTCTCCTTGACAGAAACTCAGTCAAGTCCAGCATGTAATCTCCTGTTGTCAGGAAGAGTAATGCCAAATGGTAGATGTTCTTTTACTGTAAAATATATATATATATATATATTAGAGATTGCTGGCCTGGGAGGATAGAAGTCAATTTACCAAAGCTGCTTCTCAAAGATCTGCTTGCTTACCTTGTGGGAGCTCCTGTTTAGCCATCTTCTGAAAAATGACTAGCTTTATGGTGGTCCTTTTTGGCCCGTTGCTTACAATAATGTATCTCCTGGGCTTCCCTCATGGCTCAGACAGTAGAGAATCTGCCTGCAATGCAGGAGACCTGGGTTCAATCCCTGGGTCAGGAAGATCCCCTGGAAAAGGGAATGGTTACCCACCCTAGTATTCTTGCCTGGAAAGTCCCATGGACAGAGGAGCATGGTGGGCTATGGTCCATGGGGCGGCAAGGAGTCAGACACGATGGAGCGGCTAACACTCACTTTTCCCCATGAATCAGGAGTGCGAGGATCTGGAATTAGATAAATGGGGATTGAACCCTAGCTCCACCAGTCATTGTTAGTGACGTGGTCTGCAGTAGGTTGTTTCTCGTGTCTCGATCTCAATGAGCTCACCTGTAAACAGAAGCCACAGTGATACCTAACTCACAAGGCTTGTTTTGAGAAACGGGTGAAATTAGGCAAGTTAGGTTCTGACACGATGACTTGGCATTCAGTGAGGGCTCAGTAAACATCTGAGTACTGTCACCATCACCACCCCGATCAGCACATACTCTCATCTTATTCGTTGCCATCTCCACCATCACACTGGAAGGACTGACGCGGAAGCTAAAGCTCCAAAACTTCGGCCATACTTTGGCCACCTGATGCAAAGAGCCGACTCATTGGAAAAGACCCTGATGCTGGCAAAGATTGAGGGCAAAAAGAGAAGGGAGCAGCGGAGGTTGAGGTGGTTAGATAACATCACTGACTCAACGGATATGAACTTGAGCAAGCTCCAAGAGATGGTGAAGGACACGGAAGCCTGGTGTGCTGCAGTCCACGGGGTCACAGAGTCAGACACGACTGAGCGACTGAATAACAATAAACGTCCATGAGTATTGTCATCACTGCCATCACCATGTCACCAGCCTTTTCTTCTTCATTATTATTGCTATTCTCCACCACCTTTAGGTATATCACATTCTGCCCCAGTGCATGTCCCTAACTTTATTATCAAGCCTTAGAAATCAACAGTCATGTTTTGGAGTTGGGGGAGTTTGAGATGGGGAAATCAACTTTTTTTTCCTCTGAACCCATGGGTTATCCTACCCTGAACAGTTCTGGGGTGTGTGTGTGTGTGTGTGCGCGCGCACACGTGTGCACTCCTTCCTCATTTAATTTTTAAAATTCCATTTTAACTCAATTGCTGAACAAACATCTTTGGAGAGCTTCTATGGGACATCAGCAGCGACCTCTGTATTGCTACGTTCACTGGTCACTTCTGTTTGTGTTACTTGACCCTGAAAGGGCATCCAGGTGAGTTGATCCTCCCTTGTCATATAACATCGGCTTCTACTGGGGCCCATGATCTCACCTTCTCCAGATCTTCCTACCATCTAACTAGCTGTGCCTTTTCAGATTTCTTTGTTAATTTCTTCCCAATGGTTTGAAGTGTTCCAGGGCATTTCCAAAGCCCCTTGCCTTCTCAATCTATGCTCTCCTTCCAGGGTCTCACCCAGCCCAATGGCTTTAAATCCAATCTACACAACTTTGAATTCCAAATTCTGTCTCAAGGTTTAGTTTCTCTTCTTGATAGATCTACATTAACTCCTATCAAACACCATCTCTTCTTGAATCTATTTTGTTCTTAGTATGCGAAAGGAGAAATTCAACCACATCACACCCTTATTTGAAATATATCAAAAGTCTTCAAGATCTGGCCCCTGCCTCATTCCCCAAGTATCATCTTTCAACAGAGTCTGATGTTTCTAACCTTAATACTCACCTTATACCCTGTGACGAGTGCAGTTTCTCCATAAATTGATGCTTCTTTCCATGAGGAGGGAACTATTAGGAGAGCAGTTGCATCCTTTCCTCCCCAGGAAAAATGAATTGAGTCTTCTAACTGGAGAGGTTAGAAGGGAAAATTGACCATATGGAGTAGTTCAGATCTTATTTGTTTCCTTGTAAGAATGAGGTATCTGCAATGAGCTTTGCTCTTCTGTGCCACAAATGCTCCTGTGACGGAGGGATCAGTCTTTCCAATTCTGGGAACGGGGTGGGGGGTGTTCTGTGGATACCAATTTCTGATTGTCAGTATCAACTTTATCAGTTTAGCTTTCCTTAAGTGTTATACTGGTCCCTGTATAATGACCCTTTTATAGGTATTTCTTTTTTTATGCCATTCTTTTTTTTAATTTTTAATTGGAGGATAGTTGCTCCTGGATGTTCACTGGGGGGACTGATGCTGAAGCTGAAACTGCAATACTTTGGCCACCTCATGCAGCGAGTTGACTCACTGGAAAAGACTCTGATGCTGGGAAAGGTTGGGGGCGGGAGGAGAAGGGGACAACAGCGAATGAGATGGCTGGATGGCATCACCGACTCTGTGGACATGGGTTTGAGTGTACTCCGGGAGTTGGTGATGGACAGGGGGGCCTGGCGTGCTGTGATTCATGGGGTCGCGGAGAGTCGGACACGACTGAGCGACTGAACTGAACTGAACTGCTTTATAAAACTGTGTTGGTTTCTGCCATATATCAACATGATACAATTATTTTTAATTTGGTTGAGACTTCAGCAGGGAGACATGGAGACTACTGCATACTCACTCAAAGGCTACAACGCTTAACAAGTCTTCAGTATTATTAGTCCATCCACTAGGTTCCCAATAAAAGTTGGTTAAACTCAAAGGAAATGAAGTCTGATACAGGTATGAATCAAGGTCATGCTTTGGTAACTAATTTTTTAATTTACCATGAGATTCACACACATGTTTATTTCTTACATGCCATACATCCAGTACAGCTTGGTGGGGGAGACTCTGTTCCCCAGACACTCTCAAGAGTCTGATCTCATGGAATCACCACCATGTTATGATGATACTATCTTAGCTGGGTGACTTCAGGGTCCTCTCAGCAGTAAAGGAGAATTTAGGAGCTTATGCCATCTTTACTACTACCAACTGGAAATGACATTTTCATTCACAACCATTTGAACCAAACCAGTAACATGGCTCTCTTTTAGCTACAAGGAAGGCTGGGAAATGTCACAGAGCACAAGGGCTACTTGGTAAGCCTTCCTGTCTCTGCTTCAGGGCCCTTGAACATCATAAGACACAATATTTGGAGACATGGAACTCTTTTTCTCTTTGAGATGAAGGATACATGGACTAGTTTGATTCTGGTCATCACTTCACAATATATGTGTATGTCAAATCATCACACTGTACACTTAAAAAATCACATGTACAACTTAAATGTATATAATTTTTATGTGTCAATCATATCTCAAAGTTGGAAATATAAAAGAAAAATGATTAAAAAATAGTAAGGTTAATTACCCAAAAATAAAATAAGGTTTATTTTTATTTCAGTGAAAACAGCAGTTAACTAAAATCAATGATGAGGCTAAAAAAAAAAAAATTCTAGTGCTGGTGTTAGGCAAGACACTTACCAGTGTGTGTGTGTGTGTTAGCTGCCCAGTCATGTCCAACTCTTTGCCACCCCGTGCGTGGACTGTAGCCCACCAGGATCCTCTGTCCAGGCAAGAATACTGGAGTGGGTTGCTATTTCCTTCACCAAGGGATCTTCCCAACCAAAGGATGAAACCCATGTCTCCTGCATTGCAGGCAGACTGCAAGGTAAGTCTCTCATTAGAAGAAAAAGTAACACTCCCGGGAGGTAAAACATCTTTCCTAGTGCAAGTGTAAACCCAGTTCATGGCTCGTTCAGGGAGGGAGACATGGAACCTGGACTGGAGCTCATGGCAGACGGAGTGCGCACTGCAAGAAGTGAGGCAGGAGGGACAGGAGATTAGAGTTAACGCGCAGCAGAAAGGCGAGAGGAACCGGAGGCACCTCCACCCGGTTCTCAAACTGAACACTCAGCTTCGTTATTTATCCAATGAAGAAAGTACTTTCTGTTTCATAGGATGTCGTGAAGATGAAGTCAGAGAAAATAGAGAGAGTGCCAAGCACAGTACCCGGCTTTTGTTTAGTGTTCAAGAAATACCACTTTCCGGCACCAAAATGACTTCAAGATCATACAACCCCTTTGATTTCCACCATATACAACACTTATCTAAAGATACGGGAGTTTTCCTCAGAACAAAGGAAGCTCTGTTTTCAAGGGCTTACAAGGATTCTCATATTACGTGAGACCGTCTTATGACTGTATTTGGAACAAAGCAGAACTCTTTGTCCAGATACATTAACCTAAAATGGACTCAATTAACACTGATTTTCAAAGTGATGGAGGTCACCTGAGAGCATTACATTTTTGAAAGGAGGAAAAGGAATCTGATGCAGATTTAGTCATTCTTCCTGGGGAGGGAGTGTGATTTTCCAGATTGCAGCACAGGTTATCATTTTAAACAAACCATTTGAAAGTGACTTTAAAGGCAAATTTAAACGAAAAGAAAATAAAAACTGATACATGCTGTAACGTGGATGAATTTTGAGAACATAATAGAAGTGAAAGAAGCCAATCACAAAGAAACGTATTGTATAATTACATTTATATGAAGTATCCAGAATCAACTATCCAACTATCCTGAATATTCGCTGAAAGGACTGATGATGAAGTTCCAATATTTTGGCCACCTGCTGTGAAGAGCTGACTCACTGGAAAAGACCCTGATGCTGGGAAAGATTGAAGGCAAGAGGAGAAGGGGACGACAGAAGATGAGATGGCTAGATGACTTCACCAACTCGATGGACATGAATTTGAGCAAGCTCTGGGAGTTGGTGATGGACAGGGAACCCTGGTGTGCTGCAGTCCATGGGGTTGCAAAGAGTAGGACACAACTGAGCGACTGAACTGAACTGATCCAGGATAAAGTCCATGGAGATAGAAAGTAGACTGATACTTTCCTGGGCTGCAAAGGTGAGGTTGGGAAGAATTGTGAAGTGACTGATAATGGCTACAGAGCTTCCTTTTGCATGAAAAGAGAGTTGGGCCATAAAGAAGGTTGAGCATTGAAGTACTGATGCCTTCGAATTATGGTGCCAGAGAGTCCCTTGGACAGCAAAGAGATCAAACCAGCCAATCCTAAAATAAATCAATTCTGAATATTCATTGGAAGGACTGATGCTGAAGCTGAAGCTCCAATATTTGGCCACCTGATGCAAAGAGCCAACTCATTGGAAAAGACTTTGATGCTCAAAAGATTGAGGGCAGGAGGAGAAGGGGACGACAGAGGATGAGGTGGCTGGAGAGAATAGCTGACTCAGTGCACATGAGTTTGAGCAGACGCTGGGAGATAGTGGAGGACAGGAAAGCCTGGTGTCCCACCGTTCATGGGGTCACAAAGAGTCAGACACAACCTAGCAACTGAGCAACAGTGGTCTCACAACTCTTCTAACATACTCAGAGCATTGAATTGTGCACTTTAAATGGATGAATTGTATGGTTTGTGAATTATGACTCCACTAAAGTTATTATAAAAACAACCTAGTAAGTGGTTCCCCTGTAAATATTGCACACGAAGAATGAGAGAAACCCAATGCAAATGGATACTAATTGCTTGGAATAAAATTTACAGTAACAGCATCATGGATCCAAAAAGCTTTGAGTCCTAAATAACTTGGGTGGGAATGGAACTGATGTGCTCTGCAAATCCTTCTGAGAGAACTCGCAAAGTGGATTCTAGAGATGGCCAAGAAGCTACTCCACAAAGGCATATTATGCAGAGCTGAATAGAACTGTCTCATGAAAGAGGAGACGAGAGAAAACGGTTTAACTAGTGCATCATTTTAGGTACTGTTCTCCATACCATGCTATGGTATTTATACATTCATGTGCTTTATAAATAAATATAGTAACTAAATCAATAATGGTGTATGTAAACACTTGACCATGTCCTCAATACCCCCAATATTTATTTAGTCCAATTGGCCACATAATTGAAGGGAATCTTTGTATTGGAAAAATAGAGTTTCAACTGAGAATAGTGGTATTTAGTATCCTGCCATCCCATAGAACAAGCAAGAGCCCTACTTGTATTGGAGAATCCTGCCAGTCTTATTGGCCACTCCGTTCTGTACATCACGAGATTCAGGCCATGTCCAGGTTCAAACCCTAATAAGAGGGAACATTTCTTGAATGCATAGACTGCCTAGACTTAGTATACACCGCCTAGACTAAGTTAGGCACTATTAAAAACCAGTTGTTCAAAGAGTAATACACTTGTGAATTCTGCTTTTAAAGTATTAAACCCCTTGACAGAAATGGTATGGACCTAACAGAAGCAGAATGTATTAAGAGGTGGCAAGAATACACAGAAGAACTGTACAAAAAAATCTTCATGACCCAGATAATCACGATGATGTGATCACTCACCTAGAGCCAGACATCCTGGAATGTGAAGTCAAGTGGGCGTTAGGAAGCATCACTACGAACAAAACTCGCAGAGGTGATGGAATTCCAGTTGAGCTATTTCAAATCCTGAAAGATGATGCTGTGAAAGTGCTGCACTCAATACACCAGGAAATTTGGAGAACTCAGCAGTGGCCACAGGACTGGAAAAAGTCAGTTTTCATTCCAATCCCAAAGAAAGGCAATGCCAGAGAATGCTCAAACTACCACACAATTGCATTCATCTCACACGCTAGTAAAGTCATGCTCAAAATTCTCCAAGCCAAACTTCAATATTGCATGAACCAAGACTTTCCAGATGTTCAAGCTGGATTGAGAGAAAGCAGAGGAACCAGAGATCAAATTGACAACATTGTTGGATCATCAAAAAAGCAAGAGAGTTCCAGAAAAACATCCACTTCTGCTTTATTGACTATGCCAAAGACTTTGACTGTGTGGATCCCAACAAACTGGAAAATTCTGAAAGAGATGGGAATACCAGACCACCTGACCTGCCTCTTGAGAAACCTGTATGCAGGTCAGGAAGCAACAGTTAGAACTGGACATGGAACAACAGACTGGTTCCAAATAGGAAAAGGAGTATGTCAAGTATATTGTCACCCTGCTTATTTAACTTATATGCAGAGTATATCATGAGAAATGCTGGGTTGGAAGAAGCACAAGCTGGAATCAAGATTGCCGGGAGAAATATCTGAGGTTATTGAAACCTCAGATATACAGATGGCACCACCCTTATGGCAGAAAGTGAAGAAGAACTAAGGAGCCTCTTGATGAAAGTGAAAGAGGAAAGTGAAAAAGTTGGCTTAAAATTCAACGTTCAAAAAACTAAGACCATGGAATCCAGTCCCATCACTTCATGGCAAACAGATGGGAAAACAATGGAAACAGTGACAGACTTCAGTTTGGGGGGCTCCAAAATCACTGCAGATGGTAACTGCAGCCTTGACATTAAAAGACACTTGCTCCTTGAACAAAAAGTTATGACTAACCTAGACAGCATATTAAAAAGCAGAGACATTGCTTTGCCAACAAAGGTCTGTCTAGTCAAAGCTATGGTTTTTCCAGTAGTCATATATGGATATGAGAGTTGGACTGTGAAGAAAGCTGAGTGCCAAAGAATTGATGCTTTTGAACTATGGTGTTGGGGAAGACTCTTGAGAGTCCCTTGGACTGCAAGGAGATCCAACCAGTCCATCCTAAAGGAAATCAGCCCTGAATAATCATTGGAAGGACTGATGCTGAAGCTGAAACTCCAATACTTTGGCTACCTGATGCGAAGAACTGACTTATTGGAAAAGACCCTGATGCTGGGAAAGATTGAAGGCGGGAGGAGAAGGGGACGACAGAGGATGAGATGGTTGGATAGCATTACCAACTCAATGGATGTGAGTTTGTTGGTAGTTGGTAATGGACAGGGAGGCCTAGCGTGCTGCAGTCCATGGGGTCACAAAGAGTTGGACATGACAGAGTGACTGAACTGAAGTGATGCTAGACTGTTCAAATGAAGACATGATGACCAAACATCTGCCAGTAATTCTGTAATCCTGTGTTTTTAAACTGCAGTTGCAATGCATTAGTGAGATATGAAATCCATTTAGTGGTTACCCAACCAGCATTGACATGTATTGTATCTTATGCATTTTATATCATGTATGATCAGAATACAATAGAAGAAATTAGAATAAGGTTGAATCAATTGGTATATATGGGAAGGGGTAAGTATTGTTTCCTGAAAAAATTTTCAGTAATATGTGTGTGTGCACATGTATATGAACATCCTTAGTTGCCAAGCAAAATTTATTTCTTTTATGATTTGCAGTTTAAGAATCTTTGAAACACAGTGGTAAAAGGAATTCCCACAGTAGGTAGGAGTTTGAATGAGATAACCCCTAAGTTCTTGGTAATGATCTAATTCTTGGGCAATAATTCTGGAATTCTCAGCACCAAAGAAGAAAAAGATGTAAAGTTCTTCTGAGACCAAGGAGATGGTGTGTCATCCTGCATTGCTCCAACACACACATGAGAAGCAAGCCACCAACCATGTAGTCATTGCAAGCACGTTGCCTGGCCGTGTTCATCAGCTCTGGTGGAAAGTTGCAGGAGAAGCAAAACCCAGCAACTCTTCCATTACTGTTAACAGGAAAGAATTATTTCAGTGGTTTAGTCACAAAGCTAATGAATCTAAACGGCCAGGCTATTTAAATTTCTAGACAGAGGAGGCTTGTAATCAATAAACTTCCTATTCAGAGTTCATCCTAGGGGCCCTCATTTGTGTTAATAAAGTTCTCAGTAGCAGGTCCCTTCCCACTGATAATATTTTCAGCGACGCATCAGCGCCAAGTCTGGATCTAGAGTATAGCACTGCAGCTGGAGACACGAGTACCATCTGACCACAGAGCCCTGGAACATCTCTTAAAAATTCCAAACAAGCTTTTTATAAAAAATGAATTAGAGTTTCTTTCCCCTTAAAGGATGATGAGCTGCCATTTGCCAAGTAGCTCTGTGAGCAATATGTTATTATAAACGTATTTAGCTTTTGGAGATTAAAGTAACTGAAACTAAAGCAATCTGGCTAAATCATTAAGTCTACAACTGTGTAACTCTCATAAGCAATGGTCTAGATTAATTCAAAACTTTAAAAATGGGTTAATATTTATTGAACACAAGGTATGTACCAGGCATTATGGGAGGTGCTATGAGTTGGCTGAAAAATCTATCAGACATAAACTCCTGCTGTGTCTCAAGGATATGGAATGTACTAGTGGAAGCGGGCTGTTCCTGAATAACAAAAACAAGAGTGGGCCACGGCAAGGATTAATCTTTCCTGGATCAAAAACCTTTTTCCAATGTAATGAAAGCCAGAGACACGCTCACCAGCAAAATGCCCATATTCACACCATCCATTTGTTTGCAATTTACTTCTACGTGTAGATTTAGGGTTTCAAATATTTAAGGGAAGTTTTAACAAAAGTTTTATGGAAGAGTGAAAAATATATTCACAACAGAAGCTCTCTGATCTAACTGCCTCTTCACCAACTCACGGGCTTAAATACTGCTCTTCATTTCCTTTTTAAAAGATCCAAGTGAGGCTGAGACATCTATATTCCCTGTATTCCCCATCTATATACTGACACCTCTCCATGTGTATTTCTGTTCCTGTCACTTAGGGTCTTACTGACCAAGGATCCGAGGTGTTTGCTCCTGTCTTGGCTCCGGCTGTCATACAAAATATGATAGAATGAGTGGCTTAAACAACAGAAATCTATTTTCTTGAAGTTCTGGAGATTAACAGTTACAAGATCCAGGCAATTCAGTTTCTGGTGAGGTCCCTTCTCCTGGCGTGTAGGCAGCCACCATCTTGCTGTGTACTCTACGACCTCCTCTTTGCAGGCAAGTGGGGACAGAGAGGGAGAGAGGGGCGGGAGACAGAGCAAGCAAGCACTCAGGCTCTCGGTGTCTCTTCTTATGAGGGCACTAACACCACCAGATCATGTCCCCACCCTTATGATCTCGTGCATGTGTGCTAGGTCACTTCATTTGTGTCCAAATCTGTGCGACCCTAGGGACTGTACCCCACCAGGCTCCTCTGTCTCTGGGATTCTCTAGGCAAGAATACTGGAGTGGGTTTTCATGCCCTTCTCCAGGGGATCTTCCAAACCCAGGGATTGATCCCTCATCTCTTATGTCTACCTGCATTGGTAGGTGGATTCTTTACCACTAGCACCATCTGGAAAGCCATTTAACCTTAATTACTTTTTTAGAGGTCCTCTCTACAAGTAGAGACATACTTTTGTTTTGTTTTGTTTTTGATATTGAGTTGCATGAGCTGTTTGTCAGCTGGTTCATTTGCAAATATTTTCTCCCTTTCTAGGGGTTGTCTTCTCACCTCATTTATGGTTTTTCTTGCTGTGCAAAAGCTTTTAAATTTAATTCAGTTCAGTTCAGTCGTTCAGTTGTGTCCGACTCTTTGCAACCCCATGAATCACAGCACGCCAGGCTTCCCTGTCCATCACCAACTCCCGGAGTTCACTCAAATTCATGTCCATCAAATCAGTGATGGCATCCAGCCATCTCATTCTCTGTCGTCCCCTTCTCCTCCTGCCCCCAATCCCTCCCAGCATCAGAGTCTTTTCCATTGAGTCAACTCATTGCATAAGGTGGCCAAAGTATTGCAGTTTCAGCTTTAGCATCAGTCCTTCCAATGAACACCCAGGACCAATCTCCTTTAGAATGGACTGGTTGGATCTTCTTGCAGTCCAAGGGACTCGCAAGAGTCTTCTCCAATACCACACAGTTCAAAAGCATCAATTCTTCGGTGATCAGCTTTCTTCACAGTCCAACTCTCACATCCATACATGACCACGGGAAAAACCATAGCCTTGACTAGACGGACCTTTGTTGGCAAAGTAATATCTCTGCTTTTTAATATGCTATCTAGGTTGGTCATAACTTTCCTTCTAAGGAGTAAGCGTCTTTTAATTTTGTGGCTGCAATCAGCATCCGCAGTGATTTTGCAGCCCAAAAAAATAAAGTCTGACACTGTTTCCACTGTTTTCCCATCTATTTCCCATGAAGTGATGGGACCAAGATGCCATGATCTTAGTTCTCTGAATGTTGAGCCTCAACCAACTTTTTCATTCTCCTCTTTCACTTTCATCAAGAGGCTTTTTAGTTCCTCTTCACTTTCTGCCATAAGGGTGGTGTCATCTGCATATCTGAGATTATTGATATTTCTCCTGGCAATCTTGATTCCAGCTTGTGCTTCTTCCAGCCCAGCGTTCCTCATGATGTACTCTACATATAAGTTAAATCAACAGGGTGACAATATTACTTAGTCATAAAATAGAATGAAATTCTGCCATTTGCAGAAATATGGATAGACCTAGAGAATATTAACCTTAGTGAAATGAGTCCGACAGAGAAAGACAAATATTCTATAATATCATCATATGTGAAATCTAAAAAAGAATAAATACATAAAACTGATGTATATAGCAAACCAAAAACAGATTCACAGATGTAAAGAACAAACTAGTGGTTACCAGCGGGGATGAGGAACGGGCGGGAGGCAGGATAGGAATATGAGGTTAAGAAACTCAAATTACTATGTAGAAGATAAACAGGCAACAAGAATATAGTGTACAGCACAGGAAATTAGAGGCAGTATTTTGTAATAACGTTTAGTGGACTTTGATCTATAAAAATCCTGATTCATTATGCTGTGCACTTGAAACTAATATAACACTGTAAGTCAGTTACACGTCAATAAAAGTGTTGCTATACTCCTGTGAAGAGTGGAGGCATATTTTCACCCTGAAGAGAATAAATTGTCAACTACCTTCAAAGTTCATATGTTGGGTTGGCCAAAATGTTTGTTTGACCTTCAGCTCAGCTTCCCTTATAGCTCAGTTGGTAAAGGATCCACCTGTAGTGCAGGAGACCCCAGTTTGATTCCTGGGTCGGTAAGATCTGCTGGAGAAGGGATAGGCTACCCACTCCAGTATTCTTGGGCTTCCCTTGTGGCTCTGCTGGTAAAGAATCCGCCTGTAGTGCAGGAGACCCCAGTTCAATCCCTGGGTTGGGAAGATCCCTGGAGAAGGGAAAGGCTACCCACTCTAGTATTCTGGCCTGGAGAAATCCATGGACTATACAGTCGCACAGAGTTGGACACTACTGAGAGACTTATACTTTCACTTCAGCATCTTATGGAAAAACCCAAAGGAACTTTTTGGCCAGCCCGATACCTACATGTCACACTAATAACTGACCTACCTCCCCTTTAACTCTTCCATGGAAGGAAACTCTGTACAAATCAGAAAAATGACTACTGTGTAAATTTGTAACATAAAGTCTATGATTTGAACGGGTAAGATGAGAATAGCACAGTACCATTCATCTTTAAGTTGCTAAGAAACACTGTCCACGGTGCCTCCAGGTCCTCCATCCTCCACGGCTTAGCCACTCACAGCTGCCCACTGCTCTGAAGTCTCAAAAGAGGGCCTCACTCACTGATTCTTTTCCTACAGGCTTTGAGACACTTTGCATGAATGCAATCTTTCATATCCGGTTGCTTAAAGGTAGCAGGCAATCTGGAAGACAAACTGTATTTGTAACAGGTAATCCCCTGGAGGAGGGCATGGCAACCTACTCCAGTATTCCTACCTGGAGAATCCCATGGACAGAGGAGCCTGGTGGGCTACAGCCCATGGGGTCGCGAAGAGTCGGACATGACTGACGTGACTTAACACACACACACACACCTCGCTGTGGCATTTGCAACAATTACACAGAGGCAGGGAGACAGAGAAGAGGCAGATTGGATGGAACTCATCTCTGATGTGTAAAGTTAAAAAAAATCTGGAGTTTCCCTGGTAGTCCAGTGGTGAAGAGTTCGCCTTGCAATGCAGGGAACACGGGTTCAATCCCTGGCCTGGGAAGATCTCACGAGGGCAGAGCACCTGAGCCCCTGCCCAGCAACTACCAAAGCCCTCATGCCCTAGACCCCACGCTCCTCAACAGAAGTCACCGCAATAAGAAGCCTGCCCACCACAAACTAGAGAGTAGCCTCACTCACCACAACTACAGAAAGCCCCGGAGCAGCAACGAACACCCAGCACCAAAAATAACTAATGAAATAAATACAATTTTAAAAAATATCTGATTCCAGAAAAATGCATTAGTATGATCCCATTTCTGTTAAATCACACATACACATCAGTTTATTCATTAAATAAAATGAACACTATCATATGCTAACCCTTTGAGAGAACTTTGGAATTAGGGAAAATGTTTTTTTATAAGCCGTGCATTTCTGTACTTGTTCCAGTTTTATTTACAGTAATCATGTCTTACTGTTGTAGTCATAAAAATAAGAAGTTTACAGATTTGAAGAAAAGAAGAAAAGCAGTTGATTCTGCAAACAAGAACCTCGAGAAGCGGACCCAGGGCAGTTCGGTACAGAAACATCGGCCTTTATAATAGAATATTAGTCTTAATTGGAACTAAATGTGAATAAAAATGGGGTCAGCAGTGTCATCTTCAAACACGAAAAAAAGTAGAATTTTCTTCCTTAATGACTTTCAAATTACTCTCTGACAGAAATATATCGGGAAAAAAACAAGTGGACAAAGCCCATCAGTAAGAAATTTTCACTATTTGATAGATTGTTCATAGCTTACTAGGAACCTAGCATCAGGAATAATTCATCAGAGAAGACTTCACATCACTTTTGAATCTTGAGAGCTTTCAAAGTTTATATAGATATCAATTTTAACAAATTTGCTC
Organism: Moschus berezovskii; assembly: GCF_049115385.1. NCBI lineage: Eukaryota > Metazoa > Chordata > Mammalia > Artiodactyla > Moschidae > Moschus > Moschus berezovskii. The sequence goes on from NC_142464.1 coordinate 119,786,658, forward strand.
TTAAAAGCATTTATGAATCTATCACTAGTACTTCCTTGGTGGCTCAGACAGTAAAGAGTCTGCTTGCAATGAGGGAGACCCAGGTTCGACCCCTGGGTTGGGAAGATCCCCTGGAGAAGGAAATGGCAACCCACTCCAATACTCTTGCCTGGAAAAACCCCATGGACAGAGGAACATGGCGGACTACAATCGATGAATTCACAGAGTCGGGCACAACTGAGCAACTTCACTTCAGCACTTCTTTCAGGTGCCTATTGTTATCCATGTCTTGATTCATGTCTTATCTAGTAGATTATCCGGACTTCCCAGGTGACTCAGTGGTAAACAACCTGTCTGCCGATGCAGGACACTCGGGTTTGATCCCTGGGTCTGGAAGATCCCCTGGAGAAGGAAATGGCAACTTATTCCAGTATTCCTGTCTGGGAAATCTCATGGACAGAGGAGCCTGGCAGGCTATTGCCCTTGAGGTCACAAAAGAGTCGAACATGACTTAGCAACTAAACAACAGCAGCAAGTAGACTATCCTTTCTTCTTCCATTAGGTGAGAAAACAGAGGTTCAGAGTGGCCACAAAACTTGTCTCAAGTCCAGTTAGGAACAGAAGTGACCTGATTACTGATCACCTTGATAAGAGGTAGAATGAGAAAGTGTGTACAAAGGAAACAGAATGTTCCAGCCTGAAGAATCACAGTGGTAAGTGGACACGACCCTCCTATTTCATGGAGAACTCTCCTTGGACAACTGGCCTAGAGTTTCCCAGCCATAAATGTTCTGGGAATAGGGCTCCCAAAGAAAAGTCCAAAGGGTCCCTGAAGTCCACATCTAGATTCCCTAGGAAACATTTCTGGAGTTTCCTGCTGCCGCTGCTGCTGCTGCTAAGTCACTTCAGTCGTGTCCGACTCTGTGCGACCCCATAGACGGCAGCCCACCAGGCTCCCCCATCCCTGGGATTCTCCAGGCAAGAACACTGGAGTGGGTTGCCATTTCCTTCTCCAATGCATGAAAGTGAAAAGTGAAAGTGAAGTCGCTCAGTCGCATCCGACCCTCAGCGACCCCATGGACTGCAGCCTTCCAGGCTCCTCCGTCCATGGGATTTTCCAGGCAAGAGTACTGGAGTGGGTGCCATTGCCTTCTCCCCCCTTGAGTTTGGGGCTGGGAAATATCTTAGGTTCCTAGGAGCCCTGATCCATTGTGATCCCTGTAAACTCATGACAGCTGGTATTTGCTCTGACACAATCTGTTGTTGGCTTCCCTGACGGCTCAGCAGGTAAAGAACCCACCTGCAATGCAGGAGACACAGGAGATGTGGGTTCAATCCTTAAATCGGGAAGACACCCTGGAGGAGAAAATGGCAGCCCACTCCAGTACTCTTGCCTGGAATTCCATGGACAGGGGAGCCTGATGGGCTACAGTCCATGGGGTCACAAAGAGTCAGACATGACTGAGGGACCAGTACTTTCAGAGAAGTTTATGAAGTGACACTTCATTTTCTCGTATCTTTATCACCCTATTTTCTTATTATGTTGGAGGAGATGCTGAAGGGCTTAGATTTTCAATAAGTCTTCATTCCTACTGTTAACTTTCTCGCCAAAAATATATATAAAGCATGAGGTTCTTGTTTATTAAGTGTCCATCTCTGTGCTGTCAACTACTCGATACTGAATAAGCAAGTCTCAAGCGAGTACTCTGTCAGGTTATGTGCACTCCTCAGGTACTTAGACCACTGATGGTTTTAGGTATTCCCATCTAAACCTGTGCAGCCACTTCTCACCTATTACAGCAACTCTATTAAAATTAACTTTCCCTTGCAAAACTTCACAATAGCTGGTCTTCTTTTCAACATTCTCTGCTCCAGTGACGGTGGGGCATGCCTACAGGCATGTTTTACCCTGTACTGTTCTTACTCAGTCTTGTCAGACTCTTTGAGACCTCCATGGACTGTAGTCCACCAGGCTCCTCTGTCCTTGGAATTCTCCAGGCAAGAATACTGGAGTCGGTTGTTATTCCATTCTCCAGGGGATCTCCCCTACCCAGGGATGGAACCCGGGTCTCCAGCATGGCAAGCAGATATTTTTACCATGTGAGCCACCAGACTTCTCCCTAGAACGAAACAATGTAGAAAGTGAAAGTGAAGTCACTCAGTCGTGTCCGACTGTTTGCGACCCCCTGGACTGTAGCCCACCAGGCTCCTCCGTCCATGCGATTTTTCCAGGCAAAAATACTGGAGTGGGTTGCCATTTCCTTCTCCACAATGTAGAAGTGTGGTTATATTTTATACCACCACGAGGGGGCAGCAATGCGCAAATAACGCCTCTAACTGCTCCGGGTCTCCATCACTTGGCCTGGTTTGGGAGGAGAACCTGGCTCCTATTTCCCCGTGAGCATCTCAGGTTTTAAATAATGGTAATGCAACCACTTCAGTCTTGCTCTGGGAACTGTCAGAGCTCATTCATTTCAGACAAAATGTGCTGACTATCCACATTTGCCTCCACGTCAGTCTTCTCAGGATTCAGGCTCTGCTCATTCAGTTATGTATGCATCAAGCCTGTGCCCAGAACTGCTGCGCGCCAGGCGTTACTCACGACCGCACTACCTGCAGCGGGGCTTCCCAGCCGCCTCTTCTCAAATCACAACCCTCCCTCTTCTTCAGCTCCTCTTAAGTCTGATTCACTTGCTTATTCCACCTTATTTTTTGTCTACCACCCCCCCCCCCCCTTAAGAGCTGACGCTTTATTAGTTCTGTTCATCAGTGTCTCCTAGAATGGTGCCTGGAACATAAGGAGGACTCAAAACCCATTTTTGGAATGAACAAACACCACGTTAGGGACACAGGCTGCCGTGGAAATGGGCGTGTGCATCCTCCTTGTGTGAACTGCTGCTGCTGCTGCTGTTGCTGCTAAGCCGCTTCAGTCGTGTCCGACTCTGTGCGACCCCATGGACTGCAGCCTACCAGGCTCCTCCATCCGTGGAATTCTCCAGGCAAGAGTACTGGAGTGGGGTGCCATTGCCTTCACCCCCTCGTGTGAACTAGATGTTACTAAACTGAAGAATTCGCCTTCAATGCACAAGACCCCGGTTCGATTCTTGGGTGGTGAAGATCCCCTGGCGAAGGGATAGGATACCCACTCCAGTATTCTTGGGCTTCCCTTGTGGCTCAGCTGATAAAGAATCCTCCGCCGGCAATGCGGGAGACCTGGGTTCTATCCCTGAGTTGGGAAGATACCCTGGAGAAAGGGAAAGACTACCCACTCCAGTATTCTGGCCTGGAGAATTCCATGGACTGTATAGACCATGGGGTTGCAAAGAGTCGGACACGATGGAGCAACTTTACTTTCGTTTTCACAAACCGTTTTCATTTTTCATTGCCACTAGCTGTGGAGGGGAGCAGTACGCAAAGCAAAGGGAAGGTTATTTGACATGCGCATTTGAAGGAATGTGGGGGTGTCAGCTAGAGGCTACTTTGGCAGAAGAGAGAAGTGAAGTCTGAGTGGAGGAGAGGTTTGCCCAAGGCTACATCGATCTTGAATGGTTGAGTCCATCCCAAGCCAGGACTCCTGACCTCTGCTTCCCTTGCTGCTTACCTGACTTTTTCATTTTCCTTAAGAATCATCTCCTGAAACAGTAAGCTGCATTCATCAGTCACCTGATCTGTATAACATTTATTCATATTTGGTAATTGACTGAGAAAAGACTTGGGTGTCTGCTTCCAGATTCCCCAAACCAGTGCTCTCAGGGGCTTCCCTGATCAGACTCTGCCCAAGACCCAACCCTCACCTCCCAGCCCCTGCGTTGTGTCAGGTCCTTCAGAAACCACCAGCGGTGTGTTGCTAACAACACCGCTACATACATACTGCTATCATCCCAGTTTACTGATGAGAAACTGCAATAAATGGTGTACGTTGTTGACACGTGGCACTTCAAGAGGACTTGGGGTTGTCCCAAGGGGTCCATGCTGAGAGCTCATTTAATTCCCTCTAGCATTTCTGACGGAAAAGGCAATGGCAACCCACTCCAGTATTCTTGCCTGGAAAATCCCATGGGCGGAGGAGCCTGGTAGGCTGCAGTCCATGGGGTCACCAAGAGTCGGACACAACTGAGCAACTCCACTTTCACTTTTCACTTTCATGCATTAGAGAAGGAAATGGCAACCCACTCCAGTGTTCTTGCCTGGAGAATCCCAGGGACGGCGGAGCCTGGTGGGCTGCCGTCTATGGGGTCGCACAGAGTCGGACACGACCGAAGCGACTTAGCAGCAGCAGCATTTCCACTATCAGAGATGTGGACCCAGAGGTCTAGGCAAGATAAGAAGTTTGTCCAAGGCCACTGTGCTATGAAATGGCAAAGCTGCCACATGTTTTATTACTGTGCTCTGCCACCCAGCAGAAAATAGGGGCTGGGAATAGTGGGCCACACTAGTACCATCTGACCCCACCGTGGTGCTTAATTAGGGTGCAGATTTGGGCCAGAATCCTTTCGTTGGAAAGTCACAGGTCTAAAGCTGGGCAGAAGAGAGGAGGAGGAGGCAAAAGCTCCCCAGGCTGCCAACCACATCGTCTGATTTGCTGTCGTCCACCAAGATCCTCCCTGATGGCACAGCTGCTCCCAGAGAACTCTTTAAAAGACTGCATCAGCTGGCCAAAGGATGTGCTGGACTGTCTCTCTGCCCACCCCTCCATCTGGGCATCCAGATGCCAGCTCTGCTGTGGGCGTGGTGGGGGAGGCTCCCCGGAGCTTGGTCATTCCGGGCTCAGCTGGATGGTGAACTGAGGCTACCTCACAGAGACTTGGACACGATGTTTGTGGGAACGAAGCTGGTTCACTCGGTTACTCTGTCCAACGATTCTGGGCTCGGAGCCCCTTTGAAACTCATCGGGAGAAACATGGTCTAAAAAGACAGACAGGAAGCAGACCTTACTCTGGCTGGAGGTGTTCTTGCTAACTGAACTTTTACATCTGGTGTAAAACAATTGAACAGAAAAGGCTTGGCTTACTCGTTCTATACTTTAGTTCATAGCTGGATGTCTAGCTGCAGATTTGAGCCCTGGAACTAGAAGGTACTGGTGACTCACAGAGCCTCTTTCTGATGGTGAGAAATAATGTGACGAACTTAAGCTTCATAGTCCAATGGACCAGGATGCTCTAAGTGACTCAGTGTGGGCAAGTGACTTCACCTGTCTGAGCATCAGTAGCCTCAGCTGAGTCAAAACAAAGCCCTTCTCATGGTGCTGCTGTAAATATCTGCTGTTGTTGTTTAGTTGCTAAGTCGTGTCTGACTCTTTGCAATCCTTTGGACTATAGCCCAGCCAGGCTCCTCAGTCCATAGGATTTCCCAGGCAAGAATACTGAAGTGGGTAGCCATTTCCTCCTCCAGGGGATCTTCCCAACCCAGAGACCAAACTCAGGTCTCCTGCGTTGCAAGTGGTCTCCTGCATTGGCAGGTAGTTTCTTAACCACTGAGCCATCTGGCATTTAGCATATGCTCAATCAATGCTGTAAAAGGTGTCCAAAGAGCTAACTGGGTGTCTGTTCCACACCTGCTAGGTAAGCGGCAGTAGACACGCCACTCCCTTCTTGCAGGCTTGAGTTCCTCCTCCTCTGGGAAGGGAGGAGATTGAAATATCACCTTCTCCAGTGTCTCTGACCACTGTGATCTCCTGCCAGATGACCGTCTATCTCCAGCACACCTACACTGGCTTTCTAAAGTTCTCAGAGGGATCAGTCCTGAAGATGGAGATCTTCCAGGTCTCCACTGCTGATCTCTGGGAGGAAGATAGTATTTTTTGAACATCTGCTAAGTGGCAGTCATTGATCCAGATACTGTGCCTTTATGAATCCACTTACATCTATCTGTCTGTAACCCTTGACAAAGGGTTATGACCAACCTAGACAGCATATTAAAAAGTAGAGACATCACTTTGCCAACAAAGGTCCGTATAGTCAAAGCTATGGTTTTTTCACTAGTCATGTATGGATGTGAGAGTTGGCCCATGGAAAAAGCTGAGCACCGAAGAATTGATTTTGAGCTGTGGTGCTAGAAAAGATTCTCGAGAGTCCCTTGGATCGCAAGGACATCAAACCAGTCAATCCTAAAGGAGATCAACCATGAATATTCATTCACATGAAGAACTGATGCTGAAGATGAAGCTCCAATACTTTGGTTTCTGATGCCAAGAACTGACTTACTGGTAAAGACCGTGATGCTGGGAAAGATTGAAGGCAAAAGGGAGAAGAGGGCGGCAGAGGATGAGATGGTTAGATAGCATCACCAACTCAAGGGGCATGATTTTCACCAAATTCCAAGAGATAGTGGAGGACAGAGGAGCCTGGCTTGCTGCAGCCCCTTGGGTCACAAAGAATCAGACACAACTTACCACTGAATAGCAACAACAAAAACCCTTGGTGTGGGTTCTGCTGTCACTAGAAGATGAAGAGGAAGCAGACCGAGAGAGCATGAAAGCCACACTGGCTGAGAGCCTCAGGACCTGTACCTCCGCACACACCCACCTCTTTCTCAACCATCCCTGCCCCCGGACAATCGCAAGTCAGAAAATGAAAATTCTTCTCCTGTAAAGGTCAGAGGTCTTTGTTCTGTGAAGGACTGACACCAAGTCCTGCTACCTCTAATACTGGTTTTTCCAACTCCAGTATGAATGCTTATGCTTTTGGCAATGGACCAATCTACAAGTTAACTTAGCCATGTTGGTCCTATAGAGTAACAGATCATTTAGATTTAACAACAACCTTCATGGTAAACAATCCCAAGTAGCCTTTGGAATTCTCCCAGGTACAAGGGTTTGGAGAGTCCCATATTTTGGCTGATCGTCTCAGCTGTTGTAACATTGGCCAGTTCGTTGCATCCTGCATGTGGCAGAAGAAAAGGCAGATATCAACTGGAGCAAAAAACCACAGAGGACAAAATGAAGTTGTTCTTGCCTTGGTTTTTCCCTTATTATATTTTTGCTGATCTCTCTTAGAGAAATGATCAAAACAGCTAGGAAACCACTTGATATTTCCTCACTTCACATGCCCTGGGCAGCAGCTGGTGGAGAACCAAATTGCTGAGATGCGTGAGGTTGCTGGTTAATTAGGGGGAGCATTCCCTACCCGAGGAGTTAGACATGATGAAGCTGGCATGTTCCACAGGGCAGAAACCTATCTGTTCTTTCCTCATTGTTAAATTCTCCTCTTAAAATCCTTCTCCAAGGGAAAACTTTAATTTAGAAAGGTCATAAATTGGAGCTTCTGCCAAAAACAGCACAGGCTGGAAGAACAGACCATAATTTTGCCACAGTAATCACTGGCTACCAGAGGTGATGGAGATAGCTTCTTTTATCCCCTTAAGATGTTATTTTCTATTTGGGTCACTTTAGTTGTAACAATACATACCACATTGTGTATATGTGTGTTAGCCGTTCAGTTATGTCTGACTCTTTGCAACCCCATGGACTGTAGCCCACCAGGCTCCACTGTCCATGGAATTTCCCAGGCAACAATACTAGAGTGGGTTGCCATTTCCGTCTCCAGGGGGGTTTTCCAACCCAGGGATCAAACCCATGTTTCCTACATTGGCAGGAGGATTCTTCACCCCTGAGATGCCAGGGAAGCCCTGATGAATGCACAGCAGTTTTTTTATTACCAAATGTATTGAGCAGCTATTATGACAGTGTGTGACAGTTTCTCGGGAGAGATTAATTTGGCTTTTTTGTTGCCAAAGACATTTAAATAGTCTAAGTACTTTAACTGGGGTTTCCCAGGTGGCAATAGTGGTAAATAACCCTCCTGTCAATGCAGGAGTCTAAGAGATGCAAGTTCAATCCCCGGGTTGGAAAGATCCCCTAGAGAAGGGCATGACAACCCATTCCAGATTTTTGCCTGGAGAATCCCATGGACAGAGGAGCCTGGCAGACTATGGTCTGTGCATGGGGTGGCAAAGAGTCAGACATGACTGAAGCAACTTAGCACTCATGCACGCAAGCACTTTAATTGTTCAGCGAACCCTTCACCTTTCCTGTGGAAGTTAAGAAAATGGAAGTTAGGGCGGAAGTAAAGGTCAGAAATCAGATGAGGCTGAAAGAGGGAGATCCGTTTGTATCGTTTGCTTCTTGGGTGGCATCAGAAAGGCTGCATTTGGGCTGGAGCCTCCTGCAGCATGCAGAGGCGGTGGGTGAACGTGGACGACACAGATGGCGATTATCAAGGGCCAGTTCAGAGCAGTCAAACCCATCGCTGGGTCCAAGGAGAAAACGTGGAGCCGGAAACAAAATTTAGTCAAAAGGGGTTAAGAGTCAGGAAAATACAGAATCAACACAGGACTGAAGGCAGCGGCCAGGAGGAGCCAGGAAATTCTGCCACAAACATTTATTTCCTACAGTCTCTGAATGTTTCTTAAGCACCTTGGATGTGCCAGTTTCCAAGTGGGAGAAGTCAGTCTCTGCCTGCAGCAACGCAGCATTCTCTTTGGGTGGACTTTTCGCATGGTACTTGGGTGAGCAAGTCTGACCTCAAGTTCAAGGTCAAGGGGAGAGGCAGAGCTCTTCAGGAGGAGATCTGACAAAACGACAGCTTTAACAGGTGCTAAGATGCTTTCAAACGAAAGCCCCTTCTTCTGAGGTTGTTTTCACCCTTCCTAAGAGTTCTAAAGCCATCCCAGAAGCAGCCCACATTGTGGAAACGCTGAATTGGGGAATTTAAGAGTTGAAAGAGCTCTTATAAATCACTGAGTCTGGACGTTTTTGTTTTCAGCAGAGGAAAGGAAGTCTTTGATACAGCAGTTCCCATGGGACCATGGGTAGACCAGCCCCAAAGACTCACATGTTTACACCAAGATCTGTGTTCAGCCCTGTTCCCTTGATGTGCGATCCACACGGCATGGAAATGACTACAACGGTCTCACTTCATAAGTGCCTACTGAAGCCCTGCCTCTGAGACCCGCTCCCTCTCCTTGGAGACCGCCCTTCACATCCCTCGTGTCTTTTCCTTTAAAAGACGATACGATTCAATTAAGCTGCCCCCAGTGGTCTTGGTTCTCCTCCCTGGGGCTCCGCAGAACGTGTCTGAGCTTCCTTCCATTTTCATACACGTCATGAAACCTTATCAAAAAGCCTGCTGCATCTACCAGGAATCTCAGCAAATCAGAGAGAGCACATTCAGATGGAGCCACTGAGAAAAATTTAGAAAAGTACTTAGTCACTCAGCCATGTCTTAATCTTTGCAGCCCCGTGGACTGCACCCGCCAGGCTCCCCTGTCCGTGGAATTCCCCAGGCCAGAATACTGGAGTGGGTAGCCATTCCCTTCTGCAGGGGACCTTCCCAACCCAGGCACTGAGCCCAGGCCTCCCACACTGCAGGCAGATTCTTTATCATCGGAGCCACCAGGGAAACCCACCCAAAGACTTGGAGAGGATTAAAAAATGAAACAATGGTGTGATGCCCTAACCAGTACTCGCTACAGAGAGGAGCCATTACCACGATCAGCACCCGGGAGTGGCTGGGGTGGAAAGTGGTTAGCTCTAGGACAGAGCCGAGGACTGAACCTGTGGTTTGGGATAGAAAGATTCGGCAGCACTCCTGGACCTATCTAAGAAGAGGCAGAGGAAGGAAAACGGACCTCTCCCTTCTCCTGCCTGCCCCTCTCATTGTCAGACCCTGACCAGAAATCAGACGTCTTACTGATGCAGGTAACGGGCTTCCCCAGTGGCTCAGTGGTAAAGAATCTGCCTGCCAATGCAGGAGGCACAGGTTCGATCCCTGGGTTGGGAAGATCCCCTGGAGAAGGAAATGGCTACCCACTCCAGAATTATTGCCTGGGAAATCCCATGGACAGGGGAGTCTGGCAAGCTACAGTCCATGGGGTCACAGAGTCAGACACAACTGAGCGACTAAACAACAACATCACTAAAAGTCAACTTCTCTGTTCCAGAACAGGATGAAGAAGGCAGGGTGAGTGCAGACGGGCAGATGGAGAAGGCCAAGCCAGGCACTATCCTTGAATGCTGGAGAAGGAAACGGTAACCCACTCCAGTATTCTTGCCTGGAGAATTCCATGGACAGGGGAGCCTGGTGGGCTACGGTCCATGGGATCGCAAAGAATCGGACACAACTGAGCACACAGCACGTCCTTGAAGGTGGAGGAGTTGGGGGGAGAGTCTTGGTCCATGACTTCACAGAATTTACAGGTCAGCGAGGGAAAGAGAGAAGACTCTACACGTGGACATCACCAGATGGTCAACACCGAAATCAGATTGATTATATTCTTTGCAGCCAAAGATGGAGAAGCTGTATACAGTCAGCAAAAACAAGACCAGGAGCTGACTGTGGCTCAGATCATGAACTCCTTATTGCCAAATTCAGACTTAAATTGAAGACAGTAGGGAAAACCACTAGACCATTCAGATATGACCTAAATCAAATCCCTTATGATTATACAGTGGAAGTGAGGAACAGATTTAAGGGACTAGATCTGATAGATAGAGTGCCTGATGAACTCTGGACGGAGGTTCATGACATTGTACAGGAGACAGGGACCAAGACCATCCCCATGGAAAAGAAATGCAAAAAAGCAAAATGGCTGTCTGAGGAGGCCTTACAAATAGCTGTGAAAAGAAAAGAAGTGAAAAGCAAAGGAGAAAAAGAAAGATATAAGCATCTGAATACAGAGTTCCAAAGAATAGCAAGGAGAGATAAGAAAGCCTTCCTCAGTGATCAATGCAAAGAAATAGAGGAAAACAACAGAATAGGAAAAACAAGAGAGCTCTTCAAGAAAATTAGAGATTCCAAGGGAACATTTCATGCAAAGATGGGCTCGATAAAGGACAGAAATGGTATGGACCTAACAGAAGCAGAAGATATTAAGAAGATGTGGCAGGAATACACAGAAGAACTGTACAAAAAAGATCTTCACGACCAAGATAGTCACGATAACGTGATCACTGACCTAGAGCCAGACATCTTGGAATGTGAAGTCAAGTGGGCCTTAGAAAGCATCACTACGAACAAAGCTAGTGGTGGTGATGGAATTCCAGTTGAGCTATTTCAAATCCTGAAAGATGATGCTGTGAAAGTGCTTACTCAATATGCCAGCAAATTTGGAAAACTCAGCAGTGGCCACAGGACTGGAAAAGGTCAGTTTTCATTCCAATCCCAAAGAAAGGGAATGCCAAAGAATCTTCAAACTACCGCACAATTGCACTCATCTCACACGCTAGTAAAGTCATGCTCAAAATTCTCCAAGCCAGGCTTCAGCAATATGTGAACCGTGAACTCCCAGATGTTCAAGCAGGTTTTAGAAAAGGCAGAGGAACCAGAGATCAAATTGCCAACATCCGTTGGCTCATCAAAAAAGCAAGAGAGTTCCAGAAAAACATCTATTTCTGCTTCATTGACTATGCCAAAGCCTTTGACTGTGTCGATCACAATAAACTGTGGAAAATTCTGAAAGAGATGGGAATACCAGACCACCTGACCTGCCTCTTGAGAAACCTGCATGCAGGTCAGGAAGCAACAGTCAGAACTGTACATGGAACAACCGACTGGTTCCAAATACGAAAAGGAGTGCATCAAGGCTGTATATTGTCACCTTGCTTATTTAACTTCTATGCAGAGTACATCATGAGGAACGCTGGGCTGGAAGAAGCACAAGCTGGAATCAAGATTGCTGGGAGAAATATCAATAATCTCAGATATGCAGATGACACTACCCTTATGGCAGAAAGTGAAGAGGAACTCAAAAGCCTCTTGATGAAAGTGAAAGAGGAGAGTGAAAAGGTTGGCTCGAAGCTCAACATTCAGAAAACAAAGATCATGGCATCTGGTCCCATCACTTCATGGGAAATAGATGGAAAAACAGTGTCAGACTTTATTTTTTTGGGCTCCAAAATCACTGCAGATGCTGATTGCAGCCATGAAATTAAAAGACACTTACTCCTTGGAAGGAAAGTTATGACCAGCCTTGATAATATATTAAAAAGCCAACAAAGGTCCGTCTAGTCAAGGCTATGGTTTTCCCCGTGGACATGTATGGATGTGAGAATTGGACTGTGAAGAAAGCTGATCACCGAAGAATTGATGCTTTTGAACTGTGGTGTAGGAGAAGACTCTTGAGAGTCCCTTGTACTGCAAGGAGATCCAACCAGTCCATTCTAAGGGAGATTGATCCTGGGTGTTCATTGGAAGGACTGATGCTAAAGCTGAAACTGCAATACTTTGGCCACCTCATGCGATGAGTTGACTCACTGGAAAAGACTCTGATGCTGGGAAAGGTTGGGGGCGGGAGGAGAAGGGGACTACAGAGAATGAGATGGCTGGATGGCATCACCGACTCTGTGGACATAAGTTTGAGTGAACTCCGGGAGTTGGTGATGGACAGGGAGGCCTGGCATGCTGTGATTCATGGGGTTGCGGAGAGTTGGACACGACTGAGCGACTGAACTGAACTGAACTGAACTGAGGGAAAGAGGAAATAAACCAGTGCATGCACCAATGAACTTGGCTAAGCATTTGAAGGAAAGAGTGGGGCCATAGAATGTAATAATAAGGGGTCAACTGTTTTTTTAAGATTCATTTTTTGATGTGGACCATTTTTAATGTCTTTATTGAATTTGCTACAATATTGCTTTTGTTTAGTGTTTTGGATTTCTTTGGTTTCGAGGCATGTGAGATCTTACCTTTCAGACCAGAGGTCGAACCTGCATCCCTGCATTGGAAGGTGAAGTCTTAATCGTTGGACCAGCAGGAAGGTCCCAAGGGATCAACTCTAGATCAGATGTCCAGAGGTCTTTCTGTGGATATAGCATTTCAGCTGAGCCAGCCAAATGGATGATGCAAAATCGCCTCCCAGAGAGAGCCAGAGCACAGGCAAAGGCCTCCGACACATACAGCTCTTCAGATACTTGATTGCTTGAGAAAAAAAGAAAGTGTTAATCGCTCAGTCATGTCCAACTCTTTGTGACCCTATGGATTGTAGCCCACCAGGCTCCTTTGTCCATGGTATTCTCCAGGTAAGAATACTGGAGTGGGTGGCCATTTCCTTCTCCAGGGGATCTCCCCAACCCAGGGATTGAACCCTGGTCTCCTGTATTGGCAGGCGGATTCTTTAGCGTCTGAGCCACCAGGGAAACCCTGATTGCTTGAACTTGATGTGAATTTCCATGAAATACATGGCCATTGTTTCTTACCAGTTGCTCCCAAAAGTGCTGAGATCAGATGGAAACACGGTGGCCTGGGAGTCAGGAGACCTGCTCCAGCAGCCCTGGGTCTGGCCCTCATTGTCCAGGAGATGAGGCTCAGGTCACCAGGCCTCTCTTTGCCTCCATTTTTTTATCTGAAAAGTGAAATATATGTTTGCTGGCCCTGAGTCCCTTTCATTTCTAAAATCCAGTGTGGGTCATAGATTTTATTTATCTTTTTAAAGATGATTTTCAACACTTTTCAAAATTCTATTTTCTGCCACGTGAATGCCCAAGAGCAAGTTAAATTTCCTTTAGCTCAGCAGGTGAATGGCAGTTGAATGAGAGCCGTGCTGAGCCCAAGCTGAGTTCTATGCACAGTCCTACAGGGATTAAGTAATATTCTTTGGTGTTTGGCCAAAGGAAAAAGACCAACTCATTGTAAAACTAAGGAAAGAAGCTCTAGTTGTGTCAGTGGTTTTTAGGAAGAGTGTTTCACAGGATCAGAAAGTATCTGGGTCATCTCTCTGACCCCCTCCCAAAGCCTGATTTGCCCACCAGCAACACCACCCAGCTGACACACAGTAGGGACAAACTCTGAGAAAGGCTACAATTCACCATTTGACTCTGGCTTCTCGGAATGTGCCTCGTATCAATGGCATGTGTCTGCAGGATGTCCCATCGTGATTCCCCATCCTCCTACTTCTGGTCCTATGGAATTGGATGCCCTTCAGAAACTAATTGCCACTAGTTCCTAATTCTTCCCTCTTCCCTCCAGATTCTCAGACTCTCCATTCCGTCATCCTGGAACACTGCTCTCTTCCTCTCCAAAAAGCTCCCAGCTTCTCCCTCCCCAATAGTATACTTCCGGTCAGCATCTCCTCGTGGGACAGACGTCTCCTCGTGGGGCTGACTTCCGACCCCAAGTTCAGCTGGATGCTCTCCTGTCATCCAGGCCGAGCAGCGGTCACCTGCCTTTGTTCCATCACTTGTCTCCCCTCCAGACTCCCGCTCAGGGGGAGCCCAGACCGTGCCAACTGCTCTAACCCAGCACCTAGACCAGCAGGGAGGGACACTTGGTTAAGTGCCTCTGGCCTGAGGGATTTCAAGAAGACCTGGGCTTCACTAAGAATCTTGGAGTCCACAAGAACTGGAGACCTAGGAACACCTTGCTGCAGAGCTTTTAAAAATGGCCTTTAGATATCTGTCTCCACTTCGTGTGTGTGCCCGCTGAGTCACTCAGTCTTGTCAACTCTTTGCAACCCCATGGATTGTAGCCCACCAAGCTCCTCTGTCCATGGGATTCTCCAGGCAAGAATCCTGGAGTGGGTTGCCATGCCTTGCTCCTTCCCGACTCAGGGATTGAACCGGAGTCTCTTACATCTCCTGCATTGACAGGCAGATTCTTTACCATTAGGGAAGACTGGGGGCACTATAAAAGGCATGATAACAGCATAGTCTGTGTTCTGGCTGATCATGAACTATTTTCTGCTCCACATGGCTGCTGGTGCCAAACCATCACATTGTTAGCCTAAGATACACTCTTTAAAAAAAAAAAAAAGTGCTTCAATAAAGTATAGTTGATTTACAATGTTGTGTTAATTTCTGCTGTACAGCAAAGTGACTCAATTACACATATACACATCCTTTGCTATATTCTTTTCCATTAAAGTTTATCCCAGGATATTGAAAATACTTCCCTGTGCTATATAGTAGGACCTTGTTGTTCATAATTGATTTGATTTGATATCCTCAAATAATGTTGGTCAAACTCATTAGACAGTGATACTTTAATGGGAGAACCTTTCTAAATAATCAACAACTTTTATTAGGTGCAATTAAGTGTTACAAAGAAGGTCATAAAAGGGGCCTGAAATGAGATGTTGCAGTGTGAACTTCGGACTGAGAAGTCTGAAATGAGACAATGGTTTACCAAGGTCTTCATGTACCTAGGAAAGAATAATGAAAGACCAGACCAAAAAAAGCTAATTTCTTGGTTACAAGATGTACGTGGTAAAAGTGTCCTTTAACATAAGGATTATAGATTCATGTGACCCAAGAGCACAGTCCCTGGTACTTCATATTTAATTCCTATGAAAGAATCAGATTCTTTCAAAGGTTTGCTATTTTTATTTTTATCTTATTATTATTATTTTTTGGCAGTGCCATGTGGCATGTGGGATCTTAGTTCCTGGATTAGGGATTGAACCTGCACCCCTCTGCATTGGAAACAGTCTTAACCACTGGACCGCCAGGGAACTATTTTTAAGTTAGGTGAGCTCTTCAGAAACCCATCCTTCAAATGAAGTGGGATTATGTAGATTAAAGCTGGAATGATATACATCAAAATATTAGATGTGGCAGGTTCTTGGGGACAGGATAAAGTGAGTAGCTTGTATTTTCTTCTTTATACTTATATTTTTTTCTAGTTCTTAAAAGTTAGTATTTATTGACTGTAGATAAATAAATGAAGTGTTACATAATCTGTTTTTAAGACAGTACTAGAGCCAGAGGCAGTAGACAGCTGAAGCCAGCAGCATCTGCACGTCTGAGACATTTCCTCACGCCAGGGTGTCATGGCGGCTTGACGCAGCACAGATGTGCCCGGCGTCCTCACTGCGCGACTCGACTCTCCTCTCCCCCAGAAGCTGGCTCTTGAGGGGACAGGCCCTTCACAACACACATCATTGAATATGGGCAGGAACAGGAGAGGGGGCGGGAGGGAAAAAGACAAAACCACCACCCACTGCCTTCTGGCTTTTTCAGAGCCAAAAAGTTAGGGACTAGTCTGAGTTGTGGCTCAGATGGTAAAGAATCTGCCTGCAATGCAGGAGACCGGGGTTCGACCCCATAGTTGGGAAGATCCCCTGGAGAAGGGAATGGCAACCCACTCCAGTATTATTGCCTGGGAAATTCCATGGACAGAGGAGCCTGGTGGGTTACAGTCCATGGGGTCACAAAGAGTTGGACATGACTAAGCACTCGTGACAGTCATTTTATACAGTTAAGTCCCAGAAGGCACATTTTATTCCTTCACCTAGAAAGGAGAAGGACTTTTTAAGTCCTTGATTTGAAATAATCTATGACTAGAGCTTCCACCCCAATGTCCATCTCTAAGGATGAGAGTCTGAATTTTTCTTCTGTCTGAATTTCTAAAGGTCTCTCTGGGCAGGTCTCTCATCTGTGAGACCAAATAGAACCAATTGCTAATTGTGAGAAATCTCTGGTTCTGCAGAGGGATATGGCCCTCTAGGGAATTTTTGATAATGAAGAAAAAAAGTAGAAGATTGAAAAAACAAAAGTCCTCTAATGAGCAGATGTATTGGGCACGTGATTTTATCCAAACAACCGTTTCTGGAAACTGTCCTCACCCATTCTCACTCCTGCCTCCAGAGACGACCAGCAGGCCAGGCCTGGACAATCAACGGCGCATCCACTTTCTGGCCGCAGTGACGGATTAAGGATGGACACATGAACCAGTCAGACCAGTTACTCCGCAAGTCATTTGCTGGAATTATCTGGAAAGAGATGTCCTCTTTCCTCTGGGATCATAATCTGGGAAAACACTCCAGTCCTAGTGCTGCCCTGAGCCGTCTAAGCCTCCTCAAGACAGTGAAACAACACTCAGACTCAGGAAGAGAGGGGCAGGCCTCAGAGCATCATGTGAGCCCTTAGTCCAGCCCCTCAGTTCAGAAGAGCATCCTCTGAACTTCTCAACTGCTTAAAACACAAATTTTCTTTTTTGATGAAAGTCATTTTACTTGGTTTTGAAAGTCGAATGGAAAGCTGTGCAAATGAGAAATTCCTGATTAATAGAATAAGTCTTATTCTAGGAGTGAATTCCAGTCAAATATATAGAAAAGCTGCTTGGGACTCAGAATAACTCATTCTTCTAATTACAGAATTCGGGGGCTATTCACTTGCTATCTGTTCTGACATTTCCCCACTAACACAGCCTTTCTGGTTTCTGATATTAATAATAAGCACTATATTATGAGCACCCATTATATACCAAATACTGTATTCAGTTCAGTCAGTTCAGTCGCTCAGTCGTATCCGACTCTTTGTGACCCCATGGACTGCAGCGTGCCAGGCCTCCCTGTCCATCACCAATTTCCGGAGCTTACTCAAACTAATGTCCATTGAGTCAGTGATATCATCCAACCATCTCATCCTCTGTCGCCCCCTTCTCCTCCTGCCCTCAATCTTCCCCAGCATCAGGGTCTTTTCAAATAAGTCGTCTCTTCACATTAGGTGGCCAAAGTATTGGAGTTTCAGCTTTAGCATCAGTCCTTCCAATGAACACCCAGGACTTGTCTCCTTTAGAATGGACTGGTTGGATCTCCTTGCAGTTCAAGGGACTCTCAAGAGTCTTCTCCAGCACCACAGTTCAAAAGCATCAATTCTTCAGCGATCAGCTTTCTTCACAGTGCAACTCTCACATCCGTACATGACCACTGGATAAACCATGCCGTGATTAGATGGACCTTTGTTGGCAAAGTGATGTCTCTGCTTTTTAATATACTATCTAGGTTGGTCATAACTTTCCTTCCAAGGAGTAAGTGTCTTTTAATTCCATGGCTTCAATTACCATCTGCAGTGATTTTGGAGCCCGAAAAGATAAAGTCTGCCACTGTTTCCACTGTTTCCCCATCTATCTGCCATGAAGTGATGGGACCAGATGCCATGATCTTAATTTTCTGAATGTTGAGCTTTAAGCCAACTTTTTCACTCTCCTCTTTCACTTTCATCCAGAGGCTCTTTAGTTCTTCTTCACTTTCTGCCATAAGGGTGACGTCATCTGCATATCTGACACCAGGCACCCCCATGAAGTGATCTTCCCTGAGCACTTGAGGCTCTTGTGCTGAGCTGCCATCCTCAGTCCGTTTACTCCTCCTGATTCTACTCTCTTCTGCAGAATGTTCTCTTCTGATTCTATTCATGCCTTTCCTTGCTACCGCTGACTCGGTCCTTCGCCAGTTCCTGCGCTTCTCTCTCCTTTCAGAGGTGGGCTTGTTCCACTCGCCGCCCTGGGGGACCACCGTCGCCCACTCACTCGACCCCACAGCACCCCAGCCTCCCTGGTGCTCACTGTCCTGGGCTGGTTCTCACGGGATCCGCGAGGGGCAGCTGGATCGCTCCATCTGAATTCCCGGAGGAAAGCAGGATGAGGCAATTGGCAGGTATGTTAGTCTAGGTTTTCTGAGAAGCAGATGACAAGGGAGGATTAAATGTCCCAGGATTTTATTAGGAATATGCCAGTCAAGCAGAATGAGGAGGGAACTGGGAAAATCTGGGAGGCCATTCGAACATGATGAGAGTCTGATTAAGTGAAGGGGAAAGGAGAGGAGGTTACATAGAGGCATCATGGGTGATCTGCCATCAAATCAAGAGATTTTGGCCCAGGCATCAGTGAGTCCAGGAGACAGTTACCTATTGGAGAGGCCCCTAGTCTCCTTAGCATCTCCAGCGTCATGGTCAGACCTAGGCAGGAGCACCCACGGAAAACACAGCCTGGGGACAAACACAGCAGTGGATTTCAAAGCCCCAGTAGGACTCAGCTGTCAGTGGTCGGGGGGTCTGAGGCATATTCTTATGGACCCCATGGCAGGCCACTCTTGCTAGTATTTGCCTCTGATTCTCTAAACTCTGAAGGCCTGTGCTTGGGAAACACAGAACATGAGAAACATCACTGAGTCACACATCGAGGCAGCTCCCACTGTGGGGAGGTGGATTTCAAGTTCTTCCAGGCTGCTCAGGGGTTCCCAGGGAATGGACTCAGAAGAATCCTTGGGAGTCAAGAGGAAGTCAGTTCCAGACATCAACAGCATGTCAACCAGAGTGGCTGTCCACTGACTCTTTCATACCCTAGAATAACGAGTAGGAACGTTTGTTAAAAGAGCAGAACACTTGCATAATTTTTGAGTCTGATTTGCAAAGGGATCCAATGAGTCCAATCCTCCTGCATCTCCGTTTCCCAAGTTTCCTAACACAGAACCTCCCTACAGAGCCTCCCCCAGTGGCTCAGCTGGTTAACAATCTGTCTGTCAGTGCAGGAGACACAAGAGACATGGGTTCGATCCTTGGGTCAGGAAGATCCCCTAGAGAAGGAAATGGCAACCTGCTCCAGTATTTTTGCCTGGAAAATCCCATGGACAAGGGAGCCTGGTGGGCTACTGTCCATGGGGTCCCAAGAGTCAGACATGATGAGCATTCAGGCACAGGAGCAGCCCCTACAGAGACACTCGGTAAAGGTCTCTGCTAGCGTCTGAGCAAATAGTGAATGAATGGAGTTGGTCCACAGGAATTCTTTCTCAGGATGGCTCTGTGAAATAGACTACCACTGTCCTCACTTCACTGATTCTAGCTTGGTATTCACAGAGCTGATCTTAGCTGGTCTAAGTCATCTGAGCCTAAACCTAGAGACCCTTGGACTGCACTCCTCTGCAGGGTTCTAGGGCCTTCTTTTAAACGGCCAACTCTGCATCTGCAGCATCTGACTGCAGACAGTGTAAAGCCCAGACATTTTCAGTTTTTCACAGTTTTTCTCTCTGTGGGCCTTTGGCAACAGCTACTCTCCATTCTGGGTTGTCAGCAAGCTTAAAAATAGTCTGCTCTCTGCCTGTGTCTACATTCCTCAGAAGGTTTTCAAATGCTCGGAGGCCGTATCCATTCATGGTACAGATGGATTGCAGGCCTGGGGCGAGAGGACTTGCAGCCTCATTGGTTCTCTTCTCAGGGTGTTTTCTCTGTACTTGAAAACGTGCGCCATGCCCAGAACAGAATTATTAAATTGTGCGCTGCTGCCGATGATAGTATAAGAGATACTGAATGAATGGGACGAACCTTTGTTGTGGCTCTTGCAGGAAATAAATCTGCTTAGGACTTGAAAGTTTGGATTGCGTCTTTGATGTGAAATTTACAAGAAAGGAAAAACCTTGTACAATTGGGCTGGCTTGGAACATTGAAAATCAAAATAATAATAATTACTGTCTCTGGGGACCAGATGCCATGCCAGCACTCCGTGAAATGCATCTCAGTTAATCCTCCAACCGCCCTAACGGTAGCTGCAATTAATATCCTGGTTTTATAAATAAGGAAACTGAGTCTCAGATGATAACTTGGCAAAGGAAATAGAACTGGTAAGTAATCAAGCTGACATGGAACCCGTAGCAGTGCACAATTAAAAGCAAATGCAAGCATTAAAGGCAGAATTCTGAATTAATGCTGGCTATGCTTTATATGCTGTAAAGGCAAGGATAATGCTGTTAGTGTATCTTAAAATTTTTATTAGGTTAACGGGATTGCAGCTCTTTGAGGCAATAAGGGTATTAGTCAATATGTTATATCACTGGATCGCAGGATGGGTTTGAAAAGCTAACCTTGGAAACCTCCTTAGAGTCCCTGACTTCTCAGCATCTAAAAGCTTTTCCCATATTGGAAACATCCCACATGCCGACATGATAAATGATAACACTTTCATGAGCCTCAGTTCCCACGTTTGCTTCAGTTCTTCCACAAAATCTACACAATTGTTTGACATCTTTGAAAATGTTCTCGAAAAGTGTCTGTTCATAATAAAAGTTTCACTCTTAAGATACATTGCTGGCAGAATATATCACCTGTGGAGTTCAACTCTTCACTAATGCTCCCTTCCAAATTCCTTAAGCCAGCTATTAGTGATACTTCTGAGAGTTTCTCTTAAAAAAAAACTTCATTATATTATGCCTGGTTGTAGGTCAAACATGTATACATATATTTATGCTTTGTTTGTATGTACATTATATATATATTTATATATTATGTATATGAGTTTTAAAGGCATACACATTTCTTTTAGTGTGGCCCTAGATTAGGACTTAATATTTTAATTCATTTATATATATTTCATCTTCTTTTGGGCCCATGCAAAGAAATAAGTAAAACAACCTGTTAAGGGCTCATTCAATCCCAGGAACAAGAGAGACTCCTATGGAAGGCAACTCCTATTAAAAATGAACTCATATTTTTCAATATACAAAGCACAACTGTTAGAGGAAAGTGCCATAGAGTCAGTAAGTAGTATAATTCACATCTAAACAATGAGCCATCATAGAGCAACATAAAAGGAAGTTAAAAATAAGTAAAGCATGTTTAAATAGTCAAGTTAAGAAATAAGGGGATAATAAAAAGCAGAACTTTTTGAATAAAACAGGAGGTCTAATCAGTCCCCCATATCTGTCAGTTTCATCTCTGCAGTCTCAACCAACCTTTGATCAAATATTATTAGTTCCAGGATCACCATGGATACTGAGGACAACTGCAGATTTCAAAATGAACCCTAAAAGAAAACTAGAAATAAAGAATTATAGTAGATGAAATAAAACCTCATTAAATAATTACATTCAACTAAACACAGTTGAAGACAGTAGAATAGAACTTCATAACTTTGAGTTCAAAGTCAAGTAGGTCTTAGGAAGCATCACTATAAACAAAGCTAGTGGAGGTGATGGAATTCCAGTTGAGCTATTTCAAATACTAAAAGATGATGCTGTGAAAGTGCTTACTCAATATGCCAGCAAGTTTGGAAAACTCAGCAGTGGCCACAGGACTGGAAAAGATCAGTTTTCATTCTGATCCCAAAGAAAGGCAATGCCAAAGAATGCTCAAACTACCACACAATTGTACTCTTCTCACACTCTAGCAAAACAATGCTCAAAATTCTCCAAGCCAGGCTTCAACAGTACATGAACTGTGAACTTCCAGATGGTCAAGCTGGATTTAGAAAAGGCAGAGGAACCAGAGATCAAATTGCCAACATCCGTTGGCTCATCAAAAAAGCAAGAGAGTTCCAGAAAAACATCTATTTCTGCTTTATTGACTATGCCAGAACCTTTGACTGTGTGGATCACAACAAACTATAGGAATACCAGACCACCTGACCTGCCTCTTGAGAAACCTGTATACAGGTCAAGAAGCAACAGTTAGAACCAGACATGGAACAACAGACTGGTTCCAAATAGGAAAAGGAGTATGTCAAGGAAGTATATTGTCACCCTGCTTATTTAACTTATATGCAGGGTACATCATATGAAATGCTGGGCTGAATGAAGCTCAAGCTGGAATCAAGATAACCTTAGATGCCTGCAACACCACCCTTTTGGCAGAAAGCGAAGAGGAACTAAAGAGCCTCTTGATGAAGGTGAAAGAGGAGAGTGAAAAAAACTGGCTTAAAACTCAACTTTCAAAAAACTAAGATCATGGCATCTGGGCCCATCACTTCAGGCAAATAGATGGAGAAACAATGGAAACAGTGAGAGACTTTATTTTCTTGGGCTCCAAAATCACTGCAGATGGAGACTGCAGCCATGAAATTAAAAGATGCTTGCTCCTTGGAAGAAAAGCTATGACAAACCTAGACAGTGTATTAAAAAGCAGAGATATTACTTTGCTGACAAAGGATGTCCAGACAAAGGTATGCTTTTCCAGCAGTCAGTGTGTGAATGTGAGAGCTGGACCATAAAGAAAACTGAGAGCCAAAGAACTGATGCCTTCAAACTGTGGTGTTGGAGAAGACTCTTGAGAGTCCCTTGGACTGCAAAGATATCAAACCAGTCAATCCTAAAGGAAATCAATCCCGAATATTCATTGGCGGGGCTGATGCTGAGGTTGAAGCTCCAGTACTTGGGCCACCTGGTGGAAAAAACTGACTCGCTGGAAAAGACCCTGATGCTGGGAAAGATTGGAGGCAGGAGGAGAAGGGGATGACAGAAGACAAGATGGTTGGATGGCATCACCGACTCAATGGCATGAGTTTGAACAAGCTCCAGGAGATGGCGAAGGACAAGGAAGTGTGGTGTGCTGCTTTCCACGGGGCTGCAGAGAGTCGTACGCTCCTGAGTGACTGAACAAGGAGAGAACTGAAGATTCCACCAGAAAGTAATCAAGGAGAAAAGGAACGAAAAACATGAAAGCGAAGGTAAGAGAGCGGAAGGAGAAAAGGACAGGGCTGAACAGGCATCCAAGGCAAGTTCCAAACGCTGAGAAGAGAGAGATTGAGCACAAGACTCTGTCCACTCTGTTTACTAATGAATCTCCAATCACTAGAGTAGTGGCTGGCCATGGTAAATGCTGTCTGTGCATGTGTGTGCGTGGACGTGAAGCAAATCGCATAGATGAGCACTTAGGTAAATAGAAAGTAAAAACTAACTAAAATCTGATATAATACCAGAAGTCATCTTTCTGAGATTACGATGGTAGCTTCAGGCTTAGACAAGAAACCTCCATTCAAGACAAGAATAAAGAGGAAAAGGTCAAAATAGATGCTGCAAATTTTAACATTTCTCACTGGTCAGAACTTAGTCAAACTATTTTTGGAGCTACAAGGAAGATTGGAAAATCAACTACTTCACTTTTATAACCCCTATAATGGAGGCAATTATGGAAAATGGGGCTGACTTTGGAGCTTAGGTGAGCCAATCTGTGTCAGTCCCATTTAAAAACAAGGGATTTGAACCTAACAGGAAGGAGAGGAATGTAAAAAAGAAAAATTTTTTTAAATAATAGAAGCATCCTAACTTAACAATAAAATAAAGCAAGAAATTTATTTTCATAATATCTCAAAGGTCACAATCTGAAGAAAGATACGATATGGACTTCCCTGGTGGTCTAGTGGTTAAGACTTTACTTTCCAATGCAGGAAGTGCAGCTTTGATCCCTGGTTGCTTCCCTGATCGCTCAGTGGGTAAAGAATCTGCCTGCAATGCCGGAGACCCTTGTTCGCTTCCTGGGTTGGGAAGATCCCCTGGAGAAGGGACAGGCTACCCACTCCAGTATTCTGGCCTGGAGAATCCCATGGACTCTATAGTCCATGAAGTCGCAAAAAGTCGGACCGGACTGAGAGATTTTCACTTTCACTGGGGAACTAAGAACCCACGTGCCTTTTGGCCAAAAAAACCCAAACAGGAAACCTAGGCAATATTGTAACAAATTCAATAAAGACTTTAAAAAATGGTCCACGTTAAAAAATTTAAAAAGAAGCTACGGTGGCCAGAAAGAAGGTGCGCAAAGGGGAGCAGGATGCTCCCGGTGATGCCGCGGTCTGCCTCACACAGCAGCTGGAAAAGGGGTTTCTTCTCAAATCTCTCTCCCCACCAAATCAAAAGTCACTCCCAACAGACCCAGACTCTTAATTGCCCCTCGGCAGAGGAACCCCTTCCCACCCCCGGATAAAATTCTTCTGTGATGTGTCAGCAGCACGGCAGTCTTCAGACAGCAAGCTAAGAAGGAACCAGCCACTGGGCTGGAAGATAGGGTACCCTTTGGCCAGATGGCTGGAGTTTGACACCATTCTTCTCTGCGGTGCTGAGAATGGAATGTGGTCAGGCTTCATTCAAGAGTAAAGAGGCTGCAACAGGTGATTGGGTTTTACTTTTAAGGACTCTTTGGAAATTCATTCAGAAATATATACGCCTGCACTCAACACAACCAGAGGAGTGGACAAACCACTTAAGCCACACATTCCAGCCCAGACCCTGGACACAGCCTTACTCACATCATATAAGGAACAAGCTCAATGCCCCCTCAAGGGGCAAACAAGCCAAGGGGCCTGTCATTTGCTGCATCAGGGGGCCAATAAAGCCTTGCTCAAAATAAAGAAAAAAAAATATATATATATGTATCTCCTACTGGCCACTGATACACATGGGGACCCAAGGACAGAACTACAGGGTCACAATTTATCAACATGTGACATACCTCCCTGGTGGTTCAGCGGCAAAGAATCTGCCTGCCAATGCAAGAGACGTGGATGCGATCCCTGGGTCCAGAAGATCCCCTGGAGAAGGAAATGGCAACCCACTTCAGTAATCTTGCCTGGGAAATCCCATGGACAAAGAAGTCTGGCAGGCTTTGGTCCATGAGGTCGCAGAGAGTCAGGCACAAGTGAACCAAACGAGCACAGAAACTAATGTATATAAAATGGATCATCGACAAGATCCTACTGTGCGGCACAAGGGACTCTATCCAATATTCTGTGACAAACCATAGAGCAAATGGATATATAATAAAAAAAGAATGTCTATATGTGTATCACTGAGTCACTTTGCTGTGCGTCAGAGACGGACCCAACACTGCAAATCAACTCTATTTCAATTAAAAAGAATTCTTAAAGTCTGATTTTAAAAGAAAAGAGGCTGAAACATCTCCTTCCAAGAGGAAAAGTGTCTGGAAGTCCCTGATTGAGACCAGGCCTGAAGGATCAAGCCCCTTCTCTGTCTCTGCCCGAGAGTTCTCCCTGCCGTTCTCACAAGCAGTGCCATCCGTGGCTCTGGTGACCTGATTCTGGCCACACCAGAGAAGGGCATTTTAAAAGGAGCTTGGAAGGAAAAAAAGAAGGACTACATCCTATCTGAACGTGAAAGTGAAGCCGCTCAGTCATGTCCAACTCTCTGCGATCCCACGGACTATAGCCCACCACGCTCTTCCATCCATGGAATTTTCCAGGCAAAAGGACTGGAGTGGGTTGCCATTTCCTTCTCCAGGGAATCTTCCCGACCCAGGGATCGAACCCAGGTCTCCCGCATTGTAGGCAGATGCTTTTACCATCTTAGGGCTGATCTATTTGAAGGCAAGTTGTACTAAGACGTGGATGAAAAATTACTGACAAGAGAAAGAAGCCCACACCAAAGGCAGAGCATGGGAAGGTGGGGGGCAGGGACCCACCCGCCTGCTGGGCATCAGCCATCCCCGGCAAACCCAGCAACAGCAGCTTCTGTAGCCGTTCCTTTGATAAACTGGGCCTAGGTCATTTCCCAATCGACCCTGTTTTTCTCACCAAGTCATTAGACAGGGCGATACCCGGTGGCCCTGGATGCCACATTTGATCTTTCTAAGTGCAAGTCCTCCTGCGGTGGGAACCTGGGTTTCTGTCATTGCGTCCAGAATCCCATCTCCCCCAAAGGGGGTTTTGCACTCAGGGGCTGCGGGCTCCACTGTCTTTCTGTTCCGGCAGCGCATGCTTCTGTTTTCCTGTTAAATCTACAGAGCCATCACCCTCTTTCCATGCACACCTCCTTCCAAGCAAGGAAGAGATGAGCTATTACACCAGGAAGCAGCGGTGAAAGGGGAGACTGGGAAACAAGCTGGACCTGACTTGGAAACCTATTTTCTGACAGTTTCTTCATTCTCCAGGATAATACCTATCCATCCTGCCAAGTTACTGTGAGGACTCCAGAGTTATTATGAGGACTACAGACAATGCTTGCCTGTTCTCAGGATGTGCTCATATGGACCAGGTTCTGAATAAATGACCCCTGTGTTCCTAATTTTACTGGGCTGTACTCTTTCATGTGGGATCTTAGTTCCCCAACCAAGGATCAAACCCACGTTCCCTGCATTGCAAGGCAGATTCTTAACCACTGAAACCCCAAGGAAGTCCCGCGGTGTGTGTATTGTGTTGATCCTGTGTCACCACCAGGTACTGCGCTACAGAAAGTGGTTAGAAATGTACTTCTAAACCACACTGAAGACCGCCCAACCCTGTGTAATACACTTAGGCATTTAATCATAGAAGAAAGAATAAGGGGCTAAGGGTCTGGGTTTGTGGGCTTGCTTCTGCCAGCACCATATATTATCTTTATACCGAGAACATGCAGTGCCAACAGCATCAAAGGAGAATGTTACATACAGCACCTCATTTAAAGGCCCCTAAAGGACAATTATCTGAGCATGCAGGGCTTTTCTCCTCTCCTCCTGTCCCCTCCCCAAGAGAGAAAGAAAGCCTTCCCTCATGTGTTCCCTTGAGAAAGAATTTAGCCACAACTCCTGGGGCCTACCCCAATTTGTGGGCACACGTACTCTCTGATCTTGGATTTGACAAGCTTCCAGGGTACCACCCTGCCCCTTTGAGACATTTAAGTGATTCTTGAGCTCCACTTGGGACTAGCAAAGGAGATAGGATTCAGGGAGGACGTTTCAGAGAACCCATCTGGGTATAAAGTCACACCCAACTTCTTCAAGTCAGCCTTGATGCTCATAAAACAGAGGCTTCGAACTCCACCTGTGTGCTTCTTGTAGCTGTCATTTGAGGGGCTTCAGACATGATGGAAGTGACAGGGATGGTATTTAATGCTTCCCTTAAGCCCCCAAAGCAAGTACTTCCATCCCCATTTTAATATATGAAGAATCTGAAGCTGAGTGAAATTAAGTCACTTGCCCAGGGCTGTTGAGACAGCGGGTCATAAAGGGAATTGAACCCAGTCCTTCTGGCTTCAAAGCCTATGGCCCATGCTCGTGCTAAGCTGCAATTCCAGAAAGCAAATGCTCCAGCTGAGTTAACTTGAACCAGCAGTCTTCTTTTTATTACACAGTCTGGGGAACTAAATTCCCCTCCTGCTCTTGGTTTTGATATCAGCAAAATCAAAAGCTTGGGCTAAACACCAAGAAAGTCCCTCCCAGATCAAAGACTTTCTTTCGGTTCACGCCGTTCAGTGTATCTTCAGTGCCGTGGTCCCACAGATTCTAAAGCTCTGGAAGCAGAGGAAATTAAGTTTTCCACCTTTCCCTGTTATGACAGGTATAAACCTAAACTTATAGATTAATAATTTTTAAAACTAAAAGCGGAGCTGCTCAGGTTAAAGTGTCAGTTGAGAAGGTGTAGTCAAACATTTCTGGTCAACGCCAACCTCTCAACACACTGAGAGAGCTCAGCGCAAACCTGGAGCACCCTGAAATCCAACTAGAAATTCACTCAAGTAACAGGAATAACATGAACTTTGGGGCCAGAAGGCCTGGGTTCCAGTATAAGCTATTACATTTATGAGCTGCTTGCCCCAGACAAATCACTAACATTTCTGAGTCTCCAATTGTCATCTATAAATTAAAAGTCACTAGGATTGAAACTGTTTTGGGAAATGTCAAACTGTACAAATGTGAGTCATTAATATCAAATGTTCAGTCACTAAGTCTTGTCCCACTCTTTTCAACCCCATGGACTGCTGCACACCACATTTCTATGTCCTTCAGTATGTCCCGGAGTTTGCTCAAACTCACAACTTCCCTGGTGGCTCAGATGTAAAGAATCTGCCTGCAGTGTAGGAGACCTGGGTTCAATCCCTAGGTCAGGAATAACCCCTGCAGAAGGGAATGGCAACCCACTTCAGTATTCTCGCCTAGAGAATGCCATGGACAGAGGAGCCTGGTGGGCCACGTCCATGGGGTCGCTGACAATCAGACATGACTAAGCAACTTACAATTTCATTTTCAGGTCCATCAAGTCAGTGATGCCACCCAACCAGCTCATCCTCCATCACCCCTTCTCCTCCTGCCCTCAGTTTTTCCCAACACTAGGGTCTTTTCCAATGAGTCGGCTTTTCACATCAGGTGGCCCAAGTATTGGAGCTTCAGCCTCAGCATCAATCCTTGCAAGGAATATTTAGGGTTGATTTCTTTTAGGATTGACTGGTTGGATCTCCTTGCAGTCCAAGGGACTCTCAAGAGTCTTCTCCAGCACCACAGTTCAAAAGCATTAATTCTTTGGCTCTCAGCCTTTTTGAGGGTCCAACTCTCACGTCTATACATGACAACTGGAAAAATCACAGCTTTGACCAGACAGACCTTTACTGTCAAAGTGATGACTTTGCCTTTTAATATGCTGTCTAGATTTGTCATAGCTTTGATTAGTATAAATAAGGTAGTATTTTATCATTAATAAGACCCTGATCATTTTCCTACGATGCCATGTTAGAGATGGTATTTCAGAGACTCAGGGAAGCTTTTTTAAAATTCAGCAACTTGGACCAAACAGGGTTCAAATCAAATGGGATTGAAGAGGCTGATTGGAGTGATGCTCTGAGTCTCTCCCTTGGGTCAAGCTGTCAGCAGGGCAGCAGCAGACCTTCCAAGCCTCACAACTTCTCAACTACCCCTTAAGAGGCTAGCCCTCCCCATGCAGTTGGGTAACACATATGTTTTCAATGTCATGCAACTATGTGCTATGACTGGAAAATCTAGTGTGTGGCAAAGAGCTCAATTTAAAGACGGAATGTTAGACTATTGATCACCGCTCCCCCTCCGACTGCCCTGAGCCAATTGGACATCATTTTCTTAATGAACTTCCAGATGCTTTTTAGGAAGTGCCCCTCCTTAATAACATGTAAACTTTGCAAAGAAAATGGATCCCTTTTTTGTTCTCTGTTTCTATTGCAACCTATATTCTTGTATCATAATTTCCAGGAGTTATTTTCTATAAGGGCACCATTACAACTCATTTGGTAAGTACTGAACCATTGCTTCTAAGGAAGATGCATTTAGGTTCCTGCAAACCTCTGGTCACAACATTCTTGTCAATTCATCAATACATAACCTTGTTTCATACACGTTTCTGTCTAGAACACCTTATGCAATACATTATTTAGTTGATCTGTTAACAACAAACTGCCAGTGGCTCAGCAGTAAAGAATCCACCTGCAGTGCTGGGGCCACAGGAGACATGGGTTCCATTCCTGGGTCGGGAAGATCCCCTGGAGGAGGGCATGGAAACCCACTCCAGTATTTTTGCCTGGAGAATCCCATGGACAGAGGAACCTGGAGGTCTACAGTCCATGAAGGTCACAAAGAGTCATACATGACTGACCAACAGCATTGTAATTCATATTTGAAAAAAGCATATCTATCACAAGTATTTTCTCCAAAAGGCACACCACATCTTAAGTGTTCTTGTACTCAGGAACACTAGGCTGCATGTTAGCACTATGGCTGGGGGCCATTTTTAACAGCAAAATTACCACAAAAATGCAAAATAATTGGCACTAAGCAGACCATGGAAAGAACAACGTGTTTACAGGAGAGTTAAAACAAGAAGGCAAAACAACCCTTGATCCAGCCTCAGCTGGAAATATGCATCAGGAAACTTGAATTTTTCACTGATCTGTGTGTATCTGCAAATAACACGGAAAATGCCATCATTTGGGAGTTACAAGTAAATTTAGCAAGCAGGCACATTTGCAAATATGGTGCATGCATGCTCAGTCCTGTCCGACTTTTTGCAACCCCATGAACTATAGCCCTCAGGTTCCTCTGTCCATGGAATTTTCCAGGCAAGAATACCGGAGTGGGTTGCCATTCCCTTCTCCAGGGGATCTTCCCCACCCAGAGGTTGAACCCAGGTCTCCTTAATTGGCAGATGGATTCTTTAGCACTGGCACCACCTGGTGTGTGTGCTATGCTTGTGCTCAGTTGCTTCGGTTTTGTCCGAGTCTTTGTAATGATATGGACTGTAGCCCACCAGGCTTCTCTGTCCCTAGGGTTCTCCAGGCAAGGATACTGGAGTGGGTTGCCATGCCCTACTCCAGAGGATCTTCCCGACCCAGGGATCAAACTCATGTCTCCTGCATCTCCTGCATTGCAGTCGAATTCTTTACCCACTGGACCACGGGCAAGCCAGCACCAATCTGGACTCCCATGCAAATATGGATTTCATAGTTATCTGGAGATGGGCTATCTCGATGATCAAGCACTTATAAAGTCAATGGACCATACTAGGTAAAAGGCCTAAAACTTGACATATAATTATTTTGCAGATACTTTCTGCACATCTCTAGTTCTAGCCCCAAACTTGCTCCCAAGTGCTAGAATTATGTTCCCATCTGATTATGGCAAAGGAACACAGGTTCAACCATTCCAAAGCTGAAGTCACCTGCATTTTCCCTAAAATTTGTCTTTCCTTCCTTTATTTTTCAATAAAGGGCCCTTCTTTTCAGGAAGCATCAGTGTCTACCAGCACAGATGCAGTTCCTGAGCAGTGCCCTTCTGAGCACCTTATTCTTCTTTTGACCTTGAAAAGAATTCTGTGAGGTACATACAACTATTACTTCTATTTTACAGATGAAAACCTGAGGCCCTGGGAAGTAGAAGGGCGTGGCCCCAATCTTCCAGCAAGTAAGCTGTAGAGCTGGCTTTTGTGAAGAGCTGACTCATTTGAAAAGACCCTGATGCTGGGAAAGATTGAGGGCAGGAGGAGAAGGGGACGACAGAGGATGAGATGGTTGGATGGCATCACCGACTCGATGGACATGGGTTTGTGTGGACTCCAAGAGTTGGTGATGGACAGGGAGTCCTGGCGTGCTGCAGTTCATGGGGTTGCAAAGAGTTGGACCCGACTGAGCAACTGAACTGAACTGAACGAAGTCTGATTCCAAATTATGGTTGCTTTTCTTAACCTTTCTGTTATACTGATGCAATCTGGTTAAATGTAAGCCATTTTTATGGTCATCTGCTTAAAAGTCTCCAGTGACTCTGTATGACCTGCAGGAGATAGACAGATAGGTCAATAGATATAAAATGCTCTTCCACAGAGAAATTCAGGACACCTCCTGATCTTGTGCCAAATTTTCTTCTCTAATTTAGTTTCATTTATCCCCCTGGTGGTTCAGATGGTAAAGAGTCTGCCTGCAATGCAGGAGACCCCGGTTTGATCCCTGGGTCAAGAAGATCCCCTGGAGAAGGACATGGCAACCCCACTCCAGTATTCCTGCCTGGAGAATCCCATGGATGGAGGAGCCTGGTGGGCTATATATATAGTCCATGTGGTCACAGAGAGTCGGACATGACTGAGTGACTTCAATATATATCCCCCTGGTGGTTCAGATGGTAAAGAATCTGCCTGCAATGCAGGAGACCCTGGTTTGATCCCACAGTTGGAAAGATCTCCTGGAGAAGGAAATGGCAACCCACTCTAGCATTCTCACCTGGAAAATTCCACAGACAGAGGAGCCTGGCGGGCTACAGCCCATGGGGTTGAAATGAGTGAGACATGACTGAGCAACTAACACTTTTTCGCTTTCATCCCCATCATGAATGTGTCACTGCTGATGCCAAGGATGGCCATCTTTCTTCAATACACTGTTACCTTGCTGCCTTTGTGCTTTGTGCTTGCAGATGGTCCCTTCCACCTGGAATGACTGCTCTTAGAATGACTGCTCCTGCAATGTGGAGGTTCCAATCCTACCAATCTGTGTGAACCACGCTTCATGACGCAATCAGCAGAAGAGCCCAACACAATAGTCAGAGGCAATGTGTTTATTCTGTGGCAAAGGAGGTAGGAAGTTTCTGCATGGCATAAATCTTCAAAGCAGGAGGAATCACAGTGTATTCCTGGTTGGAGGACAGCATCCCACTTCCCCATGGGGGTGCTAATGTCAGGGCCAGTGTGAGGAAATCAGGAGAGACTCCATCTTGAAACCTGTCATCCATCTTAAAGACACGATGTAAACCGGGCCTGAGTCCTGCCCAAGAGTGAGGAGACCATTACTAGTGAAACCAGGTCTCCTGTAGACTTCCCTCCCTATGAAGAGGGAAAGTTCAATCTTTCCATAACCTCCTGCTCCTTCTGCCTCTGTAACTCAGCTTGCCTCTTGCAAAGTCTGGATCACGTAGGTCACGTAGTCTCAGAAAGTGGGGACTCACAATGCTAGGAACTGGAGCTTATCTCACTCACCCTTGTCCTGCTCTTTGCAATCACCCAGCCCCCGCAAATCTGCTTAATCATGAATGTCCATGTAAAGACCAGACATCCCCCTCCCAGTCTTGACCACGCGCATGCAAAACCCCTTAGTTCAAACAAGCCTATTAGTAGCTAGTGTTGTGCCCTATAGTAGGCCCCATAAAAACTCTGTAACCCCTTTGTTCAGAGCTCAGAGCTTGAAGTGTTAACTCCTCCAGGCCCGCCGGCATAATAAATCTGAGTGCCCCAACTCTCCGAGTGTGGTGCTTGGTTTCTCAATTACTGGTTTCTGCAACACCTACAGACGACAAATTGAGACTGTAGTTGAGGCCAGGCTGCCCCTGTTAGATTAACCATGGAGACATACCCCTTGATGTATAATCATTGCCCCCCTTTAACCTTCATTTTTTGGTCTCCTAGCACCTACGCATTATAAAACTCAAACTTATACGACAAAGAGGCTGCTAACATGTAACCAGTCATGCAGTGGGGGGCACAAAACTGGACCTCTCAGAAACCTCAGGGTCCTTGCTGGGCACTGATTCCCCTTGGACCCTCTGGCGTAATGAACTATACTCCACTGTCTTGAGTGTCCTCCAAGGTGTGTTTTGAGACTCCAGATTTCACAATGCTAATGCCGTATATGATACAAGACTCTGCTGTTCTCGCTAGGCTCTGGCTGAGGGGCAAGAATTCATGTTCTCCCATCTTTCTGACTGTTGGTGGGCTCCAGGAAGTGTGCCTGCCCACTAAGAGGTGCAGTGGTGACCTCCAAGTATCCCTGAAGGTTTTCCGCAAAACTGGTTAGTCGGGGAGGAAGTCTTGCTTATTCTTAGGTGCTTGAACACTAGTAGGATTCAGGATCCCTGAACCTTGCTTCCGAAGCCACCATCCTCATTGGCCTTACATCTGGGTGGTGTTTGCTCTGAATTTGTTTGGTGGCCCGTGACCCCCTGGGCTTCCCAGGTGGTGCAGTGGTAAAGGATCCACCTGCCAAGCAGGAGACGTTAGAGACACGGGTTCAATCCCTGGGTCGAGACGATCCCTGGGTTGAGACGATCCCCGGAAGAAGGGCATGGCAACCCGCTCCAGTATTCTTGCCTGGAGAATCCCACTGAACAGAGGAGCCTGGCAGGCTACAGTCCGCGGGGTTGCAAAGAGTTGAAGACAACTGAGCAGCAGGGCACCGTGACCCCCATATCCAGTTTCCTACAATGTATTTTAAAGACAATTTTAAATATGGTGCAGTGAAAAGGGAAAAAGAGGAATGAGTTTCTTTTCTTCTTTCCTGAAAACAAAGAAGATAAAGAGAGCAGTAGTCAGGCCTGAATATTCCTAGTTTTGTTACTTAACTTCCCTTAATTCTGCCTGTCTGTAACTAAGTCTGCTTTTCTGCCCCCTAACTCTGCAGGAGCTTCATTCCACATCTATTATGTCTTCCCCTTGTAGTTCTTCTCTTTTCCATATCAGAAAGAAGTCCACAGAGCCGGGAACTACCAGACTCAATTACTGCATCACTCACTGCAGCCTATGACTGTTTTTGAAGCAATGCAAGAGGAAGAAGACAGGATCCTGTCACCTCGGTTCCTCGTCACTGACTCCTGACTATGATCCCTCATCTTATACAAGCCTAGACTTCTCATGGCAGGGTGGGCACAGTTCTTGAGGCACAAGCCTACTCTGTTCCCCTCTTTGATGACTGAGAATTAAAGCCACCTTTCTATTTCCTCCAAACTCTATCTCCACATTTTTTATTCTGCCATTCACTAAAATACAGAGTCACAACCTGAAAGTAGAGAGCTATTTCATTTGGTGAGAATATTTAAGACTCCGAGCCCAGGAGGCAGCATCCCAGTAGCCCTGAGTAAACTGCTCCAAGGAGACAGGAGGGGAAGTCAGGCTATATGCAAGTTTGCAACAAAGGGAGCAGGCGGTCTGAACATCAAAGGTCAGGTGTCAAATTAAGGAATCTAGCATTCTGTGTATGGGAAGATGGCAGCCTCTGGGCTCACAGAATTCATTCTTTTCAAGCTCCTCGGCTATCTGGGGCCAGTCCTGTTTCCTTGTTCACCTTGCTTCTTGCATTCCCCCCAGCTCCTCAGCAATCACCATGGCGGTTGGGGGGGGAGGTGGCAGCATTCACTGGATTGCAGATTGGGGAGCTCTCATTCACATTTGGAGGCCAGAAATCGCTGATGGCTGTGACCTTTCTTGTTTATTAATATGACAGGAAGTGAAGTGAAGTGAAAGTCGCTAAAGTGAGTCTGACTCTTTGCAATCCCATGGACTATACAGTCCATGGAATTCTCCAGGCCAGAATAATGGAGTGGGTATCATTACCCTTCTCCAGGGGATCTTCCCAACCCAGGGATTGAACCCAGGTCTCCTGCATTGCAGGTGATTCTTTTACCAGCTGAGCCACAAGGGAAGTCCAAGAATACTAGAGTGGGTAGCCTATCCCTTCTCCAGGGGATCTTCCCGACCCAGGAATCGGACTGGTGTCTCCTGCATTGCAGGCGGATTCTTTACCAACTGAGCTATCAGGGAATATGGCAGGAGATATTTTTATTTCACATGCTTTGGTGGGCAGAGAAAGCCAAGATTTTGGCCAGTGACAAATATATTTGTCCTTCCAATGACTAATATAGGACAGTTAAGGGTGGCCCTAGATTTCTGACTGAACTGGAAAGATTCTGTGGCCATTCACTGAGAGCAAGAGAGTGGAAGGGTTGGAAAGCACACGAGAAATTGTGAGTTTGGCTTTGGACCTGGTGAACACAAGGTGCCTTTGAATTTCCCTGGTGCAGAAGCTGAGTGGAGAGATGGAAGGGAGGCCTTGACTGACATAAAGACATAAGACACCAACATACAGATGACGAAAATGAAGCCATGAAGATGAGGAAGTTGTGGGAGAGACTAAGCAAATGATCTAAGAAAATGATCTATGGTGGAGTTCAATGAGCTACAATTTGTAAGGAAGAGAAAGAGGAAGCCAAGCCTGCAAAGACTATCAAAAACAAAGAATGTATGGTATCACTGAAATCAAAAGGAAGAGTGTGCTGCAAAAACATGAAATTCTTCTGACATCAAGTGAGATTATAATTGAAAAAGATCCTTTGAAACTAGCCGCTTAGAAGCCATTGGTGGCAAGTAGCAAGAACCCTTCTGGAAATGATTATCCAAGTTAGATTAAAGTGGCCAATCAGGAAATCAAAATGAAAATTATAGATGACTGGTCTGAGGAGGATGAATATCACAAGGACGGTCAATGGACAGGGGCCAATAACAGTGGCCATGATCCTGATCACTTCATGACTTCACCTCTGCCTCTTAAGACAATGAAGGGATTTAACTTGTTTTGGGTGGCTTTCCCTTGTCTTCTGGCTACTCAATGGTAAACTGAGTTAATTACAGCAGTAACTAACACAACATTGTAAATCACCATACCTCAATAATAAGCAAATAAATAATATCTTTATTCTGGAAGGTGAGAGAGTGAGTTGTGAAAAAGAAACATCTCAGCAACTAAAAGGCATAAAGATTTTAACTCACACTCTCCCCCCAGTGGCTTCCTCCACCCTGGTGAGAAAAAAGAAGTCTTTGGAGGCGGGGGGTGGGGGGGTGGGGAATACTCCTAGGCTAATGTTTTTATGAGTATTTTTATGATCATACCATATAAAATAAATTTTGCAGAACCAATTTGGGGTGGGCCAGCCTTTCAAAAATCACTTCAGGAAGTCAGAAAGAATGTTGCATAGAAGCCAAGTTCTTTAAAAGGTGCTAAGGCAATTTATGTCTATTACTGAGGCACATAGCTGGTGTCCTGGGGGGTTGGTTTCCACAAGAAACGGCACTTCCCTGCTCCCTCAGGATTTCTCCTGAGCACTTGTCTCCTGATCCCATTTGAGTAACAGATCGTCATCTGTATACAGAGGAAGCTGAGTCATCCTGAAAGAACCCATTCGAGAGTGCTTGCCCGATCCTGAACGTGTGCCCTTTATTTCATTGTTTTGAGAAATATGAGGCTTTGCACACACCCAATAGCACACAGCATCCAAGTTTCATATTTTTGCCTCTTTCACTCTAGGTCCAAACCTAATACCTTTGTTTATACAGAGCTTATATAACCTGCTCATGTTACTGGGTTGACTGAGCTAAAAACATAAATTATCTGCTTCCCGTTTCAACAACTTTCAAATTAGGAAAACATCGTCCAGTGGACAGATCGTATTCACTGTTTGGCCAGGTGATTTGAAGCAGATTGAAACTGTCTCAGGATGCTTCAGTGTCTAACTTCAGGAGAATGAAAATTAGTCAGGCCTAAGGTCCCAGCAGCTTTGTACAAACTGATGAGCTCAGGCCAAATTCCCTCCAGGTGACTGATGTGTTAAGTCGTCAATAGACAGCTAGTCATTGATCAATTGCCTGAAGAAATAGCAGGCAGATTATTAATTCAGTTGCTTTTGCTTTAAGCCAGTCTGGTATGCAGTAAGGAGACAGCTTAGCAGGGGATATTAAAGAGAAACCAACCAGCTTACCTTCATAAGAGTCTATGCGTTAATATTTGTTAATATTTGTTTTTCTCATTCTAATTTACTTCACTCTGTGTGACAGACTAGGTTCATCCACATTAACGTATATATTTGGAATCTATAAAAATGCTACTGATGAGCCTATTTTCAGGGCAGGAATAGAGATGCAAATGGGGAGAAGAGACTGGGTAAGGAGTGGGGGAAGGTGAGGGTGGGACGGATTGGGAGGTTGGAACTGACATATACACAATACCATTGTGTCCTATGCTTTGCGACCCCACGGACTGCAGCGTGCCAGGCCTCCCTGTTCATCACCAACTCCCAGAGTTTATTCAAGCTCATGTCCATTGAGTCGGTGATGCCATCCAACCATCTCATCCTCTGTCGTCCCCTTCTCCTCCCGCCTTCAATCTTTCCCAGCATCAGGGTCTTTTCCAATGAATCAGTGCTTTGCATTGAGTGGCCAAAGTATTGGAGCTTCATCTTCAGTATCAGTCCTTCGAAAGAACATCCAGGACTGATCTCCTTTAGGATGGACTGGTTGGATCTCCTTGCAGTCCGAGGGACTCTCAATAGTCTTCTCCAACACCACAGTTCAGAAGCATCAGTTCTTCAGTGCTCAGCTTTCTTATGGAAGCAAATATACTTCCACAAAAAAAAAAAAAAAGAGTCTATGAATCAAATTCTGTGCCTCTGATGGCTGTGAACTCAGCTGCCAAATGATTATTGAACTTGGTCCTTCGTACATCCCATCTTCTCCTCAGATGTTACAATGGAAACATCTTCTTCCGTCTTCACCCTCATTTTTCCTACTAAATCAGCAACTTAGGGTGAATTCTTGCCTCAGTCAACTTCTAGCCACTCTGGGAAAATGCCAGAGCCCCCAGGAACATCCACCTCCAGCTACACACCCTGAATCCACAGCTGTGCAAACCTAAGTGACCTTCATACCAGCCTTTCTGAAAACCCAACCCTACTAACCCCTCAACTTCCCATTCCTTTCAGAGTGATTCTAGTCAATTAAATGTATAAGTTCAAGTTAATAGTATCAAAGATGAGGCTCCTGCATGAAATACAAAACCCCTAAATTCCACTTTTTAATAACAATAATAATGATGATAGCTAGTATACTCAGTGTGTTGTGGACATTCATCAGAAACGGGAGGGCCCCCACTCACCCCAAATCTGGTTCAGATGTCAAGACTGACAATGCACACAAACCAAGGAAGCATGGAAAGGTTTATTATTTACATAGTAAGGCTTTTCAGGGAAAGCAGAGCAAGCCACTCAGGCTGATCTGAAACTGGCTTGAAACAGCGAGGGAGGAGACCGGCTTGAAGTTTCTGTTGTGGTTAAGGGCTGGAGCTGGGTGAGGATGTCAGAAGCTTATATAGTTTGAATCTCCCATCAGTTCCAGAGGAGGGACCACCCTGGCCTTTTAATTAGCTTGCCCAGATGTGAGGCAGAGGGGAGGAAAGGAGGGCGAAGCTTAAGAGCTGTCAGCAGTCAAATGTCAGAAATGGGTACAAACTTTTTATTACACCGAGGCAGGTCTTGTGCTAAGGAGCTGATATGTCAACTCACTGGATTCGCTCCTCCACTCCACGAAGCAGCTGATTAGTTCCATCTCACAGCTGAGAAAGTCAGTGTCCAAAGAGGGCCAGACACTTCCCAAGGTCAAACAGCTAGCCAGGATTTGGACTGACATCTGTCTAGCAACAAAGCCTTGGCTTTGGCTTTGACCAGACAGCCAGAGCAACCTAAGCCAGCCTGACACCAGGCACCCTCATGCCATCAATTTATGTCCTTGTCTGTACATACATTGGGGGCTTTCCAGGTGGTGCAGTGGTAAAGAACCTGCCTACCAATGCAGGAGACACAAGAGACATGGGTTTGGTCCCTGGGTCAGGAAGAGCCCCTGGAGTAGGAAATGGCAACCCACTCCAGAATTCTCGACTGGAAAATTCCATGCCTAGAGGATCCTGGTGGGCTATACTTCATGGGGTTGAAAAGAGTCGGACACAACTGAGCTCACACACACACACAGTACATACAGTGGAGGTGGAAATCATGTTTTCAATAATGAACTTGGTCCATCAGAGTCCAGAACTTGATCAGAGAGGTCAGAGGACAAAACAGGAAGACCTCAGACATTGAAATCAGGGATCTCTAGGATTGATGCCTGCCTTCCTCATTTAGAGGAGTTCAAGAAAATTCCTCACCCTCTTTGAACCTTAATATCCTAATCCATGAAATACGGGGTCACAAAGAGTCAGACATGACTGAGTGACTAATACTTTCACACTGTCAATGCTGTTGTTGTTCAATTGCTGAGTCATGTTTGACTCTTTGTGACCCCACAGACTGCAGCACGCCAGGTTCCCCTGTTCTTCACTATCTCCTAAAGTTTGCTCAAACTCATGTCCATTGAGTCGGTGATTCCATCCAACCATCTCATCCTCTGTCGTCTCCTTCTCCTCTTGCCTCAATTTTTCCCAATGTCAGAGTCTTTTCCTATGAGTCTGTTCTTTGCATCAGGTGGCCAAAGTATTAGAGCTTCAGCTTCAGCATCAGTCCTTCCAGTGAATATTCTGGGTTGATTTCCATTAGGATTGACTGGTTTGATCTTCTTTCAGTCCAAGGGACTCTCTAGAGTCTTCTTCAGCTCCACAGTTGGAAAGCATCAATTCTTTGGCATTCAGATTTCTCTAAGGTCCAACTCTCACATCTGTACATGACGACTAGAAAAACCATAGCTTTCACTATATGGGCCTTTGTAAGCAAAGTGATATCTCTGTTTTTTTAATATGCTAAGTGTCTAATATAGCCTGCTAATTAACACATTGAGCACTTAAGAAGTACGATAGAAGCTTCTATCACCCTTTTTCCGTGGCCTTGTTGAACATAAGACTTTGGAATAGGCTGGTTGCTATGTATGCCTAACACATCCATCTTAGCATTTATTTCCAGATGAATGTTTACTGGCCAGATGCTGGAAAAATGGTGTCAGGTAAGAACAAAAAGATACAGACAGACTCTCCAAGAGCTATCAGTGAGCTGTGATTTATGCTCCTGCTGTGAAAACTCTTTGCCAATCTAATCTTATCCTAACCTGTCCTAATCCAGTTACTGAAGGAAATCAGGAGTGGCTTTTGTTCCAAATGGTTTCTCTTTCTCATCTGATAATAAGCCCTTAGGACAGATTTTTGTGAGGCTGACCCAATCTATTCAGAAAGAGAATGTGGAATGTTTCATTAATATCATGTAAAACATAGAAAGAAATCCCAGGAGAAAGTTAATATCAACAATGTTCAGAAATAAAGCTGGTTTCCCTTCAGAGCAGCTCCTATTCCAAGGTGTATCTCTGCTTTGGCAGCCTCATTCCTGTTGCCTTGTGGCTTTCCCACATTTCCATGTCCCCATTTAGTTAGATTTCCGGAGATGATGTTGAAAAATAGTGAGGATAAATGACTCGGAGAGTCATTCTGCAGGGTGGAGAAAGCTTAAGAAGCCTGAATATGAAACTGGATGTACTCTCCTAGTCTCAGAGACATGGGTGAGTTCTCACTCCTCTCTGAACCACTGTAAAATGGGAATAATATTTCCCACCTCTAAACAGGAACCATGTTCTCTCATGCCTGTGGATGTTGTGAAGATTAAAGGAGATCTAGAGAGAAAGATATCTAGGCATTTGCTGGGCAATAAGTAATGTTTTGAGGTGTGTCTGTTTTAAATGCAAGAGACAGAAATCAAACTCCAACCATGTTGATATAATGTGGAGTTGAAGTTGACTTTATGGCTCTCATAACCAACCATCACTCCAAGGGTGGATTCTCTGGATGGCTTAGAGCCTGTCTTGGCTGATAAAGTCAGTAGTACTGAAGGGAGGTGATCAAGGCTGTGCCTCTTTTTCATCCTTCAGCTCTACTTGCTTCTTCTTGGCTTAATTACCACACCTATCCTCTTCACATGGTTGACTAGATAGCCACACAGAGCCTTGGACTCACAGCCTCCCGATTTAGCAATGCTAGTGGAAGAAGGACTTCTTTTCCTGATGGCCATATATGAATCCAAATGAAGACCCTGATTGTCTCTACTTTGTTCATAGCTCCATCTCTGAGCCAATCACTGCGGCCAGGGTGAAACTGATTAGCATCTCTGACTAGAGAGCAGGTTACCCAGACCATGGAGTGGGGAAGAGCAATTTCCCAATGTATGGGATGCTGATAACTGAAAAGGAGAATCAGTGCACAGCAGGAAATACTTAGGACACCATCTCTTCCCTAAACATGTGAATGAAACCACTAATGGAGAATGTTTTCTTCCACACACCCCCTTCTCCCTAGACAGTTCAAACCCCAGCTGGCAGAGTGAACTAAAGCAAGTTCATGGAGCACGAGCCAAAACCCATTCAACAAACATAATACCCAGTGCATGATTTCTTGGAGATTATCTTGCAATTTTCTAAGCAGCTCAATACAATTTCTTCAGTGAATTGAATAAATAGAAGAGCAGGTTACGTTTAGCCAGAGAAATGATAGGGTGTTGGTGGGTTTTATTTTCCCCCAATATTTGAAAAGTAGTGACATGTAATTGTCTTGGCTCACAATCTCATGGAAATTCACATAACAGCTCCCTTCCTCTCGTAAGCAATTTCCTTCCTGACAGGCTTAAGTGAATGAGTGATTGCACCCCTGCTGCCTTCTGGAGAATCTAAGTGAAAAGTGTCTCAGAGCCAGGACTGCAATCTTAGAATGTTGTCTGCCCAGACCCACTGTAAATACTTACATTAAGTCTCTGATGCAAACCTTTATAGAAAAAAGTAAGTCCCCTTAATCTACAATCCAGACCATGGGTAAAAGCAAAATTATAGCTGAGTGGACAAAGA
This sequence comes from Moschus berezovskii, assembly GCF_049115385.1. NCBI lineage: Eukaryota > Metazoa > Chordata > Mammalia > Artiodactyla > Moschidae > Moschus > Moschus berezovskii. Next base: position 119,828,720 of record NC_142464.1, read on the forward strand.
GATTTCCAATTAAGAAGGCTGAGCGCCAAAGAGTTGATGCTTTAGAACTGTGGGGCTGGAGAAGACTCTTGAGAGTCTCTTGAACTGCAAGGAGATCAGACCAGTCAATCCTAAAAGAAACTCACCCTGAATATTTACTAAGAGGACGGATGCTGAAGCTGAATCTCCATTGGCCACCTGAGATGAAGAGCCGACTCACTGGAAAAGAGCCTGATGCTGGGAACTATGGAGGGCAAGAGGAGAAGGCGGTGATGGATGAGATGGTTGGATAGCTTCACCAACTTGATGGACATGCGTTTGAGCAAGCTCCAGGAGTTGGTGATGGACAGGGAAGCCTGGCATGCTGCAGTCCGTGGAGTTGCAAAGCAATGGACAGACTTAGTGACTGAACAACAGCAAATTTATGTAGCTAACTGGAAAAACACTGTGTCTCCTTGAGCCCATGGATGTTCCATGGTGGATAATGGTTGATGACGCTAATGGGAAAAAAGCGTCCATAGGGATGATGGCTGGTGCTCCAGAAATAGCATCATCTGTTTACAGCGGGTCTGGGATGAAGATGGAGACTGAACCACACCCGCTTTCGGCCCCTGGAGGGTGTCACTAGTGAGCACGCACACACGTGTGCTGTGTGGGAGGGGGACGCTGTGACAATAGGAGTGATTACACGTCTCATCACCTGGGATGCCTGTGAAGATGGAGCCCTGAGACTAGGATGGGACAAGGAGGAGAGGCTGTGTGTCTCATGTTGTCTGTAGCTTTGTTACCGATGACAAGTTCCAGATTAATTTTTTCATGATGCTTTTGTGCACCAGCAGCTTTTGGCATGAGTCTAACTTCTCTGAAATGGAAAAACAGGCTTGAAGAAATCAGCCCCAGGCTATCAGCTATGACTGATGGCTTAGAAGGGATTCTGTGTCATCCAGGTTACCACCGTAATTGGATAAAAGGGAGAGGGGGAGATGACGTCATCTGGGACCTGAAACCCCACCAGCAAGTGACTGCCAGACAACAGCATGTATGAAGATCACAAGACAACTTAAACACATTAAGTAGCATATGAGTAATGATTCAGTGCCTAGAAAAAGTCCTTGTATCTGGTAGGTTGTTTGTGAATGCATGTGTGCCTACTTAGTCATGTCTGACTCTTTGCAACCCCATGGAACTGTAGCCCAACGGGCTCCATGGCGCTCTCTAAGCGAGAATACTAGAGTGGATCATCATTTCCTTCCTCAGGGGAAGATCCCTGCGGGGATCAAATCTGTGTCTGACCAGCATTGGCAGGCAGATTCTTTACCTCTGAGCCATCAGGGAAGTCCAAATGAGGAAATACTGATCTCTTTTCTTTTTTAAATGACAGTGTCCCAGAATCACAAATATTTTCAAGTTTAAGCTAATTGGCCTATGAATTCCTTTCCTCTCGAGAGTCGAGGGATCTGAGATAAGATGAAGCTAAGTGATTTGAAGATAACATTTAATAAATCCAGGAAGAGGTGGACAGAAACCATATCTCCAACTTCCTGCTTCGCCTCCAGAGAATATTCTGATTCTTTCACTGTTTCTATCAACTTGCTGCTTAAAGACACTCTATGGTATAACAATATGTGTAAGAAATTTGATTTTTCAAGATGTGATCCAGAGCAGATCCACCTCTCAGTCCCTTTAAGGATGATTTCAAAAGAAATGTCCTTCCTCTCTTCTCATAAACTTGAATTGTCCCGCTTACCTTCTTTGGAGATCACTGCATTCCTGATAAAAGTTCACATTAAACTGTCAACTTAGAGTGGATTCCTGCATCAGCCAGCTCCTCTGGGGAAATGCCTCAGCCCAGTCCAGGAGAATCCACCTCCCTCTGGACCCGGATCTGGACTTGTCCCAACCTGGACAGTAGAGCCAGAGAGGACCTGAGAAAAATGCCCTGAGGAGGTGGGTGCGACCTCAGCCCACACCTGTCCTTCCCCACCTTCTGCAGATGAGCAAAAGGGGTCTGTAGAGTGGGGAAGCCTTGTTCCAGGGCCAAAACCATGTCTCGAGTGTGCTCGGTTCACCCAGAACCCTAGGCATCTCCAGAATCACAGACAGCACCTCTAGGGAGGGGCTGTTTATTCCATCATCACACTGGTTTTCTTGGATTGTATGCTTTGTGAGGTTAAACAAGTTACTATCCCTCATCTTTATTTGAGATGCACTGGACATTGAAGAAAGTGGGAAAAACCACTAGATCATTCAGATATGATCTAAATCAAATCCCTTATGATTATACAGTGGAAGTGATAAATACATTTAAGGGACTAGATTTGATAGAGTGCCTGATGAACTATGGATGGAGGTTCATGACATTGCACAGGAGACAGGGATCAAGACCATCCCCATGGAAAAGAAATGCAAAAAAGCGAAATGGCTATCTGAAGAGGCCTTACAAATGGCTGTGAAAAGAAGAGAAGCAAAAAGCAAAGGAGAAAAGGAAAAATACCCATTTGAATGCAGCATTCCAAAGAATAGCAAGGAGAGATAAGAAAGCTTTCCTCAGTGATCAGTGCAAAGAAATAGAGGAAAACAACAGAATAGGAAAGACTAGAGATCTCTTCAAGAAAATTAGAGATATCAAGGGAACACTTCATGCAAAGATGGGCTCAATAAAGGACAGAAATGGTATGGACCTAACAGAAGCAGAAGATATTAAGAAGAGGTGGCAAGAATACACAGAAGAACTGTACAAAAAAGATTTTCACGACTCAGATAACCATGATGGTGTGATCACTCATCTAGAGCCAGACATCCTGGAATGAGAAGTCAAGTGGGCCTTAGGAAACATCACTACTAACAAAGCTAATGGAGGTGATGAAATTCCAGTTGAGCTATTTCAAATCCTAAAAGATGATGCTGTGAAAGTGCTGCACTCAATATGCCAGCAAATTTGGAAAACTCAGCAGTGGCCACAGGACTGGAAAAGGTCAGTGTTCATTCTAATCCCTAAGAAAGGCAATGGCAAAGAATGCTCAAACTACCACACAACTGCACTCATCTCACACACTAGTAAAGCAATGCTCAAAATTCTCCAAGCCAGGCTTTAGCAATATGTGAACTGTGAAACTTCAGATGTTCAAGCTGGTTTTAGAAAAGGCGGAGGAACCAGAGATCAAATTGCCAACATCCACTGGATCATGGAAAAAGCAAAAGACTTCCAGAAAAACATCTATTTATGCTTTATTGACTATGCCAAAGCCTTTGACTGTATGGATCACAATAAACTGTGGAAAATTCTGAAAGAGATGGGAATACCAGACCAACTTGTCTCTTGAGAAACCTGTATGCAGGTTAGGAAGCAACAGCTAGAACTGGACAGTTGGTCTCAGGACAAATAATTGTTCCACCTTGGAAGTTTAAGAGCCTCTCAGTTCAGTTCAGTTCAGTTCAGTCGCTCAGTCGTGTCCCACTCTTTGTGACCCCATGAATCACAGCATGCCAGGCCTCCCTGTCCATCACCAACTCCCGGAGTTCACTCAAACTCGTGTCCATCGAGTTGGTGATGCCATCCAGCCATCTCATTCTCTGTCGTCCCCGTCTCCTCCCAGCCCCAATCCCTCCCAGCATCAGACTCTTTTCCATTGAGTCAACTTGTCGCATGAGGTGGCCAAAGTATTGGAGTTTCAGCTTTAGCATCAGTCCTTCCAATGAACACCCAGGATTGATCTCCTTTAGATCCTCTAGACATATTCAAAATCCACTGGTTCAAATCCATACTAACTGCATGAGCTTGAGCAAATGTATTCAGAGTGTGGATTTCTTTGTCTGAAATGTGATCTTCCAGATTTCCTAGGTTTGTTTGGGGATTCCATGGAATCAGGTTTCTCTAGGGCCTTTCACAGGCCCTAGAGAAAATGCAAAGTCTCCCAGAAGTTGGTGGCCCTTCTCTTTCAAATACAACTGAATTCTTTTTCCTCTGACCTGGTCTGGGGAGAGATGAACTTCTGATAACACCCCCTTGCTGCTGTGTGACAAAAGCAAGTCAGCATCTCTCCAGGCCTTATTTTCCTTCTTTGTCAACAGAGGATGAAGTTTGGCGGGACTTGGGATTTCTGTGGGCTGTGCTGTTGTGACCTCCTCAGAGAAGGAGTCTCCCAAGGGAGGTGTGCAACAGTTTCCACTCCCTCCCAGTTTTATTCTTATCCCTCTACATGTGAGGTGTGGTGTGTGTGTGTGTGTGTGTACTCAATCCTGTCCAACTCCTTGAGACCCCATGGACTGTAGCCCACGAGGCTTCTCTGTCCATGGGATTTCCCAGGCAACAATACTGGAGTAGGTTGCCATTTCCTCCTCCAGGGATTCTTCCCGACCCAAGGATCGAACCTGTGTCTCCTGCATTGGCAGGCAGATTCTTTATCACTGAGATACCTGGGAAGCACTGGTTTTCTATTGCCTGTGGCCACAACACTGCCTACTTTGCCTGAAAGGCACAAGAAAGGAACACACTAGTGTCTCCTCCTCGCTGTATGCTCACACAGGAACCTCAGATGAAACTGTGAGAAAGGGGTCCTGAACTTCAGCTTCCACTTCAGTAACTCTTTAGTCCAAGGACACTCAAAGATAAGGAAGAAGCTACACTGGTATCAACCCACACTACTGCAGAAAGTCACCTACTCACCATTTCATCCGTATTTCATGACACGCATTTACTCTCTAGAGACTGACTAGGACCACAGATCAGACCCCAACCTTCTGCCACTTTGAGCAAGTTACCTGGCTTCTCTGGACTCCAGCGTCCATCTGTAAAAGAAAAATGATGAGAGAACTTGCCTCACAGGGTTGCTGTCAAGATTTTAAATGTTATACATGTGAAGGGCTTCCAGTGCCTGGCGTATAGGAAATGGGCTCACTGTTCTGTGTGTGGTTCTTTTTTATTTCACTGCTCTGCTCCAGAGTCTTTGCTGATGTCCAGCCAGCAGTTATAAGTAGTATGGCCCCTAAGTGAAAGAACTCACAGCCTCACAAAACAGACCTGCACATAGCTTACTTCTGTTTGTGATCAGTCTAGGTCTAGAGCTTCTAAGAGCTGACTCACTGGAAAAGACTCTGATGCTGGGAGGGATTGGGGGCAGGAGGAGAAGGGGACGACAGAGAATGAGATGGCTGGATGGCATCACCGACTCGATGGACGTGAGTTTGAGTGAACTCCGGGAGTTGGTGATGGACAGGGAGGCCTGGCGTGCTGTGATTCATGGGGTCGCAAAGAGTCGGACACGACTGAGCGACTGAGCTGAACTGAGAGCTTCTAGAGCTCTCGCCATGTGCTGAGCACTCTGTTGGGTGCTCAGGACATAAAGATGTACACACATGGTCCCTGAATCTATAGAGTCGGGGGAGTTGTGGGGAAGCCCATGTGAAATTGGGCTGCCTTGATTTGAATCCAAAGTGCCACTTGCTAACCATGTGTGTGACCTTGAGCATGTTCCTTAATCCCTGCCACCTTCCATTTTCTCATCAGCAAGACGAAGAAGCCAATGGCATTGACCTTGAGCTTTGGATTAGATGTGATGCATGAAGACAGCCCAGGACACAGACCCAAAGCAGCTCCTTCTGGGTACCTAGAGCAAAGTGTGGGGAATGCCATGAAGGCGATAGACCTCAGGGGCTATAGCAGCCCAGAGGAGGACCACCCAACTCAGACAGATGCGTAGGAGGTAACAGCGAGGCTTTCTGGAGGAGGGGGTCCTTGGGGTGACTGTCAATAAACCAGCCAGGGCTGACTAGATATGGCTTCGAAGAACACTCCAAGCAGAGAAATCACGAGATCAAGAATACTGTGCAGATAGAGTTTTTGGCAGAGTTCTCTCACCAAGTGACACCTGCAGGATAAAGCCACTCTCCTGCCTAGTTCAGGTCAGAGGAAGTAGAATTTTGAAGGTGAAAAACTTGAGTTTGAGCTAATTGCCCACGAGGGACCAGTCTAGATTCAATGGCTGAGCCAAATCTCCCAGACATGTTTGGGACACCGGACTCCAAAGAGGAGGATGGAAGGTCTGTCCCTGGAGTATGATCAGCCCTTCCCTTACTGTCTGCATTTGATGTGAAATTTGACATGAAATAGAGCCAGCTTGGCAAAGCCCATCTTGAATGGTTCAAAACTGAGTTAGGCTATATCCCTCCATGCTCTTCCTCAGAAGATCAAATTAGTACAGCGAGGAGACACAGTGTGAGGAAGGTCAGCCCATTCTTCATCTAAGAAATTAACAATGTTGAAAATTCTGGCAGCTTCTCTCCCGGCCCAGGAGAATCCTACGGACAGGCTACAATGCCAAGCACAATTACATTCTGCAGATACGCACCATGGGGGGCCAATGTTCAACATGCAAAGGACACCTTTAAAGGCAGAAATTAAATCTTCTGCAACAAACGACCCCAGGGAGCCAAGTCACCCCCAGACTCCTAGCCACTAAAGCTGTAAACTAAAAGTCACATAGGGGAAGCGGCGTTGGAGAGGTCAATGGGATACAAGCTTGTGTATTTCAAGGGAGTGATAGCTGCTCAGTCACGCCACACTCTTTGCGACCCCATGGACTGTAGCCTGCCAGGCCACAGTATACGGCTGTATATTCCATATACTGGCTCTATATATTCCATATACAGGCTCGGTATATGGAATTCTCCAGGCAAGAATACTGGAGTGGGTTGCCATTTCCTTCTCCAGGGTATTTCAGGGGAGCAGTGGACAAACTCAAGAAAACATAGGGAGGAAGATGAAAAGAATGACCAGTGCAGGAATGCTGAATGCCCCTCTGCTGCCCTTGGCTCAGCTTTAAGCATGCCCCTGTTTAGATAAAAACTGTCTCAATGTGCATTCACACAAGAGTTTTGCTTGTGCTTTGGTCGGTACATCCTTTCGCTGGTTCCTTGGTAAACTCAGCTTCAGAGTGTTAGGTGACCCAGGCATCTGCTTCCCTTGGCAGTAGTTCTGTATGGGTGAAAACCCTTAGTCCCTATGCTACCTGACTGTATAGACCAAACTTCAGGATGTAAGCAGTTTTCACCCCCAAACCTCCCTCTCTCCACAGGTCCCCCAGTGATCCCCCATACCCCGCACACCGCTTTTCCCATCATTACTGGTCTCATCACTAATAACCCCCTTCATCTCTGCTCTTCTATCAGCCCACAGTACAAATGAAATGACTTATAGGCAAGAAAGACATTCCAGACAGAGGTCAAGGTGTGGCTGAAGATGAGAACAAGGCTGACTTCGGGGCAGGTTGTGGGAGTCGGAGTGAGAGGGGATCACAGTAGGGGTTTATTTGTTGAACTAGCATCAAAGGTTCCTTCTTGTTTGGGAAGCAGTAAAGTTTGGGGTCGGGGGGGGGGGCTGTGGAAAGGCTGTGATCAGACACTGGTGAACCTTAAATAACAGGCTGTGAAGTTTGTACTTCTAACCTGAAGGCATCAGGGAACTTCAGAAGACTTTTCACCGAACGATCTTGTGTCATATCGAGTGAAGGGGGAGAGGAGTCATACACTGCACTGGTATAAAGTGTTGTTTTAGACACTAAGTCATGTAACTCTTTTGTGATCTCATGGACTGAGTCCACCAGGCTCCTCTGTCCATGGAATTTCCCAGGCAAGAATATTAGAGTGGATTGCCATTTCTTTCTCCAGGGGATCTTCTTGACCCAGGGATTGAATCCACATCTCCTGCATTGGCAGGTGGATTCTTTACCACTGAGCCACCTCGGAAGCCATGGTTTAAAGTACACGATGCTGAATAGAGGAAAATGTGAGCAGAACAAGCAAGAGATGAAGGGACCCAGAAAACATGGAAGGACAGCCATGCAGTGTAAGGAACGGCAGTCCCGCTCATGACTACGTGTCAGCTGGTATGTGCTGCACGTTCAGTAACGTGGTAAGTCCTTTATATATGTTCTCTCCTTTGGCCTCATTAATCCTCACAGTAGCCATGGGAGTTAGATGCCATTACCTGCGTTCTCCAGTGAGAACTGAGGCCCTTGGAGATTTAATCGTTTGAACAAGATGGCACAGCTCTGAGAGATGGAAGGGAGGTTCAAGTCTAGTCATTCTCTGACACCTGGAAGACTAATAGCAGGACCCCTCCAGGCTGCCTAGCAGGAGGCGTGGCCCTGAGCAGCCCCACGTGGACTGAATTTAGACAAGCTCGTCCTCTCCTAGCTGTTCATATAGAAATACGTGCTTGGTTAGCCTCCCGTCTGCAATTTCAGGTCAAAGTGAATTTTGTTTCCACATTCTCTTCTTTCGAGTTCCAACCCTTATCTCTGTCACTGGCTTTCAATTGGAAAGTGGCCCCAGAAACCTCCTTGGCCAAAGTCCCCTCTCTCCTTCTGCATGGGGGTGATGTGGTGATTTACTGGTTGGGGTTCCCTGTAGATGGTGAGCGGAGGGGACTTCTTGAAGGAGTCCATTAAAACCCAGTTACTGAGCCAAATGCAGTTATGTCTATCCCCTGAGGCTTTCTCTTCCTCACACCTGCAGCCATTTCTCATCCTGTCTCCGCCGTTGTTTGTCCCTCAGGCATCCTCTGCCCTCCCTCCATCCATTTTCAGCCAGTCCGGCGCTTGCCCTGAGGTGCAGAGTTCCCCACCTCACCCTGGATGTCACTCTTGCTTTGGGATAATTGCAACCCCAATATCTTACATCCTAGCCGTGAACATCCAAGGCTCTGCACTTCTTTCAAACCCAGCTGTCACTGTTTCCTCTCACACCTGGGTCTTACCATTTCCTCCCAATTGTCCCTTGTGAATTACTGATATTTCATGTGTAGCCACTCAATGAGATTGACTGAATGATGGTCGCTCAAAGATGTTCACAACCTAATCCCCCACTACCTGGCAATATATTACTTTACATGGTGAAGAGGGACTCTGCAGATATTGTTAAATTAAGGACCTTGATATGACAAGATTTTCTGAGCAACCCCAAGGTAATCACAATGGTCCTTTCAAATGGAAGAGAGAGGCAGGAAAGAGCGTGATGCAGTGTAAGGCCTGAAGATGTTGCCGCTGACACTGTAGATGGAAAACAGGGGATAAGCCAAGAAATCAGATCAGCTTCTAGAAAGTAGAAAAGACCAAGAAATGAGTTCCCTATTTTCTTGGGCTCCAAAATCACTGCAGATGGTGACTGCGACCATGAACTTAAAAGATGCTTCCTCCTTCAAAGGAAAGCTATGACAAACCTAGACAGCATATTAAAAAACAAGGACATCACTTTGCCGACAAAGGTTCATATAGTCAAAGCTAGGGTTTTTCCAGCAGTCACATGTGGATGGAAGAATTGGAGCATAAAGAAGGCTGAGTGCCAAAGAATTGATGCTTTTGAGTTGTGGTGCTGGAGTAGACTTTTGAGAGTTCCTTGGACTGCAAGGAGATCAAACCAGTCAATCCTAAAGGAAATCAACCCTGAATAATCATTGGAAGGTTATTATTATTCAACAATAATCAAGTTGAAGCTCCAATACTTTGGTCCCTGATTTGAAGAGTCAACTCATTGGAAAAGACCCTGATGCTGGGACAGATTGAAGGCAGGAGGAGAAGCGGGCGATTGAGGATGAGATGGTTAGATAGCATCACCGACTCGATAGATGTGAACTTGAGCAAACTCCAGGAGAGAGTGAAGGACAGGGAACTCTGGCACGTCAGTTTATGGGGTCACAGGGAGTCGAGTGTGACTTAGTGACTGAGCAACAACAACCAGAGCCTCTGGACAGAACGCAGAGATGAAGAAACTGAGGCCAAGACCTCCTGGGCCACCAAGGACGAGGGCAGGTCTTCCAAGCACCAACCAACACCTGAGTTCTTCTGTTCAACTTGACTTCTCTGGAGAGTTTGTTGAAAAATAAGTCTATTGTCTTAAAGAAGCTGAAGCCCTTAAGTCTTCTGGGGACCCTTCATGGAGCACAGATGCCTCTTCTTATTGAATTTATTCTACTATCGATACATATTTGCATATCTGCCTCCCAGGTCTGAGTGAAATGTTTTTTCCCAGGGTTTGGCATAGTAAGCAACAGCATTCAGTAAAGGCTGACTGAATAAGTGAATAATAGTAATATCCAGTGGATATTGCAAGTTTGGACTTCCCAGGTGGCTCAGTGGTAAAAGAATCCACCTGCCAATGCAGGAGATGCAAGAGACACAGTTTCAATCCCTGGGTTGGGCAGATCCCCTGGAGAAGGAAATGGTTACCCACTCCAGTATTCTTGCCTGGGAAATTCCATGGACGGAGGAGCCTGGTGGGCTATAGTCCATGGGGTCGCAAAAGATGGACGTGACTGAGCACTCACACACAGTTGCAAGTTTACTATATGCAAGGCACTCTTCACTTCATCCTCGCTGGCCCCAGGCTCCTGCTTTATAGTGGCTGGATGGACGAAGAGTTACGTAGACAGGGACATTGAATGGATGGGTGGATGGGTGGATGGGTGGATGGACAGATATTTGGATGGATAGCTGGATGCTCAGATAGGGGGAAATATATCTTACTACCTAGAAAGCTGGCTTTTTTTTTTTTTACCAAAGTATTGAATCTGATTGCAATCCTCCCACTTTTCTGTGAATAATAGTAAGCACAATCAACAGAGTAAAGAGCTGGAAATGCTTCTAAGATGATCTTGATCCAACCATAATTGGGATTAATGAGTTATAGACAAGAAAGTGCTTTAAAAATAAAATTTGGAGGAAATTTCATGAAGAAATAACAAGTGACTTGCTAGACTCCATCACAGTGTATGGGCTTCCCTGGTGGCTCTGCCTGCAATGCAGGAGACTCAAGTTTTATCCCTGGCTTGGGAAGATCCCCTGGAGAAGGGAATGACTACCACTCCAGTATTCTTGCCTGGAGAATCCCATGGACAGAGGAGCCTGATGGGCTACAGTCCAAGTATATACAAGCCTCATTTTAGGGCTTTTTTTTTCTTTTCAGTTTGATTTTGTGGCTTCCTTTAAAGTTGATTGTTTAACTGTTTCTCACAACATACAAGGATAATATTTTACTCGTTTTTGCATTTCTACTATAAAGCATAGAATCTGAAATATATTGTCAATAAAGAATGAATGAACTTAATTGCTCTCAGTACACATTTAAATATCGAGCGTTTATCAACTTGTCATTCTTTCAACAAATGCTGATTTTATAAAGCCTGCTGTCCTCCAGGTCCTGTCCTGCTCACCCTGAGGGAGGCACATGAGCCTTTCGAGGCCAGCATAACTACAGATGGGATGGGCTATATGCGGAGAAACTGAGAAATCAGGCCACACACTGAGCAGGTCCATTTGCACAGCAAACATCTATTGACCACCGACTACATGCCAGTGAGTGCTGCCGACTTTGTGAAGAGTCAGGGGTCACTTGTAGTCATTGGTGGGCTCTGTGTAAAATCAGAGCTGAGATGCAGAAAGAAAAGGGAGAGAATGTGTTGGTATCCAGTTGGAAAGTACCTAAACCTTTTCTCTCACAAATGCTAAGCTGTGTGCATCTCCATCATCTCTATCAAGTCCTATCTGATCTGATTTTCTAAGTCTCCGACTAAGAACATGGCAGAGATGGACCTGAGGAAACTGGAAAAACACCATCTGGAGCCCAGCTCTCCCTGCCAAGTGTGAAAGGGAGACAAGCCTGTGACAAGTTTATTCCTAAAAAATAATAGAAATGAATTTATATACAAAACAGAGATAGACTCACAGACATGCGAGTCGTGAGCCAACTTAACGATAACCAAAGGGGAGAGGGACTTTGACTATGGATTTTTAAACCTCTTGGACCAACGACAGAGATGGCGTTTTGCTGTTTTGTTTTATTTTTGGAAAAGTGACTTTTAAAAGTCTGAAAACCTGTTGTTCTTTCTTTCTGTAATGAATAGTACAGACCTTTTCTATAAAGGGTCTATGCTATTCTCTACCATTACTGCATGGTATGGATAACATGAATTCTGAGGTTAAAAGGACCTGATTCTGAGTCCTGGCTGTGCTACTGATTAAGTGTGTGATCTTGGACAAGGAAGTCTCTCTCGGGGCCTCAGTGTTCACATCTGCAAAATGGGAGGAATAATGTACCACTCGTATGGAGTTACAGTGAGAATTTGATGAAGTAACAAATGTAAAGGATGCTGGTCTATGCGTGGCATAGGGCAACCACTTAATGAATACCTGCCAGCTGGGGGACCGTAGACACTGGTTGGAGAGGCCAGCCAGCTATGACTGTTCTCCACTGGGTGCTCATGCACCCATTCATTCAATGAAATTTGTGTGTGTGCTGGTGCTTAGTCATGTCCGACTCTTTGCAACCCCGTGGACTGTAGCCCGCCAGAACCGTCTGTCTGGGGATTTTCTCCAGCCAGGAATACTGGAGTGTATTGCCAAATGCTCCTCCAGAGGATCTTCCCGACCCAGGGATCAAACTCACGTCTCCTGCATCACAGGCAGATTCTTTGCTGCTGAGCCACCAGGGAAGCCCTATTTCTTGAGCTTTATTGTATCTTTTCTAGGAACCAGGCACTGTTCTAAGAACTGAGGTCACAGCAGTGAAGAAAACAGAGTAGGAGCAAAAGTTCTTACCTTCAGGGAGCTTCTATTATACTGACGCTGTTTATCCTCGAAGTATGCCTCAGTTTCCTCATCTGTGACACAGTAACAAGGACTGAACTTTCCTCTCAGTGTTCTAAAGGAAATTCAGTTTTTAAATATGAAGCACTTCAAACAATATCTGGCACAGGTTAGGGGCTACGTAAGGATTTGCCTCCTAAATAATAGCTGTTGCTATTATTATTATTATCTTCTGTAATGCTAGCACCGGCTACAGAGCTAACTGTAAGGACTGTCATCTACCTTTTACAAAGAGGTTGAACAGTTTTATTAAAATGACACAATTTCTAAACTTGGAGCCAAAATTTGAGCAAAATCTGTCTCCAGAATTGATGTATTGAAAATTTACCCACTATAAACATCCCCGGCTCCTTCTCCACCTGCCCTTGAGAACAAACTTATTTTATATACATTGATTGAAGTGAAGTCTCTCAGTCGTGTCCGACTCTTTGTGACCCCATGGACTGTAGCCCACCAGGCTCCTCCGTCCATGGGATTCTCCAGGCAAGAGTACTGGAGTGGGTTGCCATTTCCTTCTCCAGGAGATCTTCCCAACCTAGGGATCGAACCCGGGTCTCCCACATTGGAGGCAGACGCTTTACCATCTGAGCCACCAGGGAAGCTCAATATACATTGATTAGTATAGACAATTATATCATATAGTTCCTTTCCCAGAGTCATTTACATTCTTCATAAGCGGGTTTTCCTGATCTTTTTCAGAGATGAATGGTATCATTATCTGTTCAGTCGCAAAGTCGTGTCTGACTCTTGATGACCCTGTGAAGTGCAGCTCACCAGGCTCCCCTGTCCTTCACCATCTCCCGGAGCTTGTTCAAACTCACGTGCAGTGAGCAAGTGATGCCACCCAATAGTCTCATCCTCTGCCCCCTCTTCTCCTTTTACCCTCATCTTTTCCAGATCAGGGTCTTTTCCAGTGAAGTGGCTCTTCACATCAGGAGGCCAAAAATTGTAGCTCCAGCTTCAGTATCAGTCCTTACAGTGAATATTCAGGTTGATTTCCTCTAGGATTGACTGGTTGATCTCTTTGAATTAGCAGAGCCTTTGGAACTTTGACTCCCAGGCTGACCTCATTAGCCCCATTTATGGATTAGGCAGACAATGTTAGATCCTGTAAAACAAGCAAAGAAGGGTGTATGGGATGGGGCAGCTTGCTTTGATTACCCATTTTGGACCACAGAAGCCTGTACAGTAGTGATTTTATTAAGTGTTTTAATATGAACCAGTGAGACAGCTTTGGAGTTCCAAAGTGCAGGCAGGGATAGGGTTTTGTTTTTGGTTTGGGGTTTTTTTTTGAAAAGTGACGTTTAGGAGTCTGAAAATCTATTGTCCTTTCTTTCTTCCAGTAATGAATAGTAAAGACCTTTTCTCTAAAGACAATTTGAAATCCCCTTTAATCTATAGATTAACACCACATTGGAAATTACTCTCTCTGATAAAAGTGACAAATAAGACAATGATCAATATCTTTTGTGTGGTGATGTTTCTCAAAGAATGAAGTTCAAAGTTAAAGCTGAAAACTTCAGAAGGGAAAATATACAAAATATATGAGAGGAAAGTTGAAAGATGAAGCGAAAAAATGGATTCATAAAATCTAGGCCAGGGTAGAAAATCAACCTAGACATATTTTATTTAAGCCTTTGAGCTTGTTTGGGTTGAATTCTAATGGCTTTGGATGTCTTCAAAAACAGCTAGAGATATTTATTCCAGAAGGGGATGCTTGGTGTGAATACAGGAATTCAGTGAGATCCGTTAATTATTTCAGTTCCTGAAGTCCTTGTTAGAGTGTCCAGGTTCTTCTGGGAAATGAGGCTCTCCTCCTGATTAGAATGTACCTGAGAAGCTTATTAAAACTATCGATTTCCTGACCATATTGGAACCGAACTGAATCAAAAGTCCAGGTGCAGGGGCAGGGGTTGGGGAGGAGCTTGGATTTTCGACGAGACCACAGGTGACTCTGAGGCAGGGAACTGCATTCTATTTCAGTCTTTCTTCTCTGGTCTAGTGGCCTGTTTTGTGGATGGGAAAGCTGAGCATAAGAAAAGGCAAGTTCAGCTCAGTTCAGTTCAGTTCAGTTGCTCAGTCGTAACTGACTCTCCACGACCCCATGAATCACAGCACGCCAGGCCTCCCTGTCCATCACCAACTCCCGGAGTTCACTCAAACTCATGTCCACAGAGTCAGTGATGCCATCCAGCCATCTCATTCTCCGTCGTCCCCTTCTTCTCCCACCCCCAACCTTTCCCAGCATCAGAGTCTTTTCCAGTGAGTCAACTCGTCGCATGAGGTGGCCAAACTATTGCAGTTTCAGCTTTAGCATCAGTCCCTCCAATGAACATTCAGGATTGATCTCCTCTAGAATGGACTGGTTGGATCTCCTTGCAGTCCAAGGGACTCTCAAGAGTCTTCTCCAGCACCACAGTTCAAAAGCACCGATTCTTCGGCGATCAGCTTTCTTCACAGTCCAACTCTCACATCCATACATGACCACAGGAAAAACCATAGCCTTGACTAGACGGACCTTGGTTGGCAAAGTAATGTCTCTGCTTTTTAATATGCTATCTAGGTTGGTCATAACTTTCCTTCCAAGGAGTAAGTGTCTTTTAATTTCATGGTTGCAATCAGCATCTGCAGTGATTTTGGAGCCCAAAAAAATAAAGTCTGACACTGTTTCCACTGTTTTTCCATCTATTTCCCATGAAGTGATGGGACCAGATGCCATGATCTTTGTTTTCTGAATGTTGAGCTTCAGGCCAACCTTTTCACTCTCCTCTTTCACTTTCATCAAGAGGCTTTTGAGTTCCTCTTCACTTTCTGCCATAAGGGTGGTGTTATCTGCATATCTGAGGTTATTGATATTTCTCCCAGCAATCTTGATTCCAGCTTGTGCTTCTTCCAGCCCAGTGTTCCTCATGATGTACTCTGCATATAAGTTAAATAAGCAAGGTGACAATGTACAGCCTTGACGCACTCCTTTTCCTATTTGGAACCAGTCTGTTGTTCCATGTACAGTTCTGACTGTTTCATCCTGACCTGCATACAGGTTTCTCAAGAGGCATGTCAGGTGGTCTGGTATTCCCATCTCTTTCAGAATGTTCCACAGTTTATTGTGATCCGCACAGTCAAAGGCTTTATAAATGTTTTTCTGGAACTCTCTTGCTTTCTCCATGATCCAGCGGATGTTGGCAATTTGATCTCTGGTGCCTCTGCCTTTTCTAAAACCTGCTTGGACATCTGGGAGTTCATGGTTCACATATTGCTGAAGCCTGGCTTGGAGAATTTTGAGCATGACTTTACTAGTGTGGGAGATGAGTGAAATTGTGCAGTAGTATGAGCATTCTTTGGCATTGCCTTTCTTTGGGATTGGAATGAAGACTGACCTCTTCCAGTCCTGTGGCCATTGCTGAGTTTTCCAAATTTGCTGGCATATTGAGTGCAGCATTTTCACAGCATCATCTTTCAAGATTTGAAATAGCTCAAGTGGAATTCCTTCACCTCCACTAGCTTTGTTCTTAGTGATGCTTTCTAAGGCCCACTTGACTTCACATTCCAAGATGTCTGGTTCCAGGTGAGTGATCATGCCATCGTGATTATCTTCATCGTGAGGATCTTTTTTGTACAGTTCTTCTGTGTATTCTTGCCACCTCTTCTTAATATCTTCTGCTTCTGTTAGGTCCATACCATTTCTGTCCTTTATCGAGCCCATCTTTGCATGAAATGTTCCCTTGGAATCTCTAATTTTCTTGAAGAGATCTCTTGTTTTTCCTATTCTGTTGTTTTCCTCCATTTCTTTGCATTGATCGCTGAGGAAGGCTTTATTATCTCTCCTTGCTATTCTTTGGAACTCTGTATTCAGATGCTTATATCTTTCCTTTTCTCCTTTGCTTTTCACGTCTCTTCTTTTCACTGCTATTTTTAAGGCCTCCTCAGACAGCCATTTTGCTTTTTTGCATTTCTTTTCCATGGGGATGATCTTGGTCCCTGTCTCCTGTACAATGTCACGAACCTCCGTCCATAGTTCATCAGGCACTCTATCAGATCTAGTTCCTTAAATCTATTTCTCACTTCCACTGTATAATCATAAGGGATTTGATTTAGGTCATATCTGAATGGTCTAGTGGTTTTCCCTACTTTCTTCAATTTAAGTCTGTATTTGGCAATAAGGAGTTCATGGTCTGAGCCACAGTCGGCTCCTGGTCTTGTTTTTGCTGACTGTATACAGCTTCTCCATCTTTGGCTGCAAAGAATATAATCAACTGATTTAACTCACCCTAAATTTTTTATTGTCATCTGCATATCTGAGGTTATTGATATTTCTCCCAGCAATCTTGATTCCAGCTTGTGCTTCTTCCAGCCCAGCGTTCCTCATGATGTACTCTGCATATAAGTTAAATAAGCAAGGTGACAATATACAACCTTGATGTACACCTTTTCCTATTTGGAACCAGTCTGTTGTTCCATGTCCAGTTCTAACTGTTGCTTCCTGACCTGCATACAGGTTTCTCAAGAGGTAGGTCAGGTGGTCTGGTATTTCCATCTCTTTCAGAATGTTCCACAGTTTATTGTGATTGACACAGTCAAAGGCTTTGGCATAGTCAATGAAGCAGAAATAGATGTTTTTCTGGAACTCTCTTGCTTTTTTGATGAGCCAGCGGATGTTGGCAATTTGATCTCTGGTGCCTCTGCCTTTTCTAAAACATGCTTGAACATCTGGGAGTTCACGGTTTACATACTGCTGAAGCCTGGCTTGGAGAATTTTGAGCATGACTTTACTAGTGTGTGAGATGAGTGCAACTGTGAGGTAGTTTGAGCATTCTTTGGCATTGCCTTTCTTTGGGATTGGAATGAAGACTGACCTCTTCCAGTCCTGTGGCCACTGCTGAGTTTTCCAAATGTGCTGGCATATTGAGTGCAGCACTTTCACAGCATCATCTTTCAAGACTTGAAATAGCTCAACTGGAATTCCATCACCTCCACTAGCTTTGTTAGTAGTGATGCTCTCTAAGGCCCACTTGACTTCACATTCCAAGATGTCTGGCTCTAGGTCAGTGATCACGTTATCGTGACTACCTTGGTCGTGAAGGTTGGCTTGAAGCTCAACATTCAGAAAACAAAGATCATGGCATCTGGTCCCATCACTTCATGGGAAATAGATGGAAAAACAGTGGAAACAGTGTCAGACTTTATTTTTTTGGGCTCCAAAATCACTGCAGATGCTGATTGCAGCCATGAAATTAAAAGACGCTTACTCCTTGGAAGGAAAAGTTATGACCAACCTTGATAGCATATTAAAAAGCAGAGACATTACTTTGCCAACCAAGGTCCGTCTAGTCAAGGCAATGGTTTTTCCCGTGGTCATGTATGGATGTGAGATTTGGACTGTGAAGAAAGCTGATCGCCGAAGAATCGATGCTTTTGAACTGTGGTGTTGAAGAAGACTCTTGAGAGTCCCTTGGACTGCAAGGAGATCCAACCAGTCCATTCTAGAGGAGATCAATCCTGAATGTTCATTGGAGGGACTGATGCTAAAGCTGAAACTGCAATACTTTGGCCACCTCATGCGACGAGTTGACTCACTGGAAAAGACTCTGATGCCGGGAAAGGTTGGGGGTGGGAGGAGAAGGGGACGACAGAGAATGAGATGGCTGGATGGCATCACCGACTCTGTGGACATGAGTTTGAGTGAACTCCGGGAGTTGGTGATGGACAGGGAGGCCTGGCATGCTGTGATTCATGGGGTCACAGAGAGTCGGACACGACTGAGCGACTGAACTGAACTGAAATTTTTTATGCTCAAATATACATAAAATTCACCATTTATCCCTGTCTAAGTGTGCAGATCCATGGCAAATTGAGTTCATTCACTCTGGAGTACAACCATTACTGCCATCCATCTCCATAACATTTCATCATCTCCATACCCATTCAGCAATAATTCCCACGCCGGGGGCTTCCCAGGTGGTCAGTGGTAAAGAATCTGCCTGCCATGCAGAAGAGGCAAGGGATGTGGGTTTAGCCTGTGGGTTGGGAAGATCCCCTGGAGAAGGAAATGGCAACCCACTCCAGTGTTCTTGACTGATAATTTCATGGACAAAGCAGCTCGGTGAGCTACAGTCAGTGAGGTCACAAAGAGTCCGACATGACTGAGCACACAGTGACCCCGCTGCCTTTCCGTCTCTGTGAATTTGACGATTCTAAGTATCATGTGTAAATGTAGTCATACAATATGTAACCTTTTGAGTCTGGCTTCTTTCACTTAGCATGATATCTTCAAGATTCATCCATGTTGACACATGTGTGCAAATTTTGTTTGTAAAGCTGAATAGCATTTCATTGCATACATGTATATGTCACATTTTGTTTATTCAGCCTTTCATCAGTTGGCATTGACTTTGGACTCTTAAACTTCTTGGACCAAGGACATGACATTTCACTTAGAAATCTTTATTCTTCCATCTTCTTCATAAGGTTGCTAGATTTAACAAATAAAAATGCTTAGTTGAATTTCAGTTTAAAAAAAAATACACGTACATTTTGAGTGTATGTATGCCCTATACAACCCACTCCAGTGTTCTTGCCTGGAGAATCCTAGGGACGGGGGAGCCTGGTGGGCTGCCGTCTATGGGGTCGCACAGAGTCGGACACGACTGAAGCGACTTAGCAGCAGCAGCATGCCCTATACACTATTTGAGACATACTAAAAGCCATTAATTGTTTATCTGAAATTCAAATTTAACTGTGAGTCTTGTATTTTATTTGGCAACTCCCTGGTCCACAGTCAATAAAACCACAAGTCAGGATATTCCTATCTACTTGGAACCTTGAGTTGCCAGAATTCTTGCTTTTGAAACTTATCTTAATCAAGATTAATATGAAGCAAGCAAAAGCACAGTATAAGCAAGCAATCTTTGTACACGTCTTCTCTGGTTCCAAAGCTTTGTCTGATACGTCACACCATCTCTTTAATCCTGCAACCACCATCTCTGTTTTCTAGATAAGGGAACTGAAACTTGTACCTGGGGAGTTCCTAAACTCAAACAGGTGGTAAAAATCAGAGGTTTGGCTCAAATCCAAGACTCCCAGACTTCAAATCCAGTCCATGTTTAATTTTATTTTTCATTTTAAGTATAGAAATACAATAGGCTTTGAAAGAACATGTACTCATTCACTGCTGGAGGAAATAAAAGTGATACAACTCCTAGAGAGAGAAATTTGGTAATAGTTAACAAAATAACGTAAGCATAAAGCATGTGTCCATCAACCTAACAATCCCACATTTAGGAACTTACCCCAAATATACTTTTTCAACAGTATAAAAACATATATGAATGAAATTTCATTTATTTATAATTAAAAATACTGGAAACTACTTAAATGTCCAAATATAGGATATTGGTTGAATAAACTGTAAGACATAGACAATGGAGTACTATACAGCTGGAAAAAAGAATGAGGAGGAGCTCTAAGAACTGATATGGGATGAGTTCCAGGAAATAGTGTTAAATGATGAAAGGAACATGCAAAAAATATATATATCCTTTGTGTAAAAAGGAAGAGGAATTAATAAACATATATCTGTTTATCTTTACAAAAAGAAACCCAGGAAGGATAAAGCAGAATGTACTGATATTGGGTGTGGGAGAACAGGGTGGAGGAAACGCAGGAGTAAGAGACAGTCCTCTGAGTTCACTTTCTACATATTTTAAAAATAATCTTAAATCAAGGAGGGTGGGATGGAGGAAAGAAAACCTGAAACAGAAAATAAAGTGAAATAATTAAAGCCAAATACATTTAACATGAATACCCAAACCGCACTGATGGGCTGAAGGAGGCGGATAACTCATTTGAATAACTCATTGTCATGTCACTCATTTGACATGACACAGCATGTCACAGTTTTGAATGGGCTGAGGATACGGGAACAACTGAATTCCTATTGGTAGGTATGCTTTGCTCAGTGGCACAAGTAAAACCACTTAAAAACTACTTTTAGGATGTGTAATAGGATTGAGCCAATGACTAGTGTGTCGTTGAGGTTGTCAGTATCAGGGTTCTCACTAGGGAAGAAAGGAAATTTAAATATGGGACAGGGATTGGCTGAAGCAGATATGATATACATATACAATGGAATATTACTTTGCCATAAAAAATGAAATCTTGTCATTTGCAGCAACATGGACAGACCTAGAGAATATCATACTAACTGAAATAAATCAGACAGAGAAAGACAAATACTACATGATATCTCTTGTATGTGGAACCTAAAAAGTAATAGGAATCAATTTATATACAAATTAGAAATAGACTCACAGACATAGACAACAAACTTATGGTAACCAAAGGGGAGAGGAAGAGAGGAGAGACAAATTAGGAATACGAGATTAACAGATATAAACTACCACACATAAAATAAATAAGCAATAAAATATTACTGTATAGCACAGAGAAGATACCCAATATCTGATAATAACCCATAATGGAATATAATCTGCTTAAAAAAATGAATCACTATGCAGTATATCTGAAACTAAATAATACTGTAAATCAATTATATTTCCATTTTTAAAAGTGGAATAATTAAACAAATACGGAATGGGAAAAAGCAAAAGCCACCACCCGGATTGGACTCAGAGGTTTTAGTCAGTGCACACTCTCCTTCCCCAAATGAACGTGTGTGTGTGTGTGTGTGTGTGTGTGTGTGTGTGTGTGACTGTACACATGTATGTGTATGTATGTATGTCAGTGGTATGCAGAGACAGCTGTAGTCGCTCAAGAGATCTCATTCTTAAATCTCCAGACAGCCTGTGAGCCCATTGCTAGAACAACTGCTATTAAAATCAAATTATATAAACCTCACATTAAATGAATTACATTAAAAATAAAGGTAACAAATACGGGAAACTCCTAACACCTTCATTATTTCACTACATTTTACTCTATGCTCTTGATGTTATTTACATTTACTGTTAGCCTTTTCCCAACTCCACATTCAGTGAAAACACCACATTGGTAGCTTAAAATTGGCTGCAGTGGGACTATTTATAGCACTGAAATCAATAATCACTAAAAAGCAAAGTCTTGCGTGTTTGTTTGTAAATCTGGTTGTGAAATATGTACCAAGATATATTGAGTTTGTGTATGTGTAAGTATGCATTCATTTTTTTTTCCTGTTCATATGACTTCAACTTTAAAAATTCACATCTAAGAACTGATGGAAGACAATCTTTGTTCACTTGGCCTTCATGGTCCGCCCCAGCCCTTTGGAGCATTCATTCTGGAAGAGGAGAGCTTTGCTTATTTTGTGAATCGATTTAATTAGGACAGAGTCTGCCATGAGATGGGTAGTTGATAACCATTTGCCAAATAAATGAAAAGACAAATAAGTGACTAATAATTGTCACTTAAAAGTTCAAAGGGGTGCCTGATTCATTATAGTTATATATATAATGATAAGCCTACCAAAGAATCCCAAGCTTCTAGCCAAATGTGAGTTTAACAGACCGCTCTCTCCAGGAGTATAAATAGAATGCCACACGAATTCACAGTCTTCCAAGCTCAGACTGGTGTGTCCCAACCTCTCTCCCCACCAGTGCTGGGGAGACTAGGTACAAGGGCCTGTTGTGATCACTGCCAAATCTCCAGCTCCATGTATTAGGCCTTTAATTATGAAAATGGGATTTCTTCCAGAAATTCTCAAGAATGAATTTGAGCCTTTTCCCCGTTTGGATCGGCACATTATTACTCGTGTCAGCACTTACATACACAGCCATCATACTTAACTAACATCAACGTGTCTTTAGTTTATTGACTACACCAAAGCCTTGACTGTATGGATCACAACAAACTGTGGAAAATTCTCAACGGGATGGGAATACCAGAACACTTTATCTGCCTCCTGAGAAATCCATCTGCAGGTCAAGAAACAACAGTTAGAACTGGACATGGAACAATGGACTGATTCCAAATTGGGGAAGGAGTACATCAAGGCTGTATATTGTCACCCTGTTTATTTAATTTACATGCAGAGTACATCGTTCAAAATGCTGGACTGGATGAATCACAAGCTGGAATCAAGATTGCCGGGAGAAATATCAATAGCATCAGATACACAGATGACATCACCCTTATGGCAGAAAGTGAAGAGGAACAAAGGAGCCTCTTGATGAAAGTGAAAGAGGAGTGTGAAAAGGCTGGCTTAAAACTCAGTATTCAAAAAGAGAAGATCGTGGCATCTGGTCTCATCACTTCGTGGCAAATAGATGGGGAAACAATGGAAACAGTGACAGACTTTATTTTGGGGGCTCCAAAATCACTGCAGATGGTGACTACAGCCATGAAATTAAAAGATGCTTTCTCTTTGGAAGAAAAACTGTGACAAACCTAGATAGCATATTAAAAAGCAGAGACATTACTTTGTCAATAAAGGTCCGTCTAGTCAAAGCTACAGTTTTTCCAGTAGTCATGTATGGATGTGAGAGTTGGACCCTAAAGAAAGCTGAATGCTGAAGAACTGATGTTTTGAACTGTGGTGTTGGAGAAGACCCTTGAGAATCTCTTGGACTGCAAGGAGATCCAACCAGTCTCCATCCTAAAAGAAATCAGTCCTGAATATTCATTGGAAGGACTGATGCTGAAGCTGAAGCTCCAATACTTTCACCACCTGTTGCAAAGAGCTGACTCATTGGAAAAGACCCTGAGGCTGGGAAAGATTGAAGGCAGGAGGAGAAGGGGACAACAGAGGATGAGATGGTTGGATGGCATCACCAACTCAATGGCCATGAGTTTGAGCAAGCTCCAGGAGTTGGTGATGGACAGGGAAGCCTGGTGTGCTGCAGTCTACGGGGTGACAAAGAGTCAGACACAGCTGAGCAACTGAACTGAACTGATGTGACTTTAAATAAGTCAAAGGAAATTATTCATAGAAAACAAAAAGTTGAAAACCCAAATATTCAAATCCAGTGAATAATACTTTTGAAATCAAAGAGATTATTCCATGAAAACTAAAGTTGCCGAAAGCACAATTGGCTGGCTGGAGAGTCAGCCAGGTCAGGTAAAATAGGAGACTCACCTAATGATGTTACAGTCCACAGTCTACTTAGGAATTCAGCCTTCTCTGGACATGGGCTGCACTGCAACCCTGAACTGTGAATCTCTAGCCAGTCATGTGTATTCCCTCCCTGTTTGAAGATAGCTCTGACCTCTGATTTTTATTCCCTGTCACATCCTTTGCAAATCCTTCAAAATGTCACATCCTCCCCAAGTATCCTGGTGACCTCATCCATCACTTTGATCCTGAACTTCTTCCCATTTGAGAGGGACCCAGACACCATGCTCCACTTGATGTCATAGGCTTGTCTCCTTTTCCCACTTGGAGGAGAAAGCTGCGCTCCAGCTGGTGGTTTTCCAGTTGCCCAGGAGAATGAACATGAGCTCTTGCATTATGATCAGGAAGAACTGGACTGTTTGGTCCTAGAGATGGAGATAAGAATGTCGTGTCCTGAGGAACCTGACCTGAAGATGTCATGTTTGATTGGATTCTCCAGAGTAGCCTTGACTCTCCAGCACCCTGTACACAACCAGCTCAGTCACTTACCTTCTGGCCCCGAAAAGCTAGAGTCTGAGCCTCTCTGGGATGTATAAAGCTAAATGTGCCTCACCACCAGAGGATTTATTTCTTCTGAAAAATCTGGTCTGGTCTGCATTAAAAATTTACAATCCTGCACCTTGTGTGCTGCTGCTGCTGCTAAATCACGTCAGTCGTGTCTGACTCTGTGTGACCCTATAGACGGAAGCCCACCAGGCTCCCCCATCCCTGGGATTCTCCAGGCAAGAACACTGGAATGGGTTGCCATTTCCTTCTCCAATGTGTGAAAGTGAAAAGTGAAAGTGAAGTCGCTCTGTCGTGTCCGACCCTTAGCGACCCCACGGACTGCAGCCTACCAGGTTCCTCCATCCATGGGATTTTCTAGGCAAGAGTACTGGAGTGGCTTGCCATTGCCTTCTCCGCTGCATCTTGTGTAACTGACCTCATTTCTTAAGCACTAATAGCCTCAGCCACGTCATGCATGAGTCGGTCCCTATTCCCCCTGCCAGCCCCATCCCCTCCTTCCTGTCCTGAGTCACTTCACAGTGGTTCCAACACTGAAGGGCTCCAAGCCCCAAGAACTTCTCTCTAGTCATTAGGCTTCTCTACTCACCACAGGAAGGAAGATCAACGAAGAGTCTGTGATCCCTTGATGACAGTGATTTTCATAACTTGCTGGATCCCTCTGATAGGATAGTGAGATGGCTACTGAGGAGGTAAAGGGACAATCCTAAAACCAGACAGACCCAGCTTCTGCATTTGGCTTGCTGAAAAAAACGAGCACAGGGAAGCCTCAAGTCTTAGTGCCCCCATGGTTTCATACCTAAATGAAGGCAGCAGCACTACTTTTAAAAGTTAAATGAGGCAACGAAAGTGAAATCACTTCTTACAGTGCAACAGCTACACAAAAACATAAGATTATTGCTATTTTTCAATCCATGCACTTCCAGCTTCTCCTACACAGTGTGATTCTTCTATCCACATTCAGAACCACTAACCAATCCTTGACCTCTTCAGTTTGCAAAAGCTGCAGATACGTCCATTAGAAGACAGATGGGGATGATCAGAGACAAGACTTCAAAGGGGAAACGCTAGCGCCGTCATCATTCTGGTCCTGGTATGATTTCAGGAGACGTGCTTCCTTCCTGCCCATAAGGTCCCAGCAATTGCTTTCAGGTTCCCTTCACAGAATGGTTATAACTTGATCCCCGATTTGGCTGCTCTTGTCAGTGATAACCATCTATGTCATCTGTAATATATTGAAACCTGCTGAATCTCCCACCACCACCTACTCTTGGAATAGGAAAAAGAACTAAGCACATCGCCAACACATGTGACCAAGTAAGAGGCAGGAAATATGGGAACCATCAATGAACGCTTCCTCCGTACATTCCTCCACCTACTTTACAGTGACGTGGAGAGATACAAATTAAAAATATTGATGAACATTTATTAGTGCCTCCAATATGACACTGTTTCTCTTAGCCCCTGTGTTATCAGTCAGGATTCTCTAGAGAAATCAAACTCAACGAGACAGATAGATAGATATAAAGAAGTCCATAGAAGTGTATATACATATATATTATTATATAATATAATATATACGTAGAGATAATGTACATATATAATAAATATGTACATTATCTCTATGTATACATGTGTGCTAGTCACTCAGTCGTGTCTGACTCTCTGCAACCCCATGGCTGTAGCCCGCCAGGCTCCTCTGTCTCTGGAATTCTTCAGGCAAGAATACTGGAGTGGGTTTCCATTTTCCTTCCACATATATATGTGTATGAAAGTGAAAGTATAAGTCACTCAGTCATGTCCAACTCTTTGTGACCCAAGGACTGTAGCCCACCAGGCAACTGTGTCCATGGAACTCACCAGGCAAGAATACTGGAGTGGGTAGCCATTCTACAGAAGATCTTCCTGACCCAGGGATTGAACCCAGATATTCTACTTTGCAGGCAGATTCTTTTACCACCTGAGCCACCAGGGAAGCCCTGTATATGTGAGTATGTGTGTGTATATGTATAGACTTAAGGAATCAGCTCATGTGATTGGAGGCTGCTAAGTCCATTATCTGTAGGGCAACCTGGCAAGCTGGAAATCCCATGAAGATTTCTATTACACTTTTGAGGCAGAATTCCTTCTCAAAACACCTCAGTTTTTGCTCTCAAGGCTTTACTTGGATGGGATGAGGGCTACCCATAATACTGAAGCTAATCTCCCTTACTTAAAAATCAATTGATTATAGATGGTAATCCAGACCAGTGTTCGACCAAACAGTTAACACCATAGCCAGGTTTAGATAGACTGAACACCACTTCTGTAAGGATGGCTATACTAGGCCCATTAGAGTAAGGAAACTGAAGCCCTGAACATTAGATCATTTATCCAAGGTCAAATCATTAATGAAAGGGGGAAATAGAGCTTGACCCCTGATGAAGGTCACTCTCTCTACTCCAGCACATTACAATATGGAGAGACAAATGAACTTGTAAAGTAAGCGAACTATAAGAATGATCCTAGGGAAAAAGTATGGCTGATAATAACAATTTATTTCCTAAATGGCATATTGGTAGAAAAAAGAGTTTGACCAGAGTTGCTGTAATGTTTGTGTTCTTTAGCCTCTTGCTACCCAATTTAATCTCCAGACCTGCAGCATCACTTGGGAGCTCGTTAGAAATGCAGAATCTCAGGTTCCATGCAAGACCTGCAGCTTCAGAAGAATCATTTACCAAGACCCTCGGGTGTATTTGTTTTCTATTTCTATGTAACAAACTATCATAAACATTTTTCTTAATTTTGTAAAAATTAAGAAAATTTTAATTTTCTTTCTTTCTTAATTTTTTAACTTATTTCTTTAATTTTCTTTCTTAATTTTTAAAAATTGGAGTAGAGTTGATTTACAATGCTGTGCTAGTTTCAGGTATATAACAAAGTGATTCAGTTATACATGTACACGTATCTTAGTGAGTGAAAAGGAGACCCATTTGTCAGCTCCCAGTCCTGCAGGTCAAAAACTGGGGTGGGATGGGGTACAGGGTCGGCTAAATTTCATGCTCAGTCTTCTAAGCCCCAGATCAAGGTATTGGCCAGACCACTCGTATGTGAGGGTCCTGAGGAAGAGTGTGCTTCAAGCCGATTCAGATTGTTGGCAGAATTCATTTTCTTGCAATTTTCTCTTCCCTGCTGGCTCTAACCCGGGGTCCACTCAGCATTTGCACTTCTCCTCTGATGGCCTCCTTCAAATTCAAAGCAGCAGCAGCAGCACGTTGACTCCTTCTCATCCATGGAATCTCTCTGACATGTGTGTTGCCACCAACGAGCCAGAAGATGCCCTCTGCTTTCAGGGGCTTCTGTGTTGAGATGAAGGCTTCCCTGGCAGCTCGGTGGTAAAGAACCCGCCGGCAATGCAGGAAACACAGGTTCAATCCCTGGGTTGGGAAGAATCCCCTGCAGAAGGAAATAGCAACCCACTCCAGTATTCTTGCCTGGAGAATCCCATGGACAGAGGAGCCTGAAGGGCTACAGTCCATGGGGTCGGAAAGAGTCAGATACAACTGAGCAACCAAGCAAGAAAAATGATCAGATAAGCCTCCCCACTCCCCAGATAACCCCCATCTCCTCGGATCAACTGTGCCACGTTCTAAAACACAGTCACCAGAGAGAGATTTCCTCCCATCCACGGGTTCCAGGGATTAGCCTGTATGATATGTGCTTTTCCCAACACCTCAAGGCTTTCTCCGTTCTCAGTGAAAACTGACCGGGCACTCCACACATTTAACTCATTTCTGCTGTGATTTCCCTGGAGGCGTAGCAGATACCGCAGATTACAAGGCTGCCCCTCTGCCCTTCAGACACCAATCACAAGTCCAGGTTGTACTTCTGAACAACTGACTGTGAATGGGAGGTTCTCCCCAGGTTCAGTTCATTTTCTAGAGCAGCTCACAGAGCTCAGATTTTAAAAAATGTATTTTGTTTACTACTAAATTCACAACCAGTTTATCATGAAGGGGTATAACTCCGGAACAGCCAGATGGGAGAAACGCACAGGGCGAACTATGAGTAAACACATCTCGTTTTAGATTACGCTTGCATTACTTCATTTCACTCTTCAAACAGTTCACATGTGGTCATGGATACACCCCTTCCGAAGAGGAAGAAACTGAGACTCAGGGCCACGCCGTTCTTGCCAAGGTTACAGGAACAAGGTCAAATGCATGGAACAGCTGACACTTGAACTCCTGATTAAAAGCCACGCATACAAATGGCACATTTTCCTGCCTCTCCCGGGTTGAACAATGCTCTGTTGTTTATAAGTGCCACATCTTCTCTATCCACTCCTCTGTGGGTGGACATTTCGGGTGCTTCCACGTACTGGCTGTTGTAAATAGTGCTGAAATGAACATTGGGGTGCATGTAGCTTTTGGAATTATTGTCTTCTTAGGGTATAAGCCTAGGAGTGGGATTGCTGGGTCATACAGTAATTCTTTTTTTTAGTTTTGTAAGGAGCCTTCACACTGTTCTCCATAGTGGCTGCACCAATCCACATTCCCACCAACAGTGTAAGAGGGTTCCCTTTCCTCCACACCTTCTCCAGCATTTATTGTTTGTAGATTTTTTGATGATGGCCACTCTGACTGGCGTGAGCTGATGTGGTGGTTTTGATGTGCATTTCTCTAATAATTAGTGGTACTGCGTATCTTTTCACGTGCTTCTTGGCCATCCATATATCTTCTTTGGAGAAATGTCTTTTTAGGTATTCTGTCCATTTCTTGATTTTTTTTTAATATTGAGCTGCATGAGCTGTTTGTATAGACTGTCATACAGAGCGAAATAAGTCAGAAAGAGAAAACAAATATTGTATGCTAATGAATGTATGTGGAATCTAGAAAAATGGTACAGATGAAACCATTTGCAAAGCAGAAATAGAGTCACAGATGCAGAGAACAAACGTGTGGACACCAAGCGGGGAAAGGAGGAGTGGAGAGTGGGATGAACTGGGAGACTGGGATTGACATATATACTATTGATACTAGGGACAAAATAGGCAACTAATGAGCACCTACTGTATAGCACAGGGGACTCTACTCAGTTCTCTGTAGTCACCTAAATGAGAAGGTAACCCAAAAAAGAGGGGATGTATGTAGACACATAGTTGCTTCACTTTGCTGTACAACAGAAACAAACACAATATTCTGAAGCAAGTATATTCCAATAAAAATTTTTTTAGTCAAGTATGCTTCCTTCCTCTCTCCTTCCTCCAAATAATACTCCTACACACTTAGACATTACTTTGCCATCAAAGGTCCATCTAGTCAAGGCTATGGTTTTTCCAGTAGTCATGTACAGATGTGAGAGTTGGACTATAAAAAAAGCTGAGCACCTAAGAGCTGATGCCTTTAAACTGTGGTGTTGGAGAAGCCTCTTAGGAGTCCCTTGGACTGCAAGGAGATCCAACCAGTCCATCCTAAAGGAAATCAGTCCTGAATATTCATTAGAAGGACTGATGCTGAAGCTGAAGCTCCAATATTTTGGCCACCTGATGCGAAGAACTGATTCATTGGAAAAGACCCTGATGCTGGGAAAGATCGAAGGCAGGAGGAAAAGGGGACAACAGAGGATGAAATGGCTGGATGGCATCACCGACTCAATGGACATGAGTTTGAGCATGTCCATTGGTGATGGATAGGAGTTGGTGATGGATAGGGAGGCCTGCCATGCTGCAGTCCATGAGGTTGCAAAGAGTCAGACACGCCTGAGCGACTGAACTGAACTGACAACTTAGGGAGACTGGTTTTCCTGGATTATTAGAAAAGAAACTCTGGTATTATTTTTGTGTGACATGTAAAAGACTAACAGAATAATTAAATGATCCAGTGTTTGGTGAGTCACTTGCTCTGGTGAATAAGACTGACTCTCATCTCTGTCCCCACTGAAGTGGAATGTCAACAGTCAGCAGACAGAGCCCTGAAGGAGCTAACTGCTGTTGTTTAGTTGCTAAGTCAAGTACGACTCTTTTGCGACCCCATGGACTGTAGCCCACCAGGCTCCTCTGTCCATGGGATTTTCCAGGCAAGAACACTGGCGTGAGCTGCCATTTCCTTCTCCAGGGGATCTTCCTGACCCAGGAATTGAACCCACGTCTCCTGCCTCATCTCCTGCATTGTAGGTGGATTCTTTATGGCTCCAAGCAATAGTGAGGGATTCTAACCTAGTCTTGGAAGCTCATAAAATCCTTCCAGTATGACTTGCAATTTATGGGAGTCAATTTAAAGACAAGGCACTTAAATAGCAATTTTGAGGAGATATTTTTGAATGGAGGTACTTGCCTCTTAAATCCTTCACATCGTACCCTGGGATTTGGGTAAGCATACCATGAGTCTATGCCTAGAGAAAAGAACACCTGCCTTGGAGGAAAGTTTAGAATCTAGAATTCAGGTTTCAACTGGGCATCTGCATTTGTCAAGGGCAATGCCATGTGCTACCTCTGAGCCTCAGGTTTTGGAAAACCCTGGTTGGTAAATTAACTTTATGATTCTTCTGTTCAAGAATTCTCCCCTGGAGACAGCAGTAAGGTGTAAAAAAGAGCTTATGGAAGGAGGGGACCAAATACCTGGAAACCATATCTTGGAAACCATCCCAGCCCTGGTGGCCACTGGCTCTGCTCTCAGTCTGCCTGCCTGGGTAGAGAGCTGAATCTGTTATTGAGCAGAAGCCGAGAAAGCTAGCAGCATTAGAGTGGGCCAAACATAGGAGGTCTGGAGGAACTCTGCTCTTGACCACTGTCTACGTGACCCTAACTTGGACCTGGAGGGTGACTGGGTTGAGTGGTGGTGCGGATCTCTACTGGTTCTGGGACTCTAGTCCTGCTGAAAACACTGAGCCGGACCCCTCAGTGCCCACCACCGGCCACTTGCTCCTTTGACATTTTAACAGCCCAAGTGGAAAATTCTTAGGGACCCAGTTACGAAGAATGGTGAGCCATGTCATCAAGTTAAATGATGCCACCTCCATGCTTTGTTTCATCTAGAAGTTTCTTAAAGTCTGCTTTTTCTGAAGAGCCTGAACAGCTGGCCACCAGATGCCAGTCTGCAACCCTTGTTGTGTTGTGTTGGCAGCTGATATCCGGGATGATTTAATGGCCAACCTCACTTAAGTTGGTGCATAGTTACTTCCAGGCTGAACTTTTATTATCACATGGCATTTAAATCTAAGACTAAGGAAGGCTTAATAAAAAGAGGACAAAAGTGGGTCAGGAAAATAGTCCCAAGGGTAGGATGTCTGGAGCCAATGTAAGTTTTAAGAATTTTTGGCTTGGGATCGTGTGCCTGGATAAGTAAACAAACGAGAAAAAAAAATACAAAAATAAGGCTGGATTACAAATAACTATTCAAAACAAGTACTAAATTGCAGTACATTTCAAGACGTTCTAAAGTTTATCAAACATACACCCTTGGTACAAAGAACTGAAGACAACACGAGGCATATGAGAATATCAATAAATAGTCATAATTTTCACCTTACTACTGCAGCATTCAATTTTCTGAAGCACACACAGAAGCTGAAGAATCAGAATTCTCAAAACAATTGCAGACTTTTTAAAATCAACTTCATTTAGATATAATTCACATTGCAACCATCTATGTGTATGGTTTGATGTGCCATGACAATTGTCTACCATTGTAGTC
Source organism: Moschus berezovskii (assembly GCF_049115385.1). NCBI lineage: Eukaryota > Metazoa > Chordata > Mammalia > Artiodactyla > Moschidae > Moschus > Moschus berezovskii. Next base: position 119,860,615 of record NC_142464.1, read on the forward strand.
GCCTTCAAGACACAAGATGTTCCTATTACGCCCAAAATTTTCCACCCCGGGTTTTCAGGAAACTACTAATCTGTTTTGTGACAATAGTTGATTTGCTATTCTAGAATATTTTATAAATGGAATCATACAGTATACTCTCTTTCATATCTGGCTTCTTTGGTTGAGCCTAAAGAGTCAGACACGACTGAGCGACTGAACTGAACTGAACTGTCTTTTTGAATGTCATCCATGCTGTTACATGTATCTGGCCTTTATTATTTTTCCCCAGTAATATTCCATTGTATGTGCTCAGTCTCTCAGTCATGTCTGACTCTTTGCGACCCCATAAACTGTAGACTGCTAAGCTCCTCTGCCCATGGAATTTTCCAGGCAAGAATACTGGAGTGGGGTGCCATTTCCTATTCCAGGGGATCAAACCCGTGTCTCCTGCATCTCCTGCATTAGCAGGCAGATTCTTGACCACTAGCACCACCTGGGAAACCCTTCCATTGTATGAATTTAACACAACTAGTTTATTCCTTCACGTGTTGATGGTCATTTGAAATATTTCCAGTTTTATTGTTGAGCAGTAGTCTACGCTATGGACATACTCGGAATTGTTCATCCACTTCCTCATAGATGGATATTTTGTTTCCAGATTTTTGGCTATCATAAACTAGGTTACTATGAATATTCCTGCATTTACTACTTGTAGGTATATTTTTTCATTTATCTTGGGCAAATAACCTAGCAATGGAATTGCTGAGTTTTATAATAAACCTATAGTTCACTTTTTATACAAAGCTCCCAACTAGTTCTCTGAAGTGTTTGTTTGGGTTTCCCAGGTGGGCAGGGGTAAAGAATCCACCTGCCAAGCAGGAGACTTTGGTTCCATCAATCCCTGGGTCAGAAAGATCTCCTGGAGAAGGAAATGGCAACCTGCTCCAGGATTGTGGCCTGAATAATTTCATGGACAGAGGAGCCTGGCAGCCCCAGTCCATGAGGTCACAAGAGAGTTAAACACGACTGAGCACACGGGCACAACAGCTTCATTTGCTCCACACACCTGTCAGCTCTTGGCATCCTGCATCCTTGACACGTTTGACATGATAAGGGTATGTAATGTTACCTCCCTATATGTTTAATTTTCATTTCCCTGGTGACATGAGCTTTTAAGACCTTTCCAGACAGGAAGAGAGACTGCCTGGACTCAAGTGCAAAGAAAGAAGCTCATGAATAGAGTTACCATATATTCCAGTGTGCCTAGGACAGTCATGGTTTATACCAAGTGTCCTGGTGTATAATTACTAACAGCACACCTGTATTAACTCAGGTTGCCAAAACAGAATACCATGTCCTGGGTGGCTTAAACAACAGCACTTTATTCCTTACAGCTCTGAAGACCAGGAAATCCAAGATCAAGGTTTTGATCAATTTGCTTCCCCAGTGAAGCCTCTCTTTCTGGCTTTCAGATCACAACCTTCTCTCTGTGTTTTCATATGATGGAGAGAAAGAGACACAGGACGCAAGCTCTCTGATCCCACTGTGAGCATCCCACCTTCCTGACCTCAACTACACCCAACTACCTCCCATCTCCAAACACTAACACAGTGGGATTAGGGTTTCAGCATATGAATTTGAGAGAGGAGAAAGAGAAAGGGAAGTCACTCCATTGTGTCTGACTCTTCCGACCCCATGGACTGTAGCCCACCAGGCTCCTCCATCTATGGGATTCTCCAGGCAAGAATATTGGAGTGGGTTGTCACTCCCTTCTCCAGGGGATTTTCCAGACCCAGGGATTGAACCTGGGTCTCCCACATTGCAGGCAGACACTTTACCATCTGAGCCACCGGTGATTTGAGAGAGGGGGTTAAGCCATAACAGCCCTGTGTTTTGGGTTAAGTTTTGCTGTTACATGTGTGATGTAATCTTCTCTATCTCCTCACTAAACCTTTAGTAAACATATATTTCTCACCAATACATTTGAGGTTATAGCTGTGCATGTAAATGAGCTACCAAGAGAAGGAATTACTCAGCAAGACTCCATCACATTCATGCTGCAATTATTATAATCCTTGATAACATTACAAAGCTATTCTTTAGTTGCTAAGTTATGTCCAGCTCTTTTCGGACCCCATGGACTGTAGCACACCAGGCTCCTCCATCCATGGGATTCTCCAGGCAAGAGTACTGGAGTGGGATGTCATTTCCTTCTCCAGGGGATATTCTTGTCCCAGGGATCAAACCCAGGTTTCCTGCATTGGCAGGCAGGTTCTTTAACACTGACCCACCAGGGAAGCTCTAACATTAAAAGATACACAACACTATATATGTTATATTACTGAACTTTTAGCTTTCTGCCACTCTAGTATTTTCTTTTGAAGAGCAAAGCCATAAAGCACACAGCAAGTTTAAAGAACCACTATCATCAATGATTTAGGTCATATCTGAATGGTTTAGTGGTTTTCCCTACTTTCTTCAATTTCAGTCTGAAATTGATTATACAGTGGAAGTAAGAAATAGATTTAAGGGTCTAGATCTGATAGAAAGAGTGCCTGATGAACTCTGGACGGAGGTTCGTGACATTGTACAGGAGACAGGAATCAAGACCATCCCCATAGAAAAGAAATGCAAAAAAAGCAAAATGGCTGTCTGAGGAGGCCTTACAAATAGCTGTGAAAAGAAGAGAAGCGAAAAGTAAAGAAGGAAAGGAAAGATATAAGCATCTGAATGCAGAGTTCCAAAGAATTGCAAGGAGAGATAAGAAAGCCTTCCTCAGCGATCAATGCAAAGAAATAGAGGAAAACAACAGAATAGGAAAAACGAGAGATCTTTTCAAGAAAATTAGAGATACAAAGGGAACATTTCCTGCAAAGATGGGTTCGATAAAGGACAGAAATGGTATGGACCTAACAGAAGCAGAAGATATTAAGAAGAGGTGGCAAGAATACACAGAAGAACTGTACAAAAAAGATCTTCACGACGAAGATAGTCACGATGGCATGATCACTCACCTGGAACCAGACATCTTGGAATGTGAAGTCAAGTGGGCCTTAGAGAGCATCACGACGAACAAAGCTAGTGGAGGTGATGGAATTCCAGTTGAGCTATTTCAAATCCTGAAAGATGATGCTGTGAAAGTGCTGCACTCAATATGCCAGCAAATTTGGAAAACTCAGCAGTGGCCACAGGACTGGAAAAGGTCAGTCTTCATTCCAATCCCAAAGAAAGGCAATGCCAAAGAATGCCCAAACTACGGCACAATTGCACTCATCTCACACGCTAGTAAAGTCATGCTCAAAATTCTCCAAGCCAGGATTCAGCAATATGTGAATCGTGAACTTCCAAATGTTCAAGCAGGTTTTAGAAAAGGCAGAGGCACCATAGATCAAATTGCCAACATCTGCTGGATTATGGAGAAAGCAAGAGAGTTCCAGAAAAACATCTATTTCTGCTTCATTGACTATGCCAAGGCCTTTGACTGTGTGGATCACAATAAACTGTGGAAAATTCTGAAAGAGATGGGAAGACCAGACCACCTGACCTGCCTCTTGAGAAACCTGTATGCAGGTCAGGAAGCAACAGTCAGAACTGGACATGGAACAACAGACTGGTTCCAAATAGGAAAAGGAGTACGTCAAGGTTGTATATTGTCACCCTGCTTATTTAACTTATATGAAGAGTACATCATGAGGAACGCTGGGCTGGAAGAAGCACAAGCTGGAATCAAGATTGCTTGGAGAAATATCAATAACCTCAGATATGCAGATGACACCACCCTTATGGCAGAAAGTGAAGAGGAACTCAAAGGCCTTTTGATGAAAGTAAAAGAGGAGGGTGAAAAGCTTTGCTTGAACCTCAACATTCAGAAAACGAAGATCATGGCATCTGGTCCCATCACTTCTTGGGAAATAGATGGGGAAACAGTGGAAACAGTATCACACTTTATTTTTTTGGGCTCCAAAATCACTGCGGATGCTGATTGCAGCCATGAAATTAAAAGATGCTTACTCCTTGGAAGGAAAGTTATGACCAGCCTAGATAGCATATTAAAAAGCAGAGACATTACTTTGCCAACCAAGCTCCGTCTAGTCAAGGCTATGGTTTTTCCCGTGGTCATGTATGGATGTGAGAGTTGGACTGTGAAGAAAGCTGATCACCGAAGTATTGATGCTTTTGAACTGTGGTGTTGGAGAAGACTCTTGAGAGTCCCTTGGACTGCAAGGATATCCAACCAGTCCATTCTAGAGGAGATCAATCCTGGGTGTTCATTGGAAGGACTTATGCTAAAGCTGAAACTCCAATACTTTGGCCACTTCATGCGACGAGTTGACTCACTGGAAAAGACTCTGATGCTGGGAGCGATTGGGGGTAGGAGGAGATGGGGATGACAGAGAATGAGGTGGCCGGATCGCATCACCGACTCGATGGACATGAGTTTGAGTGAACTCCGGGAGTTGGTGATGGACAGGGAGGCCTTTCGTGTTGTGGTTCATGGGGTCGCTAAGAGTCGGACATGACTGAGCGACTGAACTGAACTGATTATCAATGAAAATATGTTGCTTCAAGTTATGGTCAACTCTGAAATAAATCTGAAGATTTATCCTAAAATTTTATCTTGACCTTTTGCAAACTGAAAGAATCACCCTCCACAATCAGGTACAAGTTTATCCATGAAAGCAAAATAAAAAGCCAAGCCTGGGATTCTGTCCATCCTTGAAACCAAACTCAAACAAAAATGTTTTCTTGACTCCTTTCCTACTTTCCTCTTTCATCCTGGCAATGACCTACCATCAGAATGAAATGATTTCAACTTCACACAGTCTTTCTCTTTCCTCTTAAGGTTCACAGTATGATAGCGTCCAGTCCCAAGCACTATATCTGATAGTACTCCACAGCTGTTTGAAAATGGGTGAAAGCACATATGCACACCTCCAACTTGCTTCGTAACTCTGAAAACATCCTCACAACATAACCTTCCAAATGGTTTCACCCTTATGTGGTTTCATTTGGCAGGTTTTTTTTTTTTTTGCATGCACATAAATACAAGGTATTATGTGAGTCACCATGGGAATAATAGAAAGTTACAATGAAGGTTAAGACATAATCCCAGCCTTCGAGAAACTTATACTTTGATGTGAAAAAAAGACACTCACATAAAGAAATATGACATGAAACAGAGAGTGATAAATATCCTGTTAGTGAGATAAATGACTGCAGCTTGGAAGCATTGAGTGTCACTGCAGGCAAGGCTTTGCTGGGGTGAAAAAACTATGCACACACCAAGTAGGGAATAAAGTAATGCTGTTTAATAGCTTTGCAAATGCCCATTCTTACCCTGGTCAAGGAGAAGCAAAGTTGATGTTTTCTCATGTGGAGTACTGAAGCACAAGGTTTTGCTTCAAATTCCTAATGAGCTCTTACACATTCCTCCTTCCACCCCCTCATCCACAAAGCCAAAGCCGAACCCACTTACTTAAGCAACTGCGTGGGACAAAAGTCTAACAAAGTGAAGGAATGGTGGACCCATCTCTGGGCAGATGACTTTTCTGTTATCACCTGGAAACAGGAACTTGAAAAACACACCCCTCACTGGGAGCAGAGGAAGTGAAAGAGTAAAACCGGAGAAGAGCCTCTGTCCAACTCTGAGGACAGAAGTCAGTCCCTGATCTATCACAGAATCAGAAGGGGGCTCAGACCAGAAAGCCCCAGTCTGTCAAGGCAATGTTTCCACCTACTACTTCACTGTGGCCAGCAAATTTCAGTTTTGGACCAATCAGACTGAGTCCTGGATCAACTTTTCTCCATTTGAGGGACACTAGACAGTACTCTTGCGTGGAAAATCCCATGGATGGAGGAGGCTGGTAGGCTGCAGTCCATGGGGTCACTAAGAGTCGAACACGACTGAGAGACTTCGCTTTCACTTTTCACTTTCATGCGTTGGAGACAGAAATGGCAACCCACTCCAGTGTTCTTGCCTAGAAATCCCAGGGACAGCAGAGCCTGGTGGGCTGCCGTCTATGGGGAAGCACAGAGTCGGGCGCAACTGAAGTGACTTAGCAGCAGCAGAAGCCTGTCTGAGAGAGGAAGCGAGAGTTTGAGCCTGAGATGGCAAGAGCGAACACAGACATTCTAGGAATCAGTGAACTAAAATGGACTGGAATGGGTGAATTTAACACAAATGACCATTATATCTACTGCTGTGGGCAGAAATCCCTTAGAAGAAATGGAGTAGCCATCATGGTCAACAAAAGAGTCCGAAATGCAGTACTTGGATGCAATCTCAAAAATGACAGAATGGTCTCTGTTCATTTCCAAGGCAAACCATTCAATATTACAGTAATCCAAGCCTATGCCCCAACCAGTAACGCTGAAGAAGCCGAAGTTGAACAGTTCTATGGAGACCTACAAGATCTTTTAGAACTAACATCCAAAAAAGATGTCTTTTTCATTATAAGGGACTGGAATGCAAAAGTAGGAAGTCAAGAAACACCTAGAGTAACAGGAAAATTTAGCCTTGGAGCACGGAATGAAGCAGGGCAAAGGCTAATAGAGTCTTGCCAAGAAACGCACTGGTCATAGCAAACACCCTCTTTCAACAACACAAGAGAAGACTCTACACATGGACATCAACAGATGGTCAACACCGAAATCAGATTGATTATACTCTTTGCAGCCAAAGATGGAGAGACTCTATACAGTTAGCAAAAACAAGACCAGGAGCCGACTGTGGTTCAGATATGAACCCCTTATTGCCAAATTCAGACTTAAATTGAAGAAACTAAGGAAAACCACTAGACCATTCAGGTATGACCTAAATCAAATCCCTTATGATTATACAGTGGAAATGAGAAATAATTTACGGGACTAGATCTGATAGAGTGCCTGATGAACTATGGACGGAGGTGCGTGACATTGTACAAGAGACAGGTTTCAAGACCATCCCCATGGAAAAGAAATGCAAAAAAGCAAAATGGCTGTCTGAGGAGGCCTTACAAATAGCTGTGAAAAGAAGAGAAGCGAAAAGCAAAGGAGAAAAGGAAGGATATAAGTATCCGAATGCAGAGTTTCAAAGAATAGCAAGGAGAGATAAGAAAGCCTTCCTCAGCGATCAATGCAAAGAAATAGAGGAAAACAACAGAATAGGAAAAACGAGAGATCTCTTCAAGAAAATTAGAGATACCAAGGGAACATTTCATGCAAAGACGGGCTCGATAAAGGACAGAAATGGTATGGACCTAACAGAAGCAGAAGATATTAAGAAGAGGTGGCCAGAATACACAGAAGAACTGTACAAAAAAGATCTTCATGACCAAGATAGTCACGATAACGTGATCACTGACCTAGAGCCAGACATCTTGGAATGTGAAGTCAAGTGAACCTTAGAAAGCATCACTACAAACAAACTAGTGGAGGTGATGGAATTCCAGTTGAGCTATTTCAAATCCTGAAAGATGATGCTGTGAAAGTGCTGCACTCAATATGCCAGCAAATTTGGAAAACTCAGCAGTGGCCACAGGACTGGAAAAGGTCAGTCTTCATTCCAATCCCAAAGAAAGGCAATGCCAAAGAATGCTCAAACTACTTCACAATTGCACTCATCTCACACGCTAGTAAAGTCATGCTCAAAATTCTCCAAGCCAGGATTCAGCAACACGTGAACTGTGAACTTCCAGATGTTCAAGCAGGTTTTAGAAAAGACAGAGGCACCATAGATCAAATTGCCAACATCTGCTGGATTATGGAGAAAGCAAGAGAGTTCCAGAAAAACATCTATTTCTGCTTCATTGACTATGCCAAGGCCTTTGACTGTGTGGATCACAACAAACTGTGGAAAATTCTGAAAGAGATGGGAAGACCAGACCACCTGACCTGCCTCTTGAGAAACCTGTATGCAGGTCAGGAAGCAACAGTCAGAACTGGACATGGAACAACAGACTGGTTCCAAATAGGAAAAGGAGTACGTCAAGGTTGTATATTGTCACCCTGCTTATTTAACTTATATGCAGAGTACATCATGAGGAACGCTGGGCTGGAAGAAGCACAAGCTGGAATCAGATTGCTGGGAGAAATATCAATAACCTCAGATATGCAGATGACACCACCCTTATGGCAGAAAGTGAAGAGGAACTCAAAAGCCTCTTGATGAAAGTGAAAGAAGAGAGTGAAAAAGTTGGCTTGAAGCTCAACATTCAGAAAACTAAGATCATGGCATCTGGTCCCATCACTTCATGGCAAATAGGTGGAGAAACAGTGGAAACAGTGTCAGACTTTATTTTTTTGGGCTCCAAAATCACTGCGGATGCTGATTGCCATCATGAAATTAAAAGACGCTTACTCCTTGGAAGGAAAGTTATGACCAACCTAGATAGCATATTAAAAATCAGAGACATTACTTTGCCAACAAAGGTCCGTCTAGTCAAAGCTATGGTTTTTCCAGTGGTCATGTATGGATGTGAGAGTTGGACTGTGAAGAAAGCTGATCGCCGAAGAATTGATGCTTTTGAACTGTGGTGCTGGAGAAGACTCTTGAGAGTCCCTTGGACTGCAAGGAGATCCAACCAGTTCATTCTAAAGGAGATCAATCCTGGGTGTTCATTGGAAGGACTGATGCTAAAGCTGAAACTCCAATACTTTGGCCACCTCATGCGAAGAGTTGACTCACTGGAAAAGACTCTGACGCTGGGAAAGGTTGGGGGTGGGAGGAGAAGGGGACGACAGAGAATGAGATGGCTGGATGGCATCACCAACTCTGTGGACATGAGTTTGAGTGAACTCCAGGAGTTCATGATGGACAGGGAGGCCTGGCGTGCTGTGATTCATGGGGTCGCAAAGAGTCGGACACGACTGAGTGACTGATCTGAACTGAAGAAAAAGAAGAGGGACTTCCCTGGTGGTCCAGTGGTTAAGACTTTGTGCTTCCACTGCAAGGGGGCATAGGTTTGATCACTGGTTGGGAATCTGAGACCCCATATGCCTCACATCATTGCCAAACCATTTTTTTATTTTTAAAAAAAGAAAGGAAGAGACTCCAGACCTATCTCTCTTTTTTTTTTTTTTTGGTAATTAATTTATTTTTTATTGGAGGCAAATTATTTTACAATATTATATTGGTTGGTTTTGCCATACATTGACATGAATTCGCCCCGGGTTTACATAAGTTCCCCCTCCTGAACCCCCCTCCCACCTCCCTCCTCCCTTTATCCTCCCTCTGGGAGACCTATCTCTTTTTAACATGGGATGACTCAGCATGAAAGCACCTGCCACACGATGGAAAGAGACTGCACCAGAACCTGACCATGCTGGCACTCTGATCCACCCTCCAGCTTCCAGAACTGTGAGAAAAGAAATATCTATTGTTTGAACCACCACTTTGTTATGGTAGCCCAAGCAGGCTAAGGGAGTACCATATATAACTAATATCACACAGACTGATTTGGGGCTTCCCTGGTGGCTTAGTGGTAAAGAGTCTGCCTGCAATTCAGGAGACCCAAGTTCTATTCCTGGCTCAGGAAGATCCCCTGGAGAAGGAAATGGATACCCACTCTAGTATTCTTGCCTGGAGAATTCCATGGACAGAGAAGACTAGCAGGCTATAGTCCATGGGATTGCAAACAGTTGGACACAACTGATGCTAAAGCTGAAACTCCAATACTTTGGCCACCTCATGCGAAGAGTTGACTCACTGGAAAAGACTCTGATGCTGGGAGGGATTGGGGGCCGGAGGAGAAGGGGATGACAGAGAATCAGATGGCTGGATGGCATCACCGACTCCATGGACATGAGTTTGAGTGAACTCCAGGAGTTGGTGATGGACAGGGAGGCCTGGCGTGCTGTGATTCAGGGGGTCGCAAAGAGTCGGACACAACTGAGCAACTGAACTGAACTGAACTGAAGCAACTAACACTTTCACAGATTTATTTTACCATTATGTCCCTCTCCAAGGAACATTTCAGAATATGACTTCATAGACAACAGTCCAGGGAGACATTGGGATGAATAAATTGCAATAAATAAGTGCCTTGGGATGTCATATTTTAGAGACATAATAAAGAAAGGACAATCAAGATATAATGATGGAGTGTTCTGGGAGATTAAAAGAAGGAGTAAAAACAATAACATGTGTTTAAAAGCCAGAGAACCTGAGCAGACTGTGGACTTGAAGACAGAACCAAGAAACTCAGGAGAAGTGAGTTTGAGGGAAAATAGTGAAGGACAGGGAAACCAGGGGTGTTGCAGTCCATGGGGTCGCCAAGAGTCAGGCATGACTCAGAGACTCAACAGCAACAACAGATTTGCTTTAGAGAGATTAAACCTGACAGCAACGTACTATCTCTATTAAATGAGATTTAGCAGGCATCAGAAAAAACAAGAACAATGCCGGGGGAGAGATCGGACTGGTTCTGCAGATTCTAAATGGTGAACGATCGACTCATGGAAGAAGAGACTGCCGAGGGAAGAAATTCAGGAGCCAAGTGAGGCACCTCCAAATGCGGTGATACAGGTGAGCCAGACATACGGAGGCCAGGGCGGGCAAACGAGACCACTTCCCATTTAAGGTAATTTTGAGGCAGATTCAAGACTATTTATACCTCCAACTGTTGATTTCCTGGTAACCTGACAACAGTCTTCATGAGTCATTTAGCCATTAATTGGATATTGATTCACAGAAGGGCAACCAACCAAGATGGTGACCTAATTGCAGTCATGTTGCCTGAAAAACAGTCAAAAAGAGCCAGAACCCTTGAATTTGGAAAAAGGAAGAGGGAGAGGTGGGGGAAGGGGAAGGCTGGGCATCGCCTTCAGTTCCTGTAAAAGCTTTTATGGGTGGAAAGTAGAGCAGGAACAGTCACTGTTCCTCAGAGGACTCTTCTATGCCTTGTGAAGGCATGGCTCCTTCCCCGGGGAATCATCAAGTGGAGTGGAGTAGCCATCTGCCAAGATTCTGCAGATGGATCATGAATAGTATGAGAGCGAATGAAAATACCCCCAGGGCTTCTTCCAAATCTGAGATCCTACATCTATTAATACAAATAAGCTGTCTCCTTTCCTAATTTGGACTATTTTCTCCAGGCTGATCTGCTACCTTATATCACCAAGAAAGCAAAACAAGGGCCTTCAGATTGGGTCCCCATGACCAAAACCCATAAAAGGTGAGCTGGAGACTTCAGGCTCAAAGAAGCATCTTCTGCTCCATCTGCACCTCTCATACCCAACAGTGACGAGCAGACAGTACACATCTGTGTACCACCCGATAATTTGGAGAAGAGCAGTATCTCCTATGTGTCTACACCTTGAAGTCAGGATTGAATTACATACAGTCAGCCCTCCATATCTATGGGTTCCACATCTGCTGATTCAATCAACCACAAATAGAAAAATAAATTTTTTTTTAATTTCAGAAAGTTCCCAAAAGCAAAATTTGAATTTGCTGGACACTAGCAAATGTTTACATAACATCTGCACTATATTTACAACTATATATATAGTATTTACATTGTGTTAGATATTGTAAGTATTCTGGAGATAATATAAAGTATACAGAAAAAATGTGGATAGGTTATATGCAAATTTTAATACTATGTCATTTTATTTTTATTTTTTTAAGGTGTCCTGCCTCTCTCTTTATTTTTTTTTAAATTTAATTTATTTTTTTTAATTTTACAATATTATATTGGTTGGTTTTGCCATACATTGACATGAATTTGCCCCAGGTGTACATGAGTTCCCCCTCCTGAACCCCCCCTCACCTCCCTCCTCCCTTTATCCTCCCTCTGGGTCATCCCCGCACACCAGCCCCGAGTATCCTGTAACATACACCGACCCTGAACTGCTGATTCATTTCACATATGACAACATACATGTTTCAATGTCATTCTCTCAAATCATCCCACCCTCACCCTCATTTCCAAAGAATGTTTGGAAAGCCAACCCCACCTTTAATAAGTCAACCCACATAAAGCACTTAACATGATGACTGGCACATGGTCACTCTCAGTAAATGTTAGCTGCTGTAAAAAAAAAAAAAGTTCTATGTCATTTTACGTAAGAGACTTCGGCATGCTCAGATTTTGGCATCCGGCAGGGTCCTGGAGTGATCTTTCCCGGTTGCTGAGATGGTAAAGAATCCACCTGCAATGCCAGAGACCTGGATTTGATCCCTGTGTTGGGAAGATCCCCTGGAGAAGGAAATGGCAGCCCACTCCAGTATTCTTGCCTGGAGACTTCCACGGACAGAAGAGCCTGACTGGCTACAGTCCATGGGGTCACAAAGACTGAACAACTAATTTACCAAGGTCCTGGAACCAGTCCCAATAGATACTGAGGGATGACTGTGTTTCCTACCACTCTCAATAAATAACATTTTATTTGGTCTCCAATCTCCAAACTTTAATAACCTCTTCCAAGAGGAAGACAAAGTTTCCCAACAATGTTCATTTCTCCTTTGGCCTCTTCCTCAACATCTTCACATGTATGATAAAACTCAGCAAAGGCTTGATTATAAAATCCAGATGAAGCCACCTGGGTTTCAGGATATAATTTGAAACTTGGCTGCTTTATGCACACAAAAGAAAAGAAACAAAGTCAACTATAAGAACACAAAGCTTAATAAATGAAAAATGTTCAAACTTTATATTCAGATAGGGAAATGAATGTTTTCCAAAGAAAACAATCTGCTGCCTCTAAGAGATTAGAGTGTCTTTCAGAGGTTATCAGTACTCATCTCCAGGGCAATAGGTACTAAGGAAAATACGTGATGTATGCATATTCTCTTTATTTGGCATGAAAAATGTGCTTTAACCAGCATTTAAAACTTCAGGTACTACAACGGGGCAATCTAAGTTCAAATCCCAGTTTTTCTATTTACTGGCTGTGTGACCTACAATTAGTCATGTAACCTCTCTGAACTCTAGGTTCCCAACCGTAAAATGAGACTAAAGTTGGTATCTACCTTATAGAATTGCTGAAAGAATGAAATAAGTTACCACATTTACAGAGCAATAAAGCAATTCCTAGTACATAGTTGGTGCTCAATGAATGTTTGTAATGATAACTGCTGTTGCTTTTAAATAGTAGAAGAGAAAAAGGTCTGACTTTTTTGAAGGAGTTTGTGGAATGAAGAAAGCCACATGTCTACTGGGAATTACTCAAAATACCTGAGGTAGAAACAAAATGTGTCCACTAGATCCTTCTGTACCTCTGTCTGGAGCAGTTCAAACCTGTTATAAAAAAATATTAAAAAAGGAAAAATATGGCCTGAGTAGAGGGTAATTTTCAGAAAAATTAGCTCTCATCTAGTATTAATGAGATATTCTCCCATTTCTACAGAGGAGCAGCCTAAAACAGTCAATGTCAGAAGGATGGCTTTGTTTGTGTACACACAGTAAAACCAATGTTTGGGTAATGGAGTTTATACCAGTTAGAAGCTAAGGAGAGGACTTAATTTGTAAATTGGAATTTATAACTTTCTTTATCCCCTGCTTTGAAGGTTGCTTGTAAAATCTGACAAGAAAGTATTGACAACTTTCTTAATAAATTCATATATTTTATTTTTTTTTATTTCTAAAAAAGAATTTTATTAAAAAAGCACAAATGCAAAGAAATGAACAGAGGAAAATGTATGCGTCGAACCTGGACTGGTCACTTATGATAATATACATGCTACAATTCCATTCTCCCCAATCATTCCACCTTGCAAGAGCAAGAAAGTGGGAAATAATGCTTAATATAAAAATAACTATCATATGTTGAGCACTTATTATTGTGTTAGGCCTTTCTGCATTTTTACATCTATCATCTCAAGTCTAAGAATCTTTCAAGATAGAGATGTGTATTAGAATAACTGATGCTAGCTAATCCTTACAAATTAACCCCCAAACTCAGTGGGGGAACTCAGTATAGATTTGTGTGCATGGTAAGTCACTTCAGCATGTTCAGCTCTTTGTGACCCATGGACTGTAGCCCGACAGGCTCCTCTGTCCATGGGGATTCTCATGGAGTGGGTTGCCATGCCCTCCTCCAGGGTCTCTTCCTAACCCAGGGATCAAACCAGCGTCTCCTAACGTCTCCTGCATTGGCAGTTGGGTTGCCATGCCCTCCTCCAGGGGTCTCTTCCTAACCCAGGGATCAAACCAGTGTCTCCTAATGTCTCCTGCATTGGCAGTTGGGTTCTTTACCACTAGGGCCACCTGGGAAGCCACCCCCCGCCCCCCAGTATACATTTGCATATTACTAAATAATGTCTGATGCAGGCCAGGTGACGCTCCTGGCTAGACTCTTCTAAGGGATGCCTTGCAGTGTGGGGTTCCTTTTATTATGGGGTTCCAGCACCTCTGAGTCTTTTGCTTCTTGCCCTATAGACAGGGGAGAGAGGAAGAATGTGGAGTAGGTATAGTGCAAGCAAGTGCAAGTTGCTCAGTCGTGTCTGACTATTTTCAACCCCATAGAATTCTCCAGGCCAGATTACTGGAGTGGGTAGCCTTTCCCTTCTCCAGGGGATCTTCCCAAGCCAGGGATCAAACCCAGGTCTCCCGCATGGCAGGCAGATTCTTTACCAGCTGAGCTATCAGGGAATATCAGTTTCTAACTACTGAAGCCCATAATTAATCTATATTACTTCTGCTTACACCCCATTGGTCAGAAATCAGTCACATGGTCAACTGTACTGCAAGGGAGGCTGGGAAATGGTCAGGAAAATGCAGACACTAGTAAATACTAAAAGTATCTGCCATGTAACTTAGCCTGTGGTCATGGAATATATTTCCTTCCCTCTCTTCAAACACAGAGCACACTTACCCCTCCTCAAAGGAAACAGTCTCAACTTCCATCTGGTCACTGCAGCCGGCTGAGAGTCCAGGTGTTCTGGGGTTCCGTGAATTTCTTGTTTTCAAATCCAGATAGGGCATCTTTCTTAATATGCATCTATTTGACTGTGCTGAGTCTTAGCTGTGGCAGGCAGGAAACTCTAGTCTTCAGTGCGGAATGTGGAAGCTTTAGTTGTGGCATTGGGATCGAGTGACCTGACCAGGGATCAAACCCTGGCCCCCTGTATTGGGAGCATGGAGTCTTAGCCACTAGTCCACTGGGGAAGTCCCATGGATGTGGCATCTCTTGATTCAGTGTCCTGTGAACGAAAAGCAAAGTGATGGAGAAACCAAAAGGCCAAGCGTGTTCTCTCTCTCACATACACACAACATAAATGGGATAACAGCAACAGAATAACCATAATAAAAATCCCATCCGGGGAAGGAAACACGGCAGAAACCACAGCGGTCACTGGTGCTGCACGTGGCCAGGCTGATATTCCCTCCCTCTACCTCACGGACAGAGAAGGGTCTGGAACCAGTCTTGGATCTGCTTTTTTGGGGAACTCCTCTGTCTGGTTTTCTCAATGGCCAGCAGTTCCTCCACCTCTAAGATGTGTGTTTAAGAGCCAGCCCTCCCTGCAGTCCACCTCTTATTTGTGGAAGAAGTTGTTTTCATTCTTTCATGACATTTTCCGTATAAGGTTATGGCTATTTTAGCAATATAAGTCCCTCAAAAAATTGTCAGACTCTTGCAAGCCATCAAATTTATGTACTGTCTCTCTGTTCCCTTTTATTTCTCTTTGTAACTTAGCTATTTCATTTCTGGGCTCATCTCGCTCTTGAAACATTTGCCAAATGCAAATAGTGGCCAACACACACAACTAATGATGCTTCCCCCATTTTCTCCTTCTAGAGCTACAAGGTTACTTGGCGCATATGATACCTTTCGAGCTGTGGCAGGTGTTAATTTCACCAAATCTGTTGTCACTGCAAAACACAGCATCTCATCTTTCCAGCATTTGGTATCAAATTAACAACTACTTCCTGACTATTAAGCCAATGCCACCAAGTTTAAGATTTTGCTGGCAACATCCTTTGTGCATTACCGATTTTGGTGGTTGTCAGGGGAAATAACTCTAGGTGCTGAGATAAATCACAATGATATCATAAACAGGTCTTGCTAAGTACCTTATACATGTTGTTGTCCAGTTGCCAAGTCATGTCCAACTTTGCAACCCCATGGGCTGCAGCACACCAGGCTCCCCTGTCCTCCACTGTCTCCCCGAGTTTGCTCGAATTCATGTCCATCCAACCTCTGCCGCCTTCATCTCCTTTTGCCTTCAGTCTTTCCCAGCACCAAGGTCTTTTCCAAATAGCTGTCTCTTTGCATCAGGTGGCCAAAGTATTGCAACTTTGGCTTCAGCATCAGTCCTTCCAGTGAACATTCAGGGTTGATTTCCTTTAGGACTGACTGATTTGATCTTCTTGCAATCCAAGGGATTCTCAAGAGTCTTCTCCAATACCACAATGTGAAAGCATCAATTCTTTGTCACACAACCTTCTTTAAGATGCTTATTAGTATTACTGAAAATGCAGTATTCAGTTCAGTTCAGTTCAGTCGCTCAATCGTGTCCAACTCTTTGCGACCCCAGGCCTCCCTGTCCATCACATTAGGGGTGTTATATGCAAATCAATTATTTGACTATACTTGTGTTTAATCTTTATTAATTAAAGAAACCAACACTTAAACAAATTGGGCTTCCCTGGTGACTCAGTGATAAAGAATCTGCCTGCAATGCAGGAGCTGCAGAAGCTGCAAGTTTGATCCCTGGTTCGGGAAGATCTCCCGGAGGAGGGCACGGCAACCCACTCCAGTATTCCTGCCTGGAGAATCCCCTGGACGGAGGAGCCTGGTGGCCTACAGTCCACAGAGTCACAAAGAGTCGGATATGACTGAAGGGGCAGAGAAGAAAGAAAGTAAGTAACACATCAGAGTTCATGTATCTGGGATAATTGATCCAAGTCCATGACACCACCTACGCTTGTGTCTCTGGATGGCTCCGCAGTATAAGCCAGAGCAAAAATATGTTCCACCATGTTCTCTGCTTCTATAGCAAAGGAAACCCGAGCATTCCCTGAAGTTGAAGATCCTTTCTCTCTTTGCATTATTTCAAGGCATTACCCTCTATCCATAGAATAATCAATGTTACTTAAGACAACTCAAGAACACACTGGAAAAATAATCTGTAGTTTTTGAAACAATGAATGAGGTTCTTGCCTTGAAATTTGTGTAAGTGTACACAGTGAGCTTACTTAATAGATCGTGCCTCTGTCAATATTTCTATCCTCTGCCAAATGGCTTGTTTATTTAATGAATGTTTTCTGTATTCATTTAGGGAATTTTATTATGTCATAAACATTCATCAAATCTGGCAAAGGTACACACTGTCCAATGTTTACTCTCTGTACAAGCTTCCACATATTAACTTTCCCTATGGGAACATAAATGCAAATCAGAATTGTCACAATCGTTACTTGATCTGAACCCATGCAATATTTTATTCATTCAGTAAATGTTTATTAAGCATTTGCCATATATCAGGTGCTAAGCAAGACATGCTTTTAGATAGACTATAAATATTTTTAAATCACCAATTTCAGTTGATCACACTTGAAGCTGGCTGAAATTTCAACTCACAAATGTGTGTGTGTGTGTGCGTGTGCACGTGTGTGTGTTTACTGGCAGTTGGGGAGGGGTGGTGAAAATAGTAAAAATTGCTAACATCGATTATAAGTCTAATGTCAGAAGATTTATTCAGCTACATGAATAGACTGCAAAGCAAATTTTCCTTCCCAGAGATGATAATTTTTCTGCAGAATGCAAATAGCATCATTTTAGATATTTTCCCCTCTGAGTAAAATACGGTGTACACTAATTTAAATTTTCAAGCAGCTGCATTAGGGAGAAACTGTGTGGAAATAATTGCCAGTAAAAGTGATGTTTAAACACAATTTCACTAGCATCACTGTTCCATAAATAGGGACCTAAAGTTTCCCGTGTGCTATTTGCTTCCAATGAAGTGATACCACTTGGTCTTAAGGCATCACTTTAAAAGGCAAAAACCACTTGAAGGAACATGGTGAGGAGAGCAATGGATAAAAGAGAGAAATAGAACCGTTTAGATATCCGAAACCCTCGCTTTTCATTTGCCTCAGCCTGGGGTTTGCAGGACGTCACCCACTCCCACTCATTCCTAACAAGAGTATATATTAAGCTCTTTGAAATGTGAGTATTATGGGAAGGATCGCAGTTGCTTTAAATTATAGAAGTTGGCAAGTGCCTGGGAGGAGCAGGAGGTTGTTTAAACCGAGAAAGACAGTTGCAAAACTTTGTACAACAGTATGAGCTCCAGGCTTCAAAAGTATCCTCACGCGCGGACCAGCACTTTATTTTTCACCAAGCAATTTTTTGAGTTGTTTTGAAGCTGCTTCAAATAATAAACACATATTTCTGCTGGAAACATTGTTTAATGGTTTCTGAATTCATGGGACAAGAGAAGCAAGAAAGCCTCATGCTTTGGTGGAAGGTTTGATGTCAGCAATGCCTAGAAAAGGTAAGCTTCCCTTTTCACTGCGTTTTTTCCCCACCCCTCTCTTATTGGCTTTCATCAGCAATATTTACTGAAAGGGTTTAAGACAGCTACTTGTAGGGAAATGGGGAACTTGTAGAAAGTATGTCAACAAATGATAAGTCAGAGGTTGGAAATCCTCAGCTGTAGTGTTTTCTCCTACTTTCTATTCCGCTTGTCACAGGAACCTCTGTGAACCATTTTGAGTCTATGAAAAATGCCATTTCTCTCAGAAATTGTGTGCGGGTCTTCAAAGTCTCCAATCTGATGTGCCTAGCATTTGCCAGTGTGCTGCCGGGCTCACGCATTGCCAAGGTCAGAGTGCCTATGTTTTCTTATCCCGTTATAGGCAATTTAACTTCCGAAACTGTGATCTTGTTATTAACTCAGAAATCTTTCCCATGGAAGATTGTAACATTAGTCCAGAAATTCTCTGAAGTTTGTGTACTCTGAATTCTTATAAGCTTGTTCTGCAGCCTACGTTTTTTAAAAGTTAAATAAATCATTTGACTTCTCTTTTGGAGTGACACAAAAGGACTGTTACAGATATTATGTCCTGGGCAGGGAGAAAGAGTTCAACTCAAAATCTGTGAAGTCGCGGTTAACAGGCAATGCTATGGACTGAATCGGGTGGCTGGGTCTTCTTGGCTGTGCCTCAGAAGCAGGTAGGAGGCAGAGAGGTTATGACAGTCCTGTTTTTCTGTGCCAGGGTCATAGGAGAAGCATCTTGTAGCCTTAGATGAAGGGGAACCTAAGAGATGTGTGTTTCTGTTTCCTTGAGAAAGTCTGTGATATCAGTCTTGCCATCGTTTCAAAAGAGAGTTGCAGGTGCAAAAAAAATAGATACAGCGAAAAAGAGATTTGCAAACGTGCCCCCCGCATGCAGGTTGAGATTTCATCAGAGCTCACATGCATTCCTCATGCACACACATGAACTTGCATGCAGAGGTTAGAAAACCCGTGCATTTGCTGGAGTCTGAGTATTTTGGGACACCAAGGCGACCTCGATCTGTGAAACCCACTGCTGGCCAAAACTGATCAGGCCTGGGTGAGAAAGTGGGGTGCTACCCGGGAGCCCTGGCTCTCGGCAAAGGGCTCTACTCGGGTACCAGCGGTTGATCTGTTTCTGGAAAGCTTTTCCTTCTGCGTCAAATTCTAATGACATGAAGTGGATTACAGCGGCTTCCCCTGCCTTTTGGGGTTCTTGGGGATGGGAGAGAGATTAAGATCAGACGGAAGGACAGGGATTGTAGAAAAACTGAGAAGGCAGCTCCATCAGCTCAGCGTATTCCTTTTCTCCGTCCACGTTGGTGAGTGGAGGCAGTCGGACCCCCGCCTTGCCCCTTCACTGTCCGGTTCCTTCCCGGACTTTCTCTGCTTCCCTCTCCCCGTCCTGGGCGACCCACGCGAGCCACGCAGCCTCCAGAGGGGGAACGGTGGGTTGGACAGACAGGCTAGCATCTCCTCCTTCTCCGTCCTCTCCGACCATTCCCAGGCCAGTTGGGGAAGCCCCCGCCCTATTTGGAGGGGGTCTCCAGGACCCCACCCCGTGACCTCATCGCAGGCTGCCGGAGAGCTGGGATGGCCAGGGGCTGCGTGGCGCCTGAGTGCACCCCGGGGATGGGTGCGGCCACGCGTGCAGCGCGCACGAGGGACTCGCCCGGGTATGGACGCGCACTTCCCATCTCGGGCTCCCACAGAGGCTGGCGGCGTTTCTGGAAGCCAGAGCCCCCAGGCCCCGCCTCTGGGTCCCGAGGAGGCCCCAAAGAGGACCAAAACAAAAAGGCAATTAGAGTTGCTAATGAAGCCCCAAGCCAGATGACTCATCTGGGGCGCAGCCACAGGGGGCGGGAGTCGGGGTGTGGGGCTTTGTGATGAAACCTGGAAAAGACGGGTCAGGGTTGTCCCCAAAAAGGATGCTGAGGTGTGGCCCAGTGTGACCTAATCGTGCCTCCTCACCTCACAGAGGCTGGAACAGAGGCCACATCTGTGAGGGGCGAGAGCGTTAACTAATGAACTGCCGGAGTGCAATCCCAGGCCGTCTGAGCCTTGAAAAGCATTGGAACCAGACTTAGAAACCAGGTTGCCAGCTACAGCCGCACACCCCGAGTCCGTGGATCCGAACCTGGGAAGCCCCAGACTCGGGACTCAACCCCTAGGGCACCTGGGGAGGAAACACTGTTGCAACTCAGTAGACCTTGATTATGTGTCCAGGAGCACCAGAAGCTTTGCCAAGGCTCTTTGAACTTGGCCCTTGATGGAGACACCAAGTGGTAACAGCTTAGAAGGTTTATGGAAAACTTAAGAGGGGCTTTGTAAATCAGCCTGCTGAAATCAAAGAGAGCTTCTAGTTGTATTTGAACTAGACCTTGACGGAGGAGTAAAATATCATGGGAGAGGCCATAGGGTCAAGAGCATCTAGGCAGAAGCCAACAAGCAAAGAGAGATTAAAGGTCATGGCTGCTCCCAGGGAGGTGGTGAGGCTCTGTTTCCCCAAGTGTTTTTCAGGTCAGTTTCATGGATCATTAATAAGAAGATAACCAAAAGTACCTCCTAGTCAGGCAAATTTGGGAAAGCATAAAACTATACACCGCAGAGGACCAAAACTCAGGCTGTAGGGTCACAAACATGTGACTTCAAATCCCAACTCCACCCCTTAACTTCCCTGTAAACTTGGACCCAGATTGCTCCATCTGTCAAGTGAGGACAATTATCTGCATCCTTATGAGGACACTTGGTGGATTTAATTAGAATGTTAATGAAAAAGGCCTACTATCAAAGTGTCTGGCAAAGTCATGGGGCCAAAGTGTCTGGCCCCATGAATGTTAGTTATTCTGACTAGCTATTAGATGCTACTTTCTTTGCTACAGGAATTCTCACATGTTTTAGTTCCTTGGTTTGTCCTCTATCTTTCCATGAGTGGGTCATTAGAATCTAATGCTTTCTAACTCATTAGAATATGAAACCACTTCTTTTTTTTTTTTTTGTCCCCAAAGAGTGTCACACATGGGGAACTCGGAATGCATGCTGGAATATGGTTGGGTTGGCCCAAGGAGTTGAGGCTACCATGGCCTGCAAGCCCATGAAGTCTTCCAAGATTTAATTGAAATTTATCAGTCTTCACCTGTCACTGCATGAATGCCACCCTATTTCAATGAAACAGAAACCCCCAAACTGAGATTCTCCTATCAAAAAAATTGAGGTTTTTCTCCTTAAAACTATTGTCAATTTTTATAAGGAAGAGAAAAATAAGAGCAAAGCAAATTCTTTAACTTTCACACCCAAAAGGCCAACCTCTGCCTCTGGTTTGAGGGCTTGCATGTGGTGGGCAAAGGCAAGGGCATAAGCTAGAATAAAACATGATCCCATCTTCAAGGAGCCATCAGTCAGACTGTTGTTCAGTCACTAAGTTGTGTCTGACTCTTTGGGACCCCATGGATTGCAGCACATCAGGTTTTATCATCTCCCAGAGTTTGCTCAAACTCATGACCATTGAGTCAATGACTGTCAATCAGGTAGAGAAAATAAAGTATGTGTTCTCATTTCTAAAATGTGAAATTAGGTTTTCAGTTACGAATATAGGAGGGTCTCAGAGTGAATTCTGCAAAAGGGAGACCTCAAGTCTCTGGAATGATCAGAGCAATAGGTAACTTTCTTTGACATTTACCAAGTGTGAGAAACTGTGCTAAGTACTTTGCAGTGATAACTCACGTGCACTGTATAAGGCTACAAAGTGGGTGTGGACTTGCCATTTCACAGATGAACAAACTAAGCCCTAGAGAAAGGCAGGAATCTGCCTGAAGTCTTCCAGGAAGTAGAGTATAGTCTCAAACTCAAGTCCATCTGATTCTCTGTATCCCTCACCCAGGAAAGAATTTTCAGAGGAGATAATGTGTCACTTGGCCTTGAAGGATGGATACAGATTAATGGGAGGGAAATTTCAGGCAGTGAGAAGAAAATTAACAAAGTCATGAAAGAGAATAGTATGGGGAGTGTCAGAAAATCCACCTTGTGGAACAAAGGGTGTGCATAGAAAGAAGAGGGAAATGAGCTCAGAAGCCTTGGTTAGATCTTAAAAGTTTTCATTGTCTGCGTATTCAGTCGTGTTTGACTCTTTGCAACCCCATAGACTGTAGCCCACCAACTTCCTCTGTCCATGGGATTCTCCCGGCAAGAATACTGGAGTGGATTGCCATTTCCTCCTCCAGATGATCTTCCTGACCCAGGGATCAAACCCTTATCTCTTGAGTCTCCTGCATTGGCAGGTGGATTCTTTACCATTTTGGCACCTACAAGAACAAAAATTGTTTGTTTGGTGAAGGATGTTAACTAGACTTACTGTGGTGAGTATTTCACAATACATACAAATGTTGAATCACTATGTTGTACACCTAAAGCTAATAGAATGTTCTATGTTAACTGTATCTGAATTAAAAAACAGGAAAAAAAAATAAGAAAATTCTAAAAAAGAAAAAAAAAAAGAGTAGTTAGCTAGAAAATGCCCAAAAAGACATTTTTAAAAAATGTAGGCAAATGCTGTTATAGAAATGTGCAATTAATAAAAATTTATGTTATTTTCTGGGGGAAAAAAAGACTTGGTTGGAAAAAAATAAGATTTGGTTGGAATCAGATCATAGAAAGCCTTGAATGCCAAACCACAAAGTTTGGATTTCTTTAATAGAGGTATCATTAAAACTTTGTAAACAAGAAAGCAACAGCCTGGCAGTGCTTTAGAGCAAAGAACTGAAGATGATTAATCAGTCTGTGCAGCAGGGCACAGAGGAAACTTCCACTTACTAGGAAGCCATGTTTGTCCAGGTGGAGACAGCAGTTGTTTTCTCCCATAATCCCTAAGGGATGCGGATGCTCGTCAGACCCAGGCTCCTAATCCTGCTACCCAAAGCCATGACCACCACAGTGATCTTTCCAAACAATGACCTTGAGGCCTCACTACATCCAGATTTAACCCTTACAAAGACGGGGGGTCGGTGGGGGGATGGAAGGAGCTAGAGGGGCAGGCGGACCTCTGAGGACCTTCTCAGCTTTCAGATTCCATGGAGCTAAAAACTCTGAGCGCTTTTATAGACATCATTACCCACACATTTCACCATTCAATCACAAGTTTCCAGACTTGTTCCTATCAAACAGGCCTGTTTCCAAAAGAACTTGAGAGTCTACAAAGTTTTTATGAGTTTACAGCTATAGCAATTGCATAATAATGAGATTGGCATGCAGGGATTACTGGAGGGTATATTTTCATATGTTCCTTCAGGAGAAATTTTTATCCATCTTCTTGGCTGTCTGCCTTTTGCAAAAATTCAGCTGTCCTCCCCTTGTGTCTGAGAACACTTACTGCGGTACGATACCATCCCAGAATCTTGTGGGGGTTTGGGTTTGTTTTGCTGTTTTTTTTTTTTCCTGTGCTGAGTCTTTGTTGCTGTGTGGGTTTTTCTCTAGTTGCAGTGAGCAGGGGCTACACTTCAGCTGCAGGACACAGGCTTCTCATTGCAGTGGCTTCTCTTATTGTGGGCTTCCCTGACGGCTCAGACGGTAAAGAATCTGCCCACAACGCAGGAGACCAGGGTTCTCTTATGGAGGAGCACAGGCTCTAGGGTCTTGGGTTTCAGTAGCTGGCACATGGGCTCAGTAGCTGTGATTCGTGAGCTGTAGAGCTCAGTCTCAACCATTGTGGTTCACAGGCTTAGTTGCTCCACGGCATGTGGGATCTTCCCAGATGGCAGGCGGATTCTTTTCCGCTGAGCCACCAGGGAAGCCCCCTTGTGGTGCTTTGAATAATAGTTATTTGTGCCGTGGTCCTATGACTCCCACTAGCTCCCACATGAGAAATGGCAGCCCACTCCAGTACTCGTGCCTGAAGAATCCCATGGACAGAGAAGCCTGGTGGGATGGGGTCCACAGGGTTGCAAAGAGTTAAATACAACTGAAGCGACTTAGCGCTCAGCTCCCAAAGAGGGTGAGCTTCAGAGAGCAGAAATGAAATCATCTTTAGATTTTCCAGTGCCTTACAACTGTAGAATATCTGAATCAATCTACAATCAGAGGTCTGCAAGAAATCTCACATTTTTCCATTTTATTTCTCACAACTTAAATCTGATTCCAAAAGTTCGTGGCAACAGGAAGTTTAGTTTCAGAAGTGATCAGGCTCCTACCCCCACCGTCACCAGAACTGTGGAAGTCTTCCTTCAGATCACCGTGCCCTCTCTTATAAATTGCCTGTCCCTTTGATGTCTGTAGACTCGGCTTTCCAGTCCTGCTTAGGAAGTGATGGTCACTGTCCAGCCAGGAAGCTGGCGTCTGAGTGATCCTCAGCTGTCCTGTCCTCTGCGGTCTGGTCACGCAGTGTTTTCACTTCTCATGGATGCCCCGGTCCCCGACCCCAGGCCATCCCGGTCTGGGGAAGTTGCCCATCAAAGGCCCTGCATTCTTCCCGTTCCCAGCATCTACTCTTGGACTTGGGCTTTAGAAAAGAAAGGAAGAAATATTATTTTCAAGAAATGTCTGCTTCCTGCTCTGCCTGTATAACCTTGAAACAAAGAAGCCCAAAGAGCCAGGCAACCTTCTTGCGATAAGTTGGGAGTAGAGAACACACATGAATAAATATTCCCCTAAGTTATTTTGTCACATAACCCAACAGGTATTCAGTAGTGGCTAGTAGAATACATCTTCTGATAACTGATGAAATGGCATCTCCAAAGTTGCTCACCAGAGCTTATCAGGCTTTTCATTAAGAACCTACTTTGTGCCAGTACCTTGCCTATATTGTCTACTTGTCCCCATTTTTCAGATGAGAGAGGTGGATCACTTACTTAACATCCTACGAGTACTGTAGGGTGGCATAGGTATTTAAACTCCAGTTGTACCCATCTCCAAAACTCACACCCTTCCCACCCTGCCACATGGACTTCTGGCAAGGATTCCTAATTCTCTAACTAGCAGTTCAGAGCCCTGGTATTGACTCATCCTAGAGTAGACATTTCCAATTAACATTTTTAAAGTTTATTTTGGTAAAGTAAAATTGATTTACAATGTTGTGCTAATTTCTGCTGTAGAGCAAAGTGATTCAGTTATGCATACACACACATGCATATAAACATTTTTCATATTCTTTTCCATGGTGATTTATCACAAGGTATTGAATCTGGTTCCCTGTGCTTTACGGCGGTGGGACTTTGTTGTTTATCCATTCTCTATATAACAGTTTGCCTCTGCTAACCCCAAACTCCCCGTCTATCCCTCCCCAATCTCCTCTCCCTTGGCAACCTATGGATCTGTTCTCTATGTAGACGTTTGTTTTAAGTAGAGATTTTTTTCACCATGAACATAGTCTGACTCTGTTTGAAATACTGACAATCTCACGGAATGACTTTTTATCCCATCTCATCAGTCATCTGTGAGGCAGCAGGGATGGAAACTTAATCCTATTTGAAAGAAGAGAGCGAGGCAAAGTGACTTGTCCACTGCCAAAGGACTAGAAGGGAGCTCAAAGTCCCACATGCATTTGTCAGTCTGTCTCCCCAGCAAGGGCCGGGAGTTAGTCCTGATTAATCAAAAGTTAACGATAAGACAGCGTTAAATATTTGCACGTTTAGAGCCTGCTCGTACCACCCATAACAGAAAACCATAGCTGACACTGTTGCCATGAAACGCGTCCTGCTAGATGTCCACGAATGGTATCTGAGAGGTGTCACTGAAACTTCAGTTGGTGCCTTGCCAACTGTCAGCATCCTCAAACCAGGCTACTCTCTTAAACTGGTAAGCTATTGTTTTCAGTTTCTTTCTTGCACCTTTAATTTTTTGGGGGAAAAGACTTCTTTAGGTAATTTTGACCCCAGGCCGCTGTAAAATCTAATTTGAAATCCGTAGCGTCTCAGTGTATGGGTTCTTTGAATTACCAACCCAATTAATTTTATCACGGGTGTTCATACCCATTCCTCAGCTCCTTCGCCTCACCTCTTTTCCTTCCCAATAAAGACCACATTCCTTGGCATGATCCTGGGGAGGGGGCTGGAAAATCTGTCTCTTACCCGCTCCTCGTCCCCTTTACCCCTACCGCTGGCCTCCATGTATCCATATACCCGCGCATACCAAATACCGGAGACCAGGTGCTTTAAACAACAGAAGCTGATTTTCTCACAGTTCAAGACCAAGGTGCCACAGGTTTGACTCCTTCTGAGGCCTCTCTCCTTGGCTTGCAGACAGCCGCTTTCTCACTGTGCCCTCATGTGGTCATTTTTCTGTGGCAAGCATGTGGCCCAGTTCCCCCTCTTACAAGGACGTGGGCAGACCGGATCCTCAGGCCCTCATTTTAACTTGATCGCCCCCTTAAAGGCCTTGTCTCCAAGTACAGTCACCTGGTGAGGTACTTCAAGAGGTGACTTTCAGGGAAGCCCAGCTCGCTGCAGAGTACCCCACAAGCTGTGCACAGTGACGTCATCACAGTTGCTTAGTCCTTCCTTCCCTCCATGTGACATAGGTCTAAAGAATCAAGTCTATTCCCTTTGCATGAATTATGCTGAACCATGAGCAACATTGACCCTCAACCATTCTATCGCCTGCATGCTGTGAGCTAAGTCGCTCAATCGTGTCTGATTCTTTGCGACCCCTTGGCCAGCAGTCCATGACTCCTCAGTCCACGGGATTCCCCAGGCAGGGATACTGGAATGAGCTGCCATGCCCTTCTCCAAGGGATCTTCCAGACCCAGGGATCAAACCTGCCTTGGCAGGTTCTTTACCACTAGTGCCATCTGGAAAACCCTAACCATTCTATTACCCTACACAAAATGGCAATTTTATATACCTCGAGTATATAAAAACTCTTTTATATACTGAGTCCTCCAGACTTAAAAACTCTCATTTCCTGAAAACAATTTAGGTACAAAGTCGTTATAATATTACAGAAATTGTCCTATTTGCATCCCCCTGTCTGTTCTTGAGTCTGAGATGAAATGGTCACAGACAAACTTTGAGAATTTATCCGCACTACAAACTCCACCTTCAGCTTCAACACCAATCATAGCAAAATGTTCATTTTTAGGAAGGCAGCCCTGGGCTTCTCTTGTGGCTCAGCTGGTAAAGAATCCACCTGTAACGTGGGACACCTGGGTTCAGTCCCTGGGTTGGGAAGATCCCCTGGAGAAGGGAAAGGCTACCCACTCCAGTATTCTGGCCTGGAGATTTCCATGGACTGTATAGTCCATGGGGTCGCAAAGAGTTGGATGCTCTTTTCTACTTTCACTTTCCATTAAAATACCACCGGTCACCAGAAAATTCTTTCTTATACCAGAATCGGACCCTTTTAAATGTTTCTCCACTGGTCTTGTTCTATTTTTAGAAGTAGCAAGAATCCCACCACTTTCCTCTGGCTTCTTAAACATTTAAAGACAGTCACCATCTGCCTACATAACCCTCTCCAGGGTCTCCCTGGACTTGCAGGGAGAAATTTCCCTGACACTATATTGTTCACCAAACATACCCACACCCCTCTTGAAATGACATCCAGACCTCGACACCAGATACCAGATGACTTTCTCAGTCAGCGCTAACTCCATATCAGTTTCCTGGGATAGGTAGCAGCTCTGCAGAGACCTATATGGAGAAATAATCTGGACCCAATCTAGGGTTCGAAGGAAAGAATGTAAAATTCAATTAGCGATACCATTCTAAAGGAGATCAATCCTGTGTTCATTGGAAGGACTGATGCTGAGGCTGAAACTGCAATACTTTGGCCACCTCATGCAACGAGTTGACTCACTGGAAAAGACTCTGATGCTGGAAAGTTTGGGGGCAGGAGGAGAAGGGGACGACAGAGAATGAGATGGCTGGATGGCATCACCAACTCTGTGGACATGAGTTTGAGTGAACTCCGGGAGTTGGTGATGGACAGGGAGGCCTGTGATACATGGGGTTGCGGAGAGTCGGACACAACTGAGCGACTGAACTGAACTGAACTGAAGGAGGATCACATACTCTTCAGAACTTCTTTAACTATTAATACTACACTGGACACTGTCTGACAGTCCAGGTCACAGGGCAGCTATTACTCTCTGTGATTTAAATACTCTGTTTTCCTTAATGCTAAATTTGCATCAGCTTTGCTAGTCAGTCCATTTCGGAAAAAAAGATCAAGTATGTTGCTCAGATTCTTTCTTTTCCACACCGTCTCTTGCTGTGGAGCACTGGCTCTAGGGCCTGGGTGTCATTAGCTACAGTTCCTAGGCTCTGGAGCACAGACCCAGAAAATGTGGTGCACGGGCTTAGTTGCTCTGAGACAGATGAGAGCTTCCTGATCAGGGATCGAATCCATGTCCCCTGCGTTGGCAGGCAGATTCTTTACCACTGAGCCACCAGGGAAGCCCCAGATTATTCTTTCAATTTAGTTGTAGCAAAGCCGATTTTCATCCATGCTGCAGTTCTGCTTTTCTTTCTGTTGCTGCTGCTGCTAAGTCGCTTCAGTCGTGTCCGACTCTGTGCGACCCCACAGACGGCAGCCAACCAGACTCCACCGTCCCTGGGTTTCTCCAGGCAAGAACACTGGAGTGGGTTGCCATTTCCTTCTCCAATGTGTGAAAGTGAAAAGTAAAAGTGAAGTTGCTCATGTGTCCGACTAGTAGCGACCCCATGGACTGCAGCCTACCAGGCTCCTCTGTCCATGCGATTTTCTAGGCAAGAGTACTGGAGTGGCTTGCCATTGCCTTCTCCGTTTCTTTCTAGTTAACTAAAAAGAATGAGGAATCGGGAATTGTGACCTGCAGGTATGACATGTTCAGTCCTAATCCTTTCTGGCTGTGTGATTGTGGGCAAGTTATCTGAACAGTCTGAGCCTCCATTCATCATTGAAAATGAAAACAATAAGTATCTACTCCAGTGGATCCACTGGTATCTTAAGTAAAATATTATATGAAAAAATGTTTGTAAGTCGAAGATGAAATATACATACTAGTCGGTGTCAGGAGCTTCTAGTTTTGGCCAGCCAGCTCATTTTTCATCCCAGCCTCTTTGTTTGAGGGGATTTCTTCTCAATGGACAAACTGACACCTTCTCTCGTTGCTGCTCAGTCACTCAGTCGTGTCTGGCTCTTTGAGACCCCAGGGACTGCAGCGTGCCAGGCTCCTCTGTCCTTCACTACACCTTGGGTTTTGCTCAGATTCATGTCCACTGTGTAGGTGAGGCCATCCAACTATCTCATCCTCTGCCGCCCGCTTCTCCTGTAGCCATCGATCTTTCCCAGCATCAGGGTCTTTTCCAATGAGTCAACTCTTGGGGATTAAAAACAAAAGTAGAAGGAAGAGGCATAGATACACACTAGGTATTCAGTGAATGGACTTGCGCGAGAATATAAACTTGTCAAGGGAAAGAATTTTGGCCGAGACCGAAGTGTTTCCACCAGATTGTCAAAGTGAAATCTAGAGCGCCTTTCCCTTGTTCTTTTGATGATTCAAGGTTAAAGATGTTTGGTTTGGGATGATTTGTGCTTGCTATCTGCTTACACAAATCGACATTGATGACCTAATGCTTTGGCCTGAAAAGAAAATATACCCATCTCTCTGGATATTGTCAGCAACACATTATCACAGCTCTATACCATACACTCCATCAGGGGCCACGCCCGAAACCTACAATGTGGCCGAGACCCAGGGGGCCTGAAACCACACTCTCCAAACAACATGAACAGTCATCACCCACTCCCGTAGGGATCTCCAGGGTTAATGTAGCTCTAAGGTACCAGATTTTCAAAAAAAAATATTTTTCAGGAAAATCCACGTACCTGGGGTTTTATGTGGCATGTTCCCATTTTAAAAACAATTGCTGTGAACTATTACATCTAGAATGGATAAACAACAAGGTTTTAATTGCTAGCACAGGGAACTGTATTCAATATCCTGTGATAAGCTATAATGGGAAAGAACCTTAAAAAGAAGAATGTGTACAAGTGAAAAAAAAAAAAAAGCAAACAAACTTTCTGTGTCTTGGACCTATAGAAAAGACAATGTCATATTGTTCAATCTAATACAATTTAGAGACATAAAACAAGTTCCCATTTTCTTCTAAGCAAACCTTCATCAAATCTTCCCAACACACCAGTCAGACTGTTACTATGTTTAACCATATTTTACAAATGAGACCCAAAGCCTCAACATCAGTTAGCAGTGACACATATGTGGCTTCCCTCATGGCTTGGACAGCAAAGAATCTGCCTGCAAAGCAGGAGACCCAGGTTCAATCCCTGGGTAGGGAAGATCCCCTGGAGAAGGGAATGGCTATCCCCTCCACCATTCTTGCCTGGAGAATTCTATGGACAGAGGAGTTTGGAGGGCTACAGTCTATAGGGTTATAGAGTCAGACACAACTGATTTACAATTGAGACCCAAAGCCTCACCATCAGTTAGCAGTGACACATATGTACATGAATTCACAATCCCCTCACCAACAGAGCCAAAGTCCTCTGTCTCTTGAATTTCAGGAAGAAATGTAAAGTGTGTGTTGCTGCTCACTTGCCGAGAGATGGGCAGATTGGGGTGAACAATAATTCTCCTGGCCTCTTTAAAGCTCCATATGCCTCGTGGCAATCCGCTCAGGCAGTCATAAGAGGGTAACACTATTGACTGGGGGCTTAAACAACAGGAATGTATTTGCATGTGGTTCTGGAGAAGGGAAGTGCAAAACTCTCTTTCTGGCTTGCGCATGATCACCTTCCCGCTGTATCTTCATGTGGCGCAGAGAGAGAAAAAGAGAGAGAGATCTGTGATGTCTCCTCCTCTTCTTACAAGGACACAAGTTCTGTTGGATCAGGGCCCCACCTTTATGACCTCATTTAACCTTAATGACTTTCTTAAAGGTCTTGCCTCCAATTACAGTCACACTGAAGATTTGACATTTCAACCTATGAATTTGGGGTGGGGACACAACTAAATCCTTAAAGCCCAACCTTTTTCTATGGATAATCAGCCGCTCCTACCTTTTTCTCTTTTCTACCCTCACCCTAAATATTCCTAAATCCACCCAGCCTACATCATTCAGCCATTTCCCTCTTTCAACCCCATTCTTTGAGTCCTGCAATTCAGTAGTCAACACTTCTCACTTTCTTAACCCCTCTTCACTCATTCTCTCTTTTTTTTTTTTTTTTTTTTGGTTGGGCAGGGGGGGAGCCAACAGCATGTGGGATCTGTTCCCCAACCAGAGATTGAACCCATATTCCCTGTACTGGAAGTGCAGAGTCTTAACCACGTGCAGTCTCCACTTGCGTCTCTCTTCTTCTTTCTCAGCCTTTCTCTTTCATCCCAACTTTCACCTTCTCCAAGTCCTCCTTCCTCGTCATTTTCTTCTCATCTTTTCCAGAACAACCCCCCAGTCCAAATTCTGTGTTTTTGCTGTTTGCCTCTGCATTTCATACCCTGCAGTACGTGCACCCCCGTAAGTGGATTGCCCTTGTTACTGAGTCCAAGCTGGATCTGCTTACCACACAAAAGGCTAATGAATAAGAGATGAGGTGCGGAGGCAAAGAACGGAGACTTTATTCAGAAAGCCAGCTGACAGAGAAGATGGCAGAAAATGTCTCAAAATAACTATCTTATCGGGGTCT
The DNA here is from genome assembly GCF_049115385.1 of Moschus berezovskii. NCBI lineage: Eukaryota > Metazoa > Chordata > Mammalia > Artiodactyla > Moschidae > Moschus > Moschus berezovskii. The sequence goes on from NC_142464.1 coordinate 119,892,630, forward strand.
GGATGCCAGGCTCTTCTACAGAACCAGAGAGAAGAGCAGTGAGAACTAAAGTCAAAAGACAGAATAAAGAGGGAGAGGCAATGAGCAAATGAAGTAAAAAGAGCCATCTGTCTTGCAAAACGTCTCCAGAAATGACGAGCATCTGGGAAGGAATGTGTTAATCTCGTCTTTATTGCAGCCATTCACAGGTGGGCAGGGTCAGATTATCTCTCTGTGAGCTGAACAAAGGCTCTGTAACAGTCAGGCAGAGTGGCAGGGTCCTCTGAGGCAAGCCATTATGTATGATTGTAACAACAAAGCTCTAAAACTTTGGCCATCTGATGAGAAGAACTAATTGATCAGAGAAGACCTTGATTCTGGGAAAGATTGAGGGCAGGAAAAGAAGGGAGCGACAGAAGATGAAATGGTTGGACGGTATCATGGACTCAATGGACATGAGTTTGAGCAAACTCCGGGAGATAGTGAAGGACAGGGAAGCCTGATGTGCGGCAGTTCATGGGGTCACAAAGAGTCAGACGTGACTCAGAGACTGGAAAATGACAACGACAATAATAACACAAGCAACACAACATGGAATCAGAATTGGTTCTTCTCTGCAACACCCTGAGCGGTGTCTGGGATGTAGCAGAAACCCTGTAAATGTCAGAATGCCCCAGGTATACAGGATTTGAGGCAAGTTAAAAGAAATGTGCAAAATGAAGCAGTTTAAGTGGAAATTAAAAAATCAAAGCCATGAGACAAAAGAGAAACAAACTATGTGAACCATAAGGCCCAATCTGGTTACTGTGATTGAGCATGAAATTTCACTTCCTGGCAGCAAAACCCAGCGTCCTTTCAGACTTAAAGTGACCCATGTGTTCTCTGAGGAAAGGAAATGAATTCCGTCCCTCTTGCCTTGACCCGCGTCCTGCCCTGGAACAACTGTTTTCTCTCTATCTCAGCTTTCCTTTCAACATTCCATTCATCTAGCACTGATTAGCCAGACCCGTTTGGTGCTAAAAGCTCACTCCAGTCCTATTTAGAATGTTGTTTTGTGTTGTAAAGAATACAAACCTGATAATGAAGGCAGTTTGGAGTTGAAGTGGTTGCTAGGAGGTTCCTAAAGGAAAGCTGCAATCTCGGGTTGACCAGAAAGCTTACTGAATGAGGGTTCAAGTAACAGCTATGTGGTTCAGGGAAGAAAATAATCAGAGAAAGGAAAGAAGGGAGGGAGGAAAGGGTTCTCCAAATCCTCTTTTGGAAAGATTTATATTTAGTTATTTGTGGCTTTTGGTTGTGCTGGATCTTCACTGCTGCATGCTACCTTTTCTCTGCTTGGGCCGAGTGGGGGCTACTCTCTCGTTGGCGATGTACAGGCTTCTCACTGCACTGGTTTCTCTCATTGTCCAGCACAGACTCTGGAACTCGGGCTTCAGTAGTTGCGACACAAAGGCTTTGTTTCTCCAAGGCATGCAGGATCTTCCCAGATCATGGATCAAATCAGTGTCCCTTGCATTGCGGATTCTTAACCATCGGACTCCCAGGGAAGCCCCGATACTGAATCCTTTTCTACTTTCCTCTAAAGATATTCAGTTTCCACATCTTCCCTTACACTGCACTCCTTCTCCTTTTATGTGACAGTCATTTTCACTCTAACGCCTGCAGAGAAACCCTTATTTCCATCTCGGACTACCCTCCCACCGCCAAACCTCCCCACAAAATCCTAGTCCTTTATTTCTCGCGCTTTCTCCTGAACATAAAATGAAAGTTCAGGTCAGTTCAGCCACTCAGTCGTGTCCAACTCTTTGTGACCCCATGGACTGCAGCATGCCAGGCCTGCCTGTCCATCACCCATGCCTGGAGTATACCCAAACTCATGTCCATTGAGCCAGTGATGCCATCCAACCATCTCATCCTCTGTTGCCCCCTTCTCCTCCTGCCCTCAATCTTTCCCAGCATCAGGGTCTTTTCCAATGAGTCAGCTCTTCGCATCAGGTGTCCAAAGTATTGGAGTTTCAGCTTCAACATCAGTCCTTCCAATGCATATTCAGGACTGATCTCCTTTAGGATGGACTGGTCAGATCTCCTTGCTGTCCAAGGGATGTTCAAGAGTCTTCTCCAACACCACAGTTCAGAAGCATCAATTCTTGGGCACTCAGCGTTCTTTGTAGTCCAACTCTCACTTCCATACATGACTGATGGAAAAACCATAGCCTTGACTAGACAGACCTTTATTGGCAAAGTAATGTCTCTTTTAGGGCTTCCCTGGTGGCTCAGAGGTTAAAGCATCTGCCTCCAATGCGGGAGACCCGGGTTCGATCCCTGGGTTGGGAAGATCCTCTGGAGAAGGAAACAGTAACCCACTCCAGTATTCTTGCCTGGAGAATCCCATGGATGGAGAAGCCTGGTAGGCTACAGTCCACAGGGTCGCAAAGAGTCAGACACGACTGAGCGACGGAGTGGACGGAATGTCTCTTTTTAATCTGTTTTAATGTCTTTTTAATATGCTGTCTAGATTGGTCATAACTTTCCTTCCAAGGAGTAAGCGTCTTTTTCTTTCATAGCTGCAGTCACCATCTGCAATGATTTTGGAGCCCCCAAAAATAAAGTCTGCCACTGCTTCCACTGTTTCCCTGTCTATTTGCCATGAAGCGATGGGACCAGATTCCATGGTCTTTGTTTTCTGAATGTTGAGCTTTAAGCCAACTTTTTCACTCTCCTCTTTCACTTTCATCAAGAGGCCCTTTAGTTCTTCAATTTCTGCCATAAGGGTGGTGTCATCTGCATATCTGAGGTTATTGATATTTCTCCCAGCAATCTTGATTCCAGCTTGTGCTTCAACCAGTCTGGCATTTTGCATGATGTACTCTGCATATAAGTAAAATAAGCAGGGTGACAATATACAGCCTTGACGTACTCCTTTTCCTATTTGGAACCAGTCTGTTTTTCCATGTCCAGTTCTAACTGTTGCTTCCTGACCTGCATACAGATTTCTCACAGGAGGCAGGGCAGGTGGTCTGGTATTCCCATCTTTTTCAGAATTTTCCACAGTTTATTGTGATCCACACAGTCAAAGGCTTTGGCATAGTCAATGAAGCAGAAATAAATGTTTTTCTGGAACTCTCTTGCTTTCTCCATGATCCAGTGGATGTTGGCAATTTGATCTCTGGTGCCTCTGCCTTTTCTAAAACCTGCTTGAACAGCTGGGAGTTCACAGTTCACATATTGCTGAAGATTGGCTTGGAGAATTTTGAGCATGACTTTACTAGCGTGTGAGATGAGTGCAATTGTGAGGTAGTTTGAGCATTCTTTGGCATTGCCTTTCTTTGGGATTGGAAGGAACACTGACCTTTTCCAGTCCTGAGGCCAACTGCTGAGTTTTCCAAATTTGCTGGCATATTGAGTGCAGCACTTTCACAGCATCATCTTTCAGGATTTGAAATAACTCAACTGGAATTCCATCACCTCCACTAGCTTTGTTTGCAGTGATGCTTCCTAAGGCCCGTTTGACTTCACATTCCAGGATGTCTGGCTCTAAGTGAGTGATCTCACCATTGTGATCATCTGGGTCATGAGGATATTTTTTGTACAGTTGTTCTGTGTATTCTTGCCACCTCTTCTTAATATCTTCTGCTTCTGTTAGGTCCATACCATTTCTGTCCTTTATTGAGCCCATCTACCATCATCACAAATTTTCTGTTTTGTTACTAACTTAGCCATGACCCCAGGACATGTATGATAACTGGTCAGTGCCTAGGACTATCACTGTTACTCTAGACTCTGGACAGCACGTGTCAGTAGGGTCATTGTCAAGCTGAAATGAAGGTCGCATGACTGACCAGATGAGAAGAATTAAACCAAAGCACACAGAAAAAGATGAAAGGTCTCACCCTGGAGATGGGAAAACTGATGGGAGATGTGAGAACGATTTCAGGTATTTGTCAGTCTCCCTCGAGTAGGATTTTGGAAGCAATTCTGCAAGATTTGGCATCAACTTCTTCAGTTTCTAATCCAAAGAGGGTTTGACCTGAGTTAAAATCACATTTCTGTCATTTTTCTAGGCTTGGGTCCTTAGGGAATAAACTCTGTCCATCTCCACTTTTTTGATATGAGCAATTATGAAAATAGCATGCATCTGGCTGAGGTTGCCGTGACCACATAACATGGTGCTCAATCAATCATAGCTAAGATGAATATTCCTGGTACTTTTGTTGAAATACAATAGAAGAGAAAGCATTAGAGAGAGAGGGTTATTGTTTGGATCATAAGAGCCAAAGATTTTCTTTCCTTTTCTCCTTCCCTCATTCTTTATGCATCATATCCATATTCAGTCATACCCCGAATTTCCATTCAGTAAGCTTTCTGATTAACCAAGAGTGGTGGATTTCCTTTAGCCATACCAAAGCAAAAGCTCCAGCTATAAATTGCCTTAATTACAACACTTGCATCCTTTATGACCTAAAGCCACACTCTAAGAGCAGGATTTGAATGAGACCCCAAGAGATGTTCAGAAGATATGAAACAGAGCTTTGAAAAGTTATGTCTAAAAGAGAGAGGGAGAGAGTCTAAGCTGTGGTTCTCAACCTTCGCTGCACCTTAATCATCCGCAAGGGAGCTTTGAAAAGTCCCAACGCCCAGACTGCAGCCCAGACCATTACATCAGAACCCCTGACGCTGGAATTCAGGCATAAACTATTTTTAAAGTCCCTCTGTTGATTCTAATGTGCAGCCAAGGTTGAGAACTGCTGTTTTAGAGAAAGTTAGTAGCCAGTGGTATAGAAAGCGGCAGAATTGATAAGATTGGCTGTGTACGCAAGGTTTGAGCACATCGATAACATCCTAGACTCTAGCGAGACCTTTCAGGAGAGCTCTGGGATCAGAAATGAGGCTTGAAAGGAAGGACTGAGTGACCAGGAAGAGTATACAGCAGGTGCAGCCGAATCCTTCAGCAAACGTGGTGGAACCCAGAAAGGAAGAGGGAGGAAGATGGCTTGAGGAGTGAGCAACAGCAAAACAAGTTACGTCCAGAAAGGGGAGATGTAAGCAAGCTTCAGTCAAAGATGAGTCTGCCACATCTTATACACTGCAATTTAAGTTTGGGGATATCTTTAAGAAAATGGGAATAAAACCGCTATATGAGCCAGCAATCCCACTCCTGGGTGTATACCCTGAGACAATCATAAGTCAAAGACACATGTACTCCAGTGTTCATTTCAGCACTATTTACAATAACCAGGACGCAACTTAGATGTCCGTTGACAGGGGAATGGATAAAGAAGATGTGTGTGTATACACACGCACATACACGCACACATAATAGAATGGAATACTGGAATACTACTTGGCCACAGAAAGGAATGAAATCCAGTCATTTGTAGAGATGTGGGTGAACCTAGAGTCTGTCATACAGGAATAGAGATGCAGACATTGAGAACAGACTTGTTGACCCTTGGAGGAGAGAGTGGGATAAACTGAGAGAGTAGCACTGACATTTAACACTACCGTGTGTGAAATAGCTAGCTAGTGGGGAGCTTCTGTATAGCACATGGAGCTCAGGTTGGTGCTCCGGCATGACCTAGAGGGGTGGAATGGAGGCGGGGTGTGGGATGGACCTAGAGGGACGGGGTATATGTATACTGATAGCTGATGCACATTGTGGTTCAGCAAAAACTGTACAACCAACTCCAGAAATCTTTCCTGGAAAATTCCATGGACAGAAGATCCTGGTGGGCTAAAGTCCATGGTGCTGCAAAGAGTTGGACATGACTGAGTGACAAAACAACAATATCAACAACTTCAAAAACTAACACAACATTGTAAAGCAATTATGCTCCAATTAAAAAATTAACACATTTTTTAAAGTGAAATATAAATTTGGGAAAATAGTGAAAAAAAATATTTACATTGACCCAGTAGATTTGATTTTGATGATTTCAGATACATCACAGGCTCTTGACCAAGCATGCACTCTGCTTTATGCCTCGTGACTCCTTTTATTTTAATTGTCATTTGTTCAACTTTCTGCTTTCTGGTCAAACATGTCACTTGATGGCCTCTGTTAATCCTCACAAGATCCCATAAACAGGGTGCCTCCCACTTTACAGATGAGGAAGCTTTCCAGATGACGAAATGAGATTCAGAGAGGCTCCCTGGTTTGTCCAGAGTGACAAACTGAGATTCACACCTGAATCTGCGTGACCCCAAAGCCCACAGCCTTTGTACCTTGCTTCTGTACTTCCAGAAAAAGCACAAATTGAATCCTTGGAGAATTGCATGCTTCCTTTGAAACCTACAAAATGACAAAAGCTATGCCTTGAAAGACTCTTGTGAAGAGTCTGGAGGAGACTCTTGCGAGTCCTTTAGACAGCAAGAAGATCAAACCAGTCAATCCTAAAGGAAATAAACCTGAATGTTTATTGGGAGGACTGATGCTGAAGCTGAAGCTCCAATACTTTGGCCACCTGATGTGAAGAGCTAACTCACTGGAAAAGACCCTGATGCTGGGAAAGATTGAGGGCAGGAGGCAAAGCGGGCGACAGAGGATGAGATGGTTGGATGGCATCACTGACTCGATGGATGTGAGTTTGAGAAAATTCTGGGAGATGGTGAAGGACAAGGAAGCATGGCGTGCTGCAGTTCATGGGGTCACAAAGAGCTGGACATGATGAGCAACTGAACAACAACAATGCCCTGAAGGGTGGTGTCCCGGCCCCAGGGGCTCTGGATGAAATCAATGAAAAATGGAAAATGTACCAGAGGCTGCAGAAGCCCTTGAGCAAGGGACAAAGCATCTCAGAGAGACGTGGGCATGAGGTCTGTGTCAGCACTAACACAGGTGCCCAGGAAGATAGCTAAGGGGCAGCCAGAATTGGAGTTGTCCACATAGCTCAGTTGGTAAATCGTCTGCCTGCAATGCAGGAGACCCAGGTTCGATTCCTGGGTCAGGAAGATCCCCTGGAGAAGGAAATGGCAACCCACTCCAGTATTCTTGCCTGGAGAATCCTATGGACAGAGGAACCTGACAGGCTACAGTCCATGGGATCGCAAGAGTCAGACACGACTGAGCGACTAATCCACCACCACCACCACCACAACTGACACGAACCTGAACACACGGCGCACTGAGCCCTGAGCTCAAGTGCAGCAGAGTCTGGGCAGGAGTGGCCACTGTCAACATCATCTTTCTCCACCATATGTCCACGCCTTCCTCCCTGGACCTGTCATCCTTGCTAATTTCTGCCTATGCAATCATCCAACTTGCACCCACTCATCTGGCCACCTTCTCTTGCTGAAACTGAATCTCCACATCCCCTGATTATCCCTGGAAACTGATTAGCTTGCATTTGCAAGCAATATTTTCCTCCTAGTACATCCAGGGACTTTCCAGATGGCTCAGAGCTAAAGAATTCACCTGCCAATGCGGGAGACTCAGGTTCTACCCTTGAATCAAGAAGATCCCCTCAAGGAGGGCATGGCAACCCACTCCAGTATTCTTGCCTGGAGAATCCCATGGACAGAGGAGCCTGGAGGGCTGCAGTCCACGGGGTTGCAAAAAGTCGGACTGAGCAACTGAACAGCAACAATAGCACATCCAGGTATCTGGGGTCTAGAGGACTGCTTTGATTTCTGGGATCTTAGCTTAGAGGGGAATGAAATGTGATGAAAAGTATCATATGAGTTCCAAATAGCTGCATCATCTGTGTCAAAGAGATGCTTTCCACTTGGGCTTCCCTCTGTAGATATTATTACCAGTTATCCTTACGCTCAGATGGGGGAGTGAGCAAAATACTGTTTTTCCTTCCAATCCAAAGGCCTGGAAATTGCTGATGCAATGTCCGGCAGGAAAGAGCCAGCAACATTTTGTGCTGCCTTTTTAAAACATATTTTAATGTTGTATTTTAAAGAAAACTGGCCAGCAAGGTCGTTCAAGGACACATTTTAGACTCTTTGAGATTCAAGTTGGGCAAGTCCATAACAGACCGTTTAGTTTGGACAGACTGATTGCCAACACGCCCATAAAAGGGAGGGTTGGCTGAATATTTTCTTTTGGCTCTTATTTTCAGATTTTCTTCAAAAGTTAGTCTGACAAAAATTGAAGAGAAGCCATGCAATACACCCATGAAAACAAACACTTCAAATAGAACTTGTATCTCAGAACAAATCAGTCTGGGGGATTTGCTCTAATTTGCACAAGATTCCTGTCTGTGAGGTACCAGGTTGATTACAAAATTCACTGAAAGGAAAGATGGGGCATTTGCTGGGTGTCCACTGTGTGTCTAGAATGTTCCCAGCATCCTAACAGGTACTGGACAAGCATTATACAATTCAATCCTCACAATTACACCTTCAGAATGGTATTAGTCCCATTTGCGTGCGTGCATGCTCGGTTCAGTCACTCGCTCATGTCCGACTCTGCAACCCCATGGACTGTAGCCTGCCAGGCTCTTCTGTCTATGAGATTATCCAGGTAAGATCATTGGAGTGGTTTGCCGTTTCCTCCTCCAGGTGATCTGCCCAACCCAGGAATCAAACCCACATCTGCTGTGTCTCCTGCATTGGCAGATGAATTCTATACCACTGAGCTACCTGGGAAGCTCCATTAGCTCCATTTATCAAGAGAGAAAAATAAGTAAAAATATGACTAGTGTATGGGCGAGATATGAGTTGAAGAATTTAGATTGCAACTACTATTTATTCAAAATGTGTCTGAATCAATAAATGAATGAACCTTCAGTTAAGTCCAGTCGCTCAGTCATGTCTGACTCTTTGCGACCCCATGAATCCCTGCACGCCAGGCCTCCCTGTCCATCACCAACTCCCAGAGTTCACTCAAACTCATGTCCATCAAGTCGGTGATGCCATCCAGCCATCTCATTCTCTGTCGTCCCCTTCTCCTCCCGCCCCCAGTCCCTCCCAGTATCAGAGTCTTTTCCAGTGAGTCAACTCGTCGCATGAGGTGGCCAAAGTATTGCAGTTTCAGCCTTAGCATCAGTCCTTCCAATGAACACCCAGGACTGATCTCCTTTAGAATGGACTAATTGGATCTCCTTGCAGTCCAAGGGACTCTCAAGAGTTTTCTCCTACACCACAGTTCAAAAGCATCAATTCTTCAGCGATCAGCTTTCTTCACAGTCCAACTCTTAACATCCATACATGACCGCTGGAAAAACCATAGCCTTGAATGAACTTTACAAAGTAACAAAAAAGAAAGGAAATATACAAGGAGCAGATAAGCCCTGTATCCATTTCAACCCTTGGAAACTGGAAGCTGATGTCTCCTGTGAAACTAAACCTTCTGTCAAGGCACATCACAATATTCATGGATCTCCCTGAAGAAGAGCCACCAACTCCTCTTCCTCCACAGCTGTTTAGTGGTCGACTAGTTAAGTGAGCTTAATCCTCATCACAACCCATCTTGTAATTAGGGACAATGAGCATCAGAAGCCTTGAACATGAGAACAGAGAAGGTTGGACAAGGTCTTGAAATGATACGGACTCACACACCCAGTGAAAAACAGGAGAAAAAAAGATTTGCAGATGGAATCCCTTAGCCATGGTCAAGTAGCCCTGTTTGATCAGAGAAGAATACTCCAGAAGGAAAGTAGTGAGATGCAAGTCATACAAGGACTGAGTAGGGTTCAAACTGTGAAGAACTCAGAATATAGTAAGCCCCCTGCATACTAAAAAGTTTCATTCTGAAGGCATATTTTTAAGTCCCATTTGTTCATCAGTCCAACCAGGTGAGCCCAGGTACCCAACTAACACAATCAGCTACAGAGCACTGTACTAAGTCTATAATACTTTTCACACAAATAATACATAAAAACACAGAAAATAAAGCATTTTTAATCTTACAGTACAGGACAGTACCGTGGAAAGTTCAGTAGTGCAGGACAATAGCTGTCATCCAGGGGCTGGCTTCCAGTGAACAGGCAAGAAGAATTACTGACTAGAGGAGGGAGAGGAGATGGGAGATGGTAGAGCTGAAGGCTCATCAGCAATAGGAGACGGAGGGTAAGCTGCGATCTCACTCACGCCTGACGTTTATGAAACTCCTGTTTGAAAGTTCACAACTTGAGGATTCATATGTAGGGAACTTACTGTATGGAAGAGGTGATTCTGACTTTATTTTCAAAGAACTGAGAACCCATCAAAGGCTTTTGAGGGAGGGTGGCACATGGGGAACAGAGTTTGAGAAGAATTAAGCTGGCCATATGGGGCTTCCCTGGTGGCTCAGACAGTGAAGAATCTGCCTGCAGTGCAGGAGACCCAGGTTCGATCCCTGGGCTAGAGAGATCATCTGGGGAATGCAATGACCACCAACTCCAGTATTCTTGCCTGGAGAATCCCACGGACGGAGGAGCCTGGCGGACTACAGTCCACGTGGTCGCGAAGAGTCAGACGTGACTGAGGGACTAACACTAGCACTTCAAGCTGGCCATGGTTTGACAGAGGGACTGGGAGTGGAGATGCCAGCTTGGGGACTTTCCTGAGCAGAATTCCGTGACACTCAAGGCCGAGGTCTCGGGAGGCTCTGCGTGCCCTGCTGGCTGTGCTGTGTGCTGCTTGGTCCCAGCACGCATCTTTAGGCTGTTTGTGCTCAAATGTGCCCCCGTGAAATGGTCTAATTACCCAGGCCTTTGATGTGGAAATGTCACCCTGACAGTGAGTGGATTCCAGGAACTCTTCCAGCAGAGATCACCCACTAAAGAGAGAGGACCCCGTGACTGTCATGTTAACCTTAGGAAGCAAGGAGCTGGTGATGGGAAGCAAGGAGCTGGTGATGGGAAACAAACTGCTTTTGGGCAAAAATGTGCTTGCTTTTTTTTTTTCTTTGCAAAATCTTTGTTTTCATTTATTTATTTGGCTGCACCAGGTCTTCGCTGCAGCACATGAGATCTTTCTTAGCTGTGGCATGCACACTCTTAGTTATGGCACGTAGTAGGGTCTAGTTCTCTGACCAGGGACCCAGCCTGGGGCCCCTGTGTTGAGAGCTCAGAGTCTTAGTCACTGGACTACCAGGGAAAGAATTCTTTTCCATAGAGACACTGTGGCTCCACCGCACCCATGCTCATGTCTGCACCACTGAATTCTTGCTTTTCTCAGAGCTATCTCCAGAGACCCTTGTACTAGGAACTTCCTAACTAAGCCTTGTTTTGGGGGGCTGAGTGGATCGATGCATCTTACAGGTTGTGAAAATACAAGAAAACACTATGGGAGAAAAGCCTGGAGAAGACTGCATCTCAGCTCACATAGACATCTGATCTTGGGCAAATTTACTTGGCAGCAGAACGGTCATAAAAGCATGAAGATCAGATGAAATAATACAGACGACAGCATTGCAAAGTAAGGGGCTGACTACAGAGGTCAGCACGTGCCTCCCTCCAAGGCCAGGCAGGGAATGCAAATGAATGCAGGGGGCTAAGGGAAGACCTGAAAACCAGAGCTTCCATGCCCAGCCCAAACAGGGTACCAACTTCTCAGTCACACTCAATTTGCTCCCGAATGTAAAAATAATAATAACTAATTCAGATCATCTGTAAAACCCCAAACAAAGCCATGGATCAAACTTGGCTGCCAGTTCGCAGACATGGATCAGCTGACTGCAAACTGTTAAGTGCAAATCCCAGCTCTGCCACGTGCTAGTTGTGTGTGTTTAGACACCTTTCGCACCTTCTCTAAATCTTACTTTTCTCATCAAAGAAACGTGGAGAAGAAGGGCAATGCAGAGAGCAGCGGTGGCGATTAACTGAGATGGTGCACAGGGCTCCGCAATCAGCAGGCTGGAGCTGGGTATGGAAACCCCTTGCAGTGCCAGACATTAACCCTTTAGTTACAGGTCTGCAGGGACGTCTAGTGGGTGAGAGGTTGGCAGCATGGCTTTCACCAAAGCCCGTCATCCAGCGCTCAATCTCTTTAATCTTCAACAAGTGACCACAGTTACTTTTAATCACCGAAGTATAGCTGATTTGGAGAAGGCAATGGCACCCCACTGCAGTGCTTTTGCCTGGAAAATCCCATAGATGGAGGAGCCTGGTAGGGTGCAGTCCTTGGGGTTGCGAAGAGTCAGACAGGACTGAGAGACTTCACTTTCACTTTTCACTTTCATGCATTGGAGAAGGAAATGGCAACCCACTCCAGTGTTCTTGCCTGGAGAATCCCAGGGACGGGGGAGCCTGGTGGGCTGCTGTCTATGGGGTCACACAGAGTCGGACACGACTGACGTGACTTAGCAGCAGCAGCAGCATAGCTGATTTACAATGTTGTGTTAGTTTCAGGGGTATAGCAAAGTGATTCAGTGTTCCTTTTCAGATTCTTCTCCATCATAGGCTATTACAGGATATTGAATATAGTTCCCTGTTCCACAGAGCAGGTCCTTGTTGTTTATCTGTTTTATATATAGCAGTGTGTTATCTGTTAATCCTAAGCTCCTAATTTATCCTTCACCCCCTTCCCCCTTTGGTAATCATAAGTTTATTTCCTCTGTCTGTGAGTCTGTTTCTATTCTGTAAATAAATTCATTTTTTCAATTTTTTTTCAATTCCACAAATAAGTAATAGTATATGACATTTGTCTTTCTCTGTCTGACATTCACTTAACATGATGATCTCTAGGTCCAACCATGTTGCTGCAAACAGCATTATTTCATGCTTTTTATGGCTGGGTAGTATTCCATTTTGTGTATGTACCCTATCTTCTTTATCCACTCCTCTGTTGATGGACACCTAGGTTGCTTCATGTCTTAGTTATTGTGAATAGTGCTGCTATGAACACTGGGGGGCATGCATCTTTTCAAAGTTTTGGTCTTTTCACAGAAGTTGTTTTTAAGGCTCCACTAAGGTTCACTCTGCTTCCCATCCAGAAGAATTTCCGTGTCACTCGGAACCGTGCTCTGTGTTAAGGGGGATGAAATATGAAGAAAACACAGACCGTGACTATTAGAGGACAGACAGTATTTAAATGTCCAACTCTTTGCGACCCCATGGACTTCTGCCTGTCAGGCTCCTCTGTCCATGGAATTCTGTAGGCAGGAATACTGGAGAGGGTTGCCATTCTCTTCTCCAGGGACTCTTCTCCACCCAGGGATCAAACCCACGTCTCTCGCATCTCCTGCATTGGCAGGTGGATTCTTTACCACTATGCCACCTCAACGCCCTCCATCAGAGTAAAGAGCAATGTCACTAGACTTGGGCTGTCCCTGAGCCCTGACCTGGTTGGGTTTGGCCTCCTTCATCAAGGTCTGGCAGTTGTAGGAGGGTGGTCTGGACCCTCGGAAAAGCCTCAGGTATTCCACTTGGACAGCCAGCTCTCCTCTGAATCACCAGGGCTTTGTGGCTGAAGTGGGTGACCAGGCATCTGAGAGCTGGGTTCTATGAACAAAAACAATCCATCAGTCTTTTGTGAACACAGTATAGTCAATTCTTGCTGTTCACAGTAGCTGTGTTCTATTTCAGGTCATTCCAACAACTGAATTAGCAAGTTCACTGCTCCTTGGGGAAAAACAGAGTTAGGTTCTTGCAAGCCTCTGGTCACAGCATTTTCAGCAATTGACCTACACTACCCTGGTGTGACATGTGTTTCTGTTTAAAGACACTTTATTTAGTACATATTGTTGATTCATTGGCATTGGAGGCACAGCCACAGAACTATAACTCATGCCTGAAAGATGATTACCTAACACACATATTTTCCCCATAAGGCATATCACAGCCTTCCTGTGTTTAGGAACCACCAGACAGCACTCCTCTGTTTGGGGGCCATTTTAAACAGCAAAATCACCAACAAAACCCAAAAAGTGCAAAAAGCGTGGCAGCCCACAGACTGTAAAACATACTCGTTTACAGTGTGAGAGCTGACCTCGGCTGGGAACATGCATGTCAGGTGACTCAGATATTTTGCAGTTTTGTGCGTGTCCTAAAATGACCAGGAAAGCACTCTGGGTATTGATTTGTGGGTTGCAAGTAGGTGAATTTGCAAATGAGGAATTTATAGATAATGAGTATTGACTGTATCTAAAAGTTATTCACACACTTACCATTTGCATTTAAACTCAGTCTGGCAAGACTCTGGTCAATTTCTAACAACTCAATTTGTTTTTAAGACCTATGAGTACTAACTAGCCTGGAGGACTTCATGGAGATTATGAAAGATACAATGCAGGCATTGTAGAATTGGTTTTTGTTGTTGTTGTTTTCCTTGAAAGGACACGGACACCAAACGAAATTATCCCTGTGACATCTTAGCAAGATACTACATCAGCCCCTTGTTTATTTTAGCATGAAATTGATTTTTAAAAAACTTCTTCCTATTAAGGCAGACTCTCTCTCTGGAACTTCTATAAATCAATCCTAGTTCTGGTGGCTCAGAAGGTAAAGAATCTACCTGCAATGCAGGAGACCCAGGTTCGATACCTGGCTTGGGAAGATACCCTGGAAAAGTAAATGGCCACCCACTCCAGTATTCTTGCCTGGAGAATTCTATGGACAGTGGAGGCTGGCAGGCTACAGTTCATGGGGTCACAAAGAATCAGACACAACTGAGTGACTAACACTTTGACTTTCACTAACTAGTTCTATCCTTGAGAACTACATAGGATGGAGCCAAGCCTCCTTCTGCATGGTAGTGTCTCAAATATCTGAAGATACAACCAGTTCCCTCTTTCAAGATGCACTTTCCCACTGTCGACATCCCCATTTCTCCCAGTTACTCCAATTTCACCCTCTCTGTTGTTTTCTTAGAATAGTGTGTCTAATCTATCAGAAATCAACTGCTATGTCCTGCTTAGGCTCTAAAGTGAAATGAGTAGCCTAAACTCTGCTGTTAAAGTTGTTAATTTACACAGCTTCACTGACAAGTACCATGGCAGTCTATGTGAAACTTTTAAAAATAAGCACACTATTCCACGTCTTGAAATTTATACTAAGGAAATGTATATGCTCAGTCACTAAGTTGAGTCTGACCTTTCTGCAACCTCATGGACTGTAGCCCGCCAGGCTCCTCTGTCCATGGGATTCTCAGGCAAGAATACTGGAGTGGGTTGCCATTTCCTCCTCCAGGGAATCTTCCCGACCCAGGGATCGTATCCAGGTATCTCATATCTCCTGCATTGGCGGGCAGGTTTTTTACCACTGAGCCACCTTGGAAGTCTAAGGAAATTATTATGGACATGTGCTAAAATTTAGTTATAGGGGATTCCCTGCAGTCCAGTAGTTAGGACTCTGCATTTTCACTGCCAAGGGCTCAGGTTCAAATCCCTGATCAGCGAACTAAAATCCCACAAGCCATGCAGCGGGATGCACACACACACAAAAATTTTAAATAACGTAAAACTTAGTAATGAAAAGATGTTCATTACAAAAACCTTTATTATCCCAACATATGGAAACATCCAAGAATAGAACAATATTAAAGAAATTATGGCATATCCATACAACCATTAAAATGACAATATGAATAAATCTACATTGACTTACATAAGTATTTATATAATTGTAATACAAAAGATTGTAAAAGAGTGGTTATAATCTGGTTACATGTTATTAAAACATCCATCTATTAGAAAGGAAAACATTCCCAGGAATTTAGTAAAAACTCTCAAAATTCAAAGTATTTCCCTTCTTTATTTCTTCCTACAATATGTTATTACATTCATAATAAGGAAAAACAATTCTGTTCAGTGTTCCAAAAGACTGCAATTAAAAGAACACTTTGGTAGTTCCCTGTTGCTTTCAGAAAAAGGTCCAAACATCTGGCTTGGGACATACAACTTCTTATAATCTTATCTCTCATAAACTACCTGGCCTTACAAGTATTGATGCTTTCCACTTTGGCCATAATGAACCACTCAAATTACTCCCAGTTTTTATCCTTGCTTTCCACCTTATACCTTCTGCTTTGAGATATCCTCTATCCTCCATCTCCCCAACTGGTTTGGGGAGACAGGGCTTCCCTGGTGGCTCAGATGGTAAAGAATCTGCCTGCAAGGAGACCTGGGTTTGATCCCTGGGTCAGGAAGATCCCTTGGAGAAGAGAAAAGCTACCCATTCCAGTATTCTTGCCTGGAGAATCCTCATGGACAGAGGAGCCTGGTAGGCTACAGTCCACGGGGGTTCAAAGTGTCAGACACGACTGAACGACTAACACTTGAGCTTTCTTTCTTTGGCGAGATTACCCAAATATTTCACTACTGGCAAAACCAGTCCTGCCTGCCTGCCTCTGAATCCCACGTTGCCTTCTCTGGATCACAATGAAAAACTGAAACAGTCAATGCAATCATCTTTTTCTGATTATCCTGGTGCCATATTTAATCTCAGCACTGGCAAGTGAATTATTAATACTTGAACATCTACGGTGTTATCCGAAGAGAAAGAAAACCCTAACATGCAGTCCGTTCCATTGACATATATACAGAGTTAAAATGATTTTTAAAATGTGGACTTTTTCCTTTTAAAGACAATTCATCCAGGGTATTGGAGCTATATTTTACCCCAACATTAAAGTCTAGTTCTCAAATCTATGCCCTGTGTGTCAGATTTCACTAATCTGGCCCACTCTGACTTCTTTGTCTCTTTTCATTATAAGAAGTTAATATTGAATTTCAAAACCCAAACAGCATAAATAAATTCCAGATGCCTTCTCAAATCCCTAAATCTCCCATTAGAATAAGGAGAAACTTTGCTGCATGTGCACTGTGGGTTACATTTTAATTCACTGAAATGCTGAAAGGATCACTGAGCAATTCTTCAACCTTTATTTCACTGAGAAAACCCATAAACTTTTTGGACTTTCTTAAGGAGCAGAGTCCTCAAGATTCACAGCACAGCTGTCTGACATATGTTTTACTTTATTTCTCCCCTGAAGAGGTAAAACAACATCATCATGAAAGGCGGGGCCCCCAGGGTCAGGCTGCCTTGATTCCAATCCAACTGGGTGATTTGGGGCAAGTCATTTAGCCTCTCTGTTCCTCAGTTTTCTCATCTGAAAAATGGGGATAATCATCATACCCACCTCACAGGGCTGGTGCAGAGATAAGTGACTTAATAATTTGAAGTATTCAGCACAGTGCCAGCCACACAGCAAATGCTTGCCCCCATTATTACCTAGAAGTGTATGGCAAGCTGATGGAACAGGTCTCTATGGCTAGAAATTCCTTTCCCTTCTTTTCCTCTAGATGAACAGGGCTTAATCCAAGGTGAAGGAGACTCTCATCTTTCCGTGAGTGACTAATAAGCTAACTTCAGATCCCAGACCTTTCACCTAAGCCTAGTCCAGACCCAGACCTCCTTACTTGTGTCCACATTCCTGAACTTTGCGTCTTAGTCAAGCTATCCCACCAACTTTGCATCCAGGATAACTCTATTTTTGTAAATGTGAAAGATCTGTACTAATGAGAACCTAGCCTATAGCACAGGGAACTCTAGTCAATGCTCTGCGGTGACCTAAATGGGAAGGAAATCTAAAACATAGGGGATATATGCATAACTAATTCACTTTACTGTAGAGCAGAAACTAACAGCATTGTAAAGCAACTATATGCCAATAAAAGTTAATTAAAAAACAAACTCTGTCTTCAGAGGATTTGTGGATGCAGCTTCACATCTCCAATTAATTATAGGAGAACACATGTGTAAAACACCAAAGGGCGGTGTGTGTGTGTCACTGTGCGCTCAACCACTTCAGTCATGTCGACTCTGCAACACCACGAACCACAACCGACCAGGCTCCACTGTCCATGCGATTCTCCAGGCAAGAATACTGGAGTGGCTCTGACACACTCTGACACATAGCAGGATCCGCTATGACCCACCTCCCAGAGTAATGGGAATAAAAGCAAAAATAAACAAATGGGACCTAATTAAACTTAAAAGCTTTTGCACAAGGAAGGAAACTATAAGGTGAAAAGACAGCCTTCAGAATGGGAGAAAATAATAGCAAATGAAGCAACTGACAAAGAATTAATCTCAAAAATATACAAGCAGCTCATGCAGCTCAATCCCAGAAAAATAAATGACCCAGTCAAAAAATGGGCCAAAGAACTAAACAGACATTTCTCCAAAGAAGACATACAGATGGCTAACAAACATATGAAAAGATGCTCAACATCACTCATTATCAGAGAAATTTAAATCAAAACCACAGTGAGGTACCATCTCACGCCAGTCAGAATGGCTGCTATCCAAAAGTCAAGCAATAAATGCTGGAGAGGGTGTGGAGAGAAGGGAACCCTCTTACACTGTTGGTGGGAATGCAAACTAGTACAGCCACTATGGAGAACAGTGTGGAGATTCCTTCAAAAACTGGAAATAGAACTGCCATATGACCCAGCAATCGCACTCCTGGGCATACACACCGAGGAAACCAGAATTGAAAGAGACACGTGTACCCCAATGTTCACTGCAGCACTGTTTATAATAGCCAGGACATGGAAGCAACCTAGATGTCCATCTGCAGAAGAATGGATAAGAAAGCTGTGGTACATGTACACAGTGGAATATTACTCAGCCATTAAAAAGAATACATTTGAATCAGTTCTAATGAGGTGGATGAAACTGGAGCCTATTATACAGAGTGAAGTAAGTCAGAAAGAAAAACACCAATACAGTATATTAACGCATATATATAGAATTTAGAAAGATGGTAACGATGACCCTATATACAAAACAGCAAAAGAGACACAGATGTAAAGAACAGACTTTTGGACTCTCTGAGAGAAGGCGAGGGTAGGATGATTTGAGAGAATAGCACTGAAACATGTATATTATCACATGTGAAACAGATCGCTAGTCCAGGTTTCATGCATGAGACAGGGTGCTCAGCGTCAGTGCACTGGGATGACCCTGAGGAATGGGATGGGAAGGGAGGTGGGAAGGTGGTTCAGGATGGGGAACACATGTACACCCGTGGTGGATTCATGTCAATGTATGGAAAAACCAACATAATATTGTAAAGTAATTAACTTCCAATTAACATAAATTAATTTAAAAAAGAAAGAATACTGGAGTGGGTTGCCCTTTCCTCCTGCAGGGACTCTTTCCAATCCAGGGATCGAATCCAAGTCTCCTGTGTCTCCTGCATTGGCAGGCAGATTCCTTATAGCCTGAGCCATCAGGGAAGCTCCACCAAAGTGCCATAACATGTGCTCAAAGATGATCATTTTCTTCCTTCCTTTCCCCACTGACATTAATGATTGATGCCTATCTTTGCAAGAAACATTTAATTATAACCATGCAAGACCTACCTGTCCTGCTCACATTCAACAGAGAATCTACACTCCATATATCCTTTAGCATCTCAGCTTCACCCCTCTAGACCTTGCATCCATGCCAGAAGGCAACTGGACAGTTTTGGTGCTATTCCACACTTAATATATCTTTGCACCTCTCAGTAGCAATGAAAGCTGGGGTCATATTTTAGTACATACAGATCCCTTTCACATACTTCCCCTTACTTTCATATCAACTCTTTACAGAGGTATTTTGTTGTTGCTGTTGTCGTCACTATTATTGCAATTTTGCAATGCAGAAAATTAAAGCCTAAACAGATGAAAAGTGAATGTGAAAGTCACTCAGTCATGTCCGACTCTTTGCGACCCCATGGACTATACAATCCATGGAATTCTCCAGGTCAGAATACTGGAGTGGGGAGCCATTCCCTTCTCCAGGGGATCTTCCCAACCCAGGGATCAAACCCAGGTCTCCTGCATCACGGGTGGATTCTTTACCAGCTGAGCCACAAAGAAAAAGCTTCTGTCAAATTCTACAGCTGGTAAGTGACTCAGTGGGGATTTGAACCTGGATTTGCTGCCCTGAAAGTCTTTGCTTTTCTTCTACCAAATTTCACTGCTGAAGTTATAGGAGTGCAAGTCTCAAAAGAAGCCTCATGAATTCTTGGCTTATATCAGTTCCATTGGATGTCTCATTTTATTTTAAAGTCTGATTTTTTTTTTCTGTTTTCTCTGATGTTGCCATGGTTGGCAAAACCAAGCTCAGCACAGTCATTTAGCCAGGTTGGAGCTGTTTTTGTAGGCTATCGTGATTGTGTATTGGATGGCTGGTTTAAAAAAAAAAAGACGTGTTTAATTGCTGTTTTCTTTCAAACAGAATTCTGTTATATTGGCAGCCAAATAATGCCTCATCTAGAAAGAAAAATGAGCTATTCCAGAAAGTTTGTTCAAAGAGAGGCCACATCTTTTGCAACCATGAAGTACAATACACAAATATGAAGGTCATCCATATTCAGAACAGGACGAGGAGGGGCAGAAAAGCTGTGCCATTAGAGAATGTTTGATTTCATGTAGCAGAAAGGCAACTTCAGTGACCTGACTCAACAGCGGCTTGCTTATGGTTCCCCTCTTTTTAAACAGAAGTGAGTTTGGAGATATGCAGTCAAGGGTTGGTACAATGGCTTCACGAGGTCATCAGAGACCCAGGTTCCTACTGCCTTTCCGCTCTTCCATCTTGGCCTATGGAACTGTTTACCACGATCACAAAATGTCAAGTCTACATCAATGTCATGACTGCCTTCTGTGTGAAGGCAAAATACAAAGAGCAAAATCTGAACAGGGAGCACCAGCTGTCTTTCTCCTTTAGGAGGTTTCTTGGCAACCTCTTCCATCAACCCCTGCTTATGCATTATTGTTCCTGCTGGGTGGGTAACATGACCTTCCCTGGTCACAGGGAGTCTGGGAAGATGGGTATTACTGGGTGCGACCGCCTCCCCTAAACAGACAAGGCCTCCAATAGTAAAAAAGAATAGCAAAATCAACACTGGGAATCAACTAAGAGTTTGCCAAGAGGACTACCATTGATCAGAGATCTGCAATGTGTCAGACACAAACTAAGACAGTGCTGATGCTGTAGCTCCGATACTTTGGCCACCTGATGCAAAGAGCCAGCTCATTGGAAAAGACTCTGATGCTGGGAAAGACTGAAGGCAAGAGGAGAAGGGGGCAACAGGATGAGATGACTGCATAGCATCACTGACTCAATGGGCATGAGTTTGAGCAAACTCCAGAAGATAGTGAAGGACAGGAAAGCCTGGTGTGTGTGCTGCAGTCCATGGGGTCACAGAGAGTCAGACACGATATAGCAACTGAACGATAACAACACAATGCTAAGAAAGAAAGAATGTTATTCTTGCATCAGACCTAAAGACAATGATATCCAGAGAGATGTAAAATGTGAAATGATGTGCATTTTGCTCAGAACATCGCCATGTGAATTTTTCTCATGTGACAATGCCTGGCACAGAAAAGACACTCAAAAATGATTTCAAATACTTCCCTTCTCTGTCCTATTTCGCAAATGAAATTAGAAACGCAGTACCAGCTTTCTCTTGGAGTGCTTTAATATTTGCATCGTCTAATTGTTCTTGCTATGATCTAACTCGGGCTACTGTTCTGGCCAGTGTGTCCATATCCCCAGCTTCTGGCAAACACAGCACTGCTGACTTTATTAGATCATGTCAGATCTTTTCTTGCTTGATATAGTCTCTCTTTTGAATTTTCTCTCCAGAGCTGTCATGATACTGTTTTCACTTGTAACTTCATCAGCTAAGACATAAATAACCTTTGGTTGGATTTTTAATCAGCATCTTCTTCTGATTGGCAGTTAGCTCAATGTTATCTGTTGAATGAGTGAGTCTCAGTTTCATCGTTTGCCAGCTGTGTGAGCTTGGGCATTTCAAACCTGCCGTGATGAGAAAAAAGAAAGGTTTGTTTTGAGGTTGCTTAGCACGCTTCAGCATTACAGCTGCAGCAGCTGATGACTACAGCCCTCAGCCAGGCAGTGTGTACTGTCACTCAGTTGTGTCCAACTCTTTGCGGCCCCATGGACTGTAATCTGCCAGGTTCCTCAGTCAATGGAATTTTCCAGGCAAAAATATTGGAGCAGGTGGGCATTCCCTCCTCCAGGAGATCTTCCTGGCCCAGGAATCCAACCCGCATCTCTTGCACTGAATCCACATAGGCGGATTCTTTACCACTAGTGCCACCTGGGAAGAAGCAGATAGCGAGGGAGGGAAATTCTTGCAAAAGAGATGATCAGCAGATAATGTCAAAGACAGGTACAACGGAATACCACCCATGCTCTGACAAGGTTTGTTTTCTAGAATTTGTTAAAATTAACAGACAGTCCTGAATTGTGATAACCTCACATTTAATAAATGCTAAAAAGTGACACAGGAGCTTCTCCAAATCCTACTCGGAGGTTTTAGAACATGCAGAACACCACCATGGAAAGAAACATTTTCCAGGCAAGCATCGTCCTGTTGTATCAGTGGGCAAACATATAGGGTGCCTACAATAAAAGAAAATAACCAGAATGCTTATCTCACTGATAAGTGCAACAAATGCATTAGGTTTGAGTTATGGGAGGCAATTAAGCAACCTCTGTAGAATGGGTAAAGAAATTTCCCCTTGTCAAAAATTACATCTCTTGATTGTCAGTGAAAACCAAAGCTGGAGTAAATTTGGAAATCTGATATGTGGTCCCCTGGAGCTTTATCCATACCAGAATGTAAATTCACACCAGTGTAGAATGGGATTTCTATCTTTCTTGATACATTTAGATATCTGACCTCTCTTTACAATACATTTAGCAAAATGAATTTGGGACACAGCAAGTAGGTGTTTGGCACCACATACAGCTTCATACACACAGGGTATGAGTCATAACGCAGTGTCTTTTCAAGGCCTGTGTTAGGTATCAAAGGGCAACTGTCAAGAGATTTCTGTTTGTCTGGTGGCATAAACAACTGGAAATGTATTCATGTACTTTAGAATCAAACAGACTTGGATTTGATTCCAGGTCTGCTATAGAATAAATGTGCAACAGGAGGCATACTTCTTACCACCACTGAGTTTTTTCCTTATCTGTAAAATGAAAATGCTTAAATTGAACCAAGTGAAATTGCCATATTTGAAGTCAAAAGAAGTCAGATATTCATGATCTCATATGGTTCATCCTGTACCTGTGTCACAGGACCGAGTCCAGAATAGAAGACTAAGTCCACGTAAGTTTACGAGTCACAACTCTATTGTTATATGCGACACGCACCCAACTCAGACTAGCTTTAGAAAAGGGAATATATATCAAATCACCAAAGTGTACACTGTAAATGTTTTTATTTATTGGTCAATTATACATCAATAAAGCTAGAATGTCTTTAAAAGGGGAGAGAATGCATTAGCTCATAAAATTGGACAATCTAGGAATGGTGTTGGCTTCAGGCATGGCAGGATCCAGGGGCTCAAAGGATGCTCTGTGTCCCCATTCTCTCTGCTGCTCCACTTCCTTCATATCTGTTGACTTTGTCATACATGATGGGCAGGATGACCAAAGACAGTCTTCACCAAAAGCAAAAGGAACTGTTCTGTCCCAAAAGCTCTTTCTTGCGTGACATGTTCAACCCTCAATTAATCACCATTTTCATTGTGTCAGGTGCCAACTACTAGGCTTGGTCCAGCCTGGTTGATTTTCTCACTTCCAGAGAGATGACAGGAGCAAAGGGACCAATGCACGAAGCCTGATTAGAGCCACAGATGATAAGGAAGCAGTTCCCACAGAACACTGGAGTGCTAGGCAGGCAGGGGAAGAAAGTCCACTACAGTACGTACAACACTTACTACAGACACTGGCAAGCAGAAGGTGTGCTAAAATTAACTGGAGAATTTCCTACACTATAGTCAGAGACGTAAGACATAGTGACCAACTTTTCTCAATTTGCCCAGGACTTTCTTGGTATTAACACTTTAATTTCACACCCTGGAAAATTCCTCAGACCCTGGCAAAACATTTCAGTTCATCTGGACTATGCTTGGTTTAAAACAGAAAATTCCATATCTGGGGGATCTCTGCAGTTCCAGGAAAACCCGGACAGCTGGTCACCCTGCTCCAAGATGGTACTTAAAAAGTGTAAATCTTAGCTGCAGTTGAGGTCTTGTTGGTACCTACACAGTGGCATATTGCCTGTGTGCATGAATGCTCAATCACTCAGTCATGTCTAACTCTTTGGAACCCCATGGACTGTAGCCCACCAGGTTCCTCTGTCCATGGAATTTTTCAAGCAAGAATACTGGAGTGAGATGCAGTGCTCTACTCCAGGGGATCTTCCCGACTCAGGGATCGAACCTGAGTCTCCTGCATTGCAGGGGAATTCCTTACCATCTCAGCCACCAGGGAAGCCCTGGAGGTCTTGTTAGGTCAGTTTATTAGTTCTTGCATCAATAGAAGATTAATGTGCTGTGGTACATCCAAAACCACTGAAAGTGAAGGTAGATAGTCCCATGGAAAAATGCAGCTTTAAATTTTATTTGAAGTTACAGGATCTTCCCCTCCCCTTTGCCTTCCCCTTCTGCTTTCTTCATTTTTAGTGTTTTTCGCTCCCCCATTTCCCTTCCCTCTCTTCCTTTCCTTTGTTCCCATCTTCCTTCTTTCTGATCTTCCTCCCACCTATCTCTTATTTTCTTCTTTTTCTTTTCCTTTCTTCTTTGGCAATATAGTCACCTTTCAAATAACATGTGATTTAGATTTTGCTTCTGATCTTCAAAGGAGCGGCTATGTGTTGTTTGACTAAAACACGCCAGCCTCAGTAAATACATTTGTCGTGGTTAATCCACTAAGTAAGTGGAAACTTCACTGTTGATTAGGCCAAGAAGTACATGTGCAATTACCATGGACTGGCTTAGCCAGCATGGTCATGATGCTGAATGTGAAGAATGAAAAAGCCGGGGTGGGGAGAAGCAAAGCAAAGAAGAGGGTGATGTTTCTGAAATAAGGAGCTTGAGATTGAATTCTTTCAAGGGACATTTTGGTTTATCTGTTTACACAGGAGTTACATCTACCACTAATGGAAATTGCTGAGATTTGGGAACTCTTTCTTCTTTCAAATCAATATTATCATTAATTAAGCAATGTAAACCAGTAAATCCTTCTTGGTTACAAACTATGCTTTGAAGCCAGGCCTGCATTTGAATGTCTTCAATCAAAATCTTAAAAGTGAGCTTAGGAAGAAAGCAACATCTAGTCTTTGAAGGAGATCTTTCACTGGGGAAAACAGAGCCTTCTCAATTAAACTTTGGCAAGGAATGAGAGTTTTGTTGCCCTTATTAAAGTGCTGAAGTTCTAAAGACTTAACTCATTTTGGAAGAAATCCAAATGGTCCCTCATGACAGGGCTTCTACCTACAGATCAGGATCATAGCTTTGGGACTTCTACTACATTTGGGTTTTCCAGACACATCACTTTCACAATTTTTGTTATTATGTAGTACCACTCACACCATTTATTTACATAACATTTTCCTACAATTTTACTTTTTGAATTAGTTAGACTAAGATGATATAGCCAATGCAGTTCATTAAGGCTCATGCATAGCAGTGTCCACTAAAGAAGGCTTTCTTATCACTCCTTTCTATTCTTTGGAGCTCTGCATTCAGATGGGCCTATCCATTCTTTTCTCCTTTGCCTTTCACTTCTCTTCTTTTCTCAGCTATTTGACAGCTAAAAGTTCATTGCAGTAAATGATGTAATGTGACACTGCCCAGAGCAAAGACAATGGATAGAAAAACAGGCAGGATAAAACTACCACTGAGCAATATTTTTTCTGAAGTAGGGTTAATTTGCAATGTTGTGTTACAGGGAGCCCCGCCTGGTGCTCTGTGATGACCTAGAAGGGTGAAATGGTGGGGTGGGAGGGAGGTTCAAGAGGGAGGGGATATAATTATATGTATGTAACTGACTCAAGAGTCGGACACGACTGAGCGACTGAACTGAACTGAACTGACTCACATCATTGTAAAACGAAAATAAACACTACATTGCACAGCAATTATCCTCCAATTAAAAAATTAATCAATTAAAAAGTGTGTTCATTTCTGCTGTATAGTAAAGTGGTTCAGTTTCATATGTGTGTGTGTGTGTGTGTATATATATATATATATATATATATATAGTGAACAGAGATGCTATGAATATAGGGTGCATGTATCTTTTAGATTTATGGTTTGTATGGATATATGCAAGAAGTGGGGTTGCTAGATCATATTTTTGGATTTCTGAGGAAGCTTTATACAGTTTTCTACAGTGGCTGCACCAATTTACATTCCCACTAACAGTGTAGAAGCATTGCCTTTTTCTACACCCTATCCAGTGTTTGTTATTTGTAGACTTTTTAATTATGGCCACTCTGACCAGTGTGAGGTGGTACCCCAATGAAAAACATTTTAGTTGAGTAAATGAACATAATGGAATGTAAGAAATAAAACTTAAACACAAGTCTTTAAAAATGAAATAAAACCAGAAAATTATTCAGTAAACCAATCACAACCAATTGGGAAAAATCACTCCAGCTGGGAATTTAGGATGAGAAATCCAAGTCTTAAACAATCATTGAAAGAACTGTAGAGAATCTATATGTAGGGTTAAATTTCACTGGTGGCTCAGACAGTAAAGCGTCTGCCTACAACGTGGGAGACCTGGGTTCAATCCCTGGGTTAGGAAGATCTCCTGGAGAAGGAAATGGCAACCCACTCCAGTATTTTTGCCTAGAAAATCCCATGGATGGAGGAGCCTGGTGGGCTACAGTCCATGGGGTCACAAAGAGTCGGACACGACTGAGCGACTCCACTTTCACTTTCATACAATATGCAAACGAATCCATGGAAAAAAACTATTCTCTGAATAAGTTCTGTAGTCTAGTTAATATTGCACTGATGCCAATTTCCATTTGTGATATCCTGTTACAGTGATGTATGATGTCCTTGGGCTTCCCAAGCAGCTCAGTGGGTAAAGAATCCACCTGCAATGCAGGAGATGCAGGAGACGTAGGTTCAATCCCTGGCTCAGGAAGATCCCAGGAGGAGGGCTTGGCAACCCACTCCAGTATTCTTTCCTGGAGAATCCCATGGACAGGGGAGTCTGGTGAGCTGCAGGGTTGCAATGGGTAAGACATGACTGAGCAGCTGAGAACATATGCACACAAGATGTCCCTATTGAGGGAGGCTAGCTTTTGTTTTATTTGGGTTTTTATGCAGCTTTTTTCTAACTTCCTCTGAATTAAAATCGTCATTGTAAATGATTGCTTTACATTAGTTATTTATCATAACATTGATTATTACATAGTAAGTTATAGTATATACACTGATGTGTGTATAATTAACTTCTAAATAAAAAACATTTTTTTACAAGGGAGCTGTGGAACCAGCTTGGAGAAAGAACATGCTATTGTGCTGGAAACCCAAAAGGGCAGAGTTGCTAAGAAGCCACACTGATGTATGAGTAGAAAGGTCTGGGGTGAATGACGCCAAGCTGAAAGCACACATCCCATACCACTGATATTTATAATAACAGATACCGTAGATCCATAGGCTTATAATCTAGTCTTTGAAAAGGGGATTAGAAAAAGGAAATTAGACAAAATTTTCAGTTTATAAATAAAATAATTTCATAAATAATTCAAGTTCCCAGCATAGTTTCTTGGTATCCCTTCTAAGCTATCTTCACCCAAAAGAATTTATAGTAAGCAAGTTTTCATAATATTTTTCCAGTTTATAAAACAATTCCACATGAACGCTTTTACTCACCCACCAAACCATGCTGAAATAGAAATAGATAATAATGAAAACACTGAATATTCATCTAACTCTTTCATTTACATCATAACATTTCCATGCAACTCACCAATAAAAGTGTGCTCCTTGTAATTCTCTAAAGAAAAAGCACTATCTTTTCATGTCTTTGCATATGTGGCTTTCTTAGCTGGCACAAATTTCTCCTGCAGGGCCCTGTGCCTCTTCATACTCTGTTCCACCAAGATTCTGTTTCCTCTTTTTCCTGAAAGAGACTGAGTCTGGTAAGATATAAACAGGCATCCCCAGATGTGCTGCCCTTGGGAAGAATCCAGAGTTGACCAGCACACCAAGATCTGTTCTTCAGCCACCTCTCCCTACTCTAAGGACTTAATCCTTGGTCAGCCAAATCTGGCACCCCCATGCAAAATAAAAAGGAGAAAGATAAAGTTGGTGGTAGGCAGAGGACTTAATAAAGGTCCCAGTTAGAAGGAGCTCGCTCTCAGCATATTTGTGCCAGTCACACAACTGTAAATGAATCTGGTAGCTTCTTTCTACCATTAACTTTCCTTGAGTCACCTTTTCCTACCCTGTAAGTCTTCATGTCAGTGTTCTAATGGCTACAGATATTTCAGGGGGCAAAACCTTGCTGCTCTCAGGGAGTTTACAGACCAGTAGGAAGACAAACGTTATGCAGATTATCTTAGAACTACTTAGAACTACAAACATTATCTTAGAACTACTACATCTATGAAGCAACATTTGTGAAGTTTCACAAAAGGAAAAAAAATCATGAAAGGGAAATTTAGGAAAATATATAAGCAAGCTGATCGCCGAAGAATTGATGCTTTTGAACTGTGGTGCTGGAGAAGACTCTTGAGAGTCCCTTGGACTGCAAGGAGATCCAACCAGTCCATTCTAAAGGAGATCAATCCTGGGTGTTCATTGGAAGGACTGATGCTGAAGCTGAAATTCCAATACTTTGGCCACCTCGTGCGATGAGTTGACTCATTGGAAAAGACTCTGATGCTGGGAGGGATTGGGGGCGGGAGGAGAAGGGGACGACAGAGAATGAGATAGCTGGATGGCATCACCGACCTGATGGACATGAATTTGAGTGAACTCCGGGAGTTGGGGTCGCAAAGAGTTGGACATGACTGAGCAACTGAACTGAACTGAACTGATAAGAGAGAGTAAGGGAGAGTTAAGGCAGGTGAAGGGCAAGTCAAAGAAAGTGTCCTTGAAGGAGGAACACAAGTTGAGTTTGAAATGATGAGGAAAAAATTATCAATCTAGGAACTTCCCTGGTGGTCCAGTATTTAAGACTCTACACTCCCAATGCAGAGGAGCCAGGTTCAATCCCTGGTCAGGGAAATAGATCCTGCATCCACCAATTAAGACCTGGTGCAGCCTTTTTTTTTTTTTTTTTTTTTAAGTATCAGCATAAAGGAGGCTGAGAAGAAAGCGAGAGAACTTTCTGGGCAGTCTTTCCAGAGTCGTCAGTCTAAACTCCATGGGGATCCCAAGGGAATCCTCAGAGCAGCTTCTGCACTGTTGTCCTTCTCAGAGTGCTGTGGTGATAGTGTCGTCTTTCCAGGCAACTGAGCTGTAAACTATCAGGAAGGAGAAAGGGAGGTTCATGGCTCTGAATCAAGGAGAGAAAAGGAGATGGAGGAAGAATGTGTCATTGAAAGAGCAGGGCTTTGGTTACCAGAGTTCACACTTGGGCACAGCCAACTTCTTAGCTTTTTGACGTTGGAAAAGGCGCTATGACATCGCATAGATGTTGTGAGGATTGACTGAGAATAAAAACAAGCAGGACATTGTATCCAGTGCTGAAAAAACTTGTACAACGTGAGAGTTGCGAATTAAGCTTTATTTGGGACAAAATGAGAACTGAAGCCCAGGAGACAGTGCTTCAGGCAGCTCTGAGAAACTGCTTGGAGGAGGTGAGGGGAGCAGTTAGGACATATAAGAGTTTTGCAACAAAGCGTAAATAGTCGGAAACATCCAAAGATCACCATTAATTAGTCTGAAACCAGATATGTCAAGTTAAAGAATTTAGTGCTTATCTATGTATGGGAAGATGCAGGAGTCTGGGCTCACTGAAATCATTCCTTGGATTTTCACCTCAGTTATCTGGAGCCAGTATCCTGTATTTTCGCACCCTGAGTTTCCTCAGGGCTCACCATTGGGAGTGGCTGCAGTCTGGCCGCCACCAGATGGCAGGTATTCTCCTTCCTGAGTTCCCTCAGGGCTCAACATTGGGAGTGACTGCAGTCTGGCTGCCGCCAGATGGCAGGTATTCTCCTCCTTCTTGAGTTCCCTCAGGGCTCACCAGCTCACCCTGATGACGGTGACATCCTTGTTTACTGACATGGCAGGAAATATTTTATTTCTTGAAAAATTTCATTTCTCACCAGTAAGGACTCAGAAAATGTTCGCTGTCTTCTCTCACTGTCTCTGGGTTCCATATGCACTGAATATATCCCCTGCCCTGCAATTTTCACACTGAAGCCCTAACCTCCAATGTGCTTATATCTGGTGTATCTGGAGATAGGTCTTTAGGAGGTAATTAAGGTTAAATGAGGTCATAAGGGCTGGATGAGGGGGGCTGATCTAAAAGTACTGTGGCTTTATAAAAGAGAAAGAGAGAGAAAGGTCTCTCCCTCTCAATTTTGTGAGCAGACTCAGGAAAAGGCAGCCATCTTCAACTACGGTTGGGTCCCCATGAGAACCCAATGATGTAGGCACCTTGATCTCACATTTCCAGACTCTTGAGCTGGAATGTCAATTGTTAATTGACATTTCAATTGCTGGACTTCCCATGTAGTCCAAAGGTTAGCAGTCCACCTGCCAATGCAGAGGACACAGGTTCGATCCCTAGGCAGGAAAGATCCCAAATGCCTCGGAGCCACTAAGCTTGAGTACCACAGCTGCTGCAGCCAGTACATTTAGAGCCCATGCTCTGTAACAAGAGGAGCCACCTCATTGGGAAGCCCGTGCATTGCAACTGGAGAGTAGGCCCTGCTTGTCACAACTAGAGAAAGCCAGCACACAGCAGCAAAAACCCAGTAGAGCCAAAAATAAATTAATAAAGAAAAAAATTTTTTAATTCTGTTGTTGAAGCCACTAGCTTATGAAATTTTGTTATGGCAGCCAAAGCCAACTAAAACAAGTCTCCATTAGAAACTTGCTCTTAACAGATCATCAAGTGCAAATCATAACTGCAATGACATCCAACGAACGGATTTATGAAAGGGCAAAAGAAGTGAGTGTAATCATTAAACTTGAGCTGGTTTCAGGCTTGAGCATTTTCAAAGGTAAACATGAAAGTGAAGGTCACTCAGTCGTTTCCTGCTCTTTGCGACCCCATGACTGTATGCTCATGGAATTCTCCAGGCCAGAATACTAGAATGGGTAGCCTTTCCTGTATCCAGGGGATCTTCCAAACCCAGGGATCAAACCCAGATCTCCCGCATTGCAGGCAGATTCTTTACCAGCTGAGCCACAAGGGAAGCCTCAGTTCATTTGGTATTTGGTTGTGATGACTTCCAAAATAAAGACCCAATCTGGGTCAAGACTACAGATGATGCTTTCCTACGAGGTTCAGCAGAAATGTTTTCTCCTTGTTTTTATTCTTACTGTTGCATGTGAAATGGAAAGACACTTAGACTCTAAGAAAACAAGTAGTGGCCAGCATGGCAAGACAAGCGTCAAGAGATGGGACGATGCAGGGAAAGGAGAAATATACTCCTTAAAAGGCAAAAAACAAAAAGTCAACGGCCCGGGATCCCAGGCACTAAGAAGTGTGAACTGATCCAACAGATGAATGGGGCGTGACTGTGGGACCACACCATTGTCAGTGTGTTCTCTGTAAAGTGCTGTGTTGGACACTGGCAAACACTGCTTTCCAACTTCAAAGCCTGCATAGGCTGATATGTAGCTGCTCAGTGAAGACCTCATTTGAATCTCACCACAGTCTACAGAAATGAGCACAGCAGAGAGGTATCCTGTCCTCAGGGATAGAACTATGGTTTGGGATATTTAAATGAGGTTCCCATGGCTAATAAGGCTTCCAGGGTGGCTTGGTGGTAAAGAATCTGCCTGCCAAGCAGGTTATGTGGGTTGGATCCCTGGGTTGGGAAGATCCCCCCAAGAAGGAAATGGTAACCCACTCCCAGTATTCTTGCCTGGGAAATCCCATGGACAGAAGAGCCTGGCAGGCTACAATCCATGGGCTCTCAAAGAGTCAGACACAACTTAACAACTAAAACACCACCACCACCCATGGCTGGCAAGTGTAAGAGGCAGTGACCAAGCCCTGCTTTTCTGATTTCTGAACCAGCGTCCTTTCCAGGGCAGACATTAAACTTTGCTCCACCTTGTTGTCTGATCTGGACCGGATTTTCCAAATTGCAAGTTTTCCCCATGCTCCATCCCATTTTCCAACCTATAATCTCTTCCCTCCAAGTCACTTGACGGTTTCTTCTAGCACAGAAAGTAATTTTTGTGGAACATGAGCATAGCAAGAAGAGAAGTGTGTAATGTGGACCAGGTTGGTTAAAAATCCATTATATAGTGTAATTGCTTTTTCCTTGATGAAGTTTATCCACAGCGATCACCATACTACTGGGTTGACCAAAATGTTCATTCAGATTTTTCTGTAAGATGTTATAGAAAAACCCGAACAAAACTTTTGGCCAGCCCAACATATGACCAAGCAGGGAGAGCTGTTATTAGGATCCCCATTTTGTAGCTGGGCAAACTGAGACACAGAAGAACTAAGGACAGAAGTATCCAGTGGGTGTGCTAAACATCAAGAAAGTGATAAAATGTGAAAATGCTGGTCATTCAGTGGTGTCTGACTCTTCAAGTCCCTGTGGACTGTAGCCTGCCAGGCTCCCCTGTCCATGGAATTCTCCAGGCAGATTCTCCAGTCTCCGTAGTGACTTTGAAGGTAAAGAATCTGCCTGCAATGCAGGAGACTCAGGTTTGATCCCTGTGTTGGGAAGATCCCCTGGAGAAGTGAATGGCTAATCACTCCAGTATTCTTGCCTGGAGGATTCCATAGACAGAGGAGCCTGGTGGGCTACAGTCCATGGGGTCTCACGGTAAACAGATTTACCAGATTTCAGAGCCAGATTTCAAACCTTTGTGTCTGTCTTCACCTCCAAACAGGGGACAGAGCTCTGGTTTGACCACCAGGAAGTCCTTTGGTTCCAATCCATCCCCTCACCACCCGTGTGGTCCTAGTTTAGACTTGTCACGCCTCGACTTGACCTCCTCCCTCTGTAAACTGAAGGGGCTGGGTGGCCTGGTCTCCAAGAACAATCTCTAAAGAGGTTAATGATAAAACAGCCACCACCTACCCTGAAGACCTGTCAAAGGGGCCCCTGGTTTTTCCCCAGCAAGAAACAAGAGACACCACTTCACTTGAATTTTACACTTACAGAGCAAGTATCGTGCGGACTATCTGTGCTGCTTTTCAAGTGCAATTCGGGGAGTGAGCCAACGGAGAGAGGAGGAGATTTGTTTTTGTTTGTGAGGTTCAAACCTTTGGGAGGTCTGTATAGGCCACGGCATCTCCGCCTTGCGTGGGGCTGGCTGGTCTCTCTCCCCCACTGCCTCTGCTCAGTCTGGGAAGATGCTTTGGAAATAAACCAGGAAATTACTTATCAATCTAAAGCCCCAAAGAGCTATGCGTCCTCCTCACTGCCAACGGGAAGAGGATTTCACTGGAAAGCTCCGCATCTGTGTGCAGCAGAGTTCAAAGACACCGGCTGCCGGAAGGTCTTGCAAGGGATGTAAGTACAGCGTCCGCTCTTGCATTTGAAATGAACAACTTCAGGCTTTTTTCTCCCAGAGATGAGTCTTTTTTGGCTCGCACGGGTATTCCTCTTTTTCTGCTCTACTCTGAGGGTGAGGGGGTGTTTACTGACCTGGACTTACTCAATGACACATCTCCTCTGAGGGCTGCTCCTGTGGAACAGAAGAAAGCAAGCAAAAGTCGTCAGAATCGGCTTTGCTGGGTTCCTTTTGCAAAAAGCGTTGGACTGGGTAGACACCCTCCCTCGTGGTTACAGATCCGTAAACAAGAGGAGTGTGAGGTGCATGTATGCACTTGTCGAACAAACGGAAGGGGCTCCACTGCCTCCCCCAAAACACAAAATTGTCATCACCTCTGAACCTAAATAATTTGAGTGAAAGGTGTTCCCTTTGTGTTGTAGGCTTTTGAGTGCAGGAGAAGGAAAACATTAGTAGTCTTATTCTCCTGTGGAGATTGCCTTGTGGCAGTATAAACTGTGTGCTCAATTTATTTCTGCAGTCAAATGCTCTACCACTGAGCTATACCCCCCTGAATTTATTTTGGGCTAAGGGTGCTGATTTATTTACTTTTATTTGTGTATTTACTTTTATTGCTTTTATTTTATTACTAAAATAAATAATAAATGCATTATTATTTATTTTATTAAATAAATGTGCCTGTCCCTGAATGCGGCTGTAGGAGGGATAATACATTCATTGCAATATATGAATGTAAATATCTAGACGGTGTTAGTAAAACTATGGGTTTGTATAAATGGTAATTGCATGAATGGATCGCATAGTTTCATAAATAACACATGGCTCTAGAGCATGTGTCTTTTGCAAGTATTTTCAATCAGACTGTGGTTAAGGGCTGGGAAGTCATTGCCAGAATGTAGTTCTTTTAAAAGAAATAGCTCTGTTCTGATGGACCTTTGTTCCATGAGTCCCCACGGCTTTCCCTGGGACCTCGTGTCCTTTTCCAGGGTCCCTCGTCAAGAACCCCATGGCTGCGGGAACACATGTGGTGCAGAGAGTCATGAGATGGAAGGATGCACGCTTGGAATGTGAAAGGAAATTCTTCAAATATGGGGAACCATGTACTGTGCCTTTGCCATGTGTTTGGCACACTGCTTGCCAAGTGTCTCATGGTCTGCGGAGCAGGTGGCTCTGGTGAAAAGTGGTGTGTTTGGAACCAGAGCACTTGGCAGCTTGTCCCCAGTTAGCCTCTGTGTGACCCACTGTCAGTTATCTAACTCCTCTGTGCCTCAATGTCCTGTCCATAAAATAAAGATAATGACAGTGGGGAACCCAAGGTTAATGCCTGGATCAAAGGAAGATCCCCTGCAGAAGGGAATGGCAACCTACCCCAGTATTCTTGCTTGGAAAATTCCATGGACAGAAGAGCCTGGCAGGCATGGTCCAAAGAGTCGCAATGGTCGCAAAGAGTTGGGCATGACTGAGCAACTAACCTTAATTGATTGATTAATTAATTAGCACCATTCATGTGACGCTTGAGAATTAATGGAAGTAATGTTTTCGTCTCTGTCAAACATGAGCTATTGTTTTGTTGTTGTTCAGTCGCTCAGTTCTGTCCAAATCTCTGTGACCCCATGGATTGTAGCGTGCCAGGCTCCTCTGTCCATGGGATTCTACAGGCAAGGATACTGGGGTAGGTAGCCATTCTCTTCTCCAGGGGATCTTCCCAACCCAGGGATCGAACCCAGGTCTCCTGCACTGCAGGCAGATTCTTTACCAGCTGAGCCACCAGGGAAGCCCAATGAAGGATGGTATTGGTTATCCTCCAGGAGGCCCTCTCTCTATGCCTATTAACTAAAGCAGGTCCCCAGGTCGCTGTGTTAATAGTTCTTTGGAGGGTTTGGATGGGCATCAAAGCTGAGCAGTTGTTGTCCTCAACATGTTTTGTAAACTGGACAAAAACGGATCGTGACTTCTCCTACAAACTTCACCTGAAGGTAAAAAGTTCTGTTAAGGACAAGAGAGCTCTTTTCCCCATTCAAATTTATGGATTACCCTGTGGTCAGAATCAATGTTATTTCAGAGTTATTTACGTCTTGCTTCTATCCCAGTGGTTTCCTCATCTCTTGGCACACGTCACCTTCTAAGCCGTGACCATCTGAACTGCTTGTCATCAACCCCTCTGATTGCATCAGTCTCCGATGATCAGCAGAAGATACATTTCTTTCTCTTTGGAGGCTTTTTGTCACAAGTCAGTGCAACTTGGTGGAATTCACAATCATATTCGAATAGCATGAGCTGTGTCCCTAATATGAGAAAATGACTCAGTCAGCTTTACACAGAGAACCATCTACACAGAATGTTTACTGTGCTGAATAAAGTATCATCAGACTGATTCCTCTGGAGACTAAGGCAGCACAGAAAGATACAAGCCAACAACAGGGGGATGTCATAACCCAGTCTGGGAGCTTCAGATGCCTCAGAAAGAGGCCACAGAGGGCATGGGAGAATAGGAACCACTGAATGTTGAAAATAATTTCTGGGGATGGCAAACTTCATGGTGTGAAGAGACATACCCCTGGCTTTGTATTCTGGCTTCACCACTTTCTGTCTCCAAGACTCTCTGGTGTGTCACCTCTCAAGAGTGTGTAACAGACATAAACAGCTCAGCATAGAATCCAGCGTAGTCGGTGCTCAACGAACAGGGGTTCCTTTCTCTCCATTGTGGTCCATTCAAGCCACAAATATTTACTGAGCACTTCAGTTCAATTCAGCTCAGTTCAGCTCAATCGCTCAGTCGTGTCCGACTCTTTGCGACCCCATGAACTGCAGCATGCCAGGCCTCCTTGTCCATCACCAACTCCCAGAGTTTACCCAGACTCATGTCCATCGAGTTGGTGATGCCATCCAGCCATCTCATCCTCTGTCGTCCCCTTCTCCTCCTGCCCTCAATCTTTCCCAGCATCAGGGTCTTTTCCAATGAGCCAGGTCTTTGCATCAGATGGCCAAAGTATTGGAGTTTCAGCTTCAGCATCAGTCCTTCCAACGAACACCCAGGACTGGTCTCCTTTAGGATGGACTGGCTGGATCTCCTACTGAGCAGTTGCTGCTGCTGCTGCTGCTGCTAAGTCACTTCAGTTGTGTCCGACTCTGTGTGACCCCATAGACGGAAGCCCACCAGGCTCCCCCGTCCCTGGGATTCTCCAGGCAAGAACACTGGAGTGGGTTGCCGTTTCCTTCTCCAATGTGTGAAAGTGAAAAGTGAAAGTGAAGTCGTTCAGTTGTGTCCGACCCTTAGCGACCCCACGGACTGCAGCCTACCAGGCTGCTCCATCCATGGGATTTTCTAGGCAAGAGTACTGGAGTGGCTTGCCATTGCCTTCTCCACTGAGCAGTTACTATGTGCCAAATATTATTGTAGACAGAGCAGTAAACAAGAGGCTATGCCTATGCCTTCGTATCTTTAGACAAGGAGACAACAGAATTACAAATCATAATGTAATTTAGGAAACTGAAAAGTGCTATGAAAAAAATAAAATCTGATCAAGACACACGGTGACTAGCAAGGGTGGAAAAGGGAATATTTCTTCACCTAAGGTGGTCAGGCATTGCCTCACTGAGGAAGTGGTAGTTAGCAAAGTCTGGAATCTTAAGGAAAACACCAAAGCCATGGTTAAGCCACTAACTCACCATGTGACACTAGACAAGTCACTGAAACTTGTTAGATCTGGGCTTCATGACCTACAAACTGCAGAGCTGGAGGAAACCTAGGGGCTTCTATTAGTCCTGAAAGTGTGTTTTGTCATTTCCTTTCCCTGTCTTGGGATCCTATGCCATGAGTAATTGTATGAAAACAAAGAAAAAAAGTCCTTGAACTAAACTATACTACAGTTATTTCATTCTTTCATTCCATCTCCTGGGGATTTTTTTCAAAAAGTTTTTCCTAACATAGATAAATGAGTAGGTCCTCAATGAATGAAGATTAATTAATGATTCTTTTCATAAAGCTCAAATCATCACAATTCCTAGGGATTACATTGCTGGAAAAGACAAGAACCACCGTATGGCAGATTTTTAGGGATGAATTGTGTAGCTTCCCAATGACTTCATGTGTGGCTTCGAGTCTGAAATTGCACATATGTCAGTGCAGCCAAGACGCGAAGCTGCCAGAAGTTGGCTGATCCAACACTCTACTAGCCGAGAGTCATGTGCATGGCTTTAAAAAACAATGCCTGGTCTGAAACATTTCCTTTCTTAAAATGGTGCAGCAGCCCTCTTGTGGGGCTGAGATGGCATCCATCCAACGTGAAGGTCACAATGCAGATAACCTGTACCCGAAGAGTCTGTGTCTCTAAATTCGACAAATATTTGTGGCCAGAGTATTCTTGGCTGTAATGATCCAGATGACTGTCTAACTACTCCACTTTACTTGAGCACCACAGGGTAAACCCCAATCATGGGTCAACAGCTTAGAATGAGAGTTTTGTGTTATGGCAACCTAAAATGTACAGGTCAATATTTTCGATTCTCAAACGCTGATATTTGGCGCTTAATTTATAAAATTGTGATCTCTCCAAATTGCAAACACATTTTTGAAAATTGTTTTGAAGACACGGTCCAATATTAGAAAATCCAAAGTTAAAATCCAAAGGCTGAAGAGTTAGAGCAAAGAGGATGAGACTGGGACATTGGAGTTGATTACCTGGTAGTAGAGAGAGAAAGCCACGCAGTCGTGTCAGACTCTTTGTGACTCCATGGACTATACAGTCCATACAGTACACTCTCCAGGCCAGAATACTGGAGTGGGTAGCCTTTCCCTTCTCCAAGGGATCTTCCCAAGCCAGGAATCGAACCGAGGTCTCCCGCATTGCAGGCAGATTCTTTACCAGCTGAGCCATAGGGAAGCCCTTGTAGCAGAGAGAGTTGTGGGCAACTCCATGATGTTCCTTGAAGCTCTAAAACGATCATAAGCAGTGAATTGCTGTCCAGTAGGGAGAGCAATGGGGTCAGGAACTACTTGTGCACTTACATTTTTCAAATTAATTTTTATTGGAGTATAGTTATTTTACAATGCTGTGTTAATTTCTGCTGTACAGCAACGTGAATCAGCTATACGTGTACATATATCCCCTCTTTTTCGGATTTCCTTCTCATTTAGGTCTCCATGGAGCACTGAGTAGAGTTCCCTGAGCTATGCAGTGGGTTCTGATTAGTTATCTATTTTATGTTGTTGTTTAGTCACTAAGTCTTATCCGACTCTTTTGTGACCCCATGAATTATAGCCTGCCAGGCTCCTCTGTCCATGGGATTTCCCAGGCAAGAATACTGAAGTGGGTTGCCATTTCCATCTCTAGGGGGGTCTTCCTGACACAGGGATAGAACTGGCATCTCCTACCTTGACAGATGGGCTCTTTACCACTGAGCCACCAGGGAAACCCTATCTATTTTATACATAGTAAAAATGTCAATAGTGTATATGGGGCTTCCCAGGTGGTGCTAGTAATAAAGAATCCACCTGCCAATGCCAGAGATGCAAGAGACGAGGGTTTGATCCCTGGGTCAGGAAGATCCTCTGGAGTAGGAAATGGCATTCCACTCAGTATTCTTGCCTGGAAAATTCCATGGGCAGAAGAGCCTGGCAGACTACAGTTCATGGGGTTGCAAAAAGTCAGACAACTGAGTGACTGAGTGCGCGCGTGCACACACACACACACACACAATTGTGTATATATGTCAATCCCAAACTCCTACTTCATCCCACCCTCCCTTCACCTCCTTGTGGACTTATGTGTAATGCAAATGATATCTCAACCTTTTACATACATTAGCTCCTTGCCACGATCCTACTGTAGTGTGGCTATGACTCTGCTTATTTTACAGATGATACTCTGAGATGCAGCGTAGTTGACTAACAGTAGTTAAGTTCATCAGCCAGTAAATGGCGGAACTACAACTTGAATCTAGGGCTGCCTTAGTCCGCAGCCAATCAGCATGCCACTTGACTACTCTGCTTTGGAAAGATAAAGGACTTTTTAATTCCCACATGAACTACACATCCTATTTAAGTTAAAAAACAGAATTTACTGCAAGTTTTTAAATGTTGAAATGGCCTCCTGAGGGAAGAGGCAGAGGATTTGTCTTCTTTGGAGGTCTATTAAAACCAGATCAGTTATCATATACATCTGGTATGACTCCAGTGTGGTCCTTTCCCAAGGTGAAAAGATAACAAAATGATTTCCCAAGTTTCCTTCTCATTTTCCTATCCAAAGATGAATTCTATCACTGCAAAGCAGAAATGGGGGTGACGGGCTTAGTCCCCACTTCCTACCCTCCCTCTCCTGCTCCATGCCAATTACTTTGGCAATTGGACTTTCTGGAAGAACTGTAGCCACTCAGTCACTGCTAGTCCTTTTCCCAAATTAGGGACAGATCTAAGCTCTCTCCTACTTTGTGCCCAGCTAAGTGAACACCATTCCAAAGAATCTATTACCTAACTTGAGCCTGTACTTCCAATGCTTCAGAACTATAAATCAGGACCAAAGTTGCATAAAAATGGAACATTGTTGGAAAGCAAGACTGTCTTTTAAAATTCTAGCTATTATGTATATCAGCTAGGATTGCATTTGTGAGTATTAGAAAGCCCAGTTTCTTTCACATGGAACAGGTTTGTTTTTCTCACATAAGAAAAAGCTGAGAAGTAGGGGATCAAAAGATGGTGTAACATTCACTCATCACCAGGAAACCAGGATCCTTTTATATTCCTGTTTCAACAGTGTTAGCATGTGGCTTTCATCCTCATGAGAGCAAGATGGCTGCTGCAGCCCCAGGCATTGAGTGCATATCCCAGACAAGAAAGCAAAAACCTTCTTGTCAAACTTTGGCTTTTATTTGGGAAGGAAAACCCTCTTCTGGGACTCTTCATATACCTCTTATTGACCAAACTGTGTCAAACTGCCACCCCTAGCTGCAAGGGATCTGAAAGTTTGTACTGCTTCCAGTCTTCCATGTAGAAAAAAGGCAGGGGGGAAGTGGATTGGGATGGGTTACAAGTGAACCAACCTACAGTATTTGTCAAAATATGCTTTAACTAGGTTTGTAATTTGATACTACATTACATAAAAAAAAATTTTAGCTACATCTATTTTAGTACTTGATTGGAAGCATGAAAATAGTTTTTGAAAAAAAGTGATAAGAAGTAGGTGGGGACAGCATTCTATCTGAAGTACTACAAAGTAATGGAAAGAAGTGGATTGGATGTCAGACCAAAGTGTGAATACCAGCTCGATAAATAATTAGGTGTGGAATGTCTCTGGACCTCAATTTCTTTTATTCAAAATAAGAGTAATAATAACTACCCATAGGATTGCTTTAGAATTAAATTAAATACTATATAAAGAGTCTGACAGGTAATAGACATTCAAGAAATAGTCGTTCTCTTCTCTTTTGCTTTGCTCCTTTTATTCTGCAAGTGCAAAAACCTTTATAAAACCCAACTCAGCCAAGAGCTGACAGTTGAAGGCTCAACCCTTTGATTGCAAGAAATTAGAACAAAGCCTCTGAATGGTGTGTAGGCTTTCTCGATCAACACACGCCAAGATTCTTTCATTTTGGGCTTCATCACATTATCTTAGCAAACCAGACAAAAATGTCTAAGCAATTTTGTTTTTCAAGCTGCTTCATTTGCTTCAAAGTGCCATCTGCTTGTGACATGTTACAAAACCGAGTCAATAGAGCCATTTGGTGACCTTTTAAAAAGTGACTTCAGTGTTTGTTACCAAGGGATATGGTTCCTAGAATTTGTGCAATTTGTTCTGTGTTGTCGAGATGTGACTAAAACCTTCACAGAGACGTTCAGCTGTTTCAATACATTATCTTCATCTTACCCCAGGAAGCCAGGTTTTAAATTGACTTTCTTTCCATTTTAATTATCTCCCCATGTCACTCCGACCTTTCCAGTCAAAGATGGATGATTAGAGCTTATCACCTCATAGTCACCGCTGTGAAATTAAAAAGAGGAAACAAAACAAACCGAAAAGAGCTCACAGATTTGCAGAGCCGAAATCGAGCCATCAGCCAAAATCTGATTTCTGCACTATTTTAAGATGGGGAAAAATGAAAGAATGCAGTTCAAAGCCACGGGTTCTTGTTCACATATGAATTCTGTGACTTTTAGCAACCTATTTAAACTTTATTTTGGATCCTTAGCTGGAAAAAAAAAAAAGTGAACACGCCTGCCCCTCCTATTTCACCTGGTTGATAGGAAGATCATTGAGGCAACGTGCTAGTTGCTGCTGTTTAGTCGCTCAGTCGTGTCCTACTCTGCGACCTCATTGACTGTAGCCCACCAGGCTCCTCTGTCCATGGAATTTCCCAGGTGAGAGTACTGGAGTGTGTTTCCATTTCCTTCTCCAGGCAATCTTCCTGACTCAGGCATCAAACCCACATCTCCTGCACTGCAGGCAGATTCTTTACCATCTGAAAGGGAGAGAATCATGTCCACACGTTGAGTCACCTGGCCCCATAGTAGCTTTGCTTATACTCAAAGACTCCAGTCTTTACTGGAAATGCCCTCCTGAAAAGTTTTCCTGGGAACACTCCTTTCAAACCCTCCTGACACTGATTACTCTGTCCATAAAGCCTCAAAAGCAGAACAGAAACCACGGAGACCCTCCACTGTCCTTATATGTTCCTTGCCCTATTTAGACACTTCTTCAGACACCTCCCCCAAGCCTCTAATCCCTTAATGGTCAGTCTCTAATTTCTCTAGCCAAGACCAAGCCAAGCTGGTCTTGGCTAGAACACTGTAGAAACAAAGGAGATCTGGGAAATTTTTCACAAGGTCTGGGCCTTAAATGTGGTGCAGTTTGGAAACAACCATCACCAACTACTCCCAAGCACAAGATGACTGGACACACATAGATGCTTTTAAGGAGTAACCTCTGAAGAGCGGCTTTGCCTCCTTCACCCCTTCCGGTATTGTTCAGTCGCTAAGTCATCTCCTCTTGGGGTCTACAATATGCCATTAAACAACAAATTTTATTTTCCTCGGAAGAACAGAGAGGCATGGTGCATAGAGGTGGGTCAAGGGAGCCACGTCAAGGTAATTTCAAGGACAGAAACAGACTTATGCCTTAGTACAGGCTGAGAGCAACCAGCCAGTGGTGGAGGTTGAAGATAGAAGACAATGAGAGAAGGTCATCCAGGTGAAGTGAGAGGTGGGTTCAAACAACCACCCCTGAAAGGCTTTGCTGTTGCTGTTGTTCAGTCACTAAGTTGTGTCTGACTCTTTGTGACCCTATGGACCACAGTATGCTAGGCTTCCCTGTCCTTCACTATGTCCAGGAGTTTGCTCAGATTTATGTCCACTGAGTCGGTGATGCCATCCAACCATCTCGTCCTCTGCCGCCCTATTGTCCCCCTGCCTTCAATCTTTCCCAGGGTCAGGGTCTTTTCCAGTGAGTTGGCTCTTTGCATCAGGTGGCCAAAGTAGTGGAGCTTCAACTTCAGCATCAGTCCTTCCAAAAGATATTCAGGGATGATTTCCTTTAGGATTGACTGGGAAAGCCTTGGGCTTGAACAATCCTGAGTCCTGACTCACACCTGTGTCCACTGAGACAGGCAGGAAGGGAGAACGGATGGATGGGAATGTGAGTAAATTAAGGATGGTCGTGTGTGTGTGTGTGTGTGTGTGTGTGTGTGTGTGTGTGTGTGTGTGTGTGTGTGTGTGTGTGTGTGTGTGTGTGTGTGTGTGTGTGTGTGTGTGTGTGTGTGTGTGTGTGTGTGTGTGTGTGTGTGTGTGTGTGTGTGTGTGTCTGTGCATGGGATTTTCCCAGCAAGAATACTGGAGAGGGTTGCCAGGCCCTTCTCCAGGGATTCTTCCTGACTCAAGGATCAAATCTTGGTCTCCTGCATCACAGGTAGATTCTTTACCACTGAGCCACCAGGGAAGCCCAAATTAAGGATAGGAGGGAAATTGAAGGTATCATGATGATGCTCTTTGTTCTCTAGAAGG
Organism: Moschus berezovskii; assembly: GCF_049115385.1. Taxonomy (NCBI): domain Eukaryota; kingdom Metazoa; phylum Chordata; class Mammalia; order Artiodactyla; family Moschidae; genus Moschus; species Moschus berezovskii. The sequence continues at coordinate 119,935,973 of NC_142464.1, forward strand.
TTGGAACTGGGACCATTGCTTAAGATCAGGACAGTGAGCTGGTTAAGTGTGTACTGCAAGCATCCAGACAGGTTACTGTAAGAGAGTAAGTAAGCACTAGAAAAAGATTATATTCCCTTCTTTCTGCTTGGCAGGTTGAAATTGATAGCAAATGTTTGTCTCCAAAAGGCCTCGTATAAAAATAGCCACCACGACACCACCCATATATTTTGCATTTTAAGTAAAACACGTGAGCCTTCCCGAAACTTTTATTTTAAACCCTGAACTATAAAGACCTCTCTAAACTCATCTCAGTTTTGGAAATAACTTGGCCCAAGTGCAGCCTGTGTCAGGGAGGCCCTGTGACCACACGTATTCTCTCTCCGTGACCCACGAGTCTGGAGAATGTTATGGAACTTCTCCAGCAAAGAGGTGCGTGCAGGAGGAGAAGTGCTCTCTTGGAGCTTTGGATTTTAGTGCTGTGGAAATTGCTGCCGACATGACAAACGAGAGGGAGATAATTTAAAACACGGGCTGTTCGCCTGTTTGGCCTTTGAAGATCTTAATAAGCATCAGCTTTCCCGAGCCGGATCAGGTTCTTCGCTCCCACACGTTTCAGATTTAGACCGTCTCCCTTGGATTATTTAAAATTGTAAGGGTCAGTTAGGGGAAGTTTTGTGCTCAGACTTGAGGAGCAGCTAGTGGAAGAAATGGAGCAGGCGGTGGCTTCTGGTGGGAGCTCCGGCTTCTCCTCTCCTGGCCCACCCTCCCCTCGCCCACGTTATGATGGGAAGAGCACAGACAGGAGTGGACCAGGTCTAGACTCAGCTGGGGCTTCAGAAATCGCAGGAGGAGAACAAGGGACGGTGTCTCGGGTTTCCTGAGCAGTGATCTTTCTCAGCCTCTCTCAGTCTTGTCTCTCTGTCCATCCATCTCAGTCTCTTTCTCTCCCTCCCTCCCTCTCTCTTTTTCCCTTTCTCTAGTCCCCTCTCTTTCATCTCTTTTTAGAATCTTTGTTTGATCTGTTTTTGGCTGTGCTGGGGCTCTGTTGCCGGGATGGCTTCCTCCGGTCGCGGTGAGCCGGGGCTACTCTCTAGCTGCGGTGCGCAGGCGTCCTCATCATGGCGGCTTCTCTTGTTGCGGAAACACGGGCTCTAGGGCCCTCGGGCTTCAGTAGCTGAGGCTCACAGGCTCAGTAGTTGCATCCCCCAGGCTCTAGAGCACAGGCTCAGTAGTTGTGGGGCATGGGCTTAGTCGCTCACGTGGAATCTTCCCGGATCAGAGTTTGAACCCGTGTCCCCTGTATTGGCAAGTGGACTCTCCACCTTCCATCACTGAGCCACCAGGGTAGCCGCTCTTTCATCTCATGTAACTGAGTAATTTTGGAGAAGGAAATGGCAACCCACTCCAGTGTTCTTGCCTGGAGAATCCCAGGGACAGGGGAGCCTGGTGGGCTTCCATCTGTGGGGTCACACAGAGTCGGACATGACTGAAGTGACTTAGCAGCAACTGAGTAATTACTGGTCTCTTTGGCTTGCCTGTTAGCTCCTGTGGTAGCTCAGATGGTAAAGAATCTGCCTGCAATGCAGGAGACCCGGGTTCAATCCGTGGATCGGGCAGATCCCCTGGAAAAGGCAATAGCCACCCACTCCATCATTCTTGCCTGAGAAATCCCATGGACAGAGGAGTCTGGTGGGCTATAGTCCATAGAGTTGCAAAGAGTCAGACCCGACTGAGAAGCTGACCCTTGGCTTGCCTGTTAGGACTTTTGGTTACCACAAAACCGCTAGAGTCATAGGGAAACAGGATTAAGAGTCCATAAAAGGCTGGCACTATTCTAGGCACTTGGGACAGAGCTCTGATGAAAACAAACTCCCTCCTGGCAGAACCCATTTGAGGGATAGACAAAGAAAACACAGGTGTGTGTGTGTGTGCCACAAGTGATGGGGACCATGAAGAAGAACGTGAAGCAAGAGAGGGCAGGTGTGCTGTTTAGACAGATGGGTCAGAGAAGCTGGGGCCATGGAAAGCCACCATCTGAGCTGAGACTTGGAGGCAGAGGAATGAGCCACACCAGCGCCTGGGCTGGGCTGTAACGAGCAGGAGAGGAGGCAGGACTGGTGATGCTCGGCTTGTTGCAGGAACAGGAGGATGCCAGGTGACTGGAAAGAAGCACATGAGGTGGACATGTGAGGTCAGAAGGGAGTGGAGGTCCAGAGCATCTCAGACCTAAGGCTTTGAGCTTCATCCTGAGGGATGCTCAAAGCTCTTCCCGGGTTGTGAACAGGAGAGTGCTGACAGGTTTGGACTTAAGTTCCAAGACCACTAGGACCATTGTTCTGAAAATGGACTGTCAGGTGGCCAGGCTAGAGAGATGATGTCATCCCCGCTCTGGCGCTCAGTAGACTTGCCAGGACGCTTGTGGTTTCAATGCCAATCGCAGGCTCCCTTGACAAACAATTCACAATAAAGTGGACATACATTGAAAGTCTGACAATCTTCACCTTACAGACTACATCTTACATTAAGCCATTCTGCCTAAGGACAGACAGACCCCATCGTAAGCCCAATCATAAAATGTAATGAAGTTGACTAAGGACATTCTATTTGCAGCATTTTATTTCACCATCCAAAAAGCTTAAAATCCAGACTGTTATGTTCAAAACCAGACCTAGAAGCCAAAGGAAAAAGCTGTCTGTTTGTTTTTGTTTTCCCTGGACCTGCCTTTGCTGGCAATGGGAGTAATTTTCTCAGAGAGCACGAACCATGCCTGAGTCCCAGCCCAACCCACTAGGGTTCTGGGGTCCTTGTTCCGTGTTTGTGACCCAAGCACCAGCTCTAACAAAATGTTCCTTTGCTTGGCCTGTCTCTTTCACTTGAGACTCCTCCAGGGCCCATGTGGAGGGAGGCTGACTACAGAAACTGTATAATTAAAGACTTAGATGTGTGTGAGCACTCATGGGTCCCCATTAAATAGTGTTTATCAACATGGCTAGCTTTTTTAAAATTAACTTTCATTGGAAAGTCTGATGCTGAAGCTGAAGCTCCAATACTTTGGTCACTTGATGCAAGGAACTGATTCACTGGAATAGAGTGATGCTGGGAAAGAATGAAGCCAAAAGGAGAAGAGGCAGCAGAGGATGAGGTGGTTGGATGGCATCACTGACTCAATGGACATGGATTTGAGCAAACTATGGAAGGTAACGAAGGACAGGGAAGCCTGGCGTGCTGCAGTCCGTGGGGTCGTAAAGAGCCAGAAAGAATTTAGCGACTGAACAACAGTGGTTGCTTTACAGTGTTGTGTTAACTGCTTCAGCACAGCAAAGTGAATCAGCTCTATGTAGACATATAGCCCCTCTTTTTTAGATTCCTTTCCAAGTCGGTCACCACAGAGCATTAAGTAGAGTTCCCTGTGTTGTCCAATACGTTCTTGTTAATTAGCTATTTTATGCATAGTATCAGTAGTGCTAGCTTTAATTATTTCATCAACCTATACACGTCCCTAACACTCACCAGATATTGTTCTAAATGCTCTGTACTCAGCAACCAAAAGCATGAATGAAAATACCTACCTCATCCTACATCTTATGCGGAGAAAAGCTGATACAAAAATAAATAAGCACGCAGTGTCAGTGAAAAAAATGCACAATCTTAGAGTGGCAAGTTACATTTGATTCGGAGAACTTGCTAAGAACTGTAGTCCAAGAGACAAACTCTCAGATAATTCCGAGGAACTGTTCAAAGAGGGAAAGAGGGAGCCAGGATACATAGGAGTTTTTGCTATAATCAAACATCAAAAGATTACTGCTAATCACAAACAAACAACTCAAGCTAATGATTTTACTGCTTTTCTATGTACGGGAAAATGCAAGTGTCTGTCCTCATTGAAACCATCTCTGAGCTACGCGTCTTGACTGTCTAGGGCCAGCATCCTGTTTTTCTCCATGCTGAATCCCCTCAGGGTATGCCGTCTGGGGCAGCTGCAGTGGCTGAGAGCTTATTGACCACAACATCCTCTGTTTACAGGCATGGCAGGCCTTCACTCTTTTCCAGCATCACTTCTTTTTTTACTGAAGTGGTAGGCCACATTTTTTGTCCACAATAGCATGTTAGATGATGGCACATGTGATGGAGAAAATAAAGTTTAAAGGGTGTGGAATGGTTGGATTTGCAGTTTTTAGAATAATGGTCCAGACAGGCTTCATTGACCAACTGCAGCTTGAGAGCAAATCTTTAAAAAGTGGTAGAAAATGATGATACAAGTGCAGATACAGGTGTAGACATCAGTGTAAGTGTTGGTGTAGGTATTGGTGTAGATGGAGTTACAGGTAAGTATAGATGATAAACATAGAGAATAAATGTAAAAAATTAAAAAGCAGAAACCTCAGTTAACTAAAATTAGGAGACTTGAAGGGGAAGCTCTCATGCCCTGCGATCAAAGACTCCTCTTCCTTCCTGGCAAGAGCTCAGCCAGTTAAAAGCCACCGACTCTTTACCAGAGCCCTCCCAACTTCCTCTTCCTCTGAGCTGTAGACTGTCATACAGAGGGAAGTCAGAAAGAAAAGCAAATGTCGTATATTAACACATATATATGGAATCTAGAAAAATGGTACAGATGAACCTATTCACAGAGCAGGAATAGAGACACAGACGTAGAGAACAAACATTTGGGCATCAAGGAGGGAGAGGGAGGTGGGATGAGTTGGGGGATTGGGATTGCTGTTCAGTCGTTCAGTCGTGTCCAACTCTCTGTGGCCCCATGGGCTGCAGCACCCCGGGCTCCTCTGTCCTCCACTCTCGCCCAAAGATCGCTCAAATTCAGGTCGATCGAGTTGGTGATGCCATCTAATCATCTCATCCTCTGTCGTCCCCTTCTCCTCTTGCCGTCAATCTTTCCCAGTGTCTGGGTCTTTTCAAATGAGTCAGCTCTTTGCATCAGGTGGCCAAAGTATTGGAGTTTCAGCTTCAACATCAGTCCTTCCAATGAACACCCAGGGCTGATCTCCTTTACAAGGGACTGGTTGGATCTAGAGTACTATGTATTACTACTTATATAAAATTTACTTTATATATTTCTATACATTATTATATGATTATATATGTATATATAACCACCCAGGTAACTTCTATTTCTATACAGTGTATGTTGTGTGTTTATTACACTCCCACAGAAACTGTGAAGCCAGGGTAGGTGGTGGGTTTTCTAAGCAGATTCAGAAGTCACTGAGAATTATAGCAGTGATGCTGGAGCGAGTGATGGGACCAGAAGCCAACGTATCCAAAAATGAGGCAGGCAGTGTAGATTGGGAGATGACTAGTGGATGGCGTGGACTAACGACGTGAGACTCAGGGCTGGAGGGACACTAGAAGGCAGGAGAATGAAAAATCTGGAAAGAGAAGGACGGAGCAAAGCGGTGACCTGCTTCACCTCCAGGCCCAGTGGAATGAGGAGTAAAGCAGGAAGCAGCTACCACTTGAGTGGGCTGCAGGGACAGCAATGGCCTCAGTGGAGACCCCGGCATTGGTCAGAGCAAGGAAGTGAAAGGACATCCATACAGAGGACTGTGCTGGTATGAGTGGAACTTGAGCTCCAAGGGGAAGCAGGGAAGGACACCTGTCCACCCCTGGAAGGAGTGGGAGCTGGGCTGGAGAAGGGGCCGTCAGAACGAGAGTTCATGGAATGAGTGATGGCCTGGGAGCGTTAAGGACGTGAGCGTGCAGAAAGGATGTGATGAGGCTTCCCTGAGGGTCTCAAGGCAGAGTGGTGGTGAGTGAGGCTGACAAGGAAAGGAGAAGCAAGAACCTTGACAGATCCACAGAGGCTTTGAGCTGAGAGAGTGGGAAGCCTTACCTGAAGCACCCAGGAAGTCCTGAGATGCCTTCCTTGCTCCCAACATAGACTTTCATGAACCCACTAGAGGCCCAGGTGCATTGGTAGCCCAGGCTGAGATGTGAAAAGGCTGGGGAGGCAGGAAATCAGGCTGATGGGGTCAGCAGGGGCAGGTTATGGAGAACTGTGCATCGTGTTGAAAACTTCAGCCTTTATCCCACAGACTTGGTCTTTGTGATGGGACAAGGGCCCTTATGAACGTGATGGTTTTATTTCCCCTCCCACCTAACTCTTTGGAGAGTGAGGGGTTTACCAGTTGTGTATGTCAGTGTTCAACCAGAGAAACAGAACTAGTTGGAGGTAATATATATTAAGAGATGTATTGTGAAACACTGGATTATGCAGTTGGGAAGATTGTCGAGAGAGTCTGAAATCTGTCAGGGAGACCTCCAGGAAAGGCAGACTAGAATTGTCAGGGATGAGCTGATGCTAAGGTCTGTAAGTGGAATTTCTTCTTTCTTAGGGAAGCCCCAGCTCTGTGCTTAAAGCCTTTAAACTGATTGAATCATGCCCACCCAGATTATCTAGAAAACCCTCCCTTACTTAAAGTCAACCAGTTACAGATTCTAATCACATCTACAAAATACCCTCTGTGCAAAACCTAGATGAATGTTTGGTGAAAAACTGGGAACTGAAGTGTAACCAAACTGATATATCAAATGAGCATGACATCAGCGTATTCCTTAAAATCTATAGATTCATTTTTGGAGTTCCTTCTGTAAGCAGGAAGTCTTGGAGCATTATACGAAGAGGAGCGAGATGGTCCACCTTGTACTTCAGAAAAATCAGATCTTTGGCCTTAAGTGGTAAAAATTCTTAGGAAGGAATTTGAGCACACAGTACTAAAAATAAAATATGACTTTCTCCAGTGTAAATCCATGTGAATTATGGTTGATCTCAGAGGGAAATAAAGCAAGTTGGAAAGAACCCCAAAGAAAAGTTATTCCAAATTTCTCTGGATATTTCAAGAAAGGTCATATTTGCCCAGTGTGCAAAGACATTTAAGCAATAGTTCAAAATCCCCATCTTCTACTAAACTTATGATTAATGAATTGATGAATGTTTATGGGCATCTAATCACTATCAGGCATTCTAATGAAAACAGGGGAAAAATAATTAAATCATAAAATTAAATAATGCCCTGAGAAGCAATTTTTCTGGAAAGGCTATTAGCTAGCACTGTCTCAACTTAAAGTGAAAGAATACCCAATTCAAATACTTCAAAGCAAAAAAAATGGGGAGGAGGAATTCACTGATGCATAAGTCTGCGGTAGATGTCCAACTTCAGGTTCAGTTGGATCCAGGTGCTCTAAGGAGCACAGTCTGAACTCCTGTCCTTTCTGCATCTCTTAGTTCTGCTTTTCTCTGAGGTGGTTTTGTTGTTGATCAGGTCTCTCCTGAAAGAGGCAGAAAGGGTCACCAATAGCTCCAGGCTCACATCTTAGAGCAGTCATCCCAGTGTTGAGTTTCCCTGGACTCGTGTAAGTTACTAGCCCTTCCCCACCCCCGAGAATGAATCACTGTGACCAAAGCAATGTAATAACCTGGAAAGGCTGGAACATGGGTGGAGAGAGAAAAAGGTCCCCAGTGGAAAATCAAGAGGCCCTTCCAGAAGCAGGAACAGATAGCGGGTAGACAGTAAAAAGCAAGGCTCTCTGTAGGAACATCACAACACACAGTCCAGATGCCAGTGCCAGTCAGAAGAGAGCTGAGAATCCCACTGGGTGTCCTGCCCTAACTCTGAGGCTCCATTTCCTCATCTCCAAATAAGGGCTCATAACCACACTTACTGTGTCTCATGGCTACAAGTGTTATTAAAAATCAAGTGCAATATATGCAAATATGCCTTATAAATCATAGACCATTTGAAAATAAGATATGGAGAGAGCTTTATCCATGTGGTGGGGCTTAAGTTTGTATTGCAAAGGGGAAGCAGGAAGAAAAAAAGCTAGCAGGAGAAAGAATCACTATCTGGGCAAAATTACCCACAGGTTAAAAGAGACTTATTCTCTTCTATTAACATAGTCAATGCAGGTGATCCCTTACATTCAGAGTTTTCATCTGAGAAAACAAATTGAAATAGAATTGGGCTTCCCAGGTAGCTCAGTGGTAAAGCATCTGCCTGCCAATGCAGGAGATATGGGTTCGATCCCCAAGTCAGAAAGATCCAAAGGAGGAGGAAGTGGTCATCCACCCCTGTATTCTTGCCTGGAAAATTCCATGGTCAGAGGAGCCTGGCAGCCTACAGTCCATGGAGTTGTAAAAGGTTGGACACGACTGAGCACACACACTAGTGAGAACTGTAGATTTGTTCCTTACTAGCTGCGTGACTTTGGGAAAGTTTTTTAATCTCCCACCCTCTCAGTCTTCTCATCTGCAAAGTGGGATCATAGTAGTACCTGCCTCATAGGATAGCTTTGAAGACTGAATGTGCCAATACGGGTAAGGCACTGGGCATATACTCGTGTCCGATCACTAAATCATGTCCGACTCTTTGAGACCCCATGGGCTGTAGCCCGACAGGCTCCTCTGTCCATGGGATTTTTCCAGGCAAAAATAGTGGTGTGGGTTGCCATTTCCTTCTCCAGGGGGCATATACTAAGTGTCATAAATATCAACAATTGTTATTGGCCCTCAAAATCATCTGGATTAGTAAGTACTTTGATTCTTTTTTTCTGGATTAAAAAGCTGACACATAAGGAAATTAAGAAGGTAAGTTAAGATTTGAACCCTGATCTTATAGACTTCAACTCTCAACTTCACCAGGGCCCCACAAACACAGTCGGAGGGAGGGAGGCAAGAGACCACGGAGGGAAGGAGGGATAGGAGAAAGTATTCATGATGTCTAGATTATTGCCTGGACTTACTTTAAGCAGGAGTAAACCAGGTCTTCTAGAATATTTCTTTAGCCTTGGATTGAATGATAGTGTTTGAACAGCTTCGTTAGAGAAAGTTTTCAGTTCAGTTCAGTCGCTCAGTTGTGTCCAGCTCTTTGAGACCCCATGGACTGCAGCACGCCAGGCCTCCCTGTCCATCACCAACTCCTGGAGTTCACTCAAACTCATGTCCATTGAGTCTGTGATGCCATCCAACCATCTCATCCTCTGTCTCATCCACATGGCATTTAAATGCTCTTCTTAACAAAATCCCTAGACTCTCCACTCCAGAGATGGAGAAACCTGCTTCCACTTTCTCCCAGGAGACTGAAATTGCACATTCAGCCCATCACGGTCCATGCCACGTGTATCTGTGTATCTAGGTGCACTTACCTTACCTTGTCTCATTCACTCCTCTCCACGACGGCCCAGCATGTCAGCCCCACAGGGCTGAAAAGGATGGAGGGGCAGGCCCTGCAGGTGAACAGAACCTTCTCTCCCAAGCCCAGTGCCCCTTCAGCTCCGTTACAGGCATCTGACCCAGAGAGCCGCCCAGCCCAGGGTTGTGGGCCCTGCTTCCACACTCCACGAGTTTCTGCGGGACCTCCCTTAGAGGCAGGCTCCTTCCCGGAGCGTGAACTGAGACCAGGAGGCTCCCAGGGAGGGGATATTAAAGGGTATGACCGGAGAGGTGCCTGAGCCAGGAATGCCTTATGAAGTTTCTCTGTCTCCTTTCAACGTGTGACCTTTCTCCATCTTCTAGCAAGAAACTGCAATAATTCTCATTCTTGGGGGGAAAAAGAAAAGCATCAAGGGCATTTTCAAGAGGGATTTCAGTGAAAGTGTAGGGTGAGAGAAACCAGGAAGAGAGGTGAATGCCAAAGTCTGGAAGACTGCTAACCTCCAGCAAGGAAGTATCACATGTGAAAGTCGCTCAGTCATGTCTGACTCTTTGCGACCCCGTGGACTATCCAGTCCATGGAATTCTCCAGGCCAGAATACTGGAGTGGGTAGCTTTTCCCTTCTCCAGGGGATCTTCCCAACCCAGGGATCAAACCCAGGTCTCCCACATTGCAGGCAGATTCTTTACCAGCTGAGCCACAAGGTATTATAACAATGGCAATGAAAGCTCAGAAATAGACTGTGAGTTTGCCTGGAGACACAGTCTCCCTAACTGGACACTCGTCCCTCGGGGCCACTCTTCAGGACTCTCCCACAGTGTCTGCGAGAGGGCGGAAGGGAGCAGACCCTCTGGGAAAGCTAACATACGTTTTAGAGCAGCGGGGTCCCAACCAGACCTTCTCCAGAATCACCTGGAAGCTTGTTAAAATGCAGAGTCCCAAGCCCTACCCCTAAAGATCCTGCTTCTGAACCAGTGGGGTGGGATCTGGGCATCTGTGGTTTTAAGAGGGTCCCCTGAAAATTCTGATGAGTTCAAGAACCGTCACTCCTAGTCACTCCCTTGCTGTGTGACCTAGGGCAATGGAGGTCAACTCTCTGAGCTTGGGGCATAGAGAGAGCTCATAAGAAATCACTGAATTTCCTAAAAGGAATGAATTTGAGTCAGTTTTAGGGAGGGGGCTGAACCTAGAGCCTGTTATGCAGCGTGAAGTAAGTCAAAGTAGAAAAGACATACTGTATATTAACACACATATATGGAATCCAAAAAAAGTGGTGTTGATGAACCCATTTGCAGGGCAGGAATGGAGACACGGAGAGCAGACTTGTGGACACAGCAGAGGAAGGAGAGGGTGGGATGAACTGGGAGAGTAGCATGGAAACAGCCACGTTACCATGTGTGAAGCAGATTCCTAGCAGAAAGTTACTGCACAACGCAGGGAGCTCAACCTGGGGCTCTGCGATGGCCCAGAGGGGTGGGGAGAGGGCGTGCAGGGGGAGGGAGGTTCACGACGGAGGGGACGGATGTGTTCCAGTGGCTGGTTCACATTGGATGGCAGAAATCAACACAACACTATAAAGCAACAAACTTCCCATTTTTTTAAAAAAAAATTTTTTTAAGAAATCGCTGAATTGACGAAACTCGGCAGCCTGATGTGTATCCTTAGGGGAATGTCCGGATGACTCAGACTCCTCTCAGACCGCAGAAGCTCAGACTCGAGGGCAGGGACGGACACTCACTGAACACCATGGAGTGAAACACCAAGTTGTAGGAAACAAACACCCAGCTTTCTAAAGAAAATTATCATAGTATGTGCACGTGTTTGTGCAGAGTTTGAAAAAAAAGAAAAGTGTGGAGTGTTGTGCCTATGGGGCTGTTAATGGGAATCTTGGAGAACTAGGATTCAGAGGGGCTTTGTGAAAAAGGGACTCACAGTTTCCTTTGTATACCTCTATATCATTTTAATTTTCAGAAGAAAAATGCTGATTTTATAATTTTCAAAAAATACCCAAGATACAGGTGTTTGAGGGCTTCTCACGTGGCTCAGTGGGTAAAGAATCCACCTGCAATGCAGGAGTCACAGGAGTCTTAGGTTCAATTCCTGGGCCGGGAAGATCCCCTGGAGGAGAGCATGGCAACCCACTCCAGTGTTCTTACCTGGAGAATCCCATGGACAGAGGAGTCTGGTGGGCTACAGTCCATGGGGTCACAAAGAGTCGGACAGAACCAAAACGACTGAGCACACACATACACCCATATAGGTGTTTGATCCAAACTGAATAGGAATTCACATTTCAGCAATCACAGATGAGAGGGTGAAGAACCTCACTGGTCATGAGGCCTGGTTCTAGCACTGTCTTACCTAGAACCACCTAAAGGGCCTTGGGAAAGAAATCTGCACCAAAGGGGATTCTAATCATTAATAGCAATCTGAACACTCCATCAGTTTCCCCAAAGTAAGAGTGCCTCAAAATGGACCCACAGGATTTTAAGTTATAGACATGTTTGACAATGACATAGAGAGGTCATGACCCCAGGGCTACCTGGGGAAGCCCCTGGCTGGTCAGCAGGCTGAAGGAGAGAGAGAAGACCCTAGACCAGGACCTTTACTGCATTTTCCACAGGACAGGTGAGAGACAGGGCAGGATAAAGAGGATTGGCTGGTTTCAAAACTTCCAGCCAGCTTAGGGGCCTAGGGACTGCCCCAGCTGCCTGGCACCAGTCCCTGGGTGATTTAGGGCAGGGAGAACGTTGGCTTGGTGTGTGAGCTGGATAAAGGAGCTGCTTGGGGTTCTGGGCTCTGGATTGGACTTCGAGTGGAGAGGCACTTTCCCAAGCCACCCTTTGCTATCTCCACAAACGGGGGAGCCTTGCAAGGAGCAGGTTCTCCCAGGGCACTGAAGCCATCAATACCAGAGCATCAAGAATATAGGAAATAAGACAATACGGTGCATGCAGATGGCTCTTTGATGAAAGAATATCAAAGAGAGAGAGTCAGAATTGAGGAACGCAGTTAGAACAATGGCCCAGTTAAGAGGCCAGTGTCCTGGGTCACAACTCAGACCTTCTCTGCAGGAGGCACGATGGGGTGGGCGTTGAGATAGAGGAACAAGGGGGAGGCAGGGTCAAGGCCAAGGGGCCATGGGCAGCGCCAACCACCCAAACGGCACTGAAGAGACAGCAGAAAAGTGGGGCCTGCTATGTGCTGAGCCAACACAGAACACGCTGAATTTGTCATCTATCACTAACCCCTTGACACAGGCATTAGCAACACCATTGCACAGATGAGAAAACTGAGGCTCAAGAAGGGCAAAGATCTTGCCCAAATTCATGCAGCCAGCAAGCAGCGAGGGGAGGACTTAAACGTCAGACCGTGTGGCGCTAAAGCCCACCTTCTCATAAGCCTGGCCTAAACCTGGGCGGATGCTGCTCTGAGGAGATGGACATTGGTGAGTCAGGGAAAGGAGGAGGGCTTGCAACAACGGAGGATTCCGATCAGGGCGCACCCACATGACGGTTCCGAGCAGAGCTGCCCAGGAAGGAATTCAGGGCATCTGAGACGTTCACGAGGATCTCAGGGCAGATGTTACTCCAGCCCTGGTGAAAGTGATAGTCGTTCAGTCGTGTCTGACTCTTTGCGACCCCATGGACTGTAGCCCACCAGGCTCCTCTGTGAGTGGGATTCTCCAGGCAAGAATACTGGAGAGGGTTCCCCGTACCTTCTCCAGGGGATCTTTCTGACCCAGAGCTGCAACCCAGGTCTCCTGCATTTCAGGCAGATTCTTTACCATCTGAGCCACCAGGGCAGCCCCCAGTCCTAGGGGGCAGCAGGCAAGGAGGAGGGTTGCAGCCTGAGGGCATTCAGATGTGGGCACCCAGCCACTAGACTTGCCTCCTGGGCCCCAAAGGTCCAGATCCCCATGAGCGGGGCCTGAGCCAGCCTTGGGCAGATTTGGAGATAAAACTGGACCATCTGTGGTTGGGAGGGGAGCAGTGTCTCCAAACGGGGGCGGGGGGTGGGGGTCCAGGTACATCCAGAGAGGCCCTATCCAGAGGTCAACTGAATTAGCACAACTGTGCACTAACTCCTCTGCAAACTTCCATGTTAATTGTGGTTTGGGGGAATTGAGCAAAGTTCATCCATTCCAGCAATAGTTATTGAGCACTGACCATGTACATGATACAGGACATCATAGTTTGGTTATCCCTACACACAGAGTCGGACACGACTGAGCAGCAGCAGCAGCAAGGCAAACCCTGGACTTCCCTGGTGGCTGTGACGCTAAAGTGTCTGCCTACAATGAGGGAGACCCGGGTTCAGTCCCTGGGTTGGGAAGATCTCCTGGAGAAGGAAATGGCAACCCACTCCAATATTCTTGCCTGGAAAATCCCATGGACCGAGGATCCTGGTAGGCTACAGTCCATGGGGTCGCAAATGAGTTGGACATGACTGAGCAACTAAGCAACAGCAACAAAAGCAAAGCCTAAGACAAAGGTTTGGTGGCTTAAAGCAGGAAGTGGGGAAAGTGAGGCCGAAAGGGATAATAAAGCTGGAAAATGGCATATTGTAGAAGAGATTAACCCTGTGAGTAGGTGAGGCTCTGTCCCTCTAGGGACCCTAAGGAGTCACACAAAACACACCTCAGAGGGTCTCATCAAATATGGGAGGCTGGGCTATTTATTAATATCCACCATCCCGAATCCTACATAGCCTGAGGTTCTCCTCTGAGCTTCCCATCTCCAGCACCTCCTGGCAACCCATAGTTTGGCTGAAAAGGCCTGAAAGTAGGCCCCTTGGGCAAGGAAGCAGAGCCCCATGGGCAGCTCCAGGGGAAGTGGTCAGTGTGGGTGGGGACTTCACCCCACAGAAGCGAATGGGTATGAGGTTTGCTCGAGGGCCATGGGGAAGGGCCAGCCCAGCTTCTGATCCTCAGAGAGCCCTTGCATACTCTGTGCTTCCACACTGACTTGTCTGCAATTACCTGGCACACCAGCTCAGCACCCAGGCCCCCATCCTATTGGGAATTCGCTCATCACACTTCGGGACTGATCTCAGGCATCCCTTTCTCCAGAAAGCCTTTGGCGACCATCCCCGCTCAGGTGACCGTCTGCTCCCAGTGCCTCTGGGCGTCACTAGAGGCTCCACAGATAGTGGTCAAACACACGTGCTGTGAGTCACACTGGGCTTGAGGACACCAAGGCATGGCCTTTACCTTCAAGGGGCTCAGAGTCATGAGAGGGAAAGTCTCAGCCCTCCAGTCCATGAACACGCCCAAGAGTCGCGACGGTTTCACAGGCTGAGAAACTGCTTCCTGAGAAATGAAAACAAGTAGCATCCTTTGAAATCAGCTTCCCTCTAGATCCTAGATTGTCATAGGGCACTTAACAGCCCACCTAAAAAAGCCCCACCCATATGGTGACTCAGACGCTTAGCAATCACCTGGGTGACTAACACACCTCTATGATCGGTCTCGTAAATGTCCAGGCTCCTTTATTTGACATCTTGATCAGACTCCTGCCTGCTTTTCCAGCCTTCTCCTTCAAAGTTGACCTTCGAAAAATCTTTGCTTTCAGCATTTCTGTTCTGTGACCATCTTTGCCCAAGCTCAGGTCTCCACTGAGTGGGCACCTCCTACACACACTTCAAGCCCGAGTTCACCCAGCCATTTCTCCAGAAGCCCTCTGGTAACATCCACCCATCCACCCAGAGGCACAGGTCAGCTTCCAGGGTCTGTGGAATCTCTTCAGTGCTCCAGATAAGCACACACATTCTGACTGTCCCTGCCTGCGCTGACCATCCCGACTCTGCTTCTACGTGACCTGCACTGTCCCTTTGTGTCCTTACAGCTTAGTTTCCTTCTATCTGGAATGAAGGGGCTTCCCTAATAGCTCAGTCAATAAAGAATCTGCCTGCAATGCAGAAGACCCAGGTTCAGTTCCTTTGTTGGGAAGATCCCCTGGAAAAGGAAATGGCAATCCACTCCAGTCTTCTTGCCTGGAGAATCCCATGGACGGAGGAGCCTGGCGGGCTATAGTCCATGGGGTCGCAAAGAGTCGGACACGACTAAGAGACTGAAAAAAAAAAAAGAATGAAGATTCTGATAGTAATACATGTAGAGCTGTCGTATGGATTGAATGAAATGGTCCACATAAAGATTTAGCCTGGAGCTTGAGCACAGAGTAATCACTCAAACATTAGCTGCTGGAATCTCAGAATACATACCCTTGACTTTGATTGGTACCTTAATCTGACTATCACCTCTTTGCATGCACGCATGCTCAATTGCTCAGTCAGGTCCAAGTCTACAACTCCATGGACTGTAGCCCATCAGGCTCCTCTGTCCATGGAATTTCCCAGGCAAGAATACTGGAGTAGGCTGCCATTGCCTACTCCAGGAGATCTTCCTGACCCAGGGATTGAACCCACGTCTCAAGTATCTCTTGCACTGGCAGGCATATTCTTGACCACCTGGGAAGTCCCGTCACCTCCTTATATTACTATAAATAATTATATAGGTATTGAGTACATGAATGAATGAATTGATACACCACTTGCAAAACTTGAAAGATACTTTCAAGTAATCTGTCCTGAGTACCCACTTGGGACCAGGCACTGCTCCAGGGCTTTTTCCCAGGTATCAGTTCATCTACTCTTCTCAATAATCCTGAAGGATGAAACAGTCCACTGCTATGAGCACGTTGTTACAATGAGAGAAATAAGCCCAGAAAGTTTATGCGATTTTTCCGAGGCTGTGCCATTAAAGAATGGCAAGACGGGGGCTTGAGCCCAGATCACCTGGCTCTAGGGACGAGACATGACTGTGGTCTAACATACCTGCTGAAGTTTAGGGAAATGAGACTGGAGCCAAGATCATCATCTCTAGGCACAATAGTAAATCAAAGATGTAATGCTCTCTTCTTAGAGAACGTCTGGGATTGCACGCTCTTTTTTTAATCGTGGCAAGGAGAAATACTTTATTTAGAAGAAGAAGAAGAAAGTATTTACAGACGGTAAATGGCAGGAAGACTTGGAGACAACAGCTCCCATGGCTCTTACAGGGTTACATGATCGGGGAGCCCATCAGAATCAGCCAAGTTTGTTCGGAGGTAGTAAATATTGCTGTCAGCAGCACTAAATTCAGCGCACAAGAAGATATATGAAAGCAACAAGAGAAACAGAGAAGGGCTAGATTCTATTGTTTCGTTTCCTGGTGAACACGGGAAATCTGAAACTCTCTGCAGCAAGAGACGTTCCTCTGGAGAGTCTACAAGATTCCCCCTCCGACACTCAGGAAAACCATGAAGCTGGTCAGAGTCCAGGGCGGGTGATGAATGGTGCGCTGTGATGCACACCTTTCCAACCAGCCCTTCCAGCCTGTTCAGTGTCTGCACTTCCTAACATTCCCTGCAGAAACTGCTGGCTTTTCTCTCCCTTTATCAGTCAAAGAGGCTAGGTTATGCAGGAGTCACAAATCCCAAATCTCAGTGGGTTAAGACAGCAAAGTTTATACGTCGTTTATTGCTGTTGTTATTATTGCTACATTTTGTTGTTGCCACAATACTGTAATAGCTACAAGCTCATGGGAGATTACAGAGTAGGCATGCAGGGACTGCCCATCTCCACCGTCCTCCTGTACCACCATCATATCATGAGTCTTCACAGGTCACTGTGGAAGGGAAGGAGAGCATGTAGACTTGATTCATGTCACTTCTGCTCACATTTTGCTGGCCAAGCAATCCATCTGGCCATGCCTAGCTTTGAAAATGGAGGAAAGGCATGTCTCCAAAGAGGATAGAAATGGAGATACCGGTGGGCACCAGTGCTGTGTACCTCACAAAGCAGAAGTCAGAACATCTGTGTAAATATACATTGTGAAAATCTATCTCCACATTGCAGACAGTTGCGGGGGAAGAGAATGCCAAATAAATGAAAAGCAACCAGGAAGACGCACCATGTGTGTTGTTTACGAAAAGTGTCTGGTTAGGAAATCCTGGTTGGTATGCAAAGGGGTAAGTAGGACAGAGGAGAGACAATCCTGGAGTCATAGCTGTAAGTCTTTCATCATGAGCTACTCTGACCCTCTGGAGACCAAAGCCTGAAGGAGACAACTCACCAGGGCCTGTTGCATAGGAGGGCAGAGACCATAAGCAAATTCTGAACCCAGTTAACCATGCCCCCTGTTCCCCTTCCACACTACTGTCGATCAAAAAGCTAGGTGCACCTATTCCTATTAGCACCAAGTAATAAACCAAGAAATTGAGTAACACCAAGAAATAAACCAGGCAGCAAGGACCCCAGCATGGGTATTGCAAGAAGAAGAAAGAAACAAATCCAGAGGCAGATGACAAACATATACAACACAAATGATCTCTTCTGTCTTCAAGGAACTGACAGTACAGTTTTTCAGAAAAGAAAGTTCAAAGAAGCAATAGAAATGATCAAACGAGAAATAAGAAGAAACCAGTTGAAAAGTGAGCTGGCAGAGCTCAGGAAATAAATGGAAGATGAAAAATAAAGCAATTAGAGAGATGAAACAACTCAGAAGTGACAGAAAATAGATAAATACTCTTGAAAGCACAGTCCATGTGAAAGAAATCACACAAAACGAAATAGAAAGAACAATGAGATATAAATGATGACAGATGAGACAATACAAAACTGACAGACACAAATTGGTGTTCTGAACAGGGGGAAAAAGGAACAGGAATAAACTTAAAAGACTCAAAAAAAATTTAAAAACTATGTCTCTAGATTTAAAGCATACACCATATGCTAGGGGCAAAAATGTAGAATTGGCAATGTAGGGATACGCACTGTGAAGACACTGACATTCATGGGGAAGTGTTCCATCTGCATCGTACAAAGAATAGAAATCACACAATTTTTCTCAGTCCCGTACAACACTCGACACAAGAAAACAGAATCGCATCTGCCCGTTCTAAGGGGAGAAGGGTGACCCACAAGTTTGCACTCAGCCAAATTCTGCTGTGACTATAAAAGAAACAGGCAAATGTTCTTAAGCATTCAGGAATTCAAGGACTATGGTAACAAAGCACTTCTTGAGAAATAGCTGATGATGAAATCCAGAGTACAACGCTTGATTCAAAATTAAACACCCAGCCGTAGAGAAAAGGACAATAGTAAGCATTGGATTCATTTAATCACAGAACTGAGGCTAAGGAACAGTGGGAATCCACTGGCAGGACAGAATATAAACATGATAACTCTAGGCAATCCAAAAATAATAATGAAACTAACCAAAAATCAGGAGACTGGAGATAGAAGGGAGCAGGAAGTACACAAAATCCTCCCCCTTCATGGCAGAAAGTAAGTATGTTGTATATAAAGTGGAAACACACAAGAGTTGGTTTTTCTTTTTAAGCAAAATAATATTAAACTCTTTATATTTTCTCAAAATTGTCTTTGAACCTTAGAAACATCTTTTAGGAATTAATCTCAGTCGTTACGAACAAATGTTTATCGGAAGTTTGATATTCCTTCAGTTCAATCCTAGTTTATTTTTCTTTGGGTCATTTCAAGTAGACATTAAGTTTAGCCTGGAGATCACGGACTTCAATCCACAGCACTCAGGCTTCCCAAGCTGGACTCGGTAATTGTCTCAATTTAATACACATTGAGTTATTTGGAATTTTAATGATTTGCATATTATTCTGGGGAATTACTAATGGAGTCAGCGCCCACTTTTTCTCAGTGATAAATGCATCAGTTAGGAATGTGTTGGCTGCAACCAACAGCATATCCGAGGAACCAACAGCTTAAACTAGGAAGGGTTTTTATTTTTTCACATAACAAAATGTCAGAGGGTCGCTGGCATGGGTTCAGCTGCTCATTAAAGTCACTGAGACCCAGGCTGCTTCTCTTTTCCCATCATTGCACCCTTAGCACGTTATCTTTCATCCCTGAGCTTGTCATCAAGATGACTCTGCACTTGAGACATCACCTCTGTGCTCCTCACAGGACAGACAGAGGAGAAAGTGAGGAGGCACCGATTGTGTCTGGAGCTTTCACCAGGAAAGCAAACATTTCCAGAATTCTCCATTCAATGTTTTCTTATACCTGATTGGCTAAAATCATGTCACATGTCTCCCAAGGCCAGCTGCAAATGAGGCTATGTAATGGGCTTATATTGCCATCAGACAAAATTGGAATTTTGGCAGCAAAAGTAGATGGGGAACCAATGTTGATTTCACAACAGTATCAACCACAAAAAGAAACGTGGAAAGCTCAGGAAACTGAAAATTCAGAAATCCCTGTTCCTTTCTCCTAGCTAATATCTGCTGAGGAGTTATCATTCTCCCTGCTGAGTGTTTTGTCATCTGGGTAATGACAAAATTGGTGTAGGATACATTTTAAACCAAGCGATCCTTTGAAAGTGAAAACCAGATCATGTTCCTCTCCTGTTTCCTTCAAGATCTTGCCATTGAAGTTCAAATATGATTTAACTCCTCCCTGTGACCTCCAAGACTCAGCATGATGTAGTCCAGCAAAATCCAGCTCATCTTCAACAACCTGCTCTTGTTGTCACTTCCGGTCAGCTTGTGTCCTTCCTGCTGCCAGGTCCTGAGAGTGGCTAATCCTCCGCCGGGCTGCTCGTCCACCCAGGTTCATAGGTCTCAGCTTTGCTGCATTTAGATCTCTAGTCTGTCACTGCCAGCTCAGGGAAGCCTACTTGATCTCCTCCCCAAGAAGTGCCATCCTCCTAAGTGTTTTCTAGTCTTCCCAGCACTTCCCGCTGTTTGAGGTCGTCACTGGAGTTGTTCCATCAACTGATGTCTGCCTGCCACTCTACTGCATCGCTCCCTGAGAGCCAGACCATTTTCTGTCTATTGGCCCTGTTTCCCCAGCGTCTGCATCGCTGCTTTGCGTATCTTAGGTTCTCAATTGATCTCTACTGAATTAGTAAAAGGATGGACCAGAGCTAAGAGTCCAGACAACAATATTGCCACTTTATAAAAAAATACACAATGTCAGAGTTGAGAGTTCAGTTTTTGTTTTTAAAACTTTAAACTTCTTATTTTGTATTGGAGTATAGCCAATCAACAATGTTGTGGTGATGTCAGGTGGACAGCAAAGGGACTCAGCCATACATATGCACAAATTCATTCTCCCCAAAGTCCCCTCCCATCCAGGCTGCCACATACCACTGAGCAGAGTTTCATGTACTCTACAACAGGTCCTTGTTGGTTACCCATTTTGTGAGTTAAGTTTTACTGGGGGAAATGAGGACTATAGCCTGGGAGACAGCCTCTCAGATAGCTCTGAGAAACTACCTCAAAGAGGCAGAAGGGAAGGTCAGTATAGACATGATTTTGGTGATGGGGGAATACGTGCAATCAAGCACATATTTTTCCAGAAAGTTTCTACTAGTCTTGTGAAACTTTGCTAGTCATGAGGAGCAGTTGTCACTGTGAAGGTTTTGATGCTTTTCTAGATATGAAGGGATATAAGAATCACGCTGATATAATCTGCTCCTGGAAATATATAACTATCTGAAGATCTCTTCTGCCAGTTTTTCCCAGAGCACTAAATGCCTCATTTCTGCTTCTCCACCCTGAACTTCTTTCGGGGAGGGCTGAAAATCAGCAGCTACAGCAGCACACAATTTAATTTTGTAGCAGTAGATGCCAGGTGCCCATGGCAAGTGCCAATTTGTAGTTGACGTTATCCAGGCAAACCAGCAACAAGGACATGCATTCAGAGTAGCAGATAGGATAGGAACACAGGGAGAGCCCATAATGGTGCCATAAAGAAGAAAAGAAGATGAATAACGTGCTCACTGCCCTCAAAGGAGCAAACCTCCATTGCACGCATAACAAACCATCAAGGGGACTCTGCAGAGGGAAGCAAGAGGAAAGGAGAGTGTGGGCTGAGTGTGACAGCCGCTAGCTTCAAATTTCCAAACTGAAGAATGGGGCACAAAGATCTCACCATATTGATGTATTGCAATGTTACTGGCAAAAGCCAAAGTTAAAAACAACTAAACCATCCAACAATGGGGAGCGAGTTAAGACAATTTCCATACATACTGATAATTTTAAATTACATTGCAGAATTATATTCTATTATATGCAAATATGAGTAAATATAGAGTATGTGACACAAAGATTCCCCCCAAAAAAATAATGCATAGAGTAATGGTAATCTAAAATAGAGAAGAATATATATTTTTCCAGATGTAGATGCCAAAATGATAACAGGATTATTTCTGGGTGGTCTGATTAACAGCTGATTTCTATTTTCTTTTTTGTTGTTGTTTATCTGTATAGTCTAATTTTCCCATGATTAATAGATATTAATTGGGCAGTTTCTTTCCTACTTTCAAATAACCAAATCAGGATGCATGCTTTAAAGCCCATCTTAACAGTATGAAGAAGCAATAGGTTTCAGAAGGCCTTTGCTTGGAGCAGAACAACCTGCTCTTAAATATTCTTCCAGGCACATGCACACATTTAAAAGGCCCGGCTGAGATGGGGGCAGAAGTGTCAGGAGGGCAACACCAAGGGTACAGCCCGGAGGTGGCCTTGCAGCACTAAACTTGAGGGCCGGTAGCACCATATGGACCTTGGAAGTAGCCCCCAGAGTCAAAAGGTCACTTAGAGTTGCATCTGGTGTCAGACTCACTGTATCTTCAAAATGTGCAACTCAGGTGTTACCCAGTTTATAGATGAGAATTCTGGAGCTCAGTGAATTGTTCAGTATCTTCCAAGAGTAAAAGAGAGACTGACTCCAAAGCCTTGCTTATTTCTGCGCATCAGTTCATCTTCATACATGTCAACCTCCCCAAACAAGTGGAAGACACCTATCGAGCAGTTTATCCAGTGGAGATAAATTTTTCGTGTTGCTATTCTGTAACTCTTAGTTTGAATAAAATCTAATCAGAGGCAAAATCAAATAAAACAATAACTGCAATATGGTATCCTGGGTTGGGTCCCAGAAAAGACAAAGAGCATTAGTGATAAAATCTGAACAGTCTGAAGTTTAACGTAAACTAGCTTCCCTAGTGGCTCAGTTGGTAACAAATCAGCCGGCAATGCAGGAGACCCGGTTTCAATCCCTGGGTCGGGAAGATTCCCTGGAGAAGGAAATGGCAACCCACTCCAGTGTTCTTGCCTGGAGAATTCCATGGACAGAGGAGCCGGGTAGGCTACCATCCATGAAATTGCAAACAGTCAGACATGACTGTATGACTAACTTTCACTTTTCAAAAAGATGATAAATAGATGGTAGGTAGAAAAAAGATAAATGAGTAGATGTTTAACTAGTTAGCTAGATGATAGAGAAATGATTAGATGGCTAATGGATGGACGTGCTAAGTCACTTCAGTCGTGTCTGGCTCTTTGCGACCCTATGGACTGCAGCCTTCCAGGCTCCTCTGTCTATGGGATCCTCCAGGCAACAATACTGGAGTGTTTTGCAATTTTCTCCTCCAGGGAATCTTCCCAACCCAGGGATCAAACAAGCATCTATGTCTCCTGCATTGGCAGGCAGGCTCTTTAGCACTAGTGCCACCTGGGAAGCCCAATAGATGGATAGATGATAGATCAGATAGATGATAGATAAATGATTAGACAGATATTTAGATAGATAGGTAGATAATAGGTAAGTGGATAGATGATAGACGGATAAATGGATAGGTAGATAGATAGACAGATAAAGAGGCCAACGCTCTTGAGGAATGATGAGGATGAAGAGGGGGCTAATCTAATAAGGTAGAAATCTACCTACTCAGTTACCACCACTTCCCTCCATCTCAGCCTCAAAGGGAGCTCCAGGTCTCCCTCCAGACCACTTTGGAAACCCTTGAGCTGGTCCAGTCAGCTTACCTTATAAATGAGGAAACAAGCCCGACAATCAGAGTAACTTGGTTAAGAGCCTCCGCCCGGCCATTGGCAGAGTGGACTGGAAGCCTAGTGTGCTGGACTGAATGTTTATGTCCTTCAAAATTCATGGGTTGAAGCCCTAATTCTCAGTGTGATAGCATTTGGAGGTGGGGCATCTGGGAAGTAATTAAGTTTAGATGCAGTCACGTGGATGGGACCCCCTTGCTAATATTAGTGTCCTTATAAGAAAAGGAAGAGAGACCAGAGCTTGCTCTCTCTCCATCATATGAAGACACAATAGGAAGGCATCATCTACAAGCCAGGGAGAGGCTCTCACCAGGAACAAACTGTTGGGATCTTCACTAGGGGCTTCCCAGTCTTAAGAACTGTGAGAGAAAAATGTCTGTTCTTTAAGCCACCCAGTGTGTGGTATTTTGTTACACAGCAGCTTGAGCTGACACCCAGTCTCCCCTAGGTGAGTGCTCCTTCCAGGACACCACCTGGGGTCTGAGGACACATGGAATCCTGAGATCGTTTTCAATTCCACTTTTGCTCAGAAACATTTCCAACTAAAATGTACCGCTCTCTAAAACTGCTGGATTGCACAAATCCAAGAAAAGTTGAACTCGTTTTTATCAAACATCTGTATTCCCAAAGGCCTATTGATTAAAGTGAAAGAGGAGAGAGAAAAGGTTGGCTTGAAGCTTAACATTCAGAAAACGAAGATCATGGCATCTGGTCACATCACTTCTTGGGAAATAGATGGAAAAACAGTCGAAACAGTGTCAGACTTTATTTTTTTGGGCTCCAAAATCACTGCAGATGCTGACTGCAGCCATGAAATTAAAAGACGCTTACTCCTTGGAAGGAAAGTTATGACCAGCCTAGATAGCATATTAAAAAACAGAGACATTACTTTGCCAACCAAGGTCCGTCTAGTCAAGGCTGTGGTTTTTCCCATGGTCATGTATGGATGTCAGAGTTGGACTGTGAAGAAAGCTGATCACCAAAGAATTGATGCTTTTGAACTGTGATGCTGGAGAAGACTCTTGAGAGTCCCTTGGACTGCAAGGAGATCCAACCAGTCCATTCTAAAGGAGATCAATCCTGGGTGTTCATTGGAAGGACTGATGCTAAAGCTGAAACTCCAATACTTTGGCCACCTCATGTGACGAGTTGACTCACTGGAAAAGACTCTGATGCTGGGAGGGATTGGGGGCCGGAGGAGACGGGGACGACAGAGAATGAGGTGGCTGGATGGCATCACCGACTCGATGGACATGAGTTTGAGTGAACTCCGGGAGTTGGTGATGGACAGGGAGGCCTGGCGTGCTGTGATTCATGGGGTCGCAAAGAGTCGGACACGACTGAGCGACTGAACTGAACTGAACTGATATTCCCAAAAGGCTGTATGCAAGTGAAATATTATTATTTGCTATTAGCTTTTTTTATTTGATTAGGCATCACTGCATCAATGGAGCAATAATCCTTAGCCCCAGGCCCTACATTGCGATTATCTGGAAAGCGTGCTAAAAATCCAGGTTCCTGGGCAAACCTAGATTTTGCATCATTAAAACTTAAAAATGTGTCTGATACCAAGACCAGGAGCTGACTGTGGCTCAGATCATGAACTCCTTATTGCCAAATTCAGACTTAAATGGAAGAAAGTAGGGAAAACCACTAGACCATTCAGATATGACCTAAATCAAATCCCTTATGATTATACAGTGGAAGTGAGAAATAGATTTAAGGGACTAGATCTGATAGATAGAGTGCCTGATGAACTCTGGACAGAGGTTCGTGACATTGTACAGGAGACAGGGACCAAGACCATCCCCATGGAAAAGAAATGCAAAAAAGCAAAATGGCTGTCTGAGGAGGCCTTACAAATAGCTGTGAAAAGAAGAGAAGTGAAAAGCAAAGGAGAAAAGGAAAGATATAAGCATCTGAATGCAGAGTTCCAAAGAATAGCAAGGAGAGATAAGAAAGCCTTCCTCAGTGATCAATGAAAAGAAATAGAGGAAAACAACAGAATAGGAAAAACAAGAGATCTCTTCAAGAAGCTTAGAGATTCCAAGGGAATATTTCATGCAAAGATGGGCTCGATAAAGGACAGAAATGGTGTGGACCCAACAGAAGCAGAAGATATTAAGAAGATGTGGCAAGAATACACAGAAGAACTGTACAAAAAAGATCTTCACGACCAAGAAAATCACGATGGTGTGATCACTCACCTAGAGCCAGACATCTTGGAATGTGAAGTCAAGTGGGCCTTAGAAAGCATCACTAGGAACAAAGCTAGTGGAGGTGATGGAATTCCAGGTAAGCTATTTCAAATCTTGAAAGATGATGCTGTGAAAGTGCTGCACTCAATATGCCAGCAAATTTGGAAAACTCAGCAGTGGCCACAGGACTGGAAAAGGTCAGTCTTCATTCCAATCCCAAAGAAAGGCAATGCCAAAGAATGCTCAAACTACAGCACAATTGCACTCATCTCACATGCTAGTAAAGTCATACTCAAAATTCTCCAAGCCAGGCTTCAGCAATATGTGAACCGTGAACTCCCAGATGTTCAAGCAGGTTTTAGAAAAGGCAGAGGCACCAGAGATCAAATTGCCAACATCCGCTGGATCATGGAGAAAGCAAGAGAGTTCCAGAAAAGCATCTATTTCTGCTTCATTGACTATGCCAAAGCCTTTGACTGTGTGGATCACAATAAACTGTGGAACATTCTGAAAGAGATGGGAATCCCAGACCACCTGACCTGCCTCTTGAGAAACCTGTATACAGGTCAGGAAGCAACAGTTAGAACTGGACATGGACCAACAGACTGACAAGGTTGTATATTGTCACCCTGCTTGTTTAACTTATATGCAGAGTACATCATGAGGAATGCTGGGCTGGAAGAAGCACAAGTTGGAATCAAGATTGCCGGGAGAAATATCAATAACTTCAGATATGCAGATGACACCACCCTTATAAAGTTTAGAGGAACTAAAAAGCTTCTTGATGAAAGTGAAAGAGGAGAGTGAAAAAGTTGGCTTGAAGCTCAACATTCAGAAAACAAAGATCATGGCATCTGGTCCCATCACTTCATGGGAAATAGATGGGAAAACAGTAGAAACAGTGTCAGACTTTATTTTTTTCAGCTCCAAAATCACTGTG
Source organism: Moschus berezovskii (assembly GCF_049115385.1). Taxonomy (NCBI): domain Eukaryota; kingdom Metazoa; phylum Chordata; class Mammalia; order Artiodactyla; family Moschidae; genus Moschus; species Moschus berezovskii. The sequence continues at coordinate 119,962,125 of NC_142464.1, forward strand.
GATGCAGATTGCAGCCATGAAATTAAAGGATGCTTACTCCTTGGAAGGAAAGTTAAGACCAACCTAGATAGTATATTAAAAAGCAGAGGTATTACTTTGCCAACACAGGTCCGTCTAGTCAAGGCTATGGTTTTTTCCCGTGGTCATGTATGGATGTGAGAGTTGGACTGTGAAGAAAGCTGATCGCCAAAGAATTGATGCTTTTGAACTGTGGTGCTGGAGAAGACTCTTGAGAGTCCCTTGGACTACAAGGAGATCCATCTGGTCCATTCTAAAGGAGATCGATCCTGGGTGTTCATTGGAAGGACTGATGCTAAAGCTGAAATTCCAATACTTTGGCCACCTCATGCGAAGAGTGAACTCACTGGAAAAGACTCTGATGCTGGGAGGGACTGGGGGCAGGAGGAGAAGGGGACGACAGAGAATGAGATGGCTGGATGGCATCACCAACTCTGTGGACATGAGTTTGAGTGAACTCCGGGAGTTGGTGATGGACAGGGAGGCCTGGCGTGCTGTGATTCATGGGGTCGCAAAGAGTCGGTCACGACTGAGAGACTGAACTGAACTGAACTGATACATGTATTTATTTAGTGCTCCCCATTTGCAATGATTTTCTTTGAAAAAGCAAACTGAAGAATGAGGGATGAATGTGGGAAGGAGACATTGTCATTATATATGCTTTTATTGTATGGATTTTTCAAACACCGTTGCATGTTGCCTATCCTAAACTTAAAAATTCCCCTTGCATTGCCACACTAGGGAACTACAGATCTAGTGAGACACCATTGCATCTCCTAAAACTAGAGCAGACGTAGAGAACTGACTTGTGGGCACAGTAGGTGAAGCGGAGGATGGGACGAATTGAGAGAGTAGCATTAACAAGCATACATTACTGTGTGTAAAACAGTTGACTAGTGGGAAGTTGCTGTAAGCACAGGAAGCTCAGCTCAGTGCTTTATGATGACCTAGCAGGGTATGATTGGATGTGAGAGAGAAGCTCAAGAGGGAGGGAATACATGTATGCATATAGCTGATTCACTTCATTGTACAGCAGAAACTAAAACAACATTGCAAAGCAATTATGCTCCAAATTTTTATTTATGCAAAATCAGCTTAAGGGTCTTGGGCAGCCTAGTTTGGTCAAGTCCTCAGTTGAGCTAATGAGCTTAGGAGTCTGACAGCCCAGGTCTGAACCTGCCTCTGACCCAATGAGTATTCACTGTTCTGAGCATCTCGTCTGCAAAATCCATGCAGGCGGACCCACCTAACACACCTGTGAGAATGAGTGAAAGCAACAAATGTAAAATGCTCAGCACAGAGCTTGGCACATAGCCAGACCACAATAAATAATAGCTATTCTTTTTTTTTCTTTTCTCTACAACCCCTGCACTGGAATGGGGATTACTGATAAAATCAGAATTGAATTATTTTGGAAAGAAAAGCTCTTTTCTTTGTTTCATGAAACCAAATCAGTTGACTTTAAGCTAGAAATCTAGCGTATGTGCCAAAAAAGGTCTCCACCTGCCCTGCTTAGTGCCAATGGCCAAGATTTCTCACCCCAGTTTTCTTGTCATCAGCACTGATCTAAGAAATCAGAGCTCTTGAGACATTTTCATTTAGATAAACGTGAGTATTTATAATTTTCTTGGACCTCCTCCATACCATTTTGAAGCTTCGGCTTATTACTTTTTTAAACTAATTCTTTCCCTTAGATATGTAAATAACTTTTATTAGACATTTGGAAAATAAAGAGAAGAGGGGAAAAAAACAATTCAAAATTCAACACAATGAATGACAGTATTTTGGTATATTTCCTGCTAGACTGCTAATGTGTGAGTTATAATCATAAAGTGTTATGTCCACACCAAACAAACCTCATCTTCTGATTTTCCTTTTAACAGTGTATTCCAAATATTTTCCTTATTATAACCGTACTTTCAACTAACTGCCTGGCATTCCCCTGAGTGACTATTCCATAACACATTTAGCAATTCTATTGTGTTACATTATAGTTTATTCTGATTTTTTGGTTGTTTTTAATGCTGCAATGAACATCTTTCTACGTAGATATTTTTATTGAATCAAGAACTATTTCCTTAGGCTAATTTCACACAAATGGTGCCTTCTGTTTTTCAAAAATAAAACTACATTAAAGAACAGTATGAATCTAACAAGATAAACCTAGAGAAATTACAGCCATTTCATGTGAACGTGCTTTCTCCCTGGTTTTCAGAGTGATCAGGGGAATTAATTTTTGCAGAGCAAAACATGGCAGCGTGTGATCTACCAGAGACAAATGGAATTGCAAACAGTTCAAAGGGCGACATTTTATTTGGCCACCGTATCTTCATCAATTCTGAATTTAAGCAAGAGACAAAACAGAGTTTTGAGAAGTATCAGCACCTATCATCCAGTTTGCAACCCTCTCCATACATGAATAAGAAGGGAAAGACCCCGCCATTGGCCCCTACAGAAAGAGGCTCTCTAAGGAAATGAACATACACACATGTGCTCAGTTACTAAGGTGTGTCCGACTGTTTGTGACTCCACGGACTGTAGCCCGCCAGGTTCCTCTGTCCATGAAATTTTCCAGGCAAAGAATACTCAAGCAGGTTGCCATTTCTTCCCCCAGGGGATCTTCCAGACCCAGAAATTGAACTCAAGTCTCCTGTGGCTCCTGCATTGGCAGGCAGATTCTTAACTGCTGAGCCACCTGGGAAGCCCAATGAGCATACATACACTAACTAAAATCACTTTCCAAACCATCCAAACAGCTGGAGAGTTTCAACTAGCGTCTTGAAAACAGCAGTTCATTCATCCTCCACTATTCCAGGGAGACAGTCACTCATTTCAGTGAGAACTCACTTATTCTAACCATTTTTGTTGATTGAGCACTCACCATGTATAAATGGGCTAATATATTTTCTAAATGAATGCTGACTTTCATCCCATTTTATAGAAGGCACCCTGAGGCTCAGAGAGACTGTCACATTCTCAAGACCACACTGTTGGTGGGTGGTAGGGCTGAACTTCAAATCACACATTCTAGCTTTAGGAACCATGTTAAGAAGCCCAGCCCGAGAGACCCCTAATCTGACTGTTGCATGGGGCTCAGGCCTGGTCTGCTGGTGTCACTCATGTTCATTTTCTGTCACCGCTGTAACAAGTTATCACAAACTCAGAGGCTTAATACAACCGGCTATCAGTTCTACAGTCTGGAGGCCACAAGTCTGAAATGGGCTCATGGCCCGTGTGCGTTTTGGAGGCTCTAGAGGAGAAGCTGCTTCCTTGCCTTTTCGAGGTCACCTCCGTTTCTCCTCTCCTGGTCCCCTCCTCCATCTTCAAAGCCATCGAAGCAGCTTCTCCCCCCAGTTCTACTTCCCTCTGCCTCTGTCTTCATCGCCTGCCCTCTACATCTCCGACCCCCTGCCTCCTTCTTCTCAGGACCCTTGCAATGAATGACTCAGTGGCCGATGTGATCAATCGAGGATACTCTTCCCTCTCTCAAGACCCTGGACTTAATCACATCTGCTAAGCCCCTTCTCTGTATTCACAGGTGCAGGGGGTGAGGACATGAACATCCTTGGGGGACATTATTCAGCTAACGATCAGTAATGAAAGCTAAATGACAGTTGGAAGAGTCACAAGTGTACCTGCAGAGTTATTTTTCAGGAGATGACACAATAGGGGAAAGCTGTCGAACGTAGGATTCCAGTGGTCCCAACAGAACCAACAATAGGAGATGGAGGGAGTGTTAAAAGAGCAAGTATCACATTACTGTATATAAAACAGATGACCATCAAGGACCTACTGTATGGCACAGGGGACGTTACTCTTTACTCTCTAATGACCTATGTGGGAACAGAATCTGAAAACGAGTGGCTATATGTATAACTATTTACTTTCCTGTATGGCAAAAACTAACACAACACTGTAAAACAACTATATCCAATAAAAATTAATTTCAAAAAACTTTTTAAATAAAAAAGAGCAGGTATCTCAGTTTTGAGCACCCACTACGATCCATGTACTTCACTTCCCTTAACCTATTTCATCTTCACAACAACACTGATGGGGAGTATCCTTGTCCCCAAAATAGAAGTGAAAAAAACTGAGGCTCAGAGTAGTTAAGTAACTCTCCTGAGGTCACACATCTAGCAAAGGCATTGGACACCAGGCCTGTGATTAGGACTCGGGTGACGCTGACCCCAAAGCCCAGGTGTTGTTCACTCTGCCCTGACAGTTGACACCAAAATTTATCAAAATGAACATCGCCAGCAAGAAGAATCTAACAAGGGCAGCCCTCTGCACACCACCCCGCCGTCACCCACTTCCTATTTATTTGTTTGTCTATGTCTTTATTATCTATCGCTCCACGAAGGTAAGGAAGGATCTTGTCTGTTTCTGATTGCTGTCCCCTCAGCTCTGTGACAGGCCAGAACAGAGCAGACACTAAAGAAATATTTCTGTAAATTAATAACAGTCCTTTGAACCAGAGATAACCAATGTGAGCAAACTCAACCACTTACAACACGGATGGGATGCTAAAAATTAACCAAAACCCCCCCAAAAGAGTTCTCAACTGCCAAAATAAACAGCTCTCAATCCAAGTTAATTCTCTATCTCTTTGGGAAACCCCTGGAGACCTAATGCAGAGCCTGAGCTCTCGTTCTGAAAAGTGATTTCAAACCAATTTATTGAGCTCTTTATCACTCTACTTCCTGCTTTAAAGGATACGCTTCAGAGTCAAAATAGTAAAGGAAGGTTATCCATCTGAAACACAGGAGACAAAGGAGCAAGGTAACTGTACTTCAGTGTTATAACATTCAAGAGACACAGCGTTAAACTTACAGCCTCTGTTGATGGAGACACAGATCTGAGAGACTAATTCATGACATTTTCCTCAACCTGACAAGTTGCCAAGCTTCAGCTTCAACATCTGCATGACTCACTCAGCTCCCTGCACAATGGACCCCCTCAGACATGAGATTCCGCGCTCTCAAACACACACAACTAAAATGACTGAGACTCAGAGAGATCATGTTCTTTCACACATAGAGAACTATATCTCACGGTCAAGTCATGTGCATCCATTTATTTTAAAATTTTGATTCTGCACACAAGTATAACGGCCACTGCTTTCATAATTCATACTTTGACCTCAAATATACGTCCATCATGGCAGCTGTTCATTTCTTTTCTATTTGTCTCTTTCCCAGAGGGTGCTGCAAACTTACTCTTGGCAGATCCGTGACTTATTTATCTTAGAATCTCTAATCCTAGTGATTGGCATTTGTCTGTTGGCTAAATGGATGAGTCTCTTATTATTAAAAAAAAAAATGCCTAATCATTAGGAATGTCAGAAAACAGAGAAGGGTAGAAGCAATAAACATAGTTTTAGATCACACAAAAAAAATTCTTATATTTCTCTCTGATCTTTTTTTAAAATATAGAATGTTTTTTTTTTCTATTTTTTTCCTATAAAATTCTATGCATGCATTTCTGTGTTGGAACTTTCTTACTAAACATTACAATGTAAGCATTGCCACGCGCCATCTCATACTTCTGAACCCTGATGAAGATAAAGAATAGTCTAACGTGTTTCTTGGAGGTACAAAATAATTTAATGTCACTGAGCACATTATTAACTGCAATTCTGGTGCAATCCAAAGAGAATTTCACCTGCATTCCAACTATTATAAATCAGGCTTCAGATCTTCAGCTCTCCAGAAAAATCCCTTTGTCACCCCTCCCCTACCTTCCAGAATCGATGACCCAAATGAAGATGCTGTCATGATTTCTGGGTGTGGTGAGCAGGAACAGCCATTTTCAAATCTATCCCTAAAACCCTCCAGCAGGAGTTTTTTGGTAAAACACGGTGTTGGGCACTTCTGGTTCTAGTGCTATTCTATTGAGGCTTTTCCTGTTAAAACAAATGTTTTCATGAACTCACAAAAGGTGTTAGTCACAACCATCACCAAGTTCCAGTCGATGATTAAAAAACAGACTATGTTTGGGAAAAATTCAAGATGCCTTCCATTCTCCAAATTTGTTCCTAGTAAACAGAGAACAGGGCCAATGCCTTGAAACCAAACATATTTTTATGAAACCAAACACTATAAAACATGAGTGAGCGTACCCTTGCATCACTCAGGCCCCTAAGATTAATAGACACGCTGAAAGCATTTGCTTCACACTGGCTCAAATGAACAAATACATCGTTTCACAAAACAAATCCAAAATCATGGCCATTCCCAGATGTCTAAAATTCAAGACCCTTTGCTCTCAAATTCATCAATGAAGAAGTGTAGAGAATTTGGGACTTTAATCAAATGTTTAAAATCTCATATCATGAAGAGAAAAAGTTAAAATTATACATTAAGTAGCCAAAAAAAAGAGGAATAAGACAAAATACACTGAGGTAAATATCTGAGGCAAATATCTGAAAATAATCTTTTATATTATCAACTTTCTATTTCTTTGAGAAAAAGGACTTTCTTATCATCTACACAGGATACTGGCCATTGTGTGGGTAAATTGAGTTGGTTTTGTTTCTATGTAGTGTTTGTTGACTTTGTAAAAACCAAAAGGACCATGCTTATTGCCACTGGAAAACACACTAGAAACAAAAGTAGAAAATACAAATCATCAATAACCCCTCCACAGGTACATTAGTATTTCAGAACTGAGGCATCTCATGTTTTTGATACATATATTATTTTGCAAATCAAAATGAATGTTCTAACACTGGAGACAGTATTTGGTAGCCTACTCTTTTTTTCTTTTAAGTAAATGAGTTCCCTGTAGCTCAGACAGTAAAGAAACTGCCTGCAATGCAGGAGACCCAGGTTCGAGCCCCAGGTTGGGATGATCCCCTGGAGAAGGGAGTAACAACCTACTCCTGTATTCTCAGCTGGAGAATCCCATGGACAGAGGATCCTGGTGGGCTACAGTCCATGGGGCTACAAGGAGTCAGACACAACTGAGCAACTAACACTACACTACTCTTTTTTTCTTTTAAGTAATAGATTGTGAACATTTGCCTTTGTCATTAAATGGTCTTACAGAACATACATTTTAATGGCTGCAAAGTGGTCCTTTTGTTGATGTGCCATTGACTTAACCAATCTATAATTATAGAACAAGTAATTTATAATGATGAAAAAGAAAAGTATCTCATTCTATGATCATCATCATTGTATGTATAGCTTTGCCTACAATTTTTTTTAAATTAAGTCCTAAGAGTGGAAATGATGAGACAAAAGTTGTAAAATTTCAGATTCTTTGTATATATTTGTCAATATAAATATGGTACCACTAAGAATTGATGCTTTTGAACTGTGGTGCTGAAGAAGACTCTTGAGAGTCCCTTGGACTGCAAGGAGATCCAACCAGTCCATTCTAAAGGAGATCAATCCTGGGTGTTCATTGGAAGGACTGATGCTAAAGCTGAAACTCCAACACTTTGGCCACCTCATGCGACAAGTTGACTCAATGGAAAAGAGTCTGATGCTGGGAAGGATTGGGGTCGGGAGGAGAAGGGGACGACCGAGAATGAGATGGCTGGATGGCATCACCAACTCGATGGACATGAGTTTGAGTGAACTCCGGGAGTTGGTGATGGACAGGGAGGCCTGGCGTGCTATGATTCATGGGGTCGCAAAGAGTCGGACATGACTGAGCAACTGAACTGAACTGAAGAATATCACTTCATATTTGCACAAACAACCTATGAGCAACACTGCCTCCTGGTAGGTTTGGATTCTTTACATCTTTACCAAGCCATTAGACCATTAGGAAATGTATCTTGTTTTGCTGCCATTTATTCATTGAAAAAACGCTGACTCAGCACCTTCTATGTGCCAGGGGTTTTCTCAGGCTGGAGGCACTGCAGTGAACACAGGCTCTCATACCAGGTAGACAGGCTTTGAATCCCATCCCTGTCTTGTTCCCCTCTGACCCTTAGAATGGTTCTCATCTGAGCCTTCGTCTTCTCAGCTACAGAACGCAGGCAAATGCAACTTACCCAAGAGTTAGCTCTGAAAGTTAGCCATGTTGGCACATGTTCAGTGGTGGGGTCCAGGAGGGGTCCTGGGGGCTCTCAGTAGGTGTTGGTGCCTGAACCCCACTCCCCTACAAACCTGAACAGCACCAGCTGTTTCCACAATATTGAATTTTGCTTCAGTTGGGGAGACAACCCTCCACTCACGTGCCTGGGTGCCTCGACAACTCCTCTTCCATTGGAAAGAAGACAGACCTGCTGTTGGTCAGGTCTCATCTCCACCCTGCATTTATCCTGTGACAGGAACTGTGGCCACCACACACAGTGTGAACTCCCTCCTTTTACACTGAAGTCAGAGGCTTTGACAGAAAGAGAACTGGGCTGAAATGTGGCCACCTCTGCTTCTTGCTCAGCTACTGCACTGCCTTTAGCTCCATTTCTCTATATGAAAGAATTTCCAGCAACCACTCAAGTAACAGCAGATTAATTTTTTTGCTTCAGATCTTTTATAAAGAAATTTTAAAATTATTTATAAAGAAATAAAAAATGATAGGTTTAGCTAAAACCCCATTTTTGATCCTTTTCTTGCTCCTTGGTTAACTACTAACTGGACGCTAGTACATTTCATTCCAATGCATTTTTTATCGAGGTGAAACTTACATAACTTAAAATTAACTGACTTGATTCAGTGGCATCTACTGTGTTAACAATGTTTACTGCCGCCACTTCTATCAAGATCTAAAACATTTTCATCATCCCCAAAGAAATCTCTGAACCCATGAAATAGTCATTCCCCATTTCTCACTCCCAACTCCAGCCCTTGGCAATTCCCCTTCTGCTTTCTGTCTCTATGAGTTTATCTGTTCTGGATATTTCATGCAAATGGACTCATAGAATACATGGCCTTTTGTGTCTAGCTTCTTTCAACCAGAACAATGTTTTCAAGGTTCATCCATGTTGTAAGAAGTATCAGTACTCCATCCGTTTTAGTGCCTGAACAATGTTCCATTGAATGCTGACACTGTCTAATTAGGTTTGGTTGAGTACCACGCATCCCCAGTGGCTCAGCTGGTAAAGAATTCATCTGCAGTGCAGCAGACACAGGAGACACAGGTTTGCTCCTGAATCAGGAAGATCCCCTGAGGAGGAAATGGCAACCCACTCCAGTATTCTTGCCTGGAAAATTCCAAGGACAGAGGAGCCTGGAGGGCTACAGTCCCTGGGGTCACAGAGAGTCAGACATAACTGAGCGACGGCACATGCATTGAGTTCCATGCACACCTACTTGGTGCCTCCTGCCCTGGGCCAGGATGTCTAATGTGATGAAAATCCAAGAAAGGACCCTGCTTTCCTGATGGGTACACCTGGTGGGAGGTACAAGCAGGAAGCATAGCTGGGTGACCCACATAGGGCCTTTGTCACCAGCACACCTGGATCCCAGCCTTGGCTCTACAGCTCCCAGTTACAGGAGAGTGGCAAAGGCGATTGGCACTGTATGCCTTTGCTTCCTCATCTGTAAAATGGTACCCACCTCATGTGGGCTTGCTGAGCCTAGTGCACAAGATGATGCATATAAATCTTTGCTCAGAGATGGCACACAGTAAATGACCCATTCAGCACATTTTACAGACATGTATCCACCACCTACCATGCTCCAGAGTAGGGGTACAGCAGCGAGCAGAGCAATAAACACTAGATAGTTCACAGTCCAGAGAGGAAGCAGAGAAGATAAGATGCGGATCTTCACCCTGTGACAAGAGGCTGATTAGAGAGTGAGGTCCTATGGGAGCAGAAAGACAGTGCTGGAGCCAGCTGGTGTTGAGGAGCACAGAAGGGGCGTCCCCCAGGACGCCCTGTCTGACCCTCCAGGACTTAAGCATATGTTCAAAACCCTCTCCTTTTCTCTGTCTCTACCACCGCAGTGACCGCCATGACCATCTCTTGCCCGCTGATCTGCATCAGCCTCCCAAGTGATCGGAAATCTCCCCTGCCCAGCCCCCTTGGACCCATTCCCCACACAACTAGAGCATCATTTTCAGCATGACAGAGATTATGGCTTCCCCCTGACTAGTGGCTCCCGTTGCTCCTGTAATAAAAGTCACACTTCCTAAGCTCTGAAATGACATCACCTTGCCTATTTCTCTGACCTTCTGTCTTGCAGGCTATCTTATCCTATAAGCTCCAACCCGCTGTCCTTTTATTTCCTAGAGTTCCCAAAGCCCTCTCCTGCCACAGGACCTTTACACATGCTGGTCTCCCTTCCTGGAAGGCTCTTTTTCTGTCTTTACCTAGTGAAGTCACCCCTAGGAATCCTCTTAAGTGTTAGAGTTGTCTGCCTTGATCCCTCGAACTAGTTTCCTTGTTTTTCATCTCTATCACCAGCCTCTCTTTTTTTGCTTTGTAGCTCTTGCTGTCTTCAGCATATGTTGCTACTAAAAAGAGGCAGTAAAATATAGTGGCTAAGAGTCTAAAACTGTTTAGCCTCAGACGAGAGACTCACCTCTTACAGCTTTTCCCTGTATAAAATGAAAATACTGCTAACAGTAACTACCTTCCAAGGTTGTAAGAAGAGGAAGTGACCGAGTGTTGATCAATGCCTGGGCACAGAGTTGAATATTAATGAAGATGTTTTGAATGAATGTGGGGGTGAATCAGGTAAGGAAACAGAGAGAAAAATCCCACAGGTTGAAAGAGAGGAACAATGTGCAAAGTCATAGAGCGTGAAGAGAATCAAGTATATGCAAGGACTAGAGCAGGCTTGTCTACCCGCCACCCTGACCACATGGCCAGTGGCTGGTCCTGGGGGTGCTGGATAGATCTCCATGGAATGAGTCAACTGCCTGGAGTTGGCAGAGCAGCTCCCAGCAAGATCTGGAAAAGTGACGGATTCTAAATAGCCTGCAGGCCAAGGGAAGGCCAGGTTGAAAGGCATGATCAGGGTGAAAGTCATGGGTAAGTCCAAGTCAGGATAGTACCTTAAGGTGAGGGCCAGGAAGGCCAGACACCTTGAGTTCAGAAGACAAAGAAATGGAGTCTACCTCCCTGGTCACATGATACCTCCCTGGTCACATGATTCCTCCCTGATCATGTGACTCTTTGAGCATGGATCCCTAGAAAGCTTTTTAAGAGTGTCCCATACTACCAAGACCCCTTAGAAGAGGAGTCTTGGGTACTCAGGGTCTCTGGTGCCCTTGAGCTCTGGCCATACCAGGGGCAACTGTTCAGTCCCAACACAAAGCTGCCGCTTGTGTCTTGCCAATGCTGTCTACCCAGGGGGATAATGAGAGGGCTTCAATCAGCCTGTGAGCTTCATCATCTATATCTGATCTGCCCAGATGGATGGAGTGCCCACTGTGTGCCCATCATGGGACTCAGTTCAGTTCAGTTCAGTTCAGTCACTCAGTCGTGTCCGATTCTTTGCGATCATGGAACTAGTTCTACAAAATTACAAAGACCAGGGCTTAGCCCCGGGCTGAGGTTGTGTAAAGACTCTGGGGCCACCCAGCCCAGAGAGGGTACAATTACCAACAACGCTGTGAAGCAAACTTGGACTCTCTCTCCACAAAACACACCTCTATGATCGAGTCTCAGTGGAGGTCAGATTTGCTGACCTTTAGCGTTACTTCCAAATGAGAGATCCTTGGCTCTGCCTGTGTTCCAGGAACTATCAGTGCCTGACTGTGAAGGGGCTTACATTCCCGTGCCTTTGTTTTCATAAAGGGATGGGGCAGTATAAATTCACACAGCCTTTTGGAAGGCAGTTTGTCAGCATGTACCAAGAGAGACATAAAACATCCAATTTTTTTTGACCCAGTAATTCCATTTCTGGGAATCTATCCTAAGGAAATAATCCTAAATAGGGATGAAGAATTTTGCACAAAAATTTTCAATATAATCCCATTTATAATAGGAAAAAATGGAAACAGTTTAATTGTGTAATAAAAGGGGCAAAGATTAAATGATGGTACAGTTTCTTGATGGATATTGTTTGGCTGTTAATGGTTCCAAAGAATAACAGAGGAGAAATGCTCATGATATAATATTGGGTTAGAGAAAAATCAAGTAGATGACCCAGCAATCCCACTCCTGGGTATTTATCCAAAGGAAGGGAAAACAGGGTCTCAAAGAGAGATCTGCCTTCACAAGTTCATTGCAGCATTATTTACAACAGCCAAAATATGCAAACAACCTAAGTGCCTATCAAAGGTTGAATGGATAAGGAAGAGATGGTATACATAATGAAATATTATTCAGCCATTAGAAAGAAGAAAATCTTGCATTTGAGACATGGATGGAAGTTGAGTGCATTTTGTTGTTGTTAACTTGCTAAATCATGTCTGACTCTTTGTGACCCCATGGACTGCAGCACACCAGCCTTCCCTATCTTTCACCATTTCCCAGAGTTCACTCAAACTCACGTCCACTGAGTAAGTGATGCCATCCCAGCATCTCATCCTCTGCTGCCCCCTTCTCATCTGCCTTCAATCTTTTCCAGCATCAGGGTCTTTTCCAATCGGTTGCCTCTTTGCATCAGGTGGCCAAAGTACTGGGGCTTCAGCATGAGTCCTTCCAGTGAATATTCAGGGTTAATTTCCTTTAGGATGGACTGGTTTGATCTCCTTGCTGTCCACGGGACTCTCAAGAGTCTTCTCCAACACCACAGTTCAAAAGCATCCACATTTATTGAGGACTCTAATAAATAGTACCCACATTCCCTGCCAGAGCTTTATGGAAATTGAGAAATAAAGCATTGTTGGCATCCATATTGTGGAAATAAATGAAGACCAACTAAATGAGAACAAGGACAGGCTATTTATTCAGAGCTTGCTCTAGCAAGGAAGTTGGCCACCAACACTTGAATTTTGGCAGAGATTCAAAGGCTGGCAGAGAAGTGGAAAAGTTTATGGTGGGAGACAGAGGGGGCTTCAGGCATGCCCCGATTGCATTCGAGAGTTGCAGGTGAGGTAGTTAGAAGTGGAGCATCCTATATGACTGGTTGCAGTGTATATTTGGCTTTCTCTGGTTAGACTTAAGTTGGAGGTAGAGACAATAACTAGGGAAGCTGTCGGTTGTTAATCAAGTTCTGTACATTTGAGGCTGACTGTTGCAGAGCTTATTGTTTGACTTGCTTTATTGTTACCGGAAATAGCAGTCTGACTTCTTGAGCATCTAGCATATAACAGACTGACTTTCTTGGCTGTCATGGTAGGTAAGAGGGTTGGTTTCCTGGGCAGGTTGCTTCAGGTTGTAGGTCAAAGTCCATTGTATATATGGTCTGGCCATTGTCTGTGTATTCACAGAAAAATAAAAACTTGACCCTTAACGTGCAAAGAAATAAAAACTTGGCCCTTGCCTCACCCCATATAAAAAAATTTAAAAGGGATCATAAACCTAAATGTAAAAGCTAAAACTATAAAATGTCTAGGAGGATACATTTGTGACCTTAATTTGGGCAAAGATTTCTTAAATAGGATACGTAAATACTAACTATAAAAGAAAAAAATTAATAAACTCTATTTGAAATGCTTCTCTTCAAAAGACACAGTTAATAAAAACAAATCATGGACTAGGGAAACTATTTGTAAAACACACATCTGATTTATATCTAGATATATAAATTTTTACAACCAATGATAAACAGATAACCCAAAATGAACAAAATATTTTAAATGATTCTTAAACAAGGAAGACATACAGATGGCAAATAAGTACATGAAGAGATGTTCAACATCACTAGGGAAATGCAAGTTAAAACCACAGCACAACGCTGTTCGGACATGCGTGCTAAATCACTTCAGTCATGTCCAACTCTTTGTGACCCTATGGACTATAGCCCTCCAGGCTCCTCTGTCCATGGGATTCTCCAGGCCCAAACACTGGAGTGGGTTACCATGTCTTCCTCCATGGGATCTTCTCAACCCAGGGATCCAATCTGTGTCTCCTGTGACTCCTGCATTGCAGGCAGATGATTTACCACTGAGCCACGAGGCAAGCCCAGTGCAGTGCCATTGCATACAAATTAGAATGGCTAAAATTTGAATGCAAAACCAGTAATACCAAGTGCTGGCAAGGCTGTGGAGATAAGAATTTACATCCATTGCTGCTGAAAATACAAAATAGTATAAACTCTTTGGAAAAGAGTTCGGCAGTTTCTTATGAAGTTAAATATACACTTAAGGTTCAGTTCAGTTCAATCGCTCAGTCGTGTCCGACTCTTTGCGACCCCATGGACTGCAGCACGCCAGGCTTCCCTGTTCATTGCCAAGTCCCTGAGCTTGCTGAAACTCATGTCCATCGAGTCAGTGATACCATCCAACCATCTCATCCTCTGTTGTCCCCTTCTCCTCCTCCCTTCAATATTTCCCAGAATCAGGGTCTTTTCCAATGAGTCAGTTCTACGAATCAGATGGCCAAAGTATTAGATCTTCAGCTTCAGCATCAGTCCTTCCAATGTATATTCAGGACTGATTTCCTTTAGGATGGACCAGTTTGACCTCCTTGCAGTCCAAGGGACTCTCAAAGAGTCTTTTCCAGCACCACAGTTCAAAAGCATCAGTTCTTCAGCACTCAGCTTTCTTTGTGGTCCAACTCTCAATACACTTAAGGTATTCACCAGCAATCTAGGTATTTAGCCAAGAGAAATGGAAATATGTATCCACACAAAGACCAGTGAAAGGGAAATGGAAAGACCATACAAAGATTGGTGCATGAATGTTTACTGCAGCTTTAATTTAGAAGAGCCAAACACTGGAGGAAAGTCTAACGTCCCTTAGCTGGTACATAGACAAATCAACCATGGTACCCCCATATAGCAGAGTAGTCCTCTGCAGGGAAAGGAACGTGAATGACTCTCAAAACCTTATGCTCAATGAAAGAAAGAACACAGACTCGAGAGCCCATGTGTTGTATGATTCCATTTCTAGGACATCCTGGAAAAGGCAAAATTTTAGGGCAAGAAATAAGATCAGTGGCTAGAATGGAGGAGAGTTCTTACTACAGGGGGACATGAAGAAACATTTGGGAAGAGATGGAAATGCTCTGTCTTTAATCTGTGACTTACACAACTGTATGCATTGGTCAAAACTCATTGGACAAAAAAAAAAAAACTCATTGGACAGTACACAGAAAAGAGTGACTTATACTCTTTATAAATTATACCTTTTTAGGAATATTGCTTTGGTGTGATGGCAAAGGAGCTTCTTAATCAAGATTCCCTGAAACTGAGCATATTTTCATCCCCAGTCAATTGAGCAGAGCACAACCTGGTTTTTCCCAAATGTCCCAAATCCATCTATACCCCTTCTGTGGGGTAGAATAAATGAAGGGGTGGAATGTTTTGGGGAAATCCCTCCTCCCGAAGACCGAAGGAGCAGGGGCAAGGCTGTCTCCTCCACCATCAGCCCATCTCCTTTGTGTGTTTAACTTTGAAGTAGCACATTTTAATAGAAGTTTCCCATTCTCATTGCTGTTGAGTGTGTTGAATGTCATGAAAGACAGACTCCTAACCCAAAATTTGAGCAATCCTTGGATTTTACCCATATGGATAAGGTGATCACTAGTGAAGGTGAGGGCTTTGGAGTCCAGCTGCCCTTTACCAGCCTTGCCCACCTGTCCCTAACCTCAGCCCTCCTCCCTTATCATGGGGAAATCATAGTTGCTACTTCACATACTCTTAGTAAAGAAAATATAAGAAATGCACAGAGAACACTTAGGACAGTGTCTTGCCATAATAAACTCTTGATGAATGGTCACTATATTTTATTGTCTATTGCTCAAAGATATGGCATCTCAGAAACCACTTTGAGTGTTCATCAGTGGATGAAAGGATAGAGAAAACCTAGTGTATATAAATGCATTTATACAATGGAATATTATTTAGCCATATAAAAATGAAGGAAATTGTACCATTTGCCATAACATGAATGAAACTTGAGGACATTGTGCTAAATTAAATAGGCAAGGCAGAGAAAAACAAACACCTTATGATCTCATGTCTATGTGAAATATTAAAAAATAAAATGGTGAGATCATAGACACAGAGATCAGATTGTTGGTGGCCAGAGGTGAGGGTGGGAGGTAGGTGAAATGAGTAAAGACAGTCAAAAGGCACAAACTTCCAGTTATAAGATACATAGGTCCTGGGATATAATATATAGCATGGCAACCAGGATTCATCATACTGTATTGTATATTTGACAGTTGCTAAGAGAGTAAAAAGATTGAGGGCAGGAGGAGAAGGGGACAGCAGAGGATGAGATGGTTGGATGGCATCACCAACTCAGCGGACATGAGTTTGGGTAAATTTCAGGAGCTGGTGATGGGCAGGGAGGCCTGGCGTGTTGCAGTCCAAGTCGCAAAAAGTCGGACACGACTGAGCGACTGAACTGAACTGAACTGAAGAGAGTAAATATTAAAAGTTCTCATTACAAGAAAAAAAACAGTCTGTAACTACGTGTGGTGCTAGATGTCAACTAGACTTGTTGTGGTGATCATTTTGCAATATTGCATGTATGAAACCATTATTCGGTACATCTGGAACTAATAAAATGTCATATGTCAGCTATATGTCAATTTAAAAAAGAACACACACACACCAGAATATAAAAATTTTCAAAAACAAAGATGCAGAATCTCTCATATGCCAAATCTCTCTCAGGGAGATGTGCGAATTGAAGTCAGTGTTACAGGAAGCACAAACGTGGTTATGCAAACGTGCGGAGTTCTGGTTCCTGTGGTCTGCCTTCAAGGTTAGCGTTTCCCCGGTCTCTCTTTTCTGTCTGCGCCACTGCAGGGACGGAGGAGGCCTGTCCAGCCCCGCTGAGATCCTTCCCCAGGGCTGACAGGCTCCATTCTGTGCCTGCCAACTCTGATTAAATTCCCAAGGTAACGCACTCTGTTGGCCTTCACATTCCAAGATTCCAGGACTCCCAAACATTTTAAAGACAGCGCTGGTTCTCTTGTGTTTCCTAAACAGTCTTCGGACGGCATGACAGGTTACATTAGCAAAAGCCAAGACCCAGAGCAGCTGGCAGCAGCCTCGCCTCTCCTGACCAAAGGCCAGCCCGGCACCATGTTCTTTCCCAGAACCCACGGGCCCACAGACAGGCCTTTAAAGAGCTCAGACCTTCTTGGAATTTCTGTAACAAGTCATCAGAGAGCTCCCCGTGAACTCTGAAAACTTCACTGAGAAAGCCTGACAGCTGCATAAAATTACATTTCGGAACTTTTAGTGCACACTCTAACAGTTTGTGCGTAAAGAGCTTTTAAGACATTTTTGAATTGCCTAAAGAATGCTTTTTTTTTTTTTTTTTGGTTAAAAGTCTCCAGGGCCGACAAGGCTGCATGGTGTCAATCGCTCTGTTATTATCCAAGATGATAAAAATTCCTAGGTTTTCCTGAAACAGTTATGAAATAGATAATATGATATGTGGCATTTGCTTCCAAACATACCAAATGCAGGGGTGAAGGGCCAGTGGGTTAGGGGTGTTGATGAAATAATATTCCCCCTGGGAACTGTTGAGCTGGAGTAGTTGGTGCACTGCAAGTCATTTTCCATTTGATCTCTTACTTTTCTGTATGTTCAATATTTTCTGTAATTTTGACAAATTTTCTTATGACTTAAAATGTAAGAAGTGATGTTTGGGGCAGAAAGGTGAGAATTAAGTATTATGATCTGGGATAATATCATTATGTTAATTCTCAGTTATCCATAATAATAGGTATTTATGTGTATGAAAAATACTGCTGTGTCTTCTCCAGTCAGGAACTCAGGAATCAGGTCCTGATGATCGGCTATGCTGTTGATGCGGAGGAGTTATTGTTCAGTTGCTAAGTCATGTCCGACTATTTGGGAGCCCATGGACTGCAGCATGCCAGGCTTCCCTGTCCTTCACTATCTCCCAGAGTTTGCTCAAGTTCGTGTTCATTGAATCAGGGATGCTATCTAACCAGCTCATCCTCTGCCACCCTCTTCTCCTTTTGCCTTCAGTCTTTCCCAACATCAGGGTCTTTTCCAATGAATCAGTTCTTCTCATCATGTGGCCAAAGTATGGGAGCTTCCACTTTACCATCAGTCCTTCCAATGAATATTTAGGGTTGATTTCCTTTAGGATTAACTGGTTTGATATCCTTGCAGTTCGAGGAACTCTCAAGAGTCTTCTCCAATGCCACAGTTCAACAGCATCAATTCTTCAGCACTGAACTTTCTCTATAGTTCAACTTTCACATCCACACATGACTACTGGAAAAACCATAGCTTTGACTAGATGGACGTTTGTCGGCAAAGTGATGTCTTTGCTTTTTAATATGCTGTCCAGGTTTGTCACAGCTTTCCTTCCAAGAAGCAAGCGTTTTCTAATTTCATGACTGCAGTCACCATCAGTGATTTTAGAGCCCAAGAAAATCTGTCACTGTTTCTACTTTTCCCCTTCTATTTGCCATGAAGTGATGGGACCGGATGCCATGATCTTAGATTTTTTTATGTTGAGTTTTAAGCCAGCTTGCAGGAGAGAGGATCTTGGAAATGATATACAGGGGACCTGAGTTCTAATTCCTGTCTTATGAATAAATGAAACCTTTGGAAGTGTCACTTTTCACTGAAGCTATTTTTTCATCTATAAAATGGGAAAGTCAGGCAGATGGCCTTGGAGGCACCTCTCTTTCCTAATAACTTGAAATTCCCACCAGAGTGAGCTAGGCAGCATTAGAATCCTGTCTTCCTCTTTCAGCCCCTCATCTCCTGAAACAGCCCCTGGCACACTGGCAGAGGTCAACATCATTTGTTCATTCAGGTCATACACAAATTGTCTTTTTTTAAATATACAGACTGCTTTTCTCACAAGAATTTACAACTTTTGGAGGCTTTCCTGGTGGTCTAGTGGCTCAGATTCTGCACTTTCAATGCAAGAGGCCAAGGTTCCATCCCTGATCAGGGAACTAGATCCCCCATGCCACAGCTAAGACCTGGCACAGCCAAATAAATAAAGAAATATTTTTTTTAAAATGAACTTACATTTTTTACTAATGAAAGCAGATTCAATTCAGATGCCAAATAAAGTCTCTTTAGTTTATTGACATCACCTGGAAGAGCCAGGAAAGTGACAGTCAGCATCACCTCTATTTGCAACAACTTCATCTTATAACAGGGGCTGACGGACAGTTGATGGCCCACCCCATAAAATCCCGTTCACAGCCCTTCAGGATAAAGATCAGAACCTTCACAGGCCAGCAGAGCCCTGCCTGTTCCAGGCACTTCCTCCCTCCAGGCATATGCTCTCCTTTGTGCCTTTCAATGGCCTTCTTTCCAAACCATTCTCTTCTACCCCAGGGCCTTTGCACATGGCATTTCTACATCTTAGAAGTGCTTTCCCACTGCTCCTCCTGGTTAATGACTGTTCCCTTTTCGTATTTCAGATCACACATCATTTTTTCAGATAAGCTCAAGGTCTCATGGAGGTTGCCTTGCTAAATATTCCCATAACACTCTTTAGTTTTCCTTCAGAACACTCTCCAGAGCTTCATGAATTTATCAAATGATCATCTATGTCCTAAATAAGATATAAATGAGAAATGGCTTCATTTTTCTTCTGTCACTTCTTCCAGTCAAATCCTGCTGGATCTTTGCCTCTCCCCTTTCGTGACAACTCAAGCAAATCCCTTAGCTTTCTAGGCACTTTGAATGATGCGAACCCTCTTGTTAAGTCAGTTATGACGCATTTTCCAACATTAAAAAGACAAATCAAAATCGATACCCCAAAATCATATCCAGTACAAAGCTTGTCCCTTCTAAGGCTCCAGCTGATAATCTGTTATGCTTTTCAGTCTTCCCCCGTCTTCTTCCTCTCCCCCCACTTTGGGCACGCCTAGAGTCCGAGCAGAGAGAAAAGGGAATTAGAAAAATGTGACCAAGTTATCTTTACTTAATGGATGCTACTTGTACGATTTTATCCCGGCTGCCAATATCTGCTCAGGGCCCCAGGTACTCAAATGCTGTCTTTCTCTGGTTGAACATTTCTCTGGGCCATCAGGTTTTCTGAGGCAGCTTCATGCCGCACAGGTTCTTTTTATTTTGTAATTAATTTTCTTGTCATATAACTGCTTTACAATGTGTTAGCCTCTGCTGTACAACAAAATGACTCAGCCATACATATACATCCACTCCCGCTTTTTTGGATTTCCTTCCCACTTCTGTCACCACAGAGCTTGAGTAGATTTCCCTGTGCTGTACAGTAGGTTCTCATTAGTTATCTGTTTTATACATAGTATCAGTAGCATATAGGTTTCTGATATGGGTGATAGCATCACGGACTCAGCGGGCACGAATCTGAGCAAACTCCGGGAGATAGTTAAGGAAAGAGGAGCCTAGCATGCTGCGGTCCAGACCCTTCGCTGGGGTTGCAAAGAGTCAGATAGGACTTCGGGACTGAACAACAGCAGCAATGGGTGACGAACTTCTGGAAGGATGCCCTGAGTTGTTCCCACACCAGCCTCAGCTTCTGCACTTGGTGATACACTACATGGCTTCTTCTTGGCTTCCTCATCCCAGGAGAACACCCTCCTGGCTCAAGAGGTCCCACTGAGGCGGTCCAGTTCCAGCTGCCATCCTCAGTACCATGTGTCTCTAGGGAAACACATACATCCTTGCCTCTTAAATAGCTGCTTCTACACTGCTCTCTCTTGTCCAGATAGCCTTCTGCCTTCAGAATTCCCTAGTTTCTGTGTTCACATAGGATATCAAACATTGGGGGTGGGTCAAGCTCCCCCACATTTCTCTGATGCCATAAGAGCTGAACGGCTTTCAGGTTCACAGGTCAGTTACACATCCACCTGGAGAACAAGACGGCTTCTTTTTGCAGTCACCTCTAACACTCTCAGTGATTTCTTGGGGACCATGCCACTAGGTGAGGAGCTGGACAGTATTATTCCTCCCTCCCCTCCCACATACAAAGGGAAGGGATAAGGCATTCCCTTATCAACTAATAGCTCTCTAGCTTGATGACTTGATTCAATTATTCATTTATTTTGAATTTCTAGTTTTCTCCTATATGGGTAAAAGTGGACAATGGCTAGTATCAGATCCAGTTGGGTTTTAGCAAGCCTTGAATGTATGGGCACAGACTGCCCATTATTCTCTGCCTTGAGTCCTCAACTGATACTCCCAGAGGATGGAAAGTCCCAGTTAACATCTGTTCAACACAGTCTTGTGATTATTGCGATTATTCGATGAATGTCTGCCTTCCCCCCTAGACATTTTCTCTCCGAGGGCTCCATGTTTGCTTGCCATTGAATACCAAGATCAAACACTCAGTATCTGGCATATGATAGGAGCTCAATAAATATGTGATGAGGTTATGGATTAAAAAAAAAAAGCAGGATGAAAGAGTGAGAAGACCAGATCAGATTTACATCACTAATGCTTCCTGGCTTGGAATGACTAACAGAGGAGACATCAGTTGAGCAGAAGTAGACAAGGGAAAGATTCCCAAGGCCTGGCCACGGAGCTTTCAGCATTGCCCATACAGCTTTTGAAAAAGTTAAGTACCTCCACCCAATCCACTGGTGTGCGGATGCGATAGATCTAGTTAAGAACCCATGAGTTAAGAAACACAAGAGAAATCTAAACAGTATGTTAAGAGGGTTCAAGCGAAGGGAAGGCTGCACCTGCTGAGAGCATCAGGGAGACTTTCTGGAGACCGTGATGTGTACGGAGGACAAAAGCGAGGAGGTGAAGAAAAGGACATTGGACAGACATGGCCAGCAGGGACTTGCAAGCCAGAGAAGGTGACATAAGCAAGGCACTGAGGCTAGAAACACAAGATTCCCACCCGAACCTAGAGCTGTGGGGAGGAGAAGGGGAGTCAGGAGAGTCCGACTGTCAGCTGAGTGTGCGGACGCAGGAAACTGGTCTTGTGAAGTCAGCAAGCCCTTAGGGCACATGGCAGAAGGGTTATGTGGGCCCACGGTGGGTCAACCTGCCTAAATTCCTCATCTTCAAAAGAAGGATGATAAAATTAATCACCTTAAGAGGTTATGGTGAACTTCCCTGGTGTCCGGTAGTTAAGACTGCCTGCCAATGCAGGGGACACTAGTTCGATGTCTGGTCCCGGAAGATCCGATGTGCTGTGGGTAACTGACCCCTGCATCACAGCTACGGACGCAACAGAGGAAGCCGCTGCAACGAGATGCCTGTGCACTGCAGCTGAGAGAAGCCCGTCCGCAGCCCCAAAGACCCGGCACAGCAAAAATAAATAATTTTTAAAAAGAGGTTAGGGTGAGGATTAAAGGAGAAAATGATGTCATGTCTTCGCACATAAGCTGAGAAAGTGAAAGTCGTTCTGCCGTGTCCAGCTCTTTGCGACCACGTGGACTATACAGTCCATGGAATTCTCCAGGCCAGAACACTGGAGTGGGTAGCCTTTCTCTTCTGCAGGGGATCTGCAGGGGATCTTCCCTACCCAGGGATAAACCCAGGTCTCCCACATTGCAGGCAGATTCTTTACCTACTGAGCCACAAGGGAAGCCCTAGCACATGAGCTAGGATCTTCTTTTTAAAATAATTCTAGTACCTAGAATCGACATATATATATATATGTTTGTATGTATGTATTATCACTGTTGTACTGAATTAGCTGAGACCAGCAAGCAACGGGCAATTCTTCACAGCTTTGCTTTCAGTAAATCAGGTTGGTAGCTTGAAACTGGCTCTGATGGGAGTATTGACACCAAGGAAATTGACAATGCTACCAATCTGAGCCATTTTCTTGAGAGCTGTTTCACCAGCACACTGTGAAGTGCTGCATGAACATTGATTGGACTGGTCTAGATTGAACTGAATTCAGTTGAAAAGTGAGTTAAGCCTACAGGGAAAAAAAATCACAAGCTGAAAGGAAAAAAAAAATCTGCCTTAGGAAAGACAGAATAAGGCCTTGGCCTGAGCGTGAGCGGCAGGTGAAAACAGAGCCCCACTTCTTACCCTCAGCCACTCTCTCCTCTGTGGCTCATCAGTAAAGGATCGCCTGTCAATGCAGGAGACTCACAGGAAACCTTGGTTCAATCCCTGGATTGAAAAGATCCCCTGGAGAAGGAACTGGCAACTCACTCCAGTGTTCTTGCCAGGAAAATCCCATGGACAGAGGAGCCTGGCGGGCTATTGTCCATGGGGTCGCAAACAGTTGAACACGACTTGGCGACTAAGCAACAACCACCATACTCCCTTCAGCATAATTTTCTACCCATTATTTTTTTGGCACTGTCTCTAAAATTAAATAGTGAAAATAGTTGAATGAAGTAGGCAATAACAAGCTTTAATTCCGTCAAGGTCTGAAGACTAGGAGATTATTTCAAAGAATTGTTCTCTCTGTGAAGAAGCGTAAGTCCAGGAAAACATAGATTATAAAGTTATCTGAGATGAAAAATAATGAAGAAAAAAATCAAATATTGCAGAATGAAAAAATACTGTGATTTTAATAATATAAGAAACCTTGCCATCAAACACTGTAGAGAATTTAAGGAAGTTACGAATGATACAGAAAAAGCAAATATGAACACCCATGCTGCTGCTGCTGCTACTGCTGCTAAGTCACTTCAGTCGTGTCCGACTCTGTGTGACCCCATAAACGGAAGCTCACCAGGCTTCCCCTTCCCTGGGATTCTCCAGGCAAGAACACTGGAGTGGGTTGCCATTTCCTTCTCCAATATGTGAAAGTGAAAAGTGAAAGTAAAGTCGCTCAGTCATGTCCGACCCCTAGCGACCCCACGAACTGCAGCCTACCAGGCTCCTCCATCCATGGGATTTTCTAGGCAAGAATACTGGAGTGGCTTGCCATTGCCTTCTCCGACGAACACCCATAAATTGTATCAAAACTTGGCCAAGTTAAAACAGAAAAATAAGAACACATCTATCTCTCTGGTAGTCAACAAATCCATTCATTTCTAAACTCTTTGCAGAGGCAGTGCCAACACAAAGAGAATCAACGAGAAAAGCCCTTTAAGAAATCATCACTTCCATGCACCCCAATGTTCATAGCAACACTGTTTATAATGACCAAAACATGGAAGCAACCCAAGTGCCCATCTATGATGAATAGATAAAGAAGATGTGGTGCGTAGATACAATGGTATTACTTAGTCATTAAAAAAGAGGGAAATGATGCCATTTGTAGCAACATGGATGGACCTAGAAATTATCACATTAAGTAAATCAGAAAAAGACAAATATCATAGGATAGCACTGGAGAATCCCAGGGATGGCGGAGCCTGGTCGGCTTCCGTCTATGGGGTCGCACGGAGTTGGACACGACTGAAGTGACTTAGCAGCAGCAGCAGCAGCACTTATTTAAAATTTAAAATTTTTAATTTAAAAAAATTTAATTTAAAAAAGATACAAATGAACTTATTTACAAAACATAAACAGGCAAAAAACAGAAACAAACTCACAGGTATAGAAAATAAACTACGGTTATCAAAGGGGAAAGGGAGGGGAGGGAATAATTAGGAGTTTGGGGTTAGCAGATACATACTCTTTTATATGAGGCTTCCCGGGTGGTGTGAATGGTAAAGAACCCAACTGCCATTGCAGGAGATGTAAGAGACATGTACTCATTTATATGCTGAGTACATCGTGTGAAATGCCAGGCTGGATGAATCACAAGCTGGAATCAAGATTGCCAGGAGAAATAGCAACAATCTCAGATATGCAGATGATACCACTCTAATGGCAGAAAGTGAAGAGGAACTAAACAGCCTCTTGATGAGGGTGAAAGAGGAGAGAGAAAGCTGGCTTGAAACTCAATACACATAAAAGATCATGGCATCCGGTCCCATCTGCTGCTGCTGCTGCTAAGTCACTTCAGTCGTGTCCGACTCTGTGTGACCCCATACACGGAAGCCCACCAGGCTCCCCCATCCCTGGGATTCTCCAGGCAAGAACACTGGAGTGGGTTGCCATTTCCCTCTCCAATGTGTGAAAGTGAAAAGTGAAAGTGAAGTCGCCCATCACTTCATGGCAAATAGAAGGGGAAAAAGTGGAAGCAGTGACAGATTTTCTTATCTTGGGCTCCAAAATCACTGTGGATGGTGACTGCAGATATGAAATTAAAAGATGCTTTCTCCTTGGAAAACCTAGACAGCATATTAAAAAGCAGAAACATCACTTTGCCAAACTTTGACTTATAGTCAAAGCTTTGGTTTTTCCAGTGGTCATGTACAGATATGAGAGTTGGACCATAAAGAAGGCTGAGTGCCAAAGAATTGATTCTTTCAAATTGTGATGCTGGAAAAGACTCTTGAGAGTCCCTTGGACTGCAAGAAGATCAAACCAGTCCATCCTAAAGGAAATCAACTCTGAATATTCATTGGAAAGACTGATGCTAAAACTGAAACTCCAGTACTTTGGTCATCTGATGTGAAGAACTGACTCATTGGAAGAGTCTGAAAAAAAACTCATGGGAAAGTTAAAAAAAAAAAAAGGAGGAGGAGGCAACAGAGGATGAGATAGTTGAATAACATCACCAACTCAATGGACATGAATTTGAGGGAACTCCAGGAGATAGTGGAGGACAAAGGAGCCTGGTGTGCTGTAGTACATGGGGTCACGAAGAGTCAGATACAACTTAGCAACTGAAAAACAACAACTACTTCATATAAAACGTTTTAATAGATGGACAACAGGAGCCTACTGTATAGCACAGGGAACTATATTCAATATCTTGTAAGAAACTATAAAGGAAAATATACGTAAAACTGAGTCAATTTGCTATATACCAGAAGCTAATAGAATATTGTAAATCAACTATATTTCAATAGAAATAAAGTCATCACTTGTATACAAATGTATATATACATATCCACAGGCTGGTATTCTGGTAATTAAGATTATAAGGACTGCAATTCTAGTCCAGGCTTTTAGAAGGCAGGGTGTGGGGAGATCCCTTTAAGTCAGATAGTCAGGATTTTCTTACACATGACAGTGAGTTGTTTTGTGGTGCGACCCTAGGAGTGAACTAATGAAAACATTCAGCCTCTATGATCTATGTGCCAATTCAAGTTCAAATATAGTCGTGCCATTTTTTTCTTCCAATTGCTTTTCAGGTTCCTGTTTGCTTTTATTAGTAGGTAGACTAGTCAAGGGACTTCCCAGGTAGCTCAGCTGATACAGAATCTGCCTACAATGCATGAGACCCCAGTTCGATCCTTGGGTCAGGACGATCCCCTGGAGAAGGGCATGGCAACCCACTCTAGTGTTCTTGCCTGGAGAATCCCCATGGACAGAGGAACCTGGGGGGCTACAGTGGACTACAGTCCATAGGGTCGCAAAGAGTGGGACACGACCGAGTGACTAAGATCACACACTAGTCAAGATCTAAATCCTCTCCCTCCATGAACAATTTAAGAATTCTAGGGACTTTCTTGGAGAAGGCAATGACAACCCACTCCAGTACTCTTCCTGGAAAATCCTATGGACAGAGGAGCCTGGTAGGCTGCAGTCCATGGGGTCGCTAAGAGTCGGACATGACTAAAGCGACTTAGCAGCAGCAGCAGGAGCTTTCTTGGTTTGAATGGGGTCATTTCTACTTCTAACTCAGGCAGAAAGTGAAAACCAAAACCTCTGATGGTCCGCTTGCCTTGTTGTTTTAGCTTCTACCAAACTGCCTCACTCTGTGCAGAGTCCGGTAGATGCTCGTCCATTTGCAGGAGATGGTCTACCTGACCTCATTATTACTCACCCACCAGTCTTCAATATAATGACCCTCTCAATTCACCATGGTGTGCTCAACCACTGTTTCCTAAAGAAGAGCCTCCATGACAGAACGACTGAAGACAGATGAACAGTCAGCCTCACCCACGTATTCTTCCAAAACCAGTCAACCACAAATCCTTTAAACTTCTTGGCCCAGATTCCCACATACCACCAGCTCAGTTGCATCCTCTGGTCCACAGTGTCCTTTCTTCACAGCAGACTTTGGATCAGGCCAATCCTGTCGTCCATGACTACTCTTTAAATTTGCATCATGGAGAGAAGGAGCTGGGCCCTTGATTCCTTCCTTTCTGGAACACCTTGGAGGCTTTAAGTAAACAATCTCAACCCTTCTCCTTCCAAGGGTCCCTGAGAGGCAAGTCTTCATCAAGCCACTATCAAATGCATCCCTTTATGCACTAACAGGGTCACCTGAAGGACTTCTCTCAGTAACAAGTATCTCCCTCCAAACGGCCTGTATCTCTACCTGCATGTATGCAGAAGCTGACAGTTTTTAAGTTCTACCTCATTAATCATGAGATGAAACAATGTTAAGAACTATGAGAAAACTTAGGAATAATCAAACACAACCATCTTATTTTCAGGATGAGAAAAAGAAACCCAGGGATTCTCTCTGATTAACAAAAACTCTGCCTCATGTCTGTGCTCAAGGCATTGGTTTTGTGACCCTATGTTGGCGCTCAGATTTTGCACAGCCAACAAATTCAAAAGACTGTTTTCTTCAGATTAGGGGATGATGGATGTGCATGTTTGTTTATTCACTCAGTCATGTCTGACTCTTTGCGACCTCAAAGACCTTAGCCTATCAGGCTCCTCTGTCCATGGGATTCTCCAGGCAAGAATACTGGAGCAGGTTGCCATTTCTTTCCCCAGGGTATCTTTCCAACCTGGGGGCTGAACCCATATCTCCTGTGTCTCCTGCATTGCAGGCAGATTCTTTACCCACTGAGCAATTAACCCCAATATGGGAGGACAGATAGCCAAGGCAAAATAAACCTTTTCAGGGTAAGGAGTCCACCCATCTTCTTGGGCAAATTTGTGACTTGTGCCCACTTCCCCAACCAAAAGCACTTCTTCCAATTTGCATTCTAACTGGCTTGAAAAGGATGGTGGGGAAAGCAAGATAAAAAACAAATTTTTTCAGTGACTTAGTTTCCATAAATGCCATCATAAATTACATACTATTTTTGCTAAGGAGAGAGGTGAAGTTCGTACCAAAAGGACAAAAGGACTAATTGCACTGACGATGAACCGTCACAGGGTTTGGAGAGCCATCTGCCTTTTGAGTTGTTGTGATCAGTTCTCTACAGGAACAGAGACCTATTACTCTTCTAAAAATACCCAATCATTTATCCATTCAGCGGAGAACAAAGAGAAAACAGCAGTACAGGATTCAGCCCCCTCTTCCACTTGGCAGCGCGGAGAATGAGGGACCATTTTCCTGCAGTATTTACCCAGAATAGGGACCACTCCCCTTGCTATCCCAGGAGACACAAGCCCAAGTCCAGAATCTGAAGATTCTACATTGAAAATGCTCAAACAGGACAAAACTGTTCTCTCAAGTTAACAACTAATTTCCAGTCAGTGAGTAATTTTTTTTCCTGAAACATCCACTCAGTGGAAAACAAATGAAGAGGGGAAAAAATTAAGTAAACAAATCTGAAAACGAGGCCACGACACACAAGAGATGGAGACGCCTCTACACTTCACGGGCGAGAGAAGACGGCGCTCCCAGGTTTATCTCAAACAAAACCGTGGTTTCAACTGGCCCTGACTGAGCCTCACCCGATGAATGACTTCCAGTGCCTCTGGCTCTTTGGGACCAAAGGAGAGAACTATTTTTAGCACAACTATTTGGAAATCTCTGAGAACTTGGACCTGTTTTTCTGTCTGGTACCAAAGCAAGATTTCCTCTGAGCTCTGAGCTCTCATGAAAGATCCTCAGTCTATTGTGGATTTAGAACTCTGGAGCAACCCCCATCCCAGAGCAAGGTATGGTGTTTACTCTTTTTTTAGAATCTTGGCAGATGGCAGCTGCAACATCCTGTTTCATTATGGTAGTTTTTAAGTTCATGAAGCAAATAGCTCTGAAAGAAGAATCCATGAAACGGAAGACCTGGGTTCAAATGTCTGGTGTAATGCTAGCTTTGTGACTGCAGACAAGTCACCTGACTTCTCTGCACATGGGTTCCCTGTCTGACCTACCAGGAGAGGAGCTTTG
Organism: Moschus berezovskii; assembly: GCF_049115385.1. Taxonomy (NCBI): domain Eukaryota; kingdom Metazoa; phylum Chordata; class Mammalia; order Artiodactyla; family Moschidae; genus Moschus; species Moschus berezovskii. The sequence continues at coordinate 119,991,102 of NC_142464.1, forward strand.
GGAAGACAGAGCTTCACGTGTCAAAGAGACGACACACTGTTTGACAAATGTCAACACTGATTATTGCTGTACCATTGTTGCCTTTTATATAAAGCAGCCAGAGCTTTATAAATCAGGAGCTGTTGATAAGAATAAATATCGATTAACTCTTCCTTCGCTCAACCCTTGTTGAGCCTCTTCTCTAGAGCACTCTTTGCCCTAAGTGTCAGTGATGGAGTTTACATTCTGGTGGAGAAAAGGCAATAGTGAGCCGTCACACCATGTGGCTGCGTGGTCATGGAGGCTGCAGTAGAGACAGGCGAGGGAGGGGCTTCATGGTCAACAGAAGAAGGCGGTCTGAGAAGGAAAACCCAGGCCCCCAAGGCAGAGCTGAGGAAGCACAGGCAGAAGGCACTGGGGTGTGAGCACCTCAGTTCCCGTCCCGCCCTGCTCATAGCCCAGAGGAGCACACAGCCCACTGTTGTGAAATCCCTTCCCCTGTAAGCCAAGGATGTGTCTCGCTTTGGCAGGCATGCTTACCTATCCTTCTGTTGACTTCCAGGCAAAACACATTTTCAAATTGAATTAGTAATCGAGCCCTTTGCCTTGAAGTCATGCTACAGTTTCCCTCACATGATGTTGGGGAAAAAACCCAAGTGTTCAGAGACAAAAGAGTTCAGTTCAAATCCTACCTACCTGGACTGTTTTTAGGGCTGTGTGCAGGCTCTCCATGTGGTCACAAATGGCAGAGTTTCCTTTTTTGTGGCTGAATAATATTCCACTGTATATTTTATATATTTCCTTTTGCATTCATATATTTCCCTTATCCATTCATCTGTCAATGGAAACTTAGGTGGCTTCCATGTCTTGGCTAGTGTGAATGATGCTGCTGTGAATGTTGGGGTGGATATACTTTTTGAATGAGATTTTTTGTGGAAATTCAGATCTCTCTTCAAGGTAATGATTTTCATTTCCTTCAGATACATACCCCAAGAGTGGGATTGCTGAGTCATGCAGTAGCTCTAATTCTAATTTCTTGAGGAATCTCCATACTGTCTCTTCTAATGGCTGTACAAGTTCATGTTCTCATCAAGGGCATGCCGCATTCTTTTTCTCCACATTCTCACCAACACTTGTTTTCTCTTTTCAACGACAATCGTTCTAACAGATGTGATAGCTCGATGTGTTTCTGACCTGCATTCTCCTGGTGATTGGTGATGCTGAGCATCTTTCATGTACCCGCACTCCATTCATATGTCTTCTTTGGGGAACAAAACTGCCTATTCAGATCCTTTGCCCATTTTTAATTGGATTATTTGGGTTTTACTATTGAGTTGTACGAGCTTGTTATGTATTTTGGATATTAACCCCTTATCAGATATATGATTGGGAAATATTTTCTCTCCCATATTTGCCTTTTCATTTTGTTTATGATTTCTTTTGCTGTGCAGAAACTTTTTAAATTGATGTAGTCCCACTTGTTTATTTTGGCTGTTGTTGCTTATGCTTTTGGTGTTATATCCCCAAAACTGTTGCCAGACCAGTGTTATTATGCTTTTTCCCTGTGTGTTCTTCCAGAGGTTTTATGATTTTCAGCCTTACATTTAAGTCTTTAACCCATTTTGAGTTTTTTTCTGAGTGGTGTAAAACAGGATTCCAGTTTCTTTCTTTTTCTTTCTTTCTTTTTTTTTTGTGCATGTTAATATCTAGTTTTTCCAATACCTTTTATTTATTGAAGAGACTATATTTTGCCTTGTGAGTATTCTTGGCTCCCTTGTCAAGTATTAGTTGACCATGTATGCATGGGTTTATTTTATTTTACAATAAAGGAAAATCATACTATTTACAGAAAGATCTCAAACTGTGGACAGATGTTCTAAAAGTTGAACTTTTGCACTAATTTATCCAGTGTTTTTCCAAGTATTTAACATAGATAGTTTAACAAAAACAAAGGGTTCTATGACCAAGAAGATATATAAAACACTGTATACTACATTCCTACATTACAGATTCAAAATATACATTAACATGGAGGCTTTGAAATCTACAGTACCACAGAGTAATTTAAAAACTACATGTTTCAAAGAATTAAAGTTCTGTTACTTTGTAATCCTTACAGAAAAATTGAATAGAGAGCCATTTACAATTAATATCCAGGACAGATCTGTTCAAATTAACAATAGTTTCAGACCTTCGATTTTATAACTCCAAAGGAGCACAATAGTGGGGAAAAAATACATTTTAACACAAATTCTACATAAATTTACATATTCAGTGCAATCTTTCAGGGTATTTTGTATGAGGAGTGAGTGCTAATGTGTACAAGATTTCCTTTTGTAGTTTTGAAAATGTTCTGAAGTTAGATTGTGGTGTACATTGAGTTGTATATTTTAAATTAGTCAGTTTTATGATGTTCACATTAAACCTCAAAAAACTTTTAAAATGTTGTAATGTGTATAGAGTCATGACTCACATAGTTTATTCTCATCCAAAATAACCAAATTCATTGCAAACCAATGTGTGAAGGATGGATCTTTTAATACAAAGTGTTGAAAATATAATGGTACATCCCTACCTCACACTTTTTATCAGAAAAATTTCCAGTAACTCAAATTTTAAACATGAAAAATGAAACAAAGAGAAGGAAATGGCAACCCACTCCAGTATCCTTGCCTGGGAAATTCTGGTGGGAGCCTGGTGGGCCACAGTGCATGAGTCTCAAAGAGTTGGACACAACTCAGCAACTAAAAATTGTAAATACATAAATGGAACAAAAAGCTAAAAGAAAAGTAGAAGTATTCTTGTTATCTTGAAATGGGAACGACTTTCTAAGCACAAGAAATTGAACCTCAAAAAAATACTTTCACAATAAATAGATTTTAAAAAATACACAAATGAAGTGAAAAAACAAACTAGGAAAAGCTATTGTTGTTCATGTTATAAACCACGTGCAAAGAATATATGTATATAAATATCTATTGCACTATTGTTTGTAATAGCGCAGGGATAAAAATATCCCAAATATTCATCAATAGGTGACCTGTTAAAGATAATACACCTTTATGATGCATATTCTATAACCACTAAAAAAAGAATAAGGCAGCTTTATCTATATACTAATATGGAAAGATCGCCAAGCTAAGGGAAAAAACAAGGTGCAAGAATTTGCATACAGTGCTTTTATAGGGGGAAGGACATAGAAGCCACAGCAACAGGACTTTCTTCTAGAGAGGGAACCTGGATGTCGGGGAGACAGTTGGGAAGAAGAGATTTCCTTTTTATTGCACATCTCTTTTTTTAATTTTATGAATGCGCATGTTTTAGCTATACAAAAAATAAATATTTTAAATACTCTGGACTATACACAATTAAAACAACTTAAGTCCTTTATCTGTATTTCTCAAACACCGCAAAAGGAACCCACAGACTCCAGGAATATTTCTTTAAGTCCTCTCTTCCCTCTCCCTTTTGTAATATTCTCATATTCTATAATTCCTCTCCAGGCTTTTATCCCCAAAAAAAATCACACCTGCCTCCCAAAACAATCTCCTCTGCCCCAACCTGAGTTTTTTTCTGTGCCGAGCACTATTCTAGACATCAGTGGCTAAGGCAAAGATCCTTGCCCTCATGGAGCTTGCATTCTATCAGAAAGTGATATTAAAAATATTTTATAAATAAAAATTTTAATAAAATATTTCATATAATAATCTATTGATAATAATAAATACAATAAGAATATTTAAGAATAATCTAATAAATTAAAGGATGATGGGAACAATGGACAAGAGAAATAGTAGAGCATCGTGAGGTAGGTCAGGGAGTAGGAGAGGGTTTGTGATGTTAGATAAGGAGATAGGGATGTCTTTAATGAGAGGGAAGCGTCTGAGCAACGACATAAGCAGGTGAGGGAATGAGACATGTAGGCTTCCTGGGGAAGAGAGATCCAGATAGAGGGAAGAGACGATGTGGAGGCCCTATGGCAGAGCACACCTGGTATCTTCAGGAAACATCAAGCAATATAGTTTGTGGTTGAAGCTGGGGAAGTGGGAAGGAGAGTGGAAGATGAGGTCAGGGAGGTAAGGAAGGTGGACAGGGTAGGTACTTGTAGACCATGTACCACGAGGCTTTTGACTTTGCAGTGAAGGACAGTTACAAGGTGACCCCACTGTGTGTGTGTGTGTGTGTGTGTGTGTGTTAGTCCCTCAGTGGTGCCTGACTGAAACCATAGCCTGCCAGGTTCCTTTGTCTCTGGAATTCTCCAGGCAAGAACACTGGAGTGAGTAGCCAGTCCCTTCTTCAGGGGGATCTTCCTGACCCAGGGAGTGAAGCCGGGTCTCCTGCACTGCAGGTGGGTCCTTCACTGTCTGAGCCACCCAGGGAAGCCCCTGTGGTTTTCCAGTATAACCCACATTCCCTTGTTATCCTGATGACTCGAGTCCCAAGCCTTGACTAGTCACTCATCATCATGTTATCATCATTCATCAGGTACCACAAAACACCTCATCCCTCAATTCAGATGAGGATTTTTAATGGATAACCATTCTGAGGGCCTTTCAAAATATTCTAACTGGGAATGCTTTAGGTATTTAGACTATTGTGCAAACAATATTCCAGTGCATTTGCCAATGAGTGGCCATCATTTATTCAATGATTACATCAGTTTTAGTTTTAATTTATCCTTCCTTTGAGCACCACGGTCTGGCTTGTGGTTGTGGCTGTTGTTTAGTCACTCAGTCATGTCTGACTCTTTGTGACCCCACAAAGTGTAGCCCACCAGTCTCCTCTGTCCACGGGACTTTTCAGGCAAGAATACTGGAGCAGGTTGCCATTATCTTCTCCAGAGGTTCTTCTTGACCCAGGGATCAAACTCACCTCTCTTGGGTCTCCTGCACTGGCAAGAAGATCCTTCACTGTTGAGGAAATATTAATATCCTTTCTTCTGAGCACATCTTTAAATACATCATAACCTCAACTTTGACCACATGCTTCTCCATAGACTGATCCCCAGTGATGGACATAAGTGTTTCAGCATCTCCACCAGGGTCTGAGATGCCACTGCCCAAAGCATCTTCCCTTCAGATCATTTCAGATCCCTCCTAGGACCAGCTTCTGGGCTCAGCTACAACAATCCATTCCAGGTCTGATTAAAAGCTTCCTTATAAGTACCTGTTCTTCTCTTTCAAATCCCTTCTCAAAGCTTCCTCTAATCAGTTTTCTACAAAGGGGAAGAAAGTAGCAATTTAATAACCACGTCTTGCTTTAACTGACAAGGGTTTGGATAAAAAGATTCTTTCCATTTTCTCTCATCTGAGGCACCTTTGGAAAGACTGGTATGTTTATCTGATGTGTTGGGGTTTTCAGAAAGTGCCTTAATTCCAGTAAAGTAATAGGATAAATAATTTTGAGTTTGTGCTCTAAACAGAGCATATCAAAAATATTCGCTTTCTTTTTTTTTTTTTTTATGAGGGGCAGGGGCACTGGAAACATGGAGATTTGGTCAAGGATACAGAGCCTATATTTGGATAAGTTGCTTCAGTTTTTCACTAAATAAGATTTCTAGGAATCAGACTTATTTCGAACCACATGTACACTCTGTGTTTTTCTCAGTTTGTCATTCCTAGGCTCTGGCAAATTTCTGGATCTGATTCCAAGATGTTGCAATTTCCCCATGGGTGCCATAAAAGTGGTACAGTGTGCTGGTTAATTTTCTGATGTGGCTGTCAAAAAATAACTCTATCCAATTGCTTTTCTCACAAGCTATGATTATTTCCTTTGGACAAGTATATTCCAGGCATAGACATCAAGCATTGTACAGATTTCTTATTAAAGCACAGGTCCAACCACGCAAAAACAACTCATTTACACCATTCCAAAACCATGTGTATACTTCCCCTACCCAAGAGGCAGACAGCCCTAAGGCCATTAGCCTATAAATCAACTGTCCCCAGCCAAACTACCCACCACTCCGTCTGTATGCCAAATGTGATGCTAATAGATGATCCATCATTGTCAGCATCCAGGCTCTGTGGAGAAAAAAAATCCAAATCCTATTAGATCAGAGCTGATGAGACCTGTTGCCTATTTCACTCAGGGCACATGGCAACTTGCATGGTTTAATTTCACTCAGCTATTTAATTGCGCCCCAAGACTAACAGCTTAATGGGACACTGAAGTATTCTATCCTGCAGATTTTAAATTAAAGTTTGAGACACCTCCCACTCAGGACATGCAAAGAACTCCAATTAACACTAATTGGCATTACACATGATTAGCAAGTGGAAAACATGATTTTTCTGAAAATGTCACTTCCCTTCACTAACTTTAAAAAGTGTATAAATTCTAAAAAGACGACCATGGATGCATACAAAGTTTAGACATAAAGATGTCTATCTAGCAGGGTGCTTATCCTGGCCAAAAAAAAAAAAAAACTGGAAACAAAGATCTATAAGGGAAATGGTATACATAAAGGACAATAGAGACAAATGCAAAAACTGTTTTTAATGTTATGAGCATTTTTGACATGGGGAGATACTCCTTACATATTGTTCAGTGAAAAAAAAAATGTTAAAGACTGGCAGGAATGTCATAATATCACTTTTCTTCATAGTACAGAAAAAAAAAAAAAAGACCAGAAGAACATACACACTGAGGTATAAGCAGTAATTATCTCTGGATGGTGAGAATAAAGTTGATGCTTATCTTATTCATTTGCATTTCTTTTTCTTTTTTAAAATGCATGTTGTTGTTCAGTCACTCAGTCGTGTCTAACTCTTTTGCAACCCCATGGATTTTAACCCACCAGGCTCCTCGGTCCATGGGATTTCCCAGGCAAGAAGACTGGATGGGTTGGTATTTCCTTCTCCAGGGGAATCTTTCCAACATAGGGATCGAACCCAAGTCTCCTGCTTGGCAGGGAGAGTCTTTACCGCGGAACCACCAGGGAAGCCAAAAAAAAATGCATACTTTCGGGAAAAAAAACATTATTTTTCAAAGTCCATCATTAATTCCTGCAGGGAAAAAAATGCAACAAAGTGATTTATTTTGGAATTTTAAAAATCAGTGCTTCATCTCCACCAACTGAGAACTATCAGTAATGTGCTAATTCAGACAATGTTTTCTGAGTCACCAGGAATTTTACGAAAGCATTCCACCAAAGTAATTTTGTTCAATAAGTACATTTTTCTTCCTTCTGATGTAAGATAATATTGTGCTTTTACAATAAAGCTTATTAATAAAAAGAGTAATATGTACCATATGTAAAATAGATAGCCAATGGGAATTGACTGTATGATGCAGGGAACTCAAACTGGGGTCTGTAACAACCTAGAGGGGTGGGGTGGGGAGGGAGGTGGGAGGGAGGTTCAGGAGGGAAGGAACATAGGTATCCCTCTGGCTGATTCATGGCGACCTTTGGCAGAAACCAGCACAATAAAGTAAAGCAATTATCCTTCAATTAAAGATAAATAAATTCAATTATAATAAGGAATAATGTGCTAACAAAACTCAAGTGGAATTTTGAGGGCAAACACAGTATTTAGACACCCGTGGTGAGGTGGTCCCTGGGGTGATTGTTGAAAATGCCCACTCTCCTGTTCCTTTATCCTGAAACCCCCACCTAAGAGGGGGCATTGATGTCCATGTGTTTCTCTTTCAGAGCCAAAGATGTTTGTCTTGCTCTATGTTACAAGTTTTGCCATTTGCGCCAGTGGACAACCGCGGGGTAATCAGTTCAAAGGAGAGAGCTACTCCCCAAGGTATATCTGTAGCATTCCTGGCCTGCCTGGGCCTCCAGGCCCCCCCGGAGCGAATGGTGCCCCCGGGCCCCATGGTCGGATCGGCCTCCCAGGACGAGATGGTAGAGACGGCAGGAAAGGAGAGAAAGGTGAAAAGGGGGCTGCAGGTAATGAACGAAGTTCCGTAAAAACCCCTCTGTCACCCCCACCTTAAGATGACTCCCTTGCTTTGCTGCTTTTTCAAATGAGGCGCGCCCTTTCATTCCTTTCCTGACCTCACCTTCATTAATCAGAGCCATTTATTGAGTCCGTGCTATGCTGCAGTTGCTGCTCTAAACCTCCTAACTGCAATCTCACTGCATGCTAATGACAGCTCTTTCAAGGGGACGTGGCCCCATTTATAGATGAGAACACAGAGGGGTAGATGATTCAGTAAGTTAAGGAAGATGGAAGGGCAGGCAGGGGAATGCCTGGCAGAGCTGAATTCACCTGGAACATCTGATACCCACGACCTATGGGCTGGTACAGTGGCTGCCTGTGAGAGGGGGGCATGGATGGATAGACAGACAGATGGATGGGGAGGAGACAGACAGATGAAGTGGGGGCAAGAATTAGGAGCCAGAAGCACAGGGGCCATCCTCTCTGCACTGAGAGCCTCAAAAAGACACAAAAGGCTTCTAGATTTTGCTTCTCAAACGGGTGAAATGACAGTAGTACTGTATACCTTTGTTGATCTTTCTTAGTTCAACACTCTCCCACCTGTCCTATAGCAGCTAAAAATCTAGATTTCTTACAGCTCTATCAGTTCAGTTCAGTTCAGTTCAGTCGCTCAGTCATGTCCGACTCTCTGCGACCCCATGAATCAGAGCACGCCAGGCCTCCCTGTCCATCACCAACTCCCAGAGTTCACTCAAACTCATGTCCACAGAGTCGGTGATGCCATCCAGCCATCTCATTCTCTGTCATCCCCTTCTCCTCCCGCCCCCAACCTTTCCCAGCATCAGAGTCCAAGACAAATGTCCCCTACTCTTTCAATAATTGTCACTTTTCTCCCCCCACAAATAAGCTGGCTCATGAAGCTTGCCAGGTTCCGCAATGCTTCAAAGTAAACCGAATTAAAATTCTAGTGAGGCTGTGCTAATGATAAAAAAGAAAGTTTTGGATGGAATCAATCTTTGAAAACAAGTTTCCGAGTATAAAATGTGGGACAAAGATAGGAAGAAAAGAATCAATAGATCTAAGAAATACATCTCTCGTCACTGCATGTGATTTACTGATGTTATGGGAAACAATATCATAATATATATATTCAAGTGATTAGATAATAATTCATTGCTGAATTTCTTATGCAGAAAATATTTGGCAATCAGCTGCTACCGAATCTATGGCCCTTAATCAACACTAGATAAAGTTTCTTTAGGTGAAGTTTCAACATCAGATACGCTTTCATTTGGAGCTTTCGCCTCATCTTTCAATGCCTTCTATTTGGTAACACCTGTGAACACACTACTGTGTCATGAATATGCTTGAAATTCTATAATAACACCATGATCATAGTTAGATATTACTGGCTTTTTTGGCTTACTGTGTCTGGAAGTGGTAATGTAGTGGTCACACAAAAATGCACTGGACTCAGAAAGATATGATTCTTTCAATTACTAACTTGGCATTCTTGGGGGAGAAAAAGCCTTTGAATCTCAGTTTCCTCTTAGTAAATTGGAGATAATAAGTGTGATTGTGAAGATTAAGAAAAATAATACATATAAAATGCTCAAGAATAAGTGCCATGTGGAAAGCATTCTGTAAATGTTTGCTGTTATTATCTATTACATTGTGATCTGCGAATATTAGTCATAGCTACGTTTGTGAATTTCCAAAGCCATATAAAAAACTAGAAATGAAATATCTGTTTCATGAGGTAATTGTAATGCTATTTAAAGATATGGATATGCATTCAGAGTAAATTGAATGTTAGTAATTGACCCTGGTGCTGAAATTGAATATTACTAGTTAGATCCTGGGGGCTTCCCGGGTGTTATAGTGGTAAAGAATCTGCCTGCAGTGCAGGAGATGCAAAAGATGTGAATTTCATCCCTGGATCAGGAAGATCCCCTGAAATAAGAAGTGGCAACCTACTCCAGTAGTCTTGTCTGGAAAATTCCATGGACAGAAACACTTGGCAGATTACAGTTCAGGGGGTTGCAAAGAGTTGGACATGACTTAGTGACTGAGTAGACCCTGATGCTGGGGAAGATTGAAGGCATAAGGCAAAGAAGGAAGCAGAGGATGAGATGGTTAGACAACATCACCGCCTCAGTGAACATGATTTTGAGCATACTCTGGAAGACAGTGGAGGACAGGGGAGTCTGGTGTGCTGCAGTCAATGGGGTCCCAAAGAGTCAGACGCAACAACTGAACAACAACAATTGCTACAGTTTTAACCATATGCGAGATCAGGTAACCCTCGTATTCATCAAACCGTTTACTCATCCATCCTTTCATGCATTTTTCATTCAACAAACTTTTTGTTCACCTCTTGCTCTCCAATATTATTCTAAACCAAGGTTCCTCAACCTCCACACTAATAATACTTGGATCCAAATAATTGTTGACATGGGACGGCTATCTCATACATTGAATGACATTTGGCCACATCTCATTTGATGCCAGGGCATTCCCCACCACTTGTGACAACCAAAAATGTCTCCTGGCATTTCCAGTTTTCCCTTGGTGCTGAATTCCAACTGGTTGAGAACCCCTTTCTAGGGAATGTGATCATGAACATGACATTGCCACCATTTTGATAAGCAAACATTGGGGGCAAGCCAATGAGGGAGCACAGGATTACAATATGTCATCATCATCATCATCACTATTAATTAAGAATTTACTGTACCAGTGATTTTTACATTAAGTACTTAATTACAACCGTAACCTTATCTGCAAAAATTATAATCAATAATAATAATGTTACAAAAGACAAAATTGATATTCAAAAGTAAAAAGACTTTCCCAATTTTATTTAAATCCAATGTATACATACACATAGGTAAGGATATATACCAGCTAAGAAACGCAAAAATGTCTGCGTGGTCAGTGAAGGCATGTCTCATTTACAAACAAAAAGAACAGAGCCCTGGGGCTTTGAGGATTAGCTTTTAATGTGTCTGGAACTGGACACAACTAGGCTGGGAGCTTCTGCTTCCTGTTTTCCCTTTAATACTGTGTATGTCTTCTCATTTATCCCCACCACATCCACCTCAACCCCCTGGCAAGGTCAAGTATATGCTCTGTCCAGCTTTCCTACTCTAAATTACAGAGTTTGAATTATTAACTTTACATAAAAGTATCTGTCTCCCTCATTGTGAACTGAAAGTGTCTGATTCTTTATGACCCCATGGACTACAGCCCGCCAGACTCTTCTGTCCACGGAATTCTCCAAGCAGGAATATTGTAGTGGGTAGCCATTTCCTTCTCCAGGGGATCTTCCTGACAAAAGGACAGGTCTCCTGCATTGCAGGCAGATTATTGACTATCTGAGTCACCAGGGAAGCCCATCTCCCTCACTGGTGTATAGCAATTATTGTGGCAGCATGTTTTTTTAATTAATATATTGTGAAATCACATCCCCCGGAGGAGGAAATGGTAACATACTCCAGTATTCTTGCCTGCAAAATTTCATGGACAGAGGAAACACTAGAACCACCTTGTGAAGAGATCATTCTGTTTTATTATACGGCTTCGGATGTTTATGAACTCAGTTATGACCCATATTTGCAGATCACAATGTAACATGTCATAATAGCTAACTTGGGGATAAGACAGGTGTCATTCAGGTCAAGGGCACTCAGGCCCAGCACAGCACCCAGCATGGAGTGGATGATCAATCAGCATTAGATGGCTTAGATGGATATACACATGTGCACATACGTGTATGATGAGTGCATGGGTGGATGGATTGAAAAAAGAAATAGCACTAAAGGAAAAATCCTTATAAGCTCGTTTCATGGAGCACCAAGAAGAAATCCATTCTCTCCAAGTTCCAGTATCTAAGCATAGACTCACACTCCATAATTCTCCTCTCTACCCAGCATATGTCTGACTGAATAGGGAGGGGAGAGTGATTTATCCCTTCATTCCACTCTTCATTTATTGGCCCTTCAAGCACACAGGAAGAGTTACTATAAATTATTACAGCGAGTCCCTGGTTATCTAACTCCCAGCAGTCCAAAATATTCAATAGCTATAGAGATCCAAGTGTTGAGATTATAAAGACCCTTTCATGGCATTGTAAAACTGCATCTTAGTATTTATGGTCTGGTCTCTAAGATTTTCAAGAGAATAAGACCTCAAGAAATCTAGTCCAAAACCTTCATTTCAAGCACCAAGAAACTAAAGATGTAGAGATAAATCCCCTTCTTCACACTCACCCAACTAATCCACAGCTGAACCAGAGCTTATCGGGTCTGCTGAGTCACTGTTTACTACTTTCCCCGCCTGGTTTAGAGTGGATTTAGATCCAATATTTTCATAGTACAAATGTGGCATTTGAAATTCAGACAAGAGTTGACTTGCCCAAAGTTATAGGGCCAGAGAAATTTTAGTACATAATGAAATTTAATGGCAGAAATTGCTACTGATGCCAAAAGGTTTTTTTATTGACACATCAAAGTCATGTATAAAGACAGCTCCTATTGAAAATAAAATAGCAATGTGTAAATTGTAGTCCTTGATTCAAAAGTTTTTCACAGTAAAATAGTATTCATATTCTATTTCTACCAAATGGAAACAAACATCAAAAGATCAGACTATCATGGCCTTATTTCAAGAAATAAATACTAGTTTGTTCTGTCTGGGGCTATTGAAATTGTTACCAAGTCCAAGCTTGCTCTGCTTACTGTACAACAGGCCAAGGAATCGGAGACAAGGTGTTGAGGCAAGAAATACGACTTTATCTGGAGGCCAGCTGATTGAGGAAATGTTAGACTAATGTCTCAAAATAACCATCTATGGGGTCTGGATTTCAGGTTCTTTTATAGATCAGAGATGAGGAAAGGTGAGGAAATAAAGTAAAAAGGCCATTAATCTTTCTACTCTCTCCTGGAATGGCAAGCCTCAGGCAGGGGATGTGTTAATTTCTTTCTTCCTGACACCTACAGATGGCCAGGGTCCTAAACAAGACTTAGTTTAACATTCAGGCAGAGGGGCAGGATTCTCTGAGATGGGCCATTATGTATGATTATAATAATAAAATTGATAAAAAGAGAAACAGTTCCAACACGGAGTCAGAATTGGCTTTTCCCTGCAACAGAATTTCAACTTAACAGCAAACAAAGGTCATCTAGAGCTGGAGGACAGCCCTATGATCAGTAACAGTGCTGATCCTGTTGTTGCTGTTGTCAAGTCACTAAGTCGTGTCCAGCTCTTTGCAACCCCATGTGGCCAAAAAAGAGTTGCATTCATCATGAGCATTTTTTTTTTGCATCATAAATTACTAAACAACTTCTTTATCAAATCATTGAGACAAAATACTTGCTGTTTTAAGGGTATAACTTTAATTCTCCTGAAGCTTGTATTATCCAGAAAACTTCATTGCTAAATTTGCCAAATAACTGAAAAAATAATCAAAACTCATAAACTGATGTATGTGTAATAGCCAAATAAGTGATATCAAAGTATTATCATCATAAAAGACTTAGTTTAATAAAATTCCTGAGAACAGATACATAGTTAAGAGTAAAATTACACAGTATAACAACAATATACTTTCTCTAACTATAAAAGTGCATTACAAATTACCAATAATCTGGATACTTTTTAAGAACCTATTTATGAAATGGATTTGGCCATAACTCTGAATGACATATTTTATACTTTTAGGTCACTGTTATGTGTCACAGCACTTATGTCTTTCCTACATATATGGGGACCCAGAGAAATTAAAGGACTTGCCTAAAATAATACATCCACTTAACTGTAGAGTCAAAAAAACTTTTTTTCTTTTAATTTCAGCCCCAAAGGTAAAAGGCATCTTGATGAAGGGAGAACATCATGAAGCTCAATATCCAGTCCTAGACTTGCTCCGGAAGCAAGTTTCTTTCCCTGTCTGGGACTCAGTTTTCTCCTCCAAAAACAGTCCCACACAGTGGTGGCAGTCATGGCTGTTTAGTTGTCATGACATGTTGAGAAACCCTCTCTGTGGTGCAGTTCACAATTTACACGTCTCTCAAAAGATGTCCAGGTGCCAGAGCTAGGCAGGCTAGAGTCCAGACCACCTCTCCATCCTTCCCTAACTCTGTTCCTCCTAACAAACTAACTTCTCTATGGCTCAGTGTTTCCATCTACAGTTAGAAGTAATAATAATTCCTAGCTAACAAAATTGCTGCAAGACTTAAAGCAGATGACGCATGCACTTAAGTCACACAGCTGGGACACTGTAAATGTTTAATAAATGTGAGCTAAACTAACTTGAATTAACTTTTTATTATTAATACTGATAAAAGCTGAAGGGGGCATGCAACTAAGTAACCTCTAGGATTCATCTTGTCCTGCCTACCCACATGACCCCACTCTGGGGAATAATATCATCATGCTTTTGAACTCCTCCGGTAATGATGAGTGTCTGTGTGTGTCTAATTTAGCAGCAGGTGATTCATCATCAGAATGATGGTTAATTTTTTTTAATTAGTTGAGTTTTAGATGATTTCTCATATATTCAGGAAAATTTTCTTGATATTTTGATGAAATTTTTCTGTCTTCATTGTAGCACATCAGTGATTTTTTTTTTTAATATGAATTATTCAGTAGTATACTGTTGAAAGTTGAGAAGACAAACAAGGTATGTGGGCATGTTGTTTGTGACTCTATATTTACAGGAACTATGAACTAAACTTTAAACTCTTTTTGAAGGTTTGAGAGGTAAGACTGGACCCCTGGGCCTTGCTGGAGAGAAAGGGGACCAAGGAGAGACTGGGAAGAAGGGACCCGTGGGACCTGAGGGAGAGAAAGGAGAAGTAGGTCCTCCTGGGCCTCCTGGACCAAAGGGAGACAGAGGAGAGCAAGGGGACCCGGGGCTGCCTGGAGTGTGTAGATGTGGAAGCATCGTGCTCAAATCCGCCTTTTCTGTTGGCATCACAACCAGCTACCCAGAAGAAAGGCTGCCAATTATATTCAACAAGGTCCTCTTCAACGAGGGAGAGCACTACAACCCTACAACAGGAAAGTTCATCTGTGCCTTCCCAGGGATCTATTACTTTTCTTACGATATCACATTGGCAAATAAGCACCTGGCCATCGGGCTGGTACACAATGGGCAGTATCGGATAAAGACCTTTGATGCCAACACAGGAAACCATGACGTGGCTTCAGGGTCCACGGTCATCTATCTGCAGCCAGAAGATGAAGTCTGGCTGGAGATATTCTTCACTGACCAGAATGGGCTCTTCTCAGACCCAGGTTGGGCTGACAGCTTGTTCTCCGGATTTCTCCTGTATGTTGACACAGATTATCTAGACTCCATATCAGAAGACGATGAACTCTGATGAGGACTGCTGGCCTGAATGTCCTAAGATCCTCATGGCGGACACTTTGATTTAATCTGGGGCCCTGGAGGTTGGAAGGAGCAGAAATGAGATCCAAAAAGACTCCCACTCAGATTCCAGAGCATTTACAGACAGTTCTAGCAGAATCTGTTAAAACCATTGAAACCACACCAAAATGAATTATATAAAACAAAAACCCCAGATATGTTCTCTCAAAAGTGATGTTCATAAATATTTAAGCAAATTAAAGACTAATGTTACAAATTTTCTATTAAATTTCCTGAGTGCTAAAACCAGCTGGCAATGATATTGTCTCATTAAATCTTCATAAAATTGCATTTTTGCCTGTTATTTAAGAGAATCAAAACATCCCAAAGTCCTTGACAATTCTCTAAAGACTGTAATAAGTAAAAACACCAAGGTGAGAGATGCCAAGTAATTTCAAACAAAATAAAGTGATTATTTTGCTGTATTATTTTTTCCTTCATGCTTGTATATATTCACTCAACAATTCTTTCATTAGACTGTTGGATCCAGACACTATATTGTTGGGTCAGATTTAATAATGAGTTAAGACAAAATCCCTAGGCTCCTGTGTATTGAGCATACTGTCACAGTTCAGTACGGTAAGTGCCATGGCGAATAGGTTGGCTGGAGGCACACAGGACTTGTTATTCCTGGGGGTTGGAACCAGAGAAGATTTTACACCTGGAAGAATACTGTGTGTGCTAAGGTGTGTATTTTTAAATAGGTGGGAGCTGTGCAAATAAAACACGGGATTCAACAGCTGTAGTCTCTCCCATCTCATCCTCAAAACACCAGTGGTGTTTGCAGTCAGGAAGGGGTGAAAAAAATCTAGAGATACCCTGGGAGTGATAATGGAAAATGAAGAGAAACAGGTTTCAGAGATTAGTCAGTAGGTCATTTCCCTAAATTCTTTATCATGATAGTGTCTCAGGACAAATATTTGTCGTTTTAGTTTTAACACAGGTAAGGGCACGGCTTTACATCATAAGAGGATACTATTTCTCATGGGTTTCCCAGGTAATGAATTCTATGACCACTGATTTACGAATGAGTTAACGGAAGGAGCGAACAGGAGGAGGAGAGGGCATGACCAAACCTCTGAGCAAATAGCTGTCCCCCTAAGTCTCCCTCACCCTTCAGTGCCACTGTTTCTCAGTGTCAGCATCGGTCCCCACAGAGCTGCAACTCCTCAGGTCACCTCGCCCATAAACTCTCACGCCACTGCCCTGGCCAACAGTAACGGTATTCCCTA
This sequence comes from Moschus berezovskii, assembly GCF_049115385.1. Taxonomy (NCBI): domain Eukaryota; kingdom Metazoa; phylum Chordata; class Mammalia; order Artiodactyla; family Moschidae; genus Moschus; species Moschus berezovskii. The sequence goes on from NC_142464.1 coordinate 120,007,634, forward strand.
GCTCCCTCTTTTTCTGGCATCCTGTCCATGCTGCCACATTCTTTGCTCATCCATATAATAAATATCATTCAATGCCTCTCTGTGTGAATCGTTACGTTGGGTTCTGTGAAGATAATACACCACCAAGATGAATTTGGTGCAACCCCTGCCATCCACTTTCTGAGGAAACAGGAAAGGCCATGACACGCATGCACACACAAAATACCTAGAATTCTGGAAATAATCATGCTAAACTATGACAAGCACAAAACTGGAGATAAAGACAAAATACTTTGGAAGGAATGCTGAGGGGAAAATGTTAACTCCAAAATCGGGATGTGAGAGAAAAAACAACTAGGGAAATCTCTGCCCCCTTGCCCTGAAGTGACAGAAGGGACTTGGAATGGCCAAAGGGGAGGGAGGGCACTTCCAATAGAGGGAACAATGGGGGCAAAGCACGGGAGTGAGTGCAGAGACCCGAAAGAGGAGTCCCTAGGCCATATCTGCAAGTGTCTCAAACGGCAACCTGAGAACTGGAGACTTCATTCACAAGAAAGTGTGAAGCCCCTGTGTGTTCCAGAGCTGGATGCTACTATTATCAAAGGTGAAATTTACAATGATCAAGCAGCTGTACATGTGGGCAATACTTCCTTCTCTCATCTTGCATATCTATCTTGCTTTCACCCTTTTCCTCTGCCTGCCATGCATTTTCCACTCATGGTTCTCCTTCTGGTCTGGGAGGCCAAGGGCAATAAAGATTAGCGAAGAGAGATAAGAGGTGGTTTGAGATAGTCTGCTGCTGCTGCTGCTGCTAAGTCGCTTCAGTCGTATCCGACTCTGTGCGACCCCATAGACGAAAGCCCACCAGGCTCCCCCGTCCCTGGGATTCTCCAGGCAAGAACACTGGAGTGGATTGCCATTTCCTTCTCCAATGCATGAAAGGAAAAGTGAAAGTGAAGTCGCTCAGTCGTATCCGACTCTTAGCGACCCCATGGACTGCAGCCCACCAGGCTCCTCCGTCCATGGGAATTTCCAGGCAAGAGTACTGGAGTGGGTTGCCATTGTCATCTGCCTCTAAATAGCAGCTGAACCTAGAATTCCAAGCTATAAAGTTTTGTGTGTGTGTGTGTGTTTTTTTTTTTTTTTTAAGAAAAAAACAACAATCAGCCAACAGGAAAAGTTTATCTGGGGAAGAACAAAATACAGGCCCTTTGAAGACTGGGATTTGCTGAAGAAACTGAAGATGGAGAAGTCATGGAAGATAGTCATGACCCAGAAGAGTATTATGTAATTTAAATTTTTTTCTCATCATGATCCTTTAATGCATTCATTTTTTGGACTCCATTTTATTTACTTATCTCTTACATGTTTCTTGCAAAGCCTATTTTGAGTAGCTTTTTAAATTGAAGTTTCTTTAGCTGGAGTCTTGGTTCTAGGCCAAGGAATAAATTTTATTTTGAAATATCTGGCAGGATTGTGATGGGGATCAGAGAGCTAAAGTGGGAAAGGAAAGGCTATTTTGGTTTTAAAAGGATAAACTTTTAAGCAAAAGCAGGTGTCTTTTACTCCTAAAAAAAATGACAGATACAATTTATTCACTTTTACTGATATTTGTGTAAAGAAAGGAGAACGATTTTGGTTTAAAAAAACTCCAAGTCCCATTCCAGTCATTCTTCATAAGAGCTGACTTGTAATGAATATGTATCAAGAAATGTTGGTTGACAATGTACTGTCTCATTCCATAAGGATTTAAAGCTGCTTGGAAAGATTGATAAAATACAGAAAGGACACACGGGTCAAAAGAGGATGAGAACAAAAAGGCAAAATAAATAAACAAAAATGAAAGGGTGAGATTAATACAAAACTGTGTCTGCATGAACATGCATGTACCTCTGTTATACATTTACAGAACACGTGTGTTTCCTTGTATGGGGGTATACAGAAGAGCACTCCCAGGTCATTCATCACTGTGAATGATGTTGTTTGTAATGGGAAAAAAAAAAAGATTCCATGAACTTTAAACATACTTTTTCTCAGCCACTCAATGAAAAAGATCATGGATGTTTTGTATTTAAAATACATTTTAAATATTAGCTATTGTTGCTTTGGAGAAGAGATTCTCCAGTATTCAAGCCTGGAGAATTCCATGGACAAGGGAGACTGGCAGGCTACAGTCGCTGGGATCGCAAAGAGTCGGACACAACCGAGCGACTAACACTATTGCTACTTAATACCTTCCTTTCTCTCTCCTTCCTAGTTCCACTATCAATAGACGATATCACTACTCACCTTGTCACCAAAGCCAAAACCTAAGGGACATTCTGGATGTCTTCCTTCCCATCCCCTGTGAATTTCATTCACCGTAGGTGTTTATGGTTCTAGCCCCTAAGAGTACATTTCTGAATCATTGTAGCTTTCCATTGCCAGTGCCAAGGTTTCATTTGGACATTTACCATCTCTCCTCTGAACTAGTAAAAAAAAAAACAAAAAACCTTTTAGATGAATCTTGGCCCCTGGTCACAATCCTCCAATCCGTTCTCCATATTAAGCTTGATCTATCCTTCTATATTACATACATGGTCAGATCACTCCACAGCCTGAAAGCCATCAATGGCCCTCAAATCTCTACAAAATAAACTGTTTCTTGAAACCTAGACATCGTATTAAAAAGCAGAGACATCACTTACAGTCAAAGCTATGGTTTTCCCAGTAGTCATATATGGATGTGAGAGTTCAACCATAAAGAAGGCTGAGCACCAAAGAATTGATGCTTTCAAACTGGGTTCTGGAGAAGACTCTTGAGAGCCCCTTGGACAGCAAGGAGATCAAACCAATCAATCCTAAAGAAAAGCAACCCTGAATCTTCATTGGAAGGACTGATACTGAAGCTGAAGCTCCATTACTTTGGCCACGTGATGTGAAGAGCCAACTCACTGGAAAAAAACCTGATGCTTGGAAAGACTGAGGGCAGAGAGAGAAGGGGAACCAGGGGATGAGATGGTTAGATATCATCTCCAACTCAACGGACATGAGTTTGAGAAAGCTTCGGGGGATAGTGAAGGACAAGGAAGCTGGGCATGCTGCAGTTCATGGTGTCACAGAATTGGACACAACTTAGTGACTGAACAACAATTTGAATTTATTTATTTGTTACCTGACATGCATATCATTTTTCTGGTATTCATACCCCGTGTCCTCCTAAAGGACCACCTTCCTTCACATGCTACATCTTTGAGCTTCTAGGTAGAATCGACTCTTGCAACCAGGTCAATCAAAGCATAGCATTCTGCTTAACAAAATAATTCATTCAGGTAACTCAAACAGAACTGTGATACTTTGCTGGTATGTCTTTAAAAGAGACTCTCTTTCTTTCCCATTGGACTTGACCCTGTGAGACTTTAACAACCACATTACAATCAGAAACATAAACCACGTGAGACTGTAACAATGCACAGATGGTGTCCGAACACAGAGATAAAGGGAGAAATTGAAGATCAATTGGATCTTGATCTAGACTTGTCTATAATAGCCAGCTCTCCCTTTGGACTTTTCAGTTATGGCTGCCATTAAATGCCATTTCACTTAAGTCTTTTTGAGGAGGGTATCCAGTCACTCTAAAAAGGTGTTATCCTTCCTAATATTGTTGCAAACAGCCTTTAGTTAGGCATTAGACTCTTTGGGATCTAGCCTCTGCCTACTTTTTCCTGAATATTTAAAAATTAGTCATTTACTATGTATTAACCAATAGACAGTTCACATTTTTATCTCAATCAATAGATTATATCATATGATATAAAATGTGTGTTTAATTTCTTTTTTTTAATGATTCTTATTGTGATAAAAGTCACATATATAAGCAGCACTATCTTAATCACATTTAACTGTAATATTTGGTGGCACCAAGTACATTCACATTTTTGTGCAGCTCTCACCACCATCCATCTCCTGAATTTTTCACCTTCCTAAACTGAAACTTTGTCCCCATGAAGCACTAAGTCCCTGTTGCGTCTCCCCACCCCACCTTCCATGCCCCTGACATCTACCAATGTGCCTTCAAACTCTACAAGTCTGACTATTCAAGATACCTCGTATGTGAAAGTGAAAGTCACTCAGTCGTGTCCAACTCTTTGCAACCCCATGGACTATACAGTCCATGGAATTCTCCAGGCCAGAATACTGGAGTGGGTAGCCTTTCCCTTCTCCAGGGGATCTTCCCAACCCAGGGGTTGAACCCAGATCTCCTGCACTGTAGGCGGATTCTTTATCAGCTGATCCACCAGGGAAGCCCAAGAATACTGGAGCAGGTAGTCTATCCCTTCTCCAGAGGATCATCCTGACCCAGGAATTGAACCAGGGTCTCCTGTATTGCAGGTGGATTCTTTACTAGCTGAGCTACCAGGGAAACATTATACCTCATATAAGTGAAGTCAAACACTATTTTCTGCACCTCCTGTATATTGGAATACATTTTCAGATTCACTTAATATATGCCCTACAAACAGATCGTACTTTCTTTTTTTCCCTCTGCTATACAGTGAGTTCTCATTAATTATCTATTTTATACATAGTGGTGTATATATGTCAATCCCAGTTTCCCAATTTATCCCAAATTCTTGCAGGTGGAGAGAGAAATAGTACCCCAGAAAAGCCCTGTGACCATCCTGTGCGTTAATCAAGACTCTTAAGATTATAATGGACAGAATCCAGTTCAAACAGGCTCAAGAACGGGGAACTCAATGAAGTAACATTAAATTCTCGAGCCATCTCTGGGTTCTCATTCATTGTCACCAGGATTTCACCTCTCCCCATCTCACAGATGGGTTCTCCCCAGTGTGGATTTCACTTTCAGGCAGACACCTGCCATTGTGACAAAGACAGTCACCAACAGCTCCAGGTTTGCATTTCGCAGTCTCAACAGAAAAAATATATACATTTTCTCTTTCTCTTTCTCAGTACTCCTAGCAAAAGATCTAAGGATGACAATCCTTTAGCTCTGATTGGTCCTGCTTGAGTCATGAGTATGCCCCTTAATCAATGATTGGCTAAGGGAAGGTGACGTTCCCATTGGCTAGGCCATGTCACATGTCCATTCCTAGAGCGGAGGACAGAATCAGCCCCACCTAAGTCATATGGAAAATAAAGGCGCCAAGTATAGGGAAAGAGAGTTTATTGGTGGTCAGTCAAAAGCAACAGGTGACCTCTGTAGGCTGATTTCATATAAAATCAAAACCATTTTGTCTGCGTTATACAAAATCAATCTGTTGCCAGAATGGCTTTTCTCTGAGATAATCTAATTTTGCTCCTCTGTCCATGGAATTCTCCAGGCAAGAATACTGGAGTGGGTAGCCACTCCTTTCTGCAGGGGATCTTTCTGATCCAGGGATCAAAGCCGGGTCTCTGACATTGCATGCAGATTCTTTACTCTGAGCCACCAAGGAAAACTGGTATTTTGTCAGACTTGCTCAATACTGTGCACTCTACAAACCTGGCGTCTGAGATGATCATTCACTACAGGTTGTCTTAATGCTAACTCCCAGTTGACTTTTAATGAAAAAATGGATTGGTCTCAATTGAAATCTTCTTCTTCCCCTAAAATCTTCTGATTTTTTATATCAATATCCTAATATGTACAAAAATCTATGCAATTATCTTTGATAATTATAAAAGAGAAGGAGCAAAGCATCCTTGGAGATTAGTCTCTTTGTAGAATCAAAGAAGAGCCAGTAAACCCAATGCCTTCCTTAGCCAACATAATAATATCACTGCTATGGGGCACTGAAATGCTATCCTAGTTCACCACCTGGCTGCATCGCTATCATCACGTTTTCCTTCCTGCTTCTTGTGTGTGTTAGTCGCTCAGTCGTGTCCGACTCTGTGACCCCTGGACTGTAGCCCGCCAGGCTCCTTTGTCCATGGGATTCTCTTGCCTGGAGAATCCCATGGACAAGAGAGATCATCAGTTGATGTCTAAAGGCACCAGCAGCTGCCATTTGCTCTGTGTCTTCTTTGTAACTGGTACCATCCTGGATCCTTTTAGCTTTGTACCTTATTTCCTTCTCAGGAAAAACAGTGCCTCTCCCATTTCCATCACCCCCTCGAAGGAGCAGCATAGTATGGACACGTCAGGACCCTCAATGCTGGGATGTCGCTTAAGAATGACAAGGGATGAGATCAAAGTCGAGGCCACCTACCATAGTCTCTATGGGTTCTTCTCTCCTTTGAATGTGCCACTCAGCGTCCATACAGGACACACTAAAAAGGATTTCACTATAAAGAGAGGTCGGTGGAACAACTGGATTCAGAAAGGCAGGCAAGGTGAAAGAAGCAAGCAGAGGTGTTAAGATCCAAGCACTCGCCAGGGCAGGAACCATCACTGCCCCAGGTCTGGAGGGGAGGGACGTGACAGTGGCTGCTGAATGCTGCCGAGACTGGGAGACTCGGAAGAAGACCCTCCTCCAGGAAGCACACTTGGAGTAGCACCCAGCAAGACTAGAATGAGGCAGAAGTGGGGAGGGAGCCAAGGCAGGAAACTCTGACCCTGCTCTCCTCCACCCTCCAGTCTCCTCTCTCTCTCCTTCCCCAGCCAAACTCCACAGCTCCAGGAAGTAAGGGAGTCTGGGCAATGCTGTGTGCAGAGAGAGGCTTCTCGGGAAAAGAACTGTGATGGGAAAGATAGATGAGCCAAGAATCGGGGAGGGAGCAAGTGGAAATTAAGCAGTGCAGGACTCCTCTTTTTTTTTGTTTTCTGTTGTAGAGTTGCTTGTCTAATTTTCTTATTTTATTTTTTTTGCCTCACTACATGACAAGTAAGACTTCCCTGATGGCTCTGTGGTAAAGAATCCGCCTGCCAATACAAGAGCCATGGTTCAATCCTTGGGTCAGAAAGATCCCCTGGAGAAGGAAATGACAGCCCACTCCAGTATTCTTGCCTGGTAAACCCCATGGACAGAGGAGCCTGGCGGGGTACAGTCCATGGGGTTGCAAACAGCTGGACATAACTCAGCAACTAAATAACAACAAAATGTGATGCATGATCTTAGTTCCCTAATCAGAGACTGAACTCATGCCCTTGCAGTGGAAGTGCAGAGTCTTAGCCACTGGACCACCAGAGCCCCACTCCTTAATCCCTTCCTTCTCTAGTTTTTCTCCAAAAGTCCATGGAAGGGGTGCAATAGCCCTGTTGCCCCATCTTGAGAAAGGCAGAAGGAACACCTTCTGGAGCTGCTTAGGGCTGCATAGAGTTCAAGCATAAGGAGCCCTCGGGCCTCAGAGTGGTCCAGGTCCAGTTACAAGAAGTTTACACTAGAGTTTGGAGCCAAGACCTGGCCATGATGAACAGATTTTGAAGAAGTGTCCCCTCTGTAAATCCCTCTCCTAAACTTGCAAAAGCCACAGGCAGCTGGTTGCTCACTCAAGGGTTCAAGTTCCAGCTCATCAGGAGTTAAGTATTCCTCTTACCCTGTTCCGTTCCGTTCCATCGCTCAGTCGTGTCCGACTCTTTGCGACCCCGTGGACTGTAGCCTACCAGGCTTCTCCATCCATGGGATTCTCCAGGCAAGAATACTGGAGTGGGTTACCGTTTCCTTCTCCAGGGGATCTTCCCTACCCAGGGATCGAACCCGGGTCTCCCGCATTGGAGGCAGATGCTTTAACCTCTGAGCCACCAGGGAACCCTGTTAGAGATGAGAAAAGCAATTCTGGGGGCCACTGAGCAAGAAGACACAGTCAAGCCTCAATACACATGAGGTTGGAATTCCTGCCTGCTTCACCCCTGCTCTGTGATGAGCACACACACCTTACTCCCCGCCTCTCAGGAAAACTTCACTGACACCCTGTTTCACAACCAGATCCTTGTGCTATGAGGGAAAAGCCCCATTCCTCAACTGTCTTTCTTTCATGCTGGTTAATGTACTTCCTACGTCTACTTCCAACTTCAACTGGTAATCAAGCCTGTCACCATCAGGACACGCTCAAGCATGACCAAAATATTTGCTGTGGCTAGACCACGCGAATTTCACTTAGTGAAAACTGCACACACCGCCCTTGCTCTGCACACGGGATAAAGACTGACCCCAGAAGACTGGTGCGGGGTCCACGGTCTGGTTTAGTTCTGCCAGGGAGAACCCGGGCAGTCTTTCACCATCATCATTATAATGCAGGCTTAGGAAAACCAGGCAGCCTCAATGCCCCTTGGCTTTTTTCACCAGACAGTCTCTACCGTACATGCGTGCTCACAAACGCGCATGTATGAGCACGTGCACACACACACACACACACACACAGCCAGGAGCACGCAGGACCACACTTTTCGTGGGCTTCATGCGTCCCTCAATGTGGGACCAAGATCAAGTGTAAGATGTACTGAATATGTTGGGTAACCAGAGTTTTTGGGAGAAGAAAATTTAAAAAAGAAATTTGCCATGAGGATTGCTTAAATTCTGTGCCATGGTTTCCAAAAGACACACTGACATATTAGCCAACATATTTGGCTTAGCCAACATATTTCCTTTTTGTTTTGTCTAGGATACAAAACTCACAGAGTCTCCAACTTCAAAGCACGTATTCCAAGAAAATAATTGATCGTGTGACAAAGATTTAATTACAAGAAAGAGCTTGCAGCAAGGTTTATAATATGGAAAATTGGGAAACGGCCTAAGTGATGACAGAATCGTGGTTAAATGAGCTGTGATACATTCATCCAGTAGAATATATACAGTGTCATTAAAAATGAGGATGGAAATGCCTGGGCACCATAAGATGTTCAAGAAATATTAACAGAGCCAAGTAGGTTCCTAGAGAGTCTTCATTGGTCATCCCATTTTTAAACTCTTCTCAGTGATTATCCCATTTTTAAAGTCTGTTTGCATGTGCATTGAAAAAGTCTGCATCACAAGTAGTTACTAACAGAGGTCTTTTTTTTTTAATTTCTACCCTTTTGATCTTGAACTTCAATTTATATAATAAATATACTTTACATAAAATTCTTATATAAGTTCTTAGATAGTCAGGGGTCATCACACATGATTACACTTCCAGAGGACTGCAGAGAAAAAAGTCTCGACACTATAGGTTGAAGTATGCATGAACACCATCTTTGAAGTTTTCTGGTGACACAACTGCTTGTCCAATCCAGAGATTTCTTTAAAGCAAAAATAATGTAAAACAATCCTAGTTTATATATATTTTAAATTATCCCACCCTAACTTAAACAGGGAAGGAAATGAGTCTTGAATTGACATCATTTTATTGTGTTTTTATTAGTCAGGAACTATAAATCCAAAGGGTTACCCACAGTATGAAGTCATTTAGAACCAAAGCGTTTCCTGGCTGGCAAAGGCGTTTATGAGCGGCCATATGAAGAAGACCAGATCGTGGCTCGGCTCCAGGACCATCATGGAGGTGGTAGAATTTATGGAACTTAAGCCTTGCTCAATCTGGTCAGAATTCCAAGAAATAATCTGAAATCACTGAAGGCAGAAAAATCATAATCCTAAAATGTTGCAGCCATCCTCTTAAATTACAGCACTATCTTCTACAAGATTGCTTGTGAGAGACTGCCCCCACTCAAATAAACAATGTCTCTATAATCTGTCCCTGCCACAGCTTCAGACAACATTCTTCACGCGCAGTGCACCTCTATTGTTACTGACTTACTCTGAAACGATGATGGCGTTTCAAGGACTTTCTGCAGAAAAGCCCCGGGTTTAACTGTGCAGTGAGTCCTTGGTATATGCCCATTCTGCTTCAGCTGATACTGCGGGCTGATCGGAAGGGGCTCAAGCATCCAGGGATTTGGGTACCCACAGGACATCTGGAAACAACCCCTCGTTATACTGAGGAACAACTGTATTCAGAACTAAAATTAAAGTACAGCTGCCTGAAGTGCTCCCGTGGTCAGATTACTGGCAGATAATAATCAGGTGGTTGGTAGGTGAGATGGTCAGAACCCCAGATACATATGTTGTTTAATCGCCCAGTCACATTCTACCCTTTTGTGACCCTATAGATTGTAGCCCTCCAGGCTCCTCTGTCCATGGGATTTCCCAGGCAAGAATATTGGAGTGGGTTGCCATTTCCTTCCCCAGGGGATCTTCTGGACCCAGGGATCGAACCTGCATTGGCAGGTGGATTCTTTATCACTGAGCCACACGGGAAAGCCCACACCAGAATACATATACGTCAATATATAAAGTTAAATACATACACAAGAAGTCCCTATCCACTTGACGCCTCCTAGGAACTAAATTCAGATTAAATTCAGGATGTCTAATCAAATTTGAGCTTCATCTAGTGCAACAAATAACTGTTTAAGAATAAACCAAACATTTAACTGGGTGCCCTGTATTCTTATATGCTAAATCTGGCAACTCGACCCCACTAGAATTCTCCTGCAAAGGCATGACATGAATCCAACTGACCTTCAGAAGGGCTACGCATTAATTTCTCCTATAAGAAGAAGCAGCTTTTCTTATGAGAAGAGAGTCTTAGATTCCTGAAACAGCATCAAAGAGTCAGATTTAACTGAATCAGAAAGACATAAGAGAAACTGGATGGCAAGTCAGAAGACAGGAGACCTAGTCCCAACTGTTGAGTCCTGCGTCCCAGGATCACAGATCTGAGACCTCACACCAAGGCCTCAGAAGTGGAGCCCAGAGCCAAGGACACCTTCGAAGCTGACGGAGCCCCTTTGTAACCGTTACTAAAAGCCCCCTGATCATCACTAACAAGTTTCCTGTCTTCCAATCAAGCCAAGATACCTGCTCAGTAAATACACTATAGTGTCTCAACCAATCTCCTAACGCCAACCGTCCAGTAGGAATTTACTTTGTCTTGAGGCTATAAAAATTGGATATTAACCCACGAGAACTGTCTGGTCTGTCGGGAGGTCAGTCTGCTGCATCACAGTGTTCACATTATCTCTGCTTTTTCTTCTTAATGCTCCCTTCTGAAATGCTCTATATCTGGAAATGCTTTTCCAACCCGTGCTCGGACTCCCTCAGTATTGGCAATTCCAATAACCAGCTTTGCATGACTTTGAGACAAGCCCCCTAAACCCTGTAAGTCTGTTTCCATAGTACATCCAAAGCAGAAAACAAGTGATTGCCATCCTTTCTCTGAACCTACAGCAGACATTGCCAATCGATCACAACGTTCCTCCCCACTGTATCCAGGGACAGCCACAGAATTCTGCTTGGCAAAATCTACAGGAGGCCACCATCCATAGACAAGACTACACCCTTGACAAAAAATCCACTTGCCTTCCTTGAAGTAAATGAGCTAGCTCCAATGAAAATTTGAAATCGTTTGTGTTCCAAATTCAACCCTAAATGGCAAGATCACACCTAGTTTTATATTATTAATTAGAAGCAAAACTTGACAACTACCTTCTGATGCAGATTTTTTTTGCCTTATTTATGTATCTTTTTCTTAAACTTTTTATTGCGTATTAGGGTATATCCAATTAACAATGTTGTGATTGTTTCAGATTGACAGTGAAACGTCTCAGCCCTACATACACATGAATCCATTCTCCCCAAACTCCCCTCCCATCCAGGCTGCCATGTAGCATTGCGCAGAGTTCTGTGTGCTATACAGTAGGCCCTTGTTGGTATTCCATTCTAAATATAGCAGTGTGTGCATGCCCATCCCAGATCCCTGATTATCCTTTATCTCCATCCTTCCCCCTGGTAACCATAAGTTCATTCTCTAAGCCTGTGAATCTGCTTCTGTTTTGTAAGTTCATTTGTATTATTTCTTTTTAGATTCTACCTATAAGGAATGTCATACAATATTTCTTCTTCTCTGTCTGATGAAGTAGATTCTTTTTAATTCAGTACAGAAGAAACGGTCAAGGAATCCTACTTTGACCAGACTTTGTAGGAACTGTCCTTGAGGACCTCAGTGGAGGATGTGGCAGGTCCTGATTCCCTTCTCAACATTGCCCTTGATTTTTCTTCTCTCCTTCTACATTGACCTTGACCCCTCTCCCCTTTACGTCTGTTTCCTTCTGCACTCATGGGCTCCTCATACGACCCCTGGCTTCATCACTTCTGTGTGTCTTTTCTACCTTGCAGATTCTCCTTTCTCATTATTTCAGCCTCTCCTGGCCATTCGTGGTCCAGGGTGAGGATATGGTATCTTTCTTGCTTCAGGTCCAAGTGCCCAATCTCTGCCTGATTCTCTCCCCATTACCCAGTTCAAATGCCCTGGCAGGGGGTGGGGGTCTCACAGCTTAGCTGGTCCCTGTTTGCCAATGGGCCAGTTTGGGGATTGGCTATGTGCTGAGTCAGAGCCTTCCCCTGGTCCAGCCAGATAGGACTGGAAAGACCTTGTATAAAACATGACTGCCTGGGCAAAACCCATCAGCAGAAGATGTTAGTGTCTTTGTTTGTTCATTTTTCTTTCTTTCTTTTCAATAAGGTCTGAAGGTCAGACACCATGATGTACATAACATCACAGGATTTCTTGAAGACCAGAGTTGACCGTGTATGTGAAAAGTAACTGTTCTAACTGGTTTCTCCCAAAAGCAAGCCCTGAGGCAGGGACCCGGATGTAAGTAGTTTATCTGAGGGGTGCTGGCGACACCAATAAGGCAGTGAGGAAGAGATGGAGGGAAAGGGAAACAGCTCAGACGTGTGTTACTCGGCAACGACCACAGTAGCTGACAGAAGTTTATTCCAGAGGGAAGCTGGGGAGATGGGAGGAAACACACAGCCCAGAATGAGCTCACCCCCAAGAGCGTGGAAGCTGGAGGGTTTAAAGACCAACTCCCAGGAGTCCTGGTGGGTGTTGCTTTCCCAGCACTCTGGACGCGCACTGGTAGTGCTGCAGCACAGTGGAGTCCCAGAGTTCTGGGAAGGCTCCTCCTGTGGCTCAAATGGTAAAGAATCTGCCTGCAGTGCAGGAGACCTGGGTCAGGAAGATTCCCTGGAGAAGGGAATGGCAACCTACTGTAGTACTCTTGCTTGGGAAATTCCATGGATGGAGGAACCTGGTGGGCTACAGTCCACGGGGTCCTAAAGAGTTGGACATGATTGAGTGACTAATACTTTCACTTTCAGCCTTCTGGGAAGAGACCCCAGGCACAGAGAGGGAGATAAGACAAATGGACAAGCTTCCTGAACTCATTAAAGTCTAAGGAGTAGAGGAGAGGCACTGATACCACCTGCTGTAGCCCTCTGTCAGCTCTCAAATCAAGGTCACCTCCATGAGGCTGGGGAAACAGGGCCTGGCACATAATAGACGCTCAATACACATTTAAGGGATAAGTGAATGAATGACAGAGCGTCCTATATAAATGAATGTAATTATTATTGGGGCCGTTGTTGTAGATCCTTCTTGTTTGTTTGCCTTCTATGCTCCTTGGAAGAAAAGTTATGACCAACCTGGACAGCATATTAAAAAGCACAATTACTTTGGTAACAAAGGTCCGTCTAGTCAAGGCTATGGTTTTTCCAGTGGTCATGTATGTGAGAGTTGGACCATAAAGAAAGCTGAGCGCCAAAGAACTGATGCTTTTGAACTGTGGTGTTGGAGAAGACTCTTGAGAGTCCCTTGGACTGCAAGGAGATCCAACCAGTCCATCCTACAGGAAATCAGTCCTGAATATTCATTGGAAGGACTGATGCTGAAGCTGAAACTCCAATACTTTGGCCACTTGATGCGAAGAACTGACTCATTTGAAAAGATCCTGATTCTGGGAAAGATTGAAGGAGGGAGGAGAAGGGGATGACAGAGGATGAGATGGTTGGATGGCATCCCTGACTCAATGGACATGAGTTTGAGTAAACTCCAGGAGATGGTGGTGGACAGGGAGGCCTGGCGTGCTGCGGTCCATGGGGTCACAAAGAGTCGGACACGACTGAGCGACTTAACTGAACTGAGCCAATGAGGGCTTCCCTTGTGCCTCAGCTGGTAAATAATCCGCCTGCAATGCAGGAGACCTCAGTTTGATCCCTGGGTTGGGGAGAGTTCCTGGAGAAGGGAAAGGATACCCACTCCAGTATTTTGGCCTGGAGAATTCCACGGACTGTATAGTCCATGGGGTCCCAAAGAGATGGACACGACTTTTACATCACACACAGGCAGTGAAGGGATTCATAGTGTTAGAGATGGGTAAAGGGAGTATTAAACAGGAACAAGGGGCCACTAGCTGGTCCCAGAAAAGGCTTGGCTTTTAATACCAACTCTTCTTCCATCGCTACCACGACTTGGACAAAGCAGAAGAAACATTTTCCTCCTACATATTCTTCAAGTTGTATTTTAATGACTTCTTTTCTGTAATCTGCCCTTTGTAATCATTTCAGTTGATTTCAGCTGACTACGCCGGTGATCGAGGGAGGAGGGGCGCATCTGTCTCCTTTCCTCAGTCCTGCGTTCCAAGAACAGCCTGGAGCCCTGCTCCTGCTTCACCCCCAACTCAACCAGGTGGCAAGCAAGACTGCCGCACTGAGCGTGAGGGTCAGTGTGAACCCGCCTCCACTGGGAGAGGAGGTGTTTCCATGCAATCCTGCTTCCCTCCTTGGCCACCACTAACCTGGCTGTAAAATACACCCACAAGTCACAAATGGACCAAAGTGCGGGCTTTCCCATTGGCAGCACAAAATCAAAGAATGCAACCTGGCTATGAGGCTGAAACAAACTCTCCGATGGTTGCCCCAAGGTCCAGACCTTGAGGAGCGTTTGCCCCAGAGGGTCAGAAACTTCTCTGGTCCTCAGAAAGGACCAAGGTCAGCTTCACCCCAGGTCAACTTCATCGAACCCCACGTTGTCCATACGTGAAAGTGCCCCCTTTACACACAGCCCACTCCCAAGAGTGACACAAAGGCCAGTGGCTTGCAGACGCTTGTCATCTCACCAGACAGAGAAGTTAGTTCTCCTCCCTCCACCCTTTGGAGTCATTGAAAGATAGAGATTGGTGATTTCAAGCCAGTAAGAGACTCAAAGTTCCTATTTTTCAAGATGGCAGGAACTTGGGCAGAGGGAGAAAACTGATGCCTTCCCCATGTATCTATGGGTTGAAATTTTATGCCCTATCAAAAGAGCTGATCTGAAAACCTATTTCCTCTTTAACTCTCAGTGATGAGAGTCCCTTGGACTGCAAGGAGATCCAACCAGTCCATTATAAAGGAGACCAGTCCTGGGTGCTCATTGGAAGGACTGATGCTGAGGCTGAAACCCCAATACTTTGGCCACCTCATGTGAAGAGCTGACTCACTGGAAAAGACCCTGATGCTGGGAGGGATTGGGGGCAGGAGGAGAAGGGGACGACAGAGGATAAGATGGCTGGATGGCATCACCGACTCGATGTACATGAGTTTGAGTGAACTCCAGGAGTTGGTGATGGACAGGGAGGCCTGGAGTGCTGCGATTCATGGGGTCGCGGAGAGTCGGACACGACTGAGGGACTGAACTGAACTGAACTGAATGGATGGGCGCAAGCCCGCCATTGGATATGCAGAGGGAATTGCTCTACAGAAGTGTCGTTTTCAATTTCTCTTCGTCCTGTTACACATCAGTGCGTTTAGGTCTGTACAGAAACCATCAATGCTAGAACCTTCTGTAACTAGAACCGCACCCTCTGTTCATTCCACCTCTCACACTGGTGTCAGTAACCTCTGCAGTCAGCGTTTAGCACAGGAGTTTAAGGATGTCAAGACCGAGGCTCCAACATGGCGAAAATAAAGCTATTTCTTTGGAAATGTTTCTTCCTTCCCAAAACAAGGGGAGAAAATACACTTCTACTTTTGCTTCAAGGCTGTCTTTGATGGCAGAAGAATGGGAAATGGCCAGCTTGCTTTTGAGGGACTGACCTCTAGTGGCCAGCAATGATAACTCCTCTACTAGAAAACAAATTTTCTGACAAAATCCAAGAGTGAGCTTGGAGAGACTTTAAAGATGATCTTTCCCCGTTCACTTCGTTTCTAAGTTACAGAAGAGGAAACAGCTATCCATGAAAGATCAGGAACTTGTCAGTGGTTCCTAAGGCCAGACTGGAGGCAAAGTCTTCTATATTTCATTTGGGTCATCTCCTCCCATTGCCCAGCACGTATTTAAAAGCTACCCTTCCATATATCCTGCAATTAAGAGACAAATAAAACTCTTTCAAAAAACTAAAAATAAAGTTACCATATGATCCAGCAATCCCACTCCTGGACATATATCTGGAAAAGATGAAAGCGCTAGTTCAAAAAGATGCACACACCCCAGTGTTCACAGCAGCTCTATTTACAGTAGCCAAGACACGAAGAAGCCTAAATGCCCATCAACAGATGAATGGATAGAGAAGACATGGCATACATATATGAACGTTACTCATCCATTAAAAAAAGAATGAAATAATGCCATTTGCAGCAGCATGGATGGACCTAGAGATTATCATACCAGGTGAAGTATATCAGAGAAAGACAAATACTGCGATCACTTATACATGGAATATAAAAAATGATACAAACGAACTTACTTACAAAACAGAAATAGACTCTCTGACGTAGAAAACAAAATTATGGTTACCAAAAGGAAAGGGTGGGGAGAAAGAAATCAGGCATTTAGGATTAACATATACACACTGATAAACATAAAATAGATAAAAGCAAGGACCTATTACGCAGCACGTGCATGCTAAGTTGCTTCAGTCGAGTCTGACCCTGCAACCCTATGGACTGTAGCCCTCCAGGCACTTCTGGCCAAGGGATTTCCCAAGCAAGAGTACTGGAGTGGGTTTCATTTCCTTCTCCAGGGGATCTTCCTGACGCAGGGATCGAAGCCAGGTCTCCTGCATTGCAGGCAGATTCTTTACCATCTGAGCCACCAGGGAAACAGTTACTGTAAAGCAGATATATATTCAATATCTTACAATAACCTGTAGTGGAAAATAATCTAAACAAGAATACATATATATATGTATGTGTATATATATATATATATATATATATACACATATATGTTAGGATTCCCTATAGCTCAGATGGTAAAGAATCTGCCTGCAAGGCGGAAGACCCAGGTTTGATCCCTTGGTTGGGACAATCCCCTGGAGAGGGGAATGGCAACCCACTTCAGTATTTTTGCCTGAAGAATTTCATGGACTGAAGGGCCTGGCAGGCTATAGTCTATGGGGTCACAAAGAGTCAGACATGACCAAGTGACTCTTATACATATGTGTCACTGAATCACTTCGCTATAAACCTGAAGCATTGTAAATCAACTATACTTGTTAAAAAAAAATTAAATAGAACAACAACAAACTCTAATATCAGGCAACCCTTCTATGACTTGCCATAAATCTAATTGGATAAAAGTGGTTGATATTTCAATCCCCTTCTAGGCGGTAAACAGCTAGAAGTTAAGAATTTGTTTTTAATTATCCTTAAATCTCTAGTACTTTTCACCATACTTGTCACATGGCATATATTTAATAAATGCAGCTAGATGGACAGTTTGATTTTAATTTGAAATTAGACATCAGACAAAACTGAAAGTCCCTTGCCTGGTTCTCCAGTTAGCATGTGGCAGATCCAGAGTTTGAGACCAGCAGTTTAGTCTTACACTAAAAGCCACCATCCCAACCACTTGCCCTAGAGCCCTCTGCTACTGAAGATGGCCTTCCTAAACTTCACAGAAGCAACCTTTCTGACTGTCTGAATCAACACAGCTGATTCAAGGGGAGATAGTATTTTTCAGATGCTCAAGCAAAAGGTTTTGCCCTCAAATAATGACCCAGTAAAAACTGTCCTTTGTATGTTGGTTCATTCCTTCAATTATTTGACATATATTTATTGAGT
The DNA here is from genome assembly GCF_049115385.1 of Moschus berezovskii. NCBI lineage: Eukaryota > Metazoa > Chordata > Mammalia > Artiodactyla > Moschidae > Moschus > Moschus berezovskii. Next base: position 120,025,393 of record NC_142464.1, read on the forward strand.
GTTTACTATGTGCTGGGAATTTCCCTTAGTAATGAGAACCTCATGCGACAAGTTGACTCACTGGAAAAGACTCTGATGCTGGGAAAGGTTGGGGGCGGGAGGAGAAGGGGACGACGGAGAATGAGATGGCTGGATGGCATCACCAACTCTGTGGACATGAGTTTGAGTGAACTCCAGGAGTTGGTGATGGACAGGGAGGCCTGGCGTGCTGTGATTCATGGGATCACGGAGAGTCGGACACGACTGAGCGACTGAACTGAACTGAACTGAACTGAACTGAATGAGAACCCACTGGGAAAGACTAAATGATGTCCCAGCCACTATGCTAGCAGTAAGCCCTGGAAGAATAAAGAGAGAAGGCAGTCTTCATACTGATGACAGAGCTTTCCCAGTGTTAGTGGAGACGTGAATTAGGACACAGACCTGAAGCTTGAGAGAATTTATGAATAAACCTCAACATCCCTTGATAAAATAACCCAGGTTGGTGGCGAAGAGAGAGAATCTTCAGATGGTCAGGGGCAAAACTCAAGTTTCTTTCCCCCAACCATCATTCTATTTGGTTTTTGAAGATCTAGCAGACTCTACAAATACCATCATACTTGCTTCTGAAATTATTCTTCATCTCCTTACCCTTCCACCCAAAGCATGGTTATAAACCCTTTCTTTAATTTCCCATAGCCCAGATGAGGCCATGTGGGAGTCACTCCAAGATTTTACTGAAGTCTCAAAGAAAACAGAGGGGAATCATAACAGTGTTTTCAAAAGATAGCAACTATACATGGTGTCACCTGAGACCGACGGGCCACCTTCCAGAGGTTGGCCAGACTCCTGTAGGATTGCTTTCCTATCTTGCCCTGGTTTGGCAGCATAAGGCTGTGTCCAAACTTCCTATCACCCTAGGAAATTCCTCAAGTGTGTCAAAGCCCCTCAGAGTCCCAGCCCAAGAGAGCAGAGTGGTGCATGATGACAAGAGTCGCTTTTCCCCAAATTCCATCTCTCATCTTGTGAGAACACCAGCAGCTTCCTATTTACAGAGGGCTTTTACTCCAGAAATCTATTCGCTAGACAGTTTTTTGGAATCAGCCATGCATTTCCCAAAATATCAACAGTTATTCAAATCAGAGGCAAGTCCTAGAAAGTGTTATTTATATCGTGGCCCATCCAAGGATATAATGGACCAACTAAGGATGTTGGAAATACAGCTCTCCAGTTTGGCAGAAATCAGAAAGTGAGCATAGATGCTACTGTGTGCACACTTGCTAAGTTGCTTCTGTAGTGCCTGACTCTTTGCGACCCTATGGACTGTAGCCCGCCAGTCTCCCCTGTCCACGGGATTTTCCAGGCAGGAGTACTGGAGTGGGTTGCCATGCCCTCCTCCAGGGGATCTTCCCAACCCAGGGATTGAACCTGTGTCCCCTACATTTCCCACATTGGCAGGCGGGTTCTTTACCACCATTACCACCTGGGAAGCCTGTAGATGCTCCTAGGCACCCTCTGTATCCATATATCATCTGTACCAATATGAGGTCCCACATCCCCTACCAGATCCCCTGCATCAGGAGAGAAAGCGTTCTTGCCTCCACACGGAACTGTGGCTGCAGAGACAAGAAAATTCTTGACCTGGAATCAATAGAATAGTCATTCCTAAATTGAGTCCAGTAAATTCCCTCTGTTCCCCGAGTATCTTTAGCATTTGAGGAATTTGAAGGAAATGCAATACAATTTGTGGCACCATAGGATAGGAGAAAATGACAGATGGGTCAGAGTGCAGAGGGAAACCAAATATAGTACTTTTTATCAAGAGACATGGTCAGCCACTCTTCTATCTAGTGATCCCAGCAACTTTCCTTGGATAAGGCCTTGTTTCCATGAAGGGTCATTTGAGCACCTCTTCTTGATTATGCAACGAGAGACAAGGGGACACCCATTGCCCTGGGAAAAGGGGACATCTCAGGATTTTCTGTGACACGATGGATGCTGCCCTTTCCAAGTGCCCCTTGCATCCTTGACATCAGTGAATAAATCTGCAAAATATCCTGGGTACAAAAGAGATTTAGACACTAACTTCCCTGCCAAATTTCAACAGTACTTAAACCTCTCTGATAGAAGACCTAAACAGACACTTCTCCAAAGAAGACATCAGTTCAGTTCAGTCAGACATCAAGGGGGCCAATAAACACATGGAAAGATGCTCAACATCATTAATAATAAGAGAAATGCAAATCAAAACTACAATGTGGTATCACCTCACACCACTCAGAATGAGCATCATCAAAAGATCTACAAGCAATAAATGCTGGAGAGGACTGGAGAAAAGGGAACCCTCCTCACTGATGGTGAGAGTGTAAACGGATACAGCCACTATGGAGAACAGTCTAGAGATTCCTTTAAACACTAGGAATAAATCTACCATGTGACCCAGCAACCCCACTCCTGGGCATACACCCTGAGAAAACCACAGTTCTAAAAGACATGCGTACCCCAGTGTTCGTCACAGCACTGTTTACAAAAGCCCGAACACGGAAGCCACCAAGACGTCTGCCAGCAGAGGAGTGCATAAGGAAGCTGTGGTCCATGCATGCGGTGAAATGTCACTCAGCCGTGAAAAAGAACAAATCTGAGTCAGCTCTACTGAGACGGCTGAACCTACAGCCTGTTACACAGAGTGAAGTAAGTCAGAAAGAGAAAAAACAAATATTGCGTATTAACGCATGTACATGGAATCTAGAAAAATGGTACTTATGAACCTATTTTCAGGGAAGGAATGGAAACGCAGACGTGGAGAATGGACGTGTGGATCCAGCAGGGGAGGGAGAAGCTGGGATGACTGGAGACAGGAGCATCAACATACGTACACTAGCAGGTGTCAGGTGGATAGGTGGTGAAGTCACAGTGTGACACAGGGAGCCCAGTCGGGTGCTCTGTGATGTCCTACAGGGGCGTGAAGGGAGTGGGGAGACTCAGGAGGAGGCGAGGTATACATGTAATTATTGCTGATTCACTTTGTTGTATGGCAGAAATCAACAGGACACTAAAAACTGAAAAACAATAGATAAAAAAACAACCTTTCTGATGGACGTGATGGTCTTAATTGGGTTGATGAGGCAGAGGGGATACTTGGACGGCAACAGGAGGAGAGGAGGCTGTGGGCTGGTCTGGTGATGTGGGTTCCGATCAGAACGCAGATGGCTGCGGGTTTGGGGAGGGGCAGGGCGGAGGAAGGGATGTAGTTGCTGATTTAGGCAGAGCTGTGATTGAGGGCTAAAGCCTCCCCAGAGGCTGCACCGTGTTGGTGTAAACCATATTGGAGACACCAGAGCTCTCTGCACTTTCAGCACTATTAACGTTTGGCGACAGATCATTTTTCCAGCGGGGAGGTGGTCGTGGGGGAGGGGCCATCCTGTGCATTGTAGTGTAGGATGTTCAGCAACATCCCTAGAGTCAGACACGACTGAGTGACACACACACACACACACACACACACACACACACACACACACACACTGGCCTGTACCCACTAGACATCAGTGGCACCTTCCCCAAACTGTGACAACCAGCAGTGTCCCCAAACTTTGCCAAAGGTCGCCTGGGATGGGAAAGCCAGCACTGGTCGAGAAGCACCGTTTGAAGCAGAAGAAGGTAACTTGGAAGCTGAAAGGTGAGGAGTCTAGGTAGAGGGTTTGAACCATCAGACACATCAACGATGCTGAGGGCAAAACTGCTCGGACTTCCTGGGACCCTTCTCCTTGGTAACCAGCTAGATGCCTCTGCCCCCGCCATCCACTGGCTCCTGGACACAGGACAACCATCTGACTTGAGTCAGAATTTAAGGACTGTAGGAATTTGTCCTCAGAATTTAAGGGTGACTCCAAGCTAAAATGGGGTTTCAAGGAAGTCCTTCTGATAAAAGCAAGCATTCTCAAGCCACAAATAAGAAAAGGAGAATTTCCTGGGACTTCCTTCACGGTGCAGTGGATAAGAATCTCCCGCCAGTGCAGGGGACACAGGTTCGATCTCTGGCCTGGGAAGATCCCACATGCCACAGGACAGCCGAGCCTGTGAGCCACAGCCGCTGAAGCCCGCACGCCCTGGAGCCTGTGCTCACAACAGGGGAAACCCCGCAGTGAGAAGCCTCCACACCACAACGAAGAGTGGCCCCCACCCGACACAACTAGAGAAAAGCCTGTGCGCAGCAGCAAAGACCCAACCCAGAGAAAATAAATAAAATTTAAGAAAAGAAAGTGAGACTGTCGTGATAATTTGTACCCTGTGCTCATGGCACAGGTAAGACCAGTGAGATGTATTTAAGGGAAGTAGCTAGAGAAGAGGATGTAAAAATTGTAGGAAAGGAACCTTTTAGAGGCTTCCCAGGTGGCTCTAGTGGTAAAGAAGTGAAGTGAAGTGAAAGTCGTAGCCAACTCTTTGCAACCTCATGGTCTATACAGTCCAGGGAATTCTCCAGGCCAGAATACTGCAGTGGGCAGCCTTTCCCTTCTCCAGGGGATCTTCCCAACCCAGGGATCGAACCCAGCTCTCCTGCATTGCAGGCGGATTCTTTACCAGCCAAGCCACAAGGGAAGCCCCAATGGCAAAGAAACCACCTGCCAATGCAGGAGACGCAAGAGACGTGGTTTCCATCCTTGGGTTGGGAAGATCCCCTGGAGGAGGGCATGGCAACCCACTCCATAATTCTTGCTTGGAGAATCTCTTAGACGGAGGAGCCTGGAGGGCTACAATTCATAGGGTCGCAAAGAGTCAGACATCAGTGAAGCAACTTAGCACCCAAGCATGCAACATTTTCAAAGAGAAAAATACTCAAGACTAGAGCACTAGTTTTCTCTACATAAGAGCATCTCCAGTCATTTCAAATCATGACATGAATCTCTAAATAAAATGAATCTTACAACATTTTATTCTCAGACAGCTCTCTTAGGAAGTGGGAATGTTGTGAAATGAAGCAAACGAGAAAAAAATAGTGTTGCAATTCAACAAAGGTTGGAAATCATGGCCCCGGAGGAACAAAAGTAAATGCTTTAATATCTATAAAATAAAAATAGGCCACACAACCAATATATCTGAGTCAGTAAATGTTTCTCTCCATTTGCTATAGAAACAACAGGTTCAAATTTACTGGAGTTCAAGTTATATTTCAAGGAGAGGTGTATATAATTCAGTAAATTGGAAAATATAAATCAAATGTTGAAGAACGCAGATTTATAAAATTTATGATTCAAAGTGATTCTTCAGCTTCCAAGTTGAGCCTTATTTTAGTGATGTATTTTCCCTTGTGAAACATTTTTCTTTCATGGAGAATAAATCAGCTACAATCAAAAATATTTTAGAACTCCAAGACCTGAGTAAGAATGACACATTCGTCTGAAGTTGAAATTGTGTTCCACATGTCCAGGTGTACAAGGCTTACTTTAGGCACTTATTGCCGTAATGCGCCATTGCAGCTTTTATCTGTGTGCTTTCCTATACAGCGTAACACTTTCATCTCAGGTACTATCATTTTTCCATGTTTATTCTAGTGTTCTAATCTCCCAAAAGGGCTTCTAATGCATCATGCTTTAGTGACACTACCCTTGAAGGCACTGAATGTATTTTTCTAGTTTCTTTTAGGTATACATGTAGAAGTTATGTGTCTCAGGCCCACATAAAAAACAATGACTATATTTCAGTCATCAATTCATTCCTTCATCTATTTATTTCTTTAAAGATACGACTGCTATGGTTACTATCGGTGCATGACAAATGAGCCCCAAATGCAGTGACTTAAAAGAGTAATTTTATCATGCACATGAACTCCATGAAACAGGAATTTGAACAAGGCAGAACTGGTTGACTAATCTCTACTCCATAATATCTGGGGCCTCAGCTGAGAAAAGCTGAACCCTGGGAGGTGAGTCAATGTTTAGGGGCTGGAATCATCCAAAGACTTGTTCAGGTGCATGTCTGGAGCCTTGCCCAGGGTGGCTCAGAGACTACGTCTGGAAATGTAAGACGGCCCAGCCACCATGGACAGCAGTTCGGCAGTTCCACAAAAAGTTAGACATAGGGTTACGACGCGACCCAACAGTCCACTGCTACGTATATAGACCCAAAAGCACTGAAAATGGGGCTTCAAACAGGTTCTTGTATGTGAATATTTAGTGCAGCATTATTCACACTAGCCGAAAGGTAGAAACAACCAAGTGTTCATCAGCAGATGAACCGGTAAGGAAGGTGTGGAATATTACTCGGCCCTCAAAAGGAACGATGTGCTGGTGAGCGCTGCACTGTGGATAAAACCTTATGCCAAAGGGAAAGCCGGACACAAAGGCGAGTTCATAGAGACAGAAAACAGATGACAGGCCTCCCGGGGCAGGGGGAGGGAGAAAAGGGGATTTATTGTTTAAAAAGTAAAGAGTTTCTTTTTGTTGTGTATGTGCTATAGTCTTTTGTTAGTTTGGCTGGTCCAAAATAAGCTTTGTTTCCTTTAAATAAAAAGAATGTGTAGTCAAATAATATAATTAATATGTTCATTAATTAAATATATTAATTATTTGATTACAGATTCTTTGTTTTAACTGAAGGATAATTGTCCCTAGTTTCTGCTGTACACAACGTGAATCAGCTGTACGTCTACATGTATCCTGCCCCCCTTGAGCCTTCCTTCCACCCACCGCCATGGCACCCCTCTGAGCATCACAGCACCGAGCTGAGCTCCCTGTGTGATACCGCAGCTTCCCACTAGCCACCTATTTTACACCTGGTGGGGTGTGCGTATGAGAATGCTACTAGGCGGGTGGAGAGTTTCTGTTTGGGGAGATGAAGTCTTAGAGAGTGACGATGGCTGTGCGACGCTGCGAATGCAGCTGAGGCCACGTACCTGGACACTTACACATGGCTAAAACAGCAAACTCAATGTCATATCTGTATATTCATAACCCAAAGGTCTCACCAGATACAAACAGTTTGATGGCCAAGCTCATAAAACAGATACTGTACGTGTGTGTGATAAAGAGAAAGACAGGGAAAGAGAGGAAACATGTCTGCCTCCCTTGTGAGTAGGAGAGCATCCTTTATTCTCAAGAAAAATGCAGGAAAAATAATAGGCCAAATTCAGTAGTGAACATTGAGGCCGAAAAAATCTAAATAACAGTAAAAAAAATCCCAACAATTAATTTTTAAAACATCTTTGCCAAGTTGAGTGCATCCTAGGAATGAAAGAAAAGTTTGGCATTGTCGTTGTGATAACAACACTAAGAGAAGAAAAATGTTATGTGTGATTACCTCAAAAGATTCAGGAAAAACAATTTTGTGATGTGTGATCCATCACTCATTCATGATTAAAAGCTCTTCAGTCAGATCAGTGCACTTAACCTAAAAAAATGAGATTTTTGCATTTGAATTTAAAACAAGTCTACTAGATTCATCTATTTTGCTTGCATAAGAATTTTTGCAAGAAATGTCATTTTTGAACAATGCTTTTTATGATTTTAGATTGTAATAGGAGATGGATAATTCTTATGAACTGTTTCAGTTTAGGTAAATACTAAAAGATAAGAGAGGATTTCCCTGGTGGTCCAGTGGCTAAGGTTCCAGGCCCCCAGTGCACGGGGCCTGGGTTTGATCGCTCGTCAGGGAACTAGATCCTTCACACTGCAACTGTAAGAGCTCACATGCCACAACTAAGGCCCGATGCAGCCAAATAAGCCAACATTTAAAAGAAGAGGGAGCTCGTAATCAGAAGGAGGTTAGCACAAATGTAGTAAACAAACCCTAGCTGTTTTAACAGTTGACCACTTCAAGTAGATGATCTTTTATAATAAACATCTACTACGTTCCCCCAAATTCTTCTGTTCTCAGCTAATCTTCAATGTGACTATATTCAGAGATAGGGATTTTAGGAGGTAATTAAGATTAAATGAACCCTCAAGGGTGGGACCCTAATTATATAGGACTTGTAGCTTTATTTCAGATGACTTCAGTTTAGTTCAGTTGCTCAGTCATGTCAGAGTCTTTCAGACCCCATTGAAAGAAGCACGCCAGGCCTCCCTGTCCATCACCAACTCCTGGAGTTTACTTAAACTCATGTCCATTGAGTCGGTGATGCCATCAAACCATCTCATCCTCTGTCATTCCCTTCTCTTCTCGCCTTCAATCTTTGCCAGCATTGGAGTCTTTTCCAATGAGTCAGTTCTTAGCATTAGGTAGCCAAAATATTGGAGCCTCAGCTTCAGCATCAATCTTACCAGTGAATATTCAGGACTGATCTCCTTTAGTATGAACTGGTTGAATCTTCTTGCCATCCAAGGGACTCTCAAGAGTCTTCTCCAACACCACAGTTCAAAAGCATCAATTCTTCGATGCTCAGTTTTCTTTACAGTCCAACTCTCACATCCATACATGGCCACTGGAAAAACCATAGCCTTGACTAGACGGACCTTGTTTGGCAAAGTAATGTCTCTGCTTTTTAATATGCTGTCTAGGTTGGTCATAGCTTTTCTTCCAAGGAGTAAGTGTCTTTTAATTTCATAGCTACAATCACCATCTGCAGTGATTTTGGAGCCCCCCCAAAAATAAAGTCTGCCACTATTTCCACTGTTTCCCCATCTATTTGCTATGAAGTGATGAGATCAGATGCCACGATCTTAGTTTTCTGAATGTTGAGTTTTAAGCCAACTTTTCACTCTCCTCTTTCACTTTCATCAAGAGGATTTTGAGTTCCTCTTCACTTTCTGCCATAAGGGTGGTGTCATCTGCATATCTGAGGTTATTGATACTTCTCCCAGCAATCTTGATTTCAGCTTGTGCTTCTTCCAGCCCAGGTTCCTCATGATGTACTCTGCATATAAGTTAAATAATCAGGGTGACAATATACAGCCATGACGTACTCCTTTCCTGATTTGGAACCAGTCTGTTGTTCCATGTCCAGTTCTAACTGTTGCTTCAGATCTGTTATTTCAGATCAGCACATGGAATTCTCCAGGCCAGAATACTAGAGTGGGTAGCCTTTCCCTTCTCCAGGGGATCTTCCCAAGGGACAAACCCAGGTCTCCCGCATTGCAGGCGGATTCTTTACCAGCTGAGCTGTGAGGGAAGGTGGCTTTACGTGAAGAAGAAGAGGGAGTTCTCTGTCTCTCTTCTTCACGCACCAGGAAAGGCCATGTGAGAACACAGCAAGAAGATGGTTGCCTGCAAGTTAGGACGAAAGTCTTCACCAAAAACCAAACCACTGTCAACTTGATCTTGAACTTCCAGCCTCCAGACCTGTGAGAAAATAAATCTCTGTGGTTTAAGCCACCCAGGGTATGGTACTCTGTTAAAACAGCCTAAGCTAAAACAGTATCCACATTTTTCTTTAAATTTAATAAACCTTACAGCATTTACTGGGCTTTTCCAAGTGGCTCAATGGTAAACAATCTGCCTGCCAATGCAAGAGACATAGGAGATGCAGGTTTGAGCCATGGGTCTGGACCGGGAAGACCCCCTGGAGAAAGTAATGGCAACCCACTCCAGTTTTCTTGCCTGGGAAATCCCATGGATAGATGAGCCTGGTGGTCTACAGTCCATGGGTTCAAAAAAGAGTCACATGTGACTTAGCAACAAAACAACAACAGCATTTACTGTGCTTGACAAATATTAACTCAATAAACCTTATCATGACCCTCTGGAGTAAGTACTATTATTAACCTCAATTTACAAATGAGGACACTGAAATCTTAAGAAGTTAAGGAATTTGACCAAGATCCCTCAGCTCTAAGATCCAGTGTTCAGAGTCTCTCTCTTCTCTGCTCTTGAACTGCACTGGACATGGTAGATCTCATCAATTTCTCCTCCATGTCTTTCATCCAAACTTTTCCTAGTTTCTGTCTCTCTGTGCCAACTTTGAATTTTTAAATCTATCTTTTACATCACTCATTTTCTGTCCAGCTCTCTCATCCATATGCTAACCCATCCTTTGCTTTAAATTTAAAAATAATATATATATGAATATATGACTCATACATATACAGCAATGCAAATCAACTATATCCCAATAATTTTTTTTATTTTATTTAATCATTTTTTTTATTTTTTATTGGAGGCTAATTATTTTACAATATTATATTGGTTGGTTTTGCCATACATTGACATGAATCCTCCCCGGGTATACATAAGTTCCCCCTCCTGAACCCTTCTCCCACCTCCCTCCTCCCTTTATCCTCCCTCTGGGTCATCCCCGCACACCAGCCCCGAGCATCCTGTAACATGCATCGACCCTGAACTGGTGATTCGTTTCACATATGACAACATACATGTTTCAATGCCATTCTCCCAAATCATCCCACCCTCACCCTCTCCCACAGAGTCCCAAAGACTGTTCTATACATCTGTATCTCTAACCCATCCTTTGCTTTAAATTTAAAAATAATATATATATGAATATATGACATACATATACAGCATTGCAAATCGACTATATCCCAATAATTTTTTTCAATTCACGACTTTATTATTCACTTCTAAAAGCTCTAGTTAGTTCTTTTGCACCTTTTCCTGATCTTTTTGACAGCATCACCCTCTTCTTTTATCATTTCAAAGCCTCCTTTTAAGTTCTTTAATGGTCGTTTTTTTCTGATTCTCCATATGATCACTGTATCATCAGAAGTTCTTGGGTATCTATTGCACCCTCTGACTGTCAGCAGACTCCTGAGTGTTACCTCCTGTGTGTCTAATTTTGGATTGTGAGTTCACCTTTAGGTTTTTTCGTCATCACCCAGTCATGTCCAGATCTTTGCGACCCTATGGACTGCAGCATTGATCGGGTTTATCTGCAGCAACTCTGAATGGACTACTTGAAGTTGTGTCTCTCCAGAGAAGTTTTGTATCTGCCCTTGGCCACCCAACAGGGATACAGTAGCCTGAGCCCATTTTTAAAATGTGTCCCCTGGGGAGTTCCTAAATGACGTAGGTAGCATAAATAAGGCAATTCAGCAACCTGATGCAGGCCAGGGGTTATGAATTCCCTGGAGAACATTTCTCCTGCCACATGCAGAGTTGGTGAACCGAGGCAGAGCAGTTTTCCCCTGATGTCCCTGCCCCAGCACTGGGTCACAGTCCCTTTCAGTTTCTTTCAATTCTGAGAGTCGTTACTTCTTTGACACATTGTACTTTTTTGTTTTCTTGACTCTCTTTCTATATAACTGCAAGTTGCATTTCGTAACGTGTGACCCTCTCAGTTTCTCTGTATTGCCTTTCTGTAAAGGCAAAATGCTGCTTCTTTCATTGAAGGAGCCAGAAATGCCTGTACCTGGGACCTGTTATTTGTGAGCATTCAGTTCCTCCAGAAAATAATGTCCTGTGTTTTCCAATTTGATGCCAGTGAAGGTGGGACTATACAGTTCATGGAATTCTCCAGACCAGAACACTGAAATGGGTAGCCTTTCCCTTCTCCAGAGGAACTTCCCAACCCAGGGGTCGAACCCATGTCTCCTGCATTGCAGGCAGATTCTTTACCAGCTAAGCCACAAGGAAGTCCAAGAATACTGGAGTGGGTAGCCTATCCCTTCTCCAGAGGATCTTCACAACCCAGGAATCCAACCCAGGTCCCCCGCATTGCAGGCGGATTCTTTACCAGCTGAGCCACCAGGGAAGCCCCCTACTTGATTAGGGCACAGCTTAATGACCTTACTTTAAACTGATTACCTCTGTAAAGACCTTGTCTCCAAACTATGCCACATTCTGAGGTCCTGGGGATTAAGACTTGAACATATCTTTCTGGGGGACACAATTCACCCCGGCACACAAGGGCAAAACCCTGAGCCTCTCTGAAGCGCTGCTGAGCAGACCAGCTCATGTCCTCATTCTGGGGCCTACCTGACCCACCCCACCCCTCCCCACACACACACACACAAATACATACACACACGCAGATGCACACACACACATAAATACACACACAGATACATGTACGCAGGCACACATACATGCATAGTCACATACACAAACACATAGACACAGACTCTTAGACACATACACAGAGAGATACAGACACACACAGATACATACAGAGATTCACACACACATAAATACACACATACAGATACACAAACCCAGACGTACACGTGTACACACACACCTAGACATCGGACAGACACACATGCACATATACAGAGAAACACACAGATGCACCCACACACATATACAGAGATGCACGCACAGAAACACATACACAGACACACACAGAGACAGACAGACCCAGAGACACACTCACACCCCCACAGACACAGATACACAGACAGGGACACACACGGAAGGACACAGACACACACACACACGTCCTAGAACGCTTGGCTGTGGCTTTCTTTGGTCTGTTCATTCCAGTCCTCAATCATTGGCTTTCCCTCTTTTTCCATTTCCTTTGCTTTTTGAGCCTTACTAGTGATCTCCTCTTTCAATAAGTTCAGGGTGATTCAGAGAATAAGCAGTCATCTCGCACATTCGATTTTCCATATTTAACCAGAGAACAGTCCACAGCAACCTCAGGGAACAGGAGAGGAGAAAAGTCGGACATTCTCACCCTGTAACAGGACCCTTCCTGATTCTAAGCCACCCGTCTCTGAGCATCGCCTGCCATTGATCAGAAGTGCCCAGTGACCGATAATGTGAGGGAGGGGACTGCTCTGAAAACCTGGCCTCCTGTCTGCCCAGCGTCCCCAGGCTCATTCTCTTTGTGCTTCTCCTGTAAGCTGTGCACCTCTGCACACCCTGGGTGTATGCTTCTCTGCTAGAAGTAACCTGTCGCTTTAAAAGAAAAAAAAAGCTGCGGAGTGACCTTCCTTAGGAACGGGTTGCTAAGCGGGTGTTTTTGCTGAGACGTGGCTGCAGCTTCCCAGGGAGCAGCCCAGGGACCGCCCCAACACTCAGCCTTTGCCCTCCGGAATGTTTTAGAAGCATCATCAGGGAGAGCCATCTCGCTCCACTTTCAACCCAGAAAGCAGAATCTGCAAAGTGCCCTGAAAAGTTCCTTAAGGTAAATCAGTTCTTCCCGGGAGCAGGGCTGGAGCAGTGAGGTCCTGCTAGCGCAGGCTCAGAGCCCAGCCTCTCCCTGGGATACCCTGAGCCGATTTAATGAACTGCAAATGTAGGAGTCCTTGCCGTTATAATATTTGCGCTTTACTTTCTGAGATGAAAACTTGGAGCATGACTCGGGCTGCTTTGATTAGAGCCACTGCCTGGTGCCTAGCTTGCAGGAAATGTAAGTCCAGCTCATGACAGCCCCTTCTAAAATCTCCCTCTGCTTCCTTCCTGGGACTGCACGCCATCCTGTTACATTCCCGTCTCCCGGAAACACTGGTTGCAGGCTGCATTTCTGGGTCTTTTCATGCCAGTCTGTTCAAGGGGCAAAGTACTAGTTACTGCAAGCTTCACTTCCCTCGGCATTAGACAGAGGAAGGGCTGCTCCAGACAAAGGCTTACTGCTCTCGCCAAGAGACAAAGAATTCTATCAGCTGCAAATTAAGCTGATCCTTTCCCTTCGTTGCAAAGAGGGGCTCTGAAAGGCTAACAAATTCTAAGGGGACATCCATGGATGTTACTGGATGTTCATATAACATTTTCTGCAAGTAAATTCAGCACCAGAAAGAAATCTCTGGCAAATGGATCTCCTCTAGTTTATTTAAGGAGTCATTCAACCAAACATGCACTGAACAGCTCCAGGGCACCAGGCTTCAGCAAGGTGCTAAAGTTTAGAGTGTGCAAAAGTGAGCCAGACCAGGTCGGGAGCTCAGAGTTTGCTGGAGAGACAGACCTATAAACAGATAATAACAGCGCAGCGCGATAACTGCCACAGGAGATTTATGAAAGGCTTTGAGTGCTCAGAGCACAGTGCGTTGACCCCCAGGGAGGGCCTGGGAGCACTTCACTCATCCAGTGAATGGACTGGGCGTATATCACATCCCACAGCTCAGATGCGGTGTGTATATGTACTCTTTGGAAACCATCTTCACTATATTGAGCTGATAAAATGATTCTATAAAGCTGCTGGTCACTCACCTTTTACTCTAGGAAGCAGTGGCTGGAAGAACTTGGAGAATTAGGTAAAGAAATCAAACAGGGTGTGTTTGGACCAGAGGTCCAGGCTTTAACAAGATAAGACAGAAAAAGCTAAGTGCTATCCATGGGTATAAAAGGCTCATGGGCTTGAAGACAGAGGAAGGTTCCAGAAACACCCTAAAAGGAAACAGAAAAGGAACTGCTCTGGGGCCAGCTGAGGTATGGGTGAGAAGCGTTATTTGTTCCCGTGATTCAGCGTTGAGAACCGAAGGTGTTCGTGGAAGATTTGATGTCACCTAAGGTCTTTGACTGAACTGAACTGAACTGAAGGTCTTTCTCATGATTCCATTCCCCCATTATTTTTTACCCTCCCTTTAACTTTCTTCTACTTTCCCCTCTCTAGGACCACCTTTTCTTAAAAATAACACTTTTCAGTATTGAAAGCCTGGTCCATGATGGGCAATTTACTACATATATTCTATCATTTGAAAGAAAGTGTAAGTTTCTCAGTCATGTCCAACACTTTGCGACCCCACAGACTATACAGTCCATGGAATTCTCCAGGCCAGAATACTGGAGTGGGTAAGCCTTCCCCTTCTCCAGGGAATCTTCCCAACTCAGGGATCAAACCCAGGTCTCCCACATTGCAGACAGATTCTTTACCAGCTGAGTCACAAGGAAAGCCGAAGAATACTGGAGTGGTTAGCCTATCCCTTCTCCAGGGGATCTTCCCAACCCAGGAATCGAACCAGGGTCTCCTTCATTGCAGGCGGCTTCTTTACCAACCGAGCTATCAGGGAGGCCCTGAGCCATGGAGATTCTGTCATTTAACCCTAATAAAACAATCACTTATCGAGGCAGGAATTATAATCACAAGTTTACAGATACAGAAATGTATCTCAGAGGGCTGAAGGCATTGCTCCCAGATCACATAACTGATAAACAGAGCTGGAATTTGAACCCAGGTCCATACAATTGTTTACAAAGTCCTCACTCTTTCTATAAAACCATGTCTTCAGTGTTCTGGAGTAGGGTGCATATATTTTATCATCTTTCTTTCTTTCTCTTTCATGGAGATATTAGAAGATTGAACCTATTATGTTATCTTTTAAGCAGCCAAGGTTGAAATGCCTCGCATACAACGCCACTCTTTTCGTATACTTTCAGCCCTTTTTCCCTGCGTCCTATAGAATCTACCACAAGATGCTCTGGGTAGGACTCTGATGACTTGATGGCCCTCGGAGAAGGTCCAATTGTTTGAGTGAAGGTATCAGTACGTTCCTTGAAAAATATCTTTGGTTTCCCGCATAAATCAGTGACCTAAAGTAGCCAAAGACCTTTCACAAGGGGGAAGTGCTCTGTGCTTTTCGGTTGCTAATATTTCCAGAATAGTGGACTGAGAGAGACGAGTTACTGACATTGCAAAACAAGGGTGGACGTTGAAACAGAGAGGTAGGGGGCCGTGGAGGAGGGCTGTAGGGGTCAAGTTCTGAATGTGACGTTTAATAACCATGACAGCAAATCGAGGAGCCTGTCAGAGCTTAACCTCAGAGGATCGCCCCATTGCCTCCTGTACTCAGAGGCATTTACTGCCGGCTGGAGGTGTTACTGTGAGCCCTGGTGCTAAGGCACATCTAGAGAGGGCACGGATAAGACTGCAGAGAACCGCAGCTCTCACTCTTATGTTGCAGGAGGCATGTGTTATTAATGACACACTCAATACGCATGATAACAAGCTGTATATTAACGTTAGGGAGTATTGGTTTTCTCAGCAACCGTGTTCATAACAAGATAAATTTTGATGTCATTTGATTTCCTTGGAAACTCATTCAAAGGTAATGATCAGGAATACACGAGGAGGAAAAAAAATCAACCCCATCACATTTTTCATGTTCTGCTTCTATTTCTTTCATATGTAACATTTTCAACTTACGGAGGATCATTTTTTAGCCACTAAAATATTGCAGAGTTCTTTTGTTTCCACTTCATAATTACCAGAGTTGTGGTTCAGAGTTCCCCTGTCCTGTAGCATTTTATGTTGATTGTCTGCCCTCTGGTTCTCTCTAGATTACCTCCTCACCCTTTTATTTTTCTCAGCTGCTTGCGGCATTTCCCTTCCTCCATTTTTTGTAGCCTGTGAGAAGGTCTGGACAGGAGACAATCGAATTTCAGATGCTTTATTTCCCATGAACTTTCTAACTCCTCGTTAGGGTCAAAGAAAGCTTGAGTGCTTCAGATGAGCTGCTTACCAAATCCAGTTAAGATTCCAATTCCACAGCTATTAAGCAGGTCTTATAATATGTCAGCCCTGCCATTTCTCCTGTGTTCTCTCCTTTAATCTTCTCAGCAGCTCGAGGATAACGATGACGTACCGGAGGGCTCCAGAATGTGGCCAAAGAAAACAGGGCCAGTAAAGAATAATTTAGTCATTCATTCAACAAACATTTATCATGTCTACTGGGTACAATAGAGCTAAACAATGAGCAGAGATTTCTGCCCTCCTGTAATTTGTGTTCTAATGAGAATGGGCAGATGGTAACAAATAAATACATACGTCAACTGGTGATAAACACCATGGAAAAAGAAATCTCTATAAGGTGGTTAGGGAGCTCCAAGGGGGTGGGGGGGGGCGGTTAGTGTAAGCATTCAGGGAGGATGTCTCTGATAAAATGAAATGTGAGCAGAGCCTTGAGGGAAATGAAAGAGAGTCTGAAAATGCTTGGGAAAGGGAGTTCTAAGCAGAGCCAGTGCAAAGGCTCAGAGCCAAGAAGATTCAAGTGCAGATCTTATAAGGCCTTTAGACCACTGAAGGATTTTGAGCTTAACTCTGTTAAGAGAGGGAGGTCACTGGAAAAATTTGAGCAAAGGAAAGACATGACCTCACCTACACACTAAACAATTCACTCTGGCTTCAATACAGAGAATGGATTGTAGGTAAGTGAGGCTGGAAGCAGAGAAGTCAGGAGAAGGTCGCTCAGTCGTGTCTGACTCTTTGTGACCCCCATGGACCGGAGTCCATGGAATTCTCCAGGCAAGAATAGTGAAGTGGGTAGCCTTTCCCTTCGCCAGGGGATCTGCCCAGCCCAGGGATCAAACCCAGGTCTCCCACATTGCAGGTAGATTCTTTACCAGCTGAACCACAAGGGAAGCTGAAGTCAGGACACTCTCACAAAAAGTCTCCAAGAGACAACCGTGCCAGACCAGGGTGGCAACAGTGAGGTGTTTAGAGCTGGTTGGATTCTCAATATAATATGAAGGTGAGGCAGGTAAGGTTTCTGGTGGACTGGACGTGATGTGTCATGTGGGAGTCACAGAGGACTCAAGGATGACTCCAGAGTTGCTGGCCTGGTGGGGAAAAGATGGAGTTCTGTGCATTATAGCAGACAGATGACACCACCCTTATGGCAGAAAGTGAAGAGGAACTAAAGAGCTTCTTGACAAAAGTGAAAGAGGAGAGTGAAAAAGTTGCCTTAAAGCTCAACGTTCAGAAAACTAAGATCATGGCATCTGGTCCTGTCACTTCATGGCAAATAGATGGAGAAACAGTGGAAACAGTGGCAGACTATTTTGGGGGGCTCCAAAGTCACTGCAGATGGTGGTTGCAGCCATGAAATTAAAAGATGCTTACTCCTTGGAAGGAAAGTTATGACCAACCTAGACAGCATATTAAAAAGCAGAGACATTACTTTGTCAACAAAGGTCCATCTAGTCAAGGCTATGCTTTTTCCAGTAGTCATGAATGGATGTGAGAGTTGGACTATAAAGAAAGATGATCGCTGAAGAATTGATGCTTTTGAACTGTGGTGTTGGAGAAGACTCTTGAGAGGCCCTTGGACTGCAAGGAGATCCCACCAGTCCATCCTAAAAGAGATCAGTCCTGGGTGTTCATTAAAGGACTGATGCTGAACTTGAAACTCCAATACTTTGGCCACCTGATGTGAAGAGCTGACTCATTTGAAAAGACAGTGATGCTGGGAAAGATCGAGGGTAGGAGGAGAAGGGGACGACAGAGGATGAGATGGTTAGATGGCATCACCGACTCAATGGACATGAGTTTGGGTAATCTCAGGGAGTTGGTGATGGACAGGGAGGCCTGGCCTGTTGCAGTCCATGGGGTTGCAAAGAGTCGGACCCAACTGGGCAACTGAACTGAACTGTGCATTATAGCAAGCAAGGCTGCAGGACATGCAGATTCAGGGTGATAACAAGGAGCTTGTTTGGGGCATGTTAAGCCAAGAGACCGTCTTCCCAGGTAATAGAGTGGTAAAGAATCTGCCTGCCAATGCAAGAGACACAGGTTCGATCCCTGGCTCAGGAAGATCCCCTAGAGAGGGAAATGGCAACCCAATCCAGTATTCTGCCTGGAGCATTTCAGGAACAGAGGAGCCTGGCGGGATCACAAAACGTTGGCCACGACTAAGTGACTGAGCACACACAAAGGAAGGCAGCGGTCGAGCATCTGCACCCTTGACTCTGGAGTTCTGGGGAGGCGTGTGGACCCTGGTCTAACTGTGCGGAGTGTCAGTAGGCAGACGGACTTTAAAGTCGAGAGACGAGACAAGCTCACCGAGGGAGTGAGCTGAGGGAGGCCCTTCCCCAGACACCGTCGCGTGCGGTGCTCACCAGACCAGCAGTCTGAGCGGGAGAAGCCGCGAGCAGGAGAAGAACTGGGGAAGAGTGTGCCTGAGAAGCCGAGAAAAGAAGGTATTGCAGAAAAGAGAAGGCATCGGGTCACTTTCCTTACTCACCGCCTCTGAAGGGGCAACGAAGCTGAGGGCTGAGGACCGGACATGAGACATGGCGACGTGGAGGGCCTCCTGAAGAGGAAGAGCAAAAATGTTACACAACCTCCTGCTCCTCCGCCTCTGTAACTCAGCTTGCTCCTTGCAAAGTCTGGATCACGTAGTCTCAGAAAGTGGGGACTCGCAACTCTAGGAACTGGAGCTTATCTCACTCACGCTTTCCTGCTCCTTGCAACTGCCCAGCCCCTGCAAACCTGTTTAATCAAGTGTAAAGGTCAGGCACCCCTGTCCCCGTCTTGACCTCTGTTTCTGCGCACATGTGAAATCTCTTAGTTTAAACCAGCCTATTAACAGCTAGTGTTGCCCACTGTAGTCTGTCAATAAAAGCTCTGTAGCCCCTTTGTTCAGGGCTCAGAGCTTGGAGTGTTAACTCCTCTAGGCCCGCCGGCGTAATAAACCTGAGTCCTCCAACTCTCCGAATATGGTGCTTGGTTTCTCGAGGATTGGTTTCTGCAACACTCAGAGATGCTGGCAAGATCACCATCGGGGAGTGCTGGGCTCAAAACACTGATTTGGAAAGAGAGGGTCTGAGGAGTTCCTTGTAGAGGGCTGAACAATTGAGTGATGGGTAGAAAGAGACATGAAACCCAGAGAGAGCTTTTTTTTTAAGGAAAGAGCCTTTGTACACAGATGGGAAAGAACCCCAAAAGCAGGAAGAATGGATTATGCAGATAAAAGGGGGAGACCATCTGAATCAAGGTCCCGGACGGGGAGAGGGCAGAAGCAGTACCCAGGCAGATACCCTTGTCCAGATGGGAGCAGGACAGGCCACAGGAGCTAGCGGAAGCAGAAGGGATGACGTGACTCAGCAGGGTGGAGCAGGGGAGGGGAGGGGGCCTCTCTGGCCTCACCTCTTTGCCCTTGAAATGAGAACCAAGGCCAGGAGCAGAATGAGGAGGGACGGGACGCTGGACATTTGAAGGGAGAGGAAAGTGAAAGTCACTCAGTAGTGTCTGACTCTTTGCGACCCCATGGACTGTAGCCTGCCAAGCTCCTGTGTCCATGGGATTCTCCAGGCAAGAATATTGGAGTGAGTAGCCGTTCCCTTCTCAAAGGGATCTTCCCAACCCAGGGACGGAACCCTGGTCTCCTGCCTTGCAGGCAGATTCTTTACCGTCTGAGCCAGGGAAGGGAGAAGAGAGGCTATGAAATAATCCTTCCGGAGCTAGATTTCCACCAGGGTCGTCGGACACCAAGGGCAGAACCTCTCCTGAGTCCCGCCTCCTGCACAGGAAAGCCAGGTTCCTTGCCAAACTCAAGGGGATGGTGGGTCCAGCCTCCTTCCTTCTCCTCTGGGGTTCGTGTCCATCAGGCCTGGGGCCTAAGAATGCATTCCTTGGGGCTGGACTCAGCTCAAACACTTCCCTAGCCATCAAGGTCAACTTTAGAGTTGTCAATAGTAAGAAGAAAGATGTTTGGCTGAGTTCAAAGGGCCTGACTTCTTTGTTCTTTGCCTGTCAGGGAGGAGCCACCACCGAGAAAATGAAGTCCAAGGAAGAAAAAGTGAAAATAATTACAGAGGTGAGTGGTGGCTTAGACGCACCTGACGGATGTGTGAGTGTGTCTATGCACATGTGTGTCACACATGTTGGTGAATGGAAGTTAGGCCAGCAGCAAGCATTTATTGCACGCGTACTGCAAGTGTAGGGCTTCCGCAATGGCTCCGAGGTAAAGAATCCACCCGCAATGCAGGAGACACAGGAGATGCAGTTCAATCCCTGGGTCAGGGCATGACAACCAACTCCAGTATTCTTGCCTGGAGAATCCCATGGACAGAGGAGCCTGGCGGGCTACAGTCCATGGGGTCACAAAGAGTCGGACTTGACTGAGCATGCTTTGTCATCATTTCATGAATTCCAACAGACAGCAGTTCTGAGTTACCACCTACGACAGGGCCCAGTTCTGCTGAAGCACCTGGTCGCTAAAGAAAGTCAACATGAGGGTAACAATTATAGATTATGACCGCTAATAAAATCCCCACAGAGTCCTGCAATTTCTAACTATTTTTGTGCAAAACATCATTAAACACCGTCTGGAGCAGAGGAGGAAGCCCAGCTCCAATTTGGAGATTCAGTTCAGTTCCGTCGCTCAGTCGTGTCCGACTCTCCGCGACCCCATGAATCACAGCACGCCAGGCCTCCCTGTCCATCACCAACTCCCGGAGTTCACTCAAACTCATGTCCACAGAGTCGGTGATGCCATCCAGCCATCTCATTCTCTGTCGTCCCCTTCTCCTCCCGCCCCCAACCTTTCCCAGCATCAGTCTTTTCCAGTGAGTCAACTCGTCACATGAGGTGGCCCAAGTATTGCAGTTTATAGACACCAAAAAGAAAAGGAAGTTTTCCTCTCAGTCTTTGCTTCTCTCTTGGCTCCAGAGCTCAGTAACGTGAGACCACAGAGGAGAAATGGGATAACGTGCTGTTTCCAATAGGTACTTCAACAAGCCTAAAGGAATCCAGGAAGACTCACTTTAAGCAAGATAAGTACTAACAACTTACCTCCATCGACCTGTGTTCACTCATTCATGCAACAAAGGTGGATTGTGCCTCTGGCCCCTGGCGCTACAACACTAAACAAAACCCTGAGTCCTCTTGGAATTCACATTCGGCCTAAATTGAGGTCCTACTGCACAGCTTTCCATTGATGGAGGATCAAAACTTGATTGGAAAGCCAAAAAAAAGAATTATGAAGATTTCTCACAAGTCCGTTCTAAGTCAATAAGAACTTTGACTTGAATTAGGAGCCACAGTTGCACACTCAACATTAATGTCTTATAATCCAAGTTGGTGAATTCCTGGTAGGCCCTGAAGAAGAAGGCTTAAAAGAGGGCGGGGCTTGCACCCAGCGGACATCAGTTCGATCAAGTCCCGTAAACAAAGGCCGTGCCCCTTCCCTGGCTGGGACCTCAGCTCCCTCCTCTGCAGGTGAGGCTCAGCTCTCCTCTAACCTGACGGCCAAGGACACTGATGTGTGGTTAGAGCCTAGCCCAGCAAACTGCATGCCATTTCTTTGAAACCTTACATGATTCAAATCCATGCTTTGTGTTCCAAATTCCAGTAGAAGTACCAAAATTTCCCAATTTCAGGAAAAAAAAAGTCAACTAAATCTGGTACAGCAGGAGAGGTTCCAGATTCATCTCGCAACCTCTCTTACACCCAGAGGTGCTTGTGCTCTGGTTTGAAAAAGTCAGACTAGAAAACCTTAAAGCTGGAAACTAGAGAAGCTTCAGTTTTAAAAGCCTTGACTACAAATTTAGAAAGCATCATGTGGAAAAAGAAACCAAATTGGCACTGTTACAGGATTTCTCCCTTTTCAAAAAGACCTGCAAACATTTCCATTAAGTCCAAACATCCATGGTGATTTCACACATATCTTCATTAACCTCTACCTGCTTATAAGGCTGGGAGCAGAGAAGCCCAACCCTGGAAACCCTTAGGGTGATTCTGTCTTCTTGAGCTAGGGGCCTCCATCTGGGTCAGAACATCGGTCCTGGCAGATCCACTTGCTGGTGGCCTTCATGACATTATGACTTTTGAAGGAAGTCACCAGGCACCTCGTGTGCCCACAAGGCCTGGAACGCAGTGAAAGTGAAAAAGTCGATCGTGTCAGACTCTTTGCAACCCCATGGACTATACAGTCCATGGAATTCTCCAGGCCAAAATACAGGAGTGGGTGGCCTTTCCCTTCTCCAGGGCATCTTCCCAACCCAGGGATTGGACCCAGGTCTCCCTCATTGCAGGTGGATTCTTTTACCATCTGAGCCACAAGGAAAGCCCAGGAACACAGTAAGCACCCAGTCAATGACACAGGCCTGAACGAGCACCTGGGGCCATGGAATCTCCAACACCATCTCATCGACCATCTTTCCATTTGGATACAACTTTTCAAGAACGTGTCTCTTTGGAGCAAAGCAGATGGTGGCTGTGTAGCTCTGTCAACTGCCCCTTCACCCACATTCAGCTTTAGGGGGTGTAGGGTCCAGGCCAAGGCGGTCATTGGAACACCTAAGAATCCCACCCCTCTTCCTTTCCTACCGTTTTTTCTCCATTTACGGGTAAGTGACCACACTTCCATTTGCATTTTCACAAAGGAGTTCGTTGGTGAAGGGGAGGATGCAGAAGAGGAAAGACAGAAGAAGCCCTCGAAGGTTCCAAGACCAAAAAGAAAGAAGCAGGTAGGGATGGCAGAAGCCCGCGTCTGCCTACTGGGCTGTCAGTTAACAGCCCACCGCATCCGGAGGCGCCACACAGTCTCCCTCGGGTACTAGCTTGGGCTTCTCTGGAGGAGACAGGGATGCGGGTGGGTGGTCCAGGTGAAGGACCCCGTGTGGGCCTCATGGATGACCCTCACCATGAAGCCATGGGCAGTGTTTGGAGCATCTTTCCCCTAAGGTTTCTCCCATCCCTGGAGAGGAGTTTAGAAATGCTAGAAAGAGGCCCGTCAGTACTGTCATTGTCAACCACAAATCAGCACTTGCCATGGCTGCTTGCCATCTGCCTCTACCAGGATTAAAGCATGTGCTGCTGTAGCCACTGACGTCTAAAATCTCCTAGAGGAGTTCAGGGTGGAGAGCAGACATGAGGCGCTCTGTGTTCTGGGAAACTGGCAGGATAGGTCTTTAGACAGTCAGATGTTCTCAGGAGCTGATTTTACGAGCCCACTTCTTACATCTCCTTGTATCTAGAAAAGCAGTAAACACCTCCATGGTGACGACTGTTTCTCGTGACTAGGAGAAGCTTCACGAGACCAGTAGAAACTTTCTACAAAAAAACATGCTTCATTGCATGTACCCACCCTTTACCAAAATCATGAATATACCATCTTTTCCCCCTCCCTCTTTGGAGCAGCTTCTTAGAGCTATCGGAGGTGTTGTCTCCCAGCCTGCAGTCCTCATTTTGCCCCAGATAAAACTTAACTCGCAGCTCCCATATTGTGCATCTTTTTTTTTTTTTAAGTCGACATCATCAAAGGCCATAAACTAAGATGTGCAGTAGATGGCAGTACAGGATAACAAATCCTGGGAACTCCCACTTTCTCCAACTCCAAGCCCAAATTCCGCCTCAGTCTAAACCAGAGGCCAACCCCCTTCTCCCAGGCGGAGTGCTGGCTGGTGGTCCCGCCCCTGGCCCTGCTCTCCCTCAGAAGCTGCCCTCCCTGACTTGCAGCATCCCGGAGTAAGGTCCACCTTCTCAAGGTAAATAGATGACCTTGCAAAGCAGTTATCCCCAGCAGAGGGAGGCAGGAAAGATCTTGTGGAGGGGCGGTTTGTTTGGGAAAATCCTGATGCCAGCAAGGGAGGAGGGAGGTGGAGGGGTCGCCATTTTGAGCCAGCAGTCACGTGACGGCGCTGCCTGGAGGAGGGCCAGGGAGCTGGGGAGGGCAGCGTGAGAGCTGAAGTCCGGAGAGAGACCCCTGTTTCAGCTCCCCGCCTCACCCAGCACCATCCCATTGGGAAAAACTGGGCCGAGGTGCCTCCTTCTCTGCTGGTGGATGGAGCAGGCCGGTGGGGGTGGCGGGGGGAGGGAAGTGGCCACTCAGGGCCAGCCGGGGGCCAGGGAGCCCCAAGGAGGCAGCAGGTGAGCCAGTGCAGAAGCAAAGAGCCACGGCACAAGGAGCAGGGGTGACCAGGGTGGATGTGCAGCTTAGACCGAGCAGGAGGAAGGCATGCAGATGGAGAGAAGGCAGTCAAAGGTGTGTGCTTTCCAGAGACATGTCTCATTTCTCCACTGCACAGGAGCCCTGATCACAGACACGTGCAGTCTTCCGGGCTTTGTGAAAAATCTGGGGGACGGTTTCTAACCCCAGTGGCACTTCAGAATCACTAGGGGACTTTTTCTTTTTTTAAATCAGATGACTCAGGTCTACCCCAGGACATTTATTTAAGTCATAATGTCTGTGCTTTGCCAAGTGCCTGATAGGTAGCAGCATCTCAGAGAATGGGCTATTTTTATTTCCCTTCGTTTACAGTGAGGAAAGAAGGTAGGAAGTTCACTAACGCACCCAGAGTCCCGCTGCACATCGGGGTTCAGAGGCCAGCCTTTGGCTGGTCCAAAGGCCATCACTCACCTGTGGCCTCCATTGGTCCTGCTCATCTGCCCACCCTCCTCTAAGAGTCTGGGGGAGGAGTCAGAGGCTGGTCTTCGCCTTAGATTAACCCAGGATATTTTGACTGCTCCTTTCAAATTGGCTTCCCTGGTGGTTCAGTAGTAAAGTACCCACCTGCAAATGCAGCAGAAGCAGGTTCGATCCCTGGGTCAGGAAGAGCCCCTGGAGTAGGAAATGGCAACCCACTCCAGTGTTCTTGCCTGGAGAACCCCATGAACAGAGAAAGAGGAGCCTGGCGGGCTGCAGTCCATGGGGTCACAAAGAGTCAGACACAACCGGGCATGCTCGCTCGCCAAGTGAGTTAGAGCTGGGATCGAGCAGTCTGACACTGATTTTTCTAGTTCCCTTTCCTCCAGATTTTTACAGAGCGCTACACACTGTACCTAGAAAAAGTGAAAATACTCATTTTATTTTAGGATGCCTGGGTCACTCTCTCCAATAAGAAACCTCCTAGAGAAAGGATCACCACTGCTTCCTGTGGGGTTAGGGGGTGATGACCACAGCGATCCAGGTGACAGAAACCAGGATTATCTAGATCTGAATCGGATCGAGGCCTGTCCCTTTGCTAAGTGACCCACCTCATCCCAAGACCGGATCTGAGTCAACCAAAGCTCTGGGAGCCGCAACCTCTGTCCCTCTGCCCACAGCTGCCGGCTGCCGGCTGCGAGGAAATGGTGTCGGAAAACTCCCCTGTGGACGACCAACAGGAGCCGGTGCAAGAGGGCTCTGACACCCGCCTCCTGGGCGTGACGAGCCGGCGGGGCCCCCGGAGTAAGTGTCTCTGCGTTCAGTTTGTTCACTGTTTATCTGCTGCCTCCTGTGATCGGCGCAGAGCAACACGGGGACTTGTCCTGGGTACTTTGGTGTTTCTTTTTTGTACGTGTCCACCACCCTCCACAACACTTCACCCCAGTTCTGAGAGTACATTTCTAGGTTGGCATCTGTCTGGGAGACAGGACACAACCACCAGACGTAGTTACATAGCTACAGAATTTTGGAATGAAAATTCTCAATGAAATAGAAATAGTGCAAATAATCAGATACGTAGACACTCATAGGCAGGTGAAATAGCAAGGCATATTTGTCAATGATGGGACTGGAATCAGATGCTGGAAAATCTGAGGATGTCTCTGAGGCTCTCAGAGACCTTGTCCCTTGAGGACCAATTCTCTTATCCCTCCCCTAGCCCCTCCCACAACACGAACACACTCAATTTCCCCTCCAGGAACCATGCCCTGTATTTTCGCACAGGATTACTCTTCCCCATCACAGTGACCATCATTCATTATCTGCTCATTGTAGGGAAAATTATTACCCCTCACTTTTTGCTTTAAAAAAAAAATCTATTTACTTAATGATTTGGCTGCTTCAGGTCTTAATTGCGACACGTGGGATCTTAGATCTTTGTTGCAGCACGCAGGCTCTCTGTGGCATGTAGGATCTAGTTCCCTGACCAGGGATTGAACAGGGCTCCCTGCATTCGGGTATCCTAGCCACTGGACCACCAGGGAAGTCCCTGTTGCTATTTCGATCAGTGGATTAGACCAGAGAAGAAAGTGTGTTACGCTTCTTAACTGTTACAGAATTATTACTTAGTTGTTACCCTGCTTCCCGGTAGCTAAGCTGGGGAGTAAAGTACCTAATGGAAATTAGAGGGCTTTGGCATGCTGTGATTCATGGGGTCGCGGAGAGTCGGACACAACTGAGCGACTGAACTGAACTGGAAGCAAGCTCATCTGAAGTTCAACCCTAAGAAAAATGCGGTTCCCATCCGAGAGCAATAACACAATAGGATTTGTACAAATTACTATAACAGAACCACGCTTTAGCCCACGCAGCTGCTTCCATTCCTAAATGCACAGAATTGTTCATTACCGAAGATTACAGTTTATCTTAGTGTGCTCAGGCTGCCCTAATATGCTATACCATAGACTGGATGGTTCAAAAAAAAAAAACAAACTTTTATTTTCTCACAAATTCTGGAGGCTGGAAGTCCATGATCAAGGTGCCCACAGGATCAGTTTCCAGTGAGGCCTCACTTCCTGTCTTGTGGGTGGCTGCCGTCTCCCTGTGTATTCCCTCTGGTGTCTCCTCCTAGAAGGACACTAACCCTTTTGAATTAGGGCCCCACCATATGACCTCTTTAGAGGCTCTATCCCCAAATACAGTCACACTGAGGGTCAGGGCTTCAACTTATAAATGTTGTAGGGACAGTTCAGTCCATAGCACAACTATGGAATATTTAATTTTTAAATATTTTTAAGCTCAAAGGGGGGGAAAATGTCAGAATGCGTCCAGGAATAAAGGCTCTATGAAAAGTGAGTTCTTTCCTTCTTTCTAAAATAGGGGAGATAATGCTTCAGTGTCACCATGGGGGTGATTGTGAGGATCAAATCAAAAAGAGGATGTAGGAGCATTTTAAATAGTGTGTGCTGTTTTAAATGTTTAAATAATATGCATTAGTATTCTAAATTGGAGTTTGAAATGGCAACCCACTCCAGTAGTCTTGCCTGGAAAAATCCCACAGACAGAGGAGCCTGGCAAGCTATAGTCCATGGGGTCACAAAGAGTCAGATACAGCTGAGTACTTGTCAGCAGCAGTATTCTAAATAGACAAATACATAGTAAATAAGGGGTTTCCGAGGGAGATAAGGGCTTCCCAGGTAGTACTAGTGGTAAACAACTCGTCCACCAATGCAGGAGACACAGAGGTGTGGGTTCGACCCAGGGTTGGGAAGATTCCCTGGGAAAGGAAATGGCAACCCACTTCAGTATCCTTGCCTGGAAAATTCCATGGACAGAGGAGCCCGATGGGCTACAGTCCATGGGGTCACAGAGTGTCAGACACGACTGTGCACAGATCTGTAGTATAGTGAAAAGTGAAACCGAAAGTCACTCCGTCATGTCCGATTCTTTGCGACCCCATGGAGTATACAGTCCATGGAATTCTCCAGACCAGAATACCAGAGCTGGTAGCCTTTTCCTTCTCCAGGGGATCTTCCCGACCAACAGATTGAACCCAGGTCTCCCACATTGCAGGCGGATTCTTTACCAGCTGAGCCATAAGGGAAACCCAAAACAAACGCAACCATCATCTGGTGCACTGGCCAGGAACCGAACCCGTGTCTCCCACGTGGGAGGCGAGAATTGTACCTCTGAACCACCAATGCGGTAGTATAGCAGAGAGAGATAAAAGACAATCTATTCATTAGTCCAAAAGGAAAAATAAAAACCTCTATTTATGATTTGAAGAAGGAAGGGACGATCCAATGCTAAGGTGTGCCTGCCTGAGCAAGGCTGTGACCAGCCGGCCACTCGGGGCAGAGCTGGCGGCTGATGCTGACTCGGCAGCACTGGTGAGCGAGATGTAGAGAAAACCCCGAATGAGCTGGGGGCGCTGGGTGGGTGAGCAGCCTGGGCGGACAGGCATCCATCAGAAAGCAGAGGCCAAGACCAGCAGGAGGTCGATCAGTGGCTAAGAGAGCAGCTCAGGTCTCATTCACCGTGTCAGTGCAGGTCAGAGCAAGAAGCAGATGCGTTCAAGGAATGAGGAACCCAAGGAGTCACTGAGGCAGGCACGCATCAGAAGCCGTAGAGGGCGGGCAGGAATCTCCGTGGGGCGTTCTGGGGACGAGCGCTCTGAAACACAAGCGAGGGCAGAGACAGTGCGTCCGAAAGCTAATTTTTATTGGAGTATAGTTGCTTTACCATGCTGTGTTAGTTTCTGCGCTATAGCAAAATGAATCAGACACATGTATACATGTATCCCCTCTTTTTAAATGCCCCTTCCCGTTCACGGAACCACAGAGCATTAAGTAGGGTTCCCTGTGTTATACCCTGGAGGAGGGCATGGCAACCCACTCCAGTATACTTGCCTGGAGAATCCCATGGACAGAGGAGCCTGGCAGCCTACAGTCCATGGGGTCGCAAAGGGTCGGACACGACTGAGCCACTAAGCATGCATGCATGCCTGTGCTATCCAGTAAGTTCTCATTAGTTGTCTATTTTAAGTTGCTTCAGTCATGTCTAAGTCCTTGAGACCCTTTGGTCCGTAGTCCACCAGACTCCTCTGTCCATGGGATTTCCCAGGCAGGAATACTGGAGTGGATTGCCATGCCCTCCTCCAAGGGATCTTCCTGATCCAGGGATCAAACCCGTGGCTCCTGCGTCTCCTGCCTTGCAGGCAGATTCTTTACACTGAGCCACCAGAGAAGCCCTATCTGTTTTATACATGGTATCACTAGTATATGTGTGTCAACCCCAGTCTCCCAGACACCCCCTTGGTGTCTATACATTTATTCTTCTCTACCTTTGTGTCAATATTTCTGCTTTGCAAATAGGTTTATCTGCACCATTATTCTGAATTCCACATATGTGCATTAATATACAATATTTGTTTTTCTCTTTCTGACTTGCTTCATTCTGTATGATAGTCTCTAGGTCCACCCATGTCTCTGCAAATGGTACGACTTTTTAGCGAAAGGGATTTCCATCATGCAAGCATGTTTTGTCCTCAACCCTTTTTCTTATTTTTTCTGCAATGAAGCTGGAAACATGACCTTATTTCCTGTACTAACAACATTTCAGCTCATCTATTAACGTTTTATATGTATGGTTATCAAAGGAACTTGGATATTCTCAAAGTAAATCTGATGTCACCAAGGCAGCTGCCAAGAATCCTAAACATAGTACCCTTGGGGGACCCTATTTTTCATTATGAAAATTCAAATCTATACAGAAATAAAAAGTATAGTGAAGCGTATCTTATCCAAGGATTAACAAGATTTTGCCTCATTTTTTTTTCTTTCTTGTCTTTGCCAGAGTATTTTTAATTATTAAAAAAAACCCAAAATTTTCCATCTCAAACGTTCTTCAAGATACAGTTCAGGAGAATTACCTATATTCATGCTGTTGTGCAATACATCTCCAGAACTAGTTCATGTTGTAAAATTGAAATGCTGTCCCTGTTAAAGAGTACCTCTCCCTTTCGCCTCCCCTGGGCCCTGGAAACCACCATTCCACTCTCTGTTTCCATGAATTTGACTACTTTAGCTGCCTCTTGGGCTTCCCTGGTGGCTCAATGGTAAGGAATCTACTTGCAGTGCAGGAGATGCAAGAGACGTGGGTTTGACCCCTGGGTCGGGAAGATCCCCTGGAGAAGGAAATGGAGCCCACTCCATTATTCTTACCTGGAGAATCCCATGGATAGCGGAGCCTGGTGGGCTACAGTCTACAGGGTCACAAAGACTTGGACATGACTAAACATGAGCAAGAACAAATATGACCTTTCTATTTTGAATTTCTTGAGGAAACCATCATTATTCTTTTCCATACCAGGTGCGCCAAAATTTTACATGTCTACCAATTATGCACAACGCTTCCAATTTTGCCATATCTTCACCAACACTGGTTGTTTTCCTCTTGTTTGTTTGTTTTTTAATAGTAGCCACCCTCATTGGTGTGAGATGATATCTCACTGTGGTTTTACTTTGTGTTCTTCTAATGAGTAGTGATGCTCACCATCTTTTCACAAGCTTGCTGATCATTTGTGTATCATCATTGCAGAAAGGCCTATCCCTTGCCCATTTTCTGATCAGATTACTCGCTCTCTTGTTATTGTTGAGTTGCAGGAGTTCTTTACATACCCTGGGCAATAATCCCTTGTCAGATACAGGATTTGTATTCTCTTCTCCTCCATGCTTCGTCTTTCCACTCTGTTGACTGTGTCCTTCAAGGCACAGAAGTTTGAAGTATTTTAGCCTTTGTCTGTTTTAGTCTTTGTTGCCTGTGATTTTGGTGTCACATCCAAGAAATCATTACCAATCTCAACGTCAGGAGATTTCCTCTGTGTTTTTCTGGAAGTTTTATAATTTTAGGTCTTACAATTATAACTTCAATCCATCTTGAGTTTATTGTATAAGGTAAGGGTCAACTTCCAGATGTTCAAGCAGGTTTTAGAAAAGGCAGAAGCACCAGAGATCAAATTGCCAACATCCGCTGGATCATGGAGAAAGCAAGAGAGTTCCAGAAAAACATCTATTTCTGCTTCATTGACTTTGACTGTGTGGATCACAATAAACTGTGGAACATTCTGAAAGAGATGGGAATACCAGACCACCTGACCTGCCTCTTGAGAAACCTGTATGCGGGTCAGGAAGCAACAGTTAGAACTGGACATGGAACAACAGACTGGTTCCAAATAGGAAAAGGAGTACGTCAGGGTTGTATATTGTCACCCACTTATTTAACTTATATGCAGAGTACATCATGAGGAATGCTGGGCTGGAAGAAGCACAAGCTGGAATCAAGATTGCCGGTAGAAATATCAATACCCTCAGATATGCAGATGACACCACCCTTATGGCAGAAAGTGAAGAGGAACTAAAAAGCCTCTTGATGAAAGTGAAAGAGGAGAGTGAAAAAGTTGGCTTGAAGCTCAACATTCAGAAAACAAAGATCATGGCATCTGGTCCCATCACTTCATGGGAAATAGATGGGGAAACAGTGGAAACAGTGTCAGATTTTTTTTTGGGGGGGGGCTCCAAAATCACTGCCGATGCTAATTGCAGCCATGAAATTAAAAGACGCTTACTCCTTGGAAGGAAAGTTATGAACAACCTAGATACCATATTAAAAAGCAGAGACATTACTTTGCCAACCAAGGTCCGTCTAGTCAAGGCTATGGTTTTCCAGTGGTCATGTATTGATGTGAGAGTTGGACTGTGAAGAAAGCTGATCGTCGAAGAATTGATGCTTTTGAACTGTGGTGCTGGAGAAGACTCTTGAGAGTCCCTTGGACTGCAAGGAGATCCAACCAGTCCATCCTAAAGGAGATCAATCCTGGGTGTTCATTGGAAGGACTGATGCTAAAGTTGAAACTCCAATACTTTGGCCACCTCATGGGACGAGTTGACTCACTGGAAAAGACTCTGCTGCTGGGACAGATTGGGGGCAGGAGGAGAAGGGGACGACAGAGAATGAGATGGCTGGATGGCATCACCGACTCGATGGACATGAATTTGAGTGAACTCCGGGAGTTGGTGATGGACAGGGAGGCCTGGCGTGCTGTGATTCATGGGGTCGCAAAGAGTCGGACATGACTGAGCGACTGAACTGAACTGAAGGGTCAACTTCATTCTTCTCCATGTGGATAGCAAGTTTCCATCACCGTTTGTTGAAGATGCTGTCTTTTCCCCAATAAGTGATCCTCACATCCTTGTTGAAGATTATTTGACCGTATCTGCAAGGTTTTATTTCTGAGTTCTCTACTCTCTTTTACTGGTCTATATGTCTGTCTTTATGCCAGTACCACACTGTTTTCATTGCTGTAGCTTTGTAATGTTTTCAAATCATGAAGTCTGAGCCTGCAACTTTGTTCTTTTTCAAAATTGATTTGGCTATTGCAAGGTCCCTTAATATTCCACATGAATTTTAGGATGAATTTTTTTATGAGAGAAATGCCATTGAGATTGTGATAGGAATTGCATTAAATCTATAGATTGCCTTCAGCAGTATTGACATTTTAATAGTATTAAGTCTTCCAGTCTATGAATATGAGATGACTTTCCATTTATTTGTGTCTTTAATTTCTCTCAGCAGTGTTTTACAGTTTACAGTGTACGGGTGTTTTCCCTCTTTGGTTAAATCCATTCCTAAGTGTTTTATTGTTTTCATGCTATTAAAAATGCGACTGTTTTCTTAGTTTCTTTTTTTAGATGTTTCATGGTTAGTGTATAGAAACACAACTGAATTTTTCATATGAATTTTCTGTGCTGCAACTTTGCTGAATTTGCTTGTTTCCACAGTTTGTGCATGCATACTTGTGTGTGTGTGTGTGTGTATTTGTGTGGAATCTTTAGGATTTTCTCTACAAAAGACCATGTCATCTTATACCCTAAGGAAACCAGAATTGAAAAAGATATGTATTCCCCCAATGTTCACTGCAGTATTATTTGCAATAACTGGAACATGGAAGCAACCTAGATGTCCATCAGCAGATGAATGGATAGGGAATTCATGGTACATATACACAATGGACTATTACTCGGCTATATAAAGGAACACACTTGAGTCACTTCTAATGAGATGGATGAACCTAGGGCCTATTATACAGATCGAAGTAAGTCTGAAAGAGAAAGACAAATACCGTCTATTAATGCTTATATATGGGATCTAGAAAGATAGTACGGATGATCCTACATGCAGAGCAGCAAAGGAGACACAGATGTAAAGAAGAGAATTTTGGACACAGTAGGGGAAGGAGAGGATGGGATAATTTGAGAGAATAGCATTGAAACATACACTTTACTGTATGTAATATAGAGAGCCAGTGGGAGTTTGATCCATGATGCAGGGAACCCAAAGCTGGCGCTCTGTGACAACTTGGAGGGATAGGGTAGGGAAGGAGGTGGGAGGAGGGTTCGGGAGGACACAGTATGCCTGTGGCCGACCCACATTGATGTGTGGCAAAAACCATCACAATTTTGTAAAGTAATTATCCTCCAATTAAAATAAATAAATAAATATATTTTTAAAAGACCATGTCATCTGCACACAGAGATAATTTTACTTCTTCCTCTCCAGTTGGATGCCTTTTGTAACTTATTCTATGTTAGTCTATTGGCTCTGTTAGTACTCTAGACTAGGTAGCTTATTAGCAGCAGAAATTTATTTCTCACAGTTCTGGGGCCTGAGAAATCCAAGATAAAGGCACCAGCAGATGTGGTGTCTGGTAAGGAAGGTCTCCTTTTGTTCACAAGCGACTGACTTCTTGTTGTGCTCTCACACGGTAGAAGGGGCAAGGGAGCTCTCCGGGTCTTTTTCATAAAGGCACTAATCCCATTCGTGAAAGCTCTACCCTCTCATGACCTAATCACGTCCCAAAGGCCCTGCCTCCAGATACCATTGCACTGGGGATTAGGTTTCAACATCAAAGTTTGGGAGGACACAGTCATTCGGTTCAGTTCAGTCGCTCAGTCGTGTCTGACTCTTTGCGACCCCATGAATCACAGCACGCCAGGCCTCCCTGTCCATCACCAACTCCCGGAGTTCACTCAAACTCATGTCCGTCAAGTCGGTGATGCCATCCAGTCATCTCATCCTCTGTTGTCCCCGTCTCCTCCCGCCCCCAATCCCTCCCATCATCAGAGTCTTTTCCAGTGAGTCAACTCGTCGCATGAGGTGGCCAAAGTATTGGAGTTTCAGCTGTAGCATCAGTCCTTCCAATGAACACCCAGGACTGACCTCCTTTTGAATGGACTGATTGGATCTCCTTGCAGTCCAAGGGCCCTTGCCAAACGCTCGGGTCTGGATTTGCAGCACTGTGCTGGGTAGAAGTGGAGAGGGGGGAGTCCTTGCCTTGTTCCTCGTCTTGGAGGCGGTGCTTTCAGTTTTTCACAACTGAGTATAATGTCAGCTGTGGGCTTTTCATACATGACCTCTACCATGTTGAAGTAATTTCCTTCTATTCCAAGTTGGTTGGATGTTTTTATCATAAAAGGATGTTGAATTTTGTCAGATGCTTTTTCTGTATTCATTTAGGTGATCATGGGGTTTCTGGCCTTTGTTCTGTTAATGAGGTGTGTTACATTGATTGATTTTCATATACTGAGCCCTTCTGGCACCCCTCCCCAACCTGGGCTGGGACTCATAAAAGGTTCAAGAGGCTGTTTCTCATGACTAATTTATAAACGCTGCTTACCTACCTTTTTTCTAGGCAAAACCTCAGATTCAGTGGTTTCCCTAATTCCAACTTGCGCTAAGGAAGTTGTGGAACTGTTTTAAGTTCATATGATTTCATTGTATTTTTCCTCCTTAAACACTTACTTGTTTACCTGAAGCATCCTCCTCTCCCCCAGAAAGAGAAAAAGAGACAGAGGGAAAGGGAAGGATGGAGGGAAGAGATGGACAAACAAATGATAAATCTGGCAACCTT
This sequence comes from Moschus berezovskii, assembly GCF_049115385.1. Taxonomy (NCBI): domain Eukaryota; kingdom Metazoa; phylum Chordata; class Mammalia; order Artiodactyla; family Moschidae; genus Moschus; species Moschus berezovskii. The sequence continues at coordinate 120,060,256 of NC_142464.1, forward strand.
GAACTTTGAGAGTAAAAGGAAAGAAAGGAAGGAAGAATGAAAGACAAATAGATCATAAATCTCTTGAACTCAAAGAGAGAGAGAGAAAGAAAGCAGACAAACAAACAGATGATAAACCTGACGACCTCGAACTCCGAGAACTTAATACCATGTGCTAAGCCAGGCAGCAAGCTTTCTGATGAGATGTCCATCAAGATTCCACACTCTCTTTTCTAACGCTTGCTCCATTATGTTGCCCAAGATTAAGAGAAATAAACATTTCAAGTCCACAAACATTCCCTGACACCAGAGACGCTGAAATCAGGCTCACTGCTGCTTGTCACTGCTTTTGGTCATGGGACCTGGAGCAACAAGCTAGACTCCCTGAGCTGCAGGAGCCTAGTTTATAAAACGGAGATCATAAAAGCCTTGGCTTCGTGCAGCTGTCATGACAATGAAATCAGATGATACACAGCAAGCATCCGCAGAGGGGCTGGCACCAACATCGTCACCTTCTCCAGCTGGAGGAAGGACTTAACCAACACAAATAACTCCCTCTTCTGAGGCTGAGGGTGATCATGCAGCAGGCACCGTCTTCATATGCATTACGTGACTCCGAGCAGCCCCGTCATCACGCATTGTTTTATAGTTTAGGAAATTTAGGTTCAAAGAGAACCAGCCGCTGTAGATGGCAGAGCCAGAACTGAAACTCCAGTCTACAGACGTCAGGAAAATCTTTTCTTTTTGGTTTTGCTATTGCTGGTGTTGTTGAAGTGTAATTGACTTACAATGTTGTGTTAATTTCTGCTGTACAGCAAAGTGATTCAATCGTACATATATATACATTCCTTTTCATATTTTCCATTATGATTTATCACAGGATATTGAATATAGTTCCCACAAATTATTGCATTGATAATGAATTTGTGTTAATTGCTGCACTACAGCCTCATTCTGCAGTCACAAATCTTAACTCTGATTGGTCTTTAAAGATAATGGTTTACAGTTGCCCAGGGAAGGTACAGTGCTGTCTGTACTTTACTCATGGTCGTGCTCCGGTTTCCTGTGTTCACTTACTACCCGACGACCACAACCACCAGCCCGCCACCTCCCGCCAACCGAGTCTGCTTGCTCTGTTGCTGTTGTTCAGTCTCTAAGTCGTGTCTGACTCTCTGCAACCCCACGGACTGCAGCACACCAGGCTTCCCTGTCCTTTGCCATCTCCCAGAGTTTGGTCAAACTCCTGTCCATTGAGTTGGTGATGCCATCCAACCTTCTCATCCTCTGTTGTCCCCTTCTCCCCTGCCCTCAATCTTTTCCAGCATCAGGATGAGTCAGCTCTTCGCCTCAGGTGGCCAAAGCATTGAAGCTTCAGCATCAGTGACTTCCAATGACTATTCAGGACTGATTTCCTTTAGGATGGACTAGTTGGATCTCCTTGCTGCCCAAGGGACTCTCAAGAGTCTTCTCCAACACCACAACTCAAAAGCGGCAGTTCTTCAGCACTCAGCCTTCTTTATGGTCCAACTTTCACATCCATACATGACTAATGGATAAACCATAGCTTGGACTTGCTCACCTAGGTCCAAATTTTTGACTCCCTCTTGATGGTTCACTCCCCAAACCTCATATGGGTCTGGCCTGTTGCTCAATTCTACTACCCCAGCTCCTGACCTTGAACCTATGACCTTCTCTATACTGTAGCATCCCTACAGACTACAGGGCTCCAAGTGTTGTCAAGTTTAGATTGTCTTCAGATACTTAGATACAAGCATCCTTGATGATCTGGCATCCCTCACTGCCCCAGTTACATGCCCAGAGGGGCCACCTCCCTGATGAACAGCAGCATAAACCCACTCACTGAAAGCTTCGGCTTCTAATTGCTATTCAAACATATACATAGTCAACGACATCATCAGTGACATTCCAAATAAAGATAGCATTGGGCTGAATGGTCGCTTGTTCCAAATCAAACAAACATTTAGGAAAAAAGTACACATTACTGCCGCAATTCCAACTTGCACCATCTCTTAAGGGAGGAACTATCAAATGCTAAGTAGTTTCTTATGAACATAAATTTCTTCATTACTGACATCTGTTTTCCATTCATTCGTGTTGGTTTCTCTGATTAAAGCATCATTTCCGAGCCAATTTTTCAGTATTGATTGCAAATAAAGTTCAGAATCCAGTGAAATTTGATGCAAGTGAAAGAAAAACAGATCATTTGTTTTAGGCATACTTTTTAAAAGTCACCAAGAGCTGGAGAGACTGACCCAGGAAACAAATGTTATAAAGTTCAGTACAAGACAAAGAGATCCTCCCAAAGGAGCTGCTCTTGGGAGTTGCCTTGGAGCCCAGCAGCTGGAGAAGGAAAGAAGATTCTAGTCAGAGGATGCACACTGATGTAGGAAATGTCGAAAGTTCATCCGTGCTGGAGTTCATGACCTCACAGCGTACTGGGGGGTTGAATTACAGTACTAAGTAAAATAGTTATATAAGTAAAAATAAATAGTATGCTATATTCGATAACATTTGTTTCTGAATATTATGTTTGACATCTTAAAAAAAAGAAAACTTTCTGGTTGGGGAGACACTAGCCAATTGTTTAGAAATATAGAGACAGCAAAGACCCCAGACTGGAGCATGCCTGAAATGCTAACTGACCAAGCCAGAGCCCTACCCCTTCTGTCTGGCCAGTCCAATCCCAGGAAGCAAGAGTCCTCTGCCTGGATCATCACAGGGCCAGGTGCCTGGCAACGAGGGATCTCCCCGTACCTCAGAGCCCATCAGAACGGCTCAAACTGGCCTGTCCTAACCGGCTTACCCCGCCCTGCCTTCTCTTTCCCTCAGAAATCCCACAAAAGCCGTGGTCGAAGCCCTCACCCGCTTCTGTCTTCTCCTCCTGACCACCTCATTGCCCTTCCACATGCCCTGCATGGCACGCCCTGCCCCCTGCTACAGAACCTGAGCCTCTCCTCTGTCTCCACATGTGGCCACACCTGACTGCCCGTCTCTTAGCACAAAGAATATTAAACAGACCCATCTTAATTACTGGGCTTCCAGGTGTGGCAAAGAACCCTCCTGCCAATGCAGGAGACATGAGAGATGCGGGTTCGATCCCTGGTTTGGGACGATCCCCGGGAGGAAGGCATGGCAACCCCTTCCAGTAGTCTTGCCTGGAGAATCCCATGGACAGGGGAGACTGGCAGGCTGCAGTCCATAGGGCTGCAAAAAGTCGGACATGACCAAAGGGACTTAGCACGCACACATCTTTCTCATGAGTTATCAAGAAAGGCATTTTCCCAAAAACTCCTTCATAGCGAAATTTCTCCAGGTCATCTATTCCCATTCTATCTGCAGTCTCGAACTTTCCCCTCCAACTGAGATCCGCACTGCCCGTGGACCCTGTCTTGTCGAGGCCCCTGTGCACCGCACATTTGCTCGATTCCAGGGTCAGCTCTTCATCGACCTTCCTCGACCTTCAGCCGCACTCCCCGCACCGCGCACTCCCCTCCTCTGCACTCAGCTCCCGACACCCCTCTCCTGGGTCTTCCTTCTCCCTCGCTGGCTGGACCTCCCCGCCTCCTCACGGGCTCCTACACCTCAGCCTCTAACAGTTGGAGCCCTAAGCTGGGTGATCAGCCCCCTTTCCTTAATCAACATTCATTCTCTCTGTTATCTCGAGACTTTCAACTCCAGCTTCTAGATACCGTAGGTATAACTGATCAGTCCCCGATTTTTATCTCCAGCCTGGGACTCTTTCAGACTAAATGTGAACTACCTACTCAAAGCCTCGTTTGCAGATCGCATAAGACAGCTCACATTTTAATAGACTTGTGCAAGTATAACTTGCATATCATAAAATTCACCCATTGTAAGTATACAATTCAATGACGTTTAATAATGTCTAGATCTGTATAACCATCACTACAATCCAGTTTTAGGACATTTTCATCACTCCGAAAAGTTCCTTGATGCCTATTTGCAGCCACTGCCACCCCCAGCCCTAGACAAACACTGATTTGTTTCGAATATATTCCTATAAATATGCCTTTTCTAGACATTTCATGTAAACAGAATCATACAATATGTAGCACTTTGTGTTTGACTTCTTTCCCTTAGCATAATGTTTTTCAAGATAATGAATGTGGTGGCATATATCCACACTGTGTTCCTTCTTATGGCTAAATTCTATTCCATCATCAGGATATGTACACACACATTTTATTTACATTCACCTGGTGATGGATAGTTGGGTTATTTCCAGTTTGGGGCCATTATAAATCATGCTTCTATGAACCAGGTCACATGATGAATGTATATATTTAACTTTATAGGAAACTGCTAATCTCTTTCACAAAGTGGCTGTATCATTTCACTTTCCCAACAGTTTGTGAGAGTTTCTGTTTGTTCACTGCCAAAAAACCACTGATTTTATCTGTTTTCCATTGTACCTTATTAATGCATGTACAGTGATATTTCATTGTGCTTTTAACCTAGTATTTTCCTAGTGCTTAATGATGCGGAATATGTTTCAGATGCTTATTAGCCACTTGTATATTATCTTAGTAAACTATTTAATTTTTTACACATTATCAATTGGATTCTTCACCTTACTGAGGATTTGTAAGAGTTCTCTATATACTCTGGATACAAGTACTTTATCTGGTCTATAGTTAGAAAGTATTTTCTCCAAGCAAATGTCTAAGCTTTTCATCTTCTTTGTTTTATAATCGTATTTATTTGTTTATTTTTGGCTGTGACGGGGTGTTGTTGCTGCGTGGGCTTTTCTGTAGTTGCGTCGAGCAGGGACTTCTCTTTAGTTGTGGAGGCAGGATTCTCATTGCACTGACTTCCCTCATTGCAGAGCACAGGCTCTAGGGTGAGCAGGCGTCAGTAGTCACGGCTCATGCGCTCAGTAGTTGCAGCCCCCAGGCTCTAGAGACATCACTTTGCCAACAAGGTCCGTCTAGTCAAGGCTATGGTTTTTCCAGTGGTCATGTATGGATGTGAGAGTTGGACCATAAAGAAAGCTGATCGCCGAAGAATTGATGCTTTTGAACTGTGGTGCTGGAGAAGACTCTTGAGAGTCCCTTGGACTGCAAGGAGATTCAACCAGTCCATCCTAAAGGAGATCAGTCCTGGGTGTTCATTGGAAGGACTGATGTTGGAACTGAAGCTCCAGTACTTTGGCCACTTGATGCGAAGAGCTGACTCATTTGAAAAGACCCTGACGCTGGGAGGGATTGGGGGCAGGAGGAGAAGGGGATGAGAGAGGATGAGATGGTTGGATGGCTTCACCGACTCTGTGGACATGAGTTTGGGTAAACTCGGGGAGTTGGTGATGGACAGGGAAGCCTGGCAAGCTGCAGTTCATGGGGTTGCAAAGAGTCAGACACGACTGAGCGACTGAACTGAACTGAGGCTTTAGAGCGCAGGTTTATTTGCTCCACAGTATGTGGGATCTTCCCAACCCAGGGATCAGACCCATGTCCCTCATGTCTCCTGCATTGGCAGGCAGGGTCTTTACCACTCATGCCACCTGGGAGGCCCCAGGTGAGAGATTTCTCCCAGGTCCCTGGGAGAGAGATTTTGTAGTCGATGCTTGGACTGAATTCCCTAAGGCAGTGGTCCCAAGAGTGGGCTGGGTAGAATGGGTACTCATACCCTGTCAGAGATTAACTGCCACAAGAATATTTCAAGCTCAGAAGCTTTACCTACTGTTTCCCTTCTTAGAAATTTGAGAAGCTAGTTTGAGATGGTCACCCTGGCGTCTCCCACAAAGCACTTGACCCTCCTGATGTGTCTGTTGTCTTTTCCACTCTACCCAAGGCAATGTGGAAGGCTCAGCCCGAGGCGAAATGGTCGTGTCAAAATGTATCTATGATGTTCTTTACCACTTTTCAGAGCCTCAGGCCTGTTGGAAGCCCCATTGTCCTGTGACATCACCACGATGATGCCAGAGCCCCATCGCAAAGCTGGTGGGGCTGGTCTTGCCCAGACAGATGGTCCCTGTACCTGCTGGCTGACGCTGCTACAATGAAATATCATAGATGGGTGGCTTGAACCGCAGACATTGAGTTCTCACTGTTCTAGAGGCTGGGAGTCCAAATCAGGGTGCTGGGAGCACTTCCAAGATTGTGGCGGGAAGACCTTAGAAGTCTGCCCGCCTGTCCATAGAAACAAGGTCACATCGACTCAGGGGCAGTAGATGAGAAGATTGGGAAATTATTTCAAAGGGCAATGTCTTTTTTATTAGAAGGTGGTGGGTGTTTTCTGAGGAGTCAAGTATCACGGAAGTGGTTTAAAGAAAAATGCACGGTGTTCATCGTTTGACAAAGTCTGTAAAGAGATGCAGGGTGCAGTGAGCGTGGATGGCAGGAGAAGGTGACAGCACAGAGAAGATCCGGGAGCCACTTGCAAACACGAGGCTGGTGAGGCTCTGAGGCTCACAGGGCTGCTGGACAGCCAGGGAAGTGTCGTCAAATCCATTAATATAACCCCTGCTGCCCCGATGAAAAGCATCCCTTGGCCAGAGAATCCATATTTCATACCAATGGACATTATGTATATATTTCTAATGGAATGTCTTGAAATTCTCTCATTGTCCATAAGCTCTTGCACACCCTCAAATCAAATCTTTCAAAATTCGAAGAATTATGTGCATCGCACTCTTTCAGTCTAATATCTCTGACACCTTCATGTTCCTCCACATGTTTTCCTTTTCATCGATTTAGTGCTACAAGGTGCCAGGCACAAAAGTCCCCAGCAGAGTCCTTGCCATCAAGCGGGTCACACTCTAGCTGGGAAAATAACTTCTCACCACCTAGTTGTACAGATTAGGTTTAGAAATCTTTATACCCTCCAAATGTCTTTCACTAACAGCGAGTTTGTATTTAAAAATCGAGAAAGAACTACTTTTTACCTCCTCAAGATTTTTCAAGACTTTTTAAACTAATACTTGCTAAAGAAGCCCCTTCCGTTTCATTTTTCAGAGCAGATGGTTTTCAAATAAAATATCTTGTCTCTTTTAAATAATATAAAATTATTTCAAGGAACTTCGTGTTTGTTGTTTTGCTGTTGCTTAGTGCTAAGTCATGTCCAACTCTTTTTGCAACCCCATGGATTGTAGCCCACCAGGCTCCTCTGTCCATGGGATTTCCCAGGCAAAAATACTAGAGTGGGTTGCCATTTCCTCCTCCAGAGGATCTTTCTGATCCAAGGATCTAACCTGCATCTCCTGCATTGGCAAATGGATTCTTTACCACTGAGCCATCAGGGAAGCCCCATGGAGTTCATTAGAACAATTTTATGAATTATATCTTGCCTCTTTTAAAGATAATCCATAAAATTATTCTAACGAATGCTATGTAGGCAGCAGCTATTTTAAGTCAACTTGAAATACTAGATCTCTTTTAGAAATAAAAGAGGAGGGATAGTAAATAAACAAGAGGTTTTCTTTTCATGTTCACATTGCTTCTTTCTGGGGGTAGAAGGAGGGGGGTGATCAGCCAGAGAGCAGGGGTCCCGTCTAGAAATCCTTCTTTATCTGCCGAGGTGGTCCGCACACACTTAATGACATGTAACCTGTGCCCACCCTCTGTGGCTGGAGACCACAGAGCCTGGGGAGGAAGAAGGCATTAATGCAATAACCACACAAACACATAAATTCAAAATGTGACAAATGTGAAACAGGAAAAGTCATAGGACTCTGACACGGGGATATGATCCACCTTGGGTAGATGGTCTTTAAAATGGGAAACAATGACTTGATTTTTAAAGTTGGCCTTAAAAAAAAAAAAAAAAAAACGCCAAAGGCCTGTTCAGGGCACTGAAGGAGATTCTTGTAAAGAACTTGAACCTCAGCCCCCATATGTAGGGCTGTGATCTTTAAGATGATTATTTCAGGCCTTCCACCAGGCTTGGAGGAAGCCTCAGTCAGGTGTTGGCACCTGATAAGGTAGGATTTTACATCCTTCTGTCACACGAAAGGAAGGGCGCTTGGCCTCGGCTCTGAGTGACCAGGCTGCACAAGCAGAGGCGAGGGTCAGCACAGTGGGCTCTGCCCAGCACAGCTTCCTCTCGCCCCACTGTTCCTTCCGCCTGCTAGTAAAGCAGCGTGCCTTCTCTCTTTTTCTTTCACTTGTTAGCCTTCTTCCTTTGACAGGACAGATGGCTACGGGGTCAGAAAACTCCTCTCTCCACACTTTCTCGCTCAGAAAAGGGTTTTCTCCAATGTCAGCATCACCAGGGTAGAAACGCTTCCTCGGTCTCCATCTCGGGCGCTGGACCCCTTCCTGGAGCTCAGCATGCAGGACCAGTACACGTTCCCACATCCTACCGGCATCTCCGACTTGTTCCAGCTCTGATTTACAGGAGTAAACCAATCCCCCTCCCCACCAGTACCCCCCAGGCTGGCATGCCTCCACTTTTTCTCTCTCAGGAGCCCCAAATCCATACTTACCTCAGCCAAAACCTCAGACACCTTCGCCTTCTCTAGACTGGGGGGACCTCTGACTTGAGTGTGTCTTAAAAATCACCCAGATGGCGGCTCCACCGACAGGTTCTGATTCAGTGGATCTGTCTGGGGTCTGGCCTGAGTGGTTGCCGGTCCACGAAGTGCCCAGAAGGTGCTGCTACTGGGGGATTTAGTGCTCGCCTCGGGCTTCCCTTGTGGCTCAGCTGGTAAAGAATCCACCTGCAATGTGGGAGACCTGGGTTTGATCCCTGGGTTGGGAAGATCTCTTAGAGAAAGGAAAGGCTACCCACTCCAGTATTCTGGCCTGGAGAATTTCATGGACTGCATAGTTCATGGGGTTGCAAAGAGTCGGACACGACTGAGCAGCTTTCATTCCCCATCGTCACTGGGAACCACTGTGTCATCTTTTTGTGGCCTCTTTGCAACCATGCCCACTGGCTCCCTCTTCATTATCCCAGCCGGGGTCTCTGCATCTCCACCCCAACCATCCTGTGCCTGCAGCCCAAGGAGCAGCTCCAGAAAATGCTGCTTCTCCTCCTCTGCTCTCCACACTCTTCAAGGCATCCCTACCACACAGAGAATATATCCCAGTTTCTTTCATGAGACATCAGCGGCTCCCCGTGACCTGACCCCAAACTCCATCTGCAATCTTGTCTTCTACTTCCTCCCAGTAGAGCCGCCTCTCCTTTAAGTATCGAAACATTCTGTTCCCCAAGCCTTTTGTTGTATTCCTACCCCCTTCATAATGGTGCAGAGCATCTGGGATCAAATCCTAAGCATTGTACCTCCTAAGTACGCAATCATCTTTCCAGTCACTTTTTTGAAGAGTTTTTTTTTAATATTTGTTTTTATTTATTCATTTGGCTGTGTTGGCTTTTATTAGCAATACACAAGACCTTTCAGTTGCAGCATGTGGGATCCAGTTCCCTGAAAAGGGATCAAACCCAGGTCCCCTGCACTGAGAGCAAGGAGTCTTAGCCACTGAACCACCAGGGAAGTCCCACAATGCCAGTTACTTATCACAGAGGGCCCCAGAGTCTTCATCTTCAAGATGCCTGGTGAGTGATCCCTCCTAGCAGGAATGGTATAAAGTTGATGAGAAGATGCACTCAGTCAACACATTATCACAGAGCCTAGGACATAATAACTAAATGACATTTCATGATATTTATGTATAAGTTTGTGCTAAGTCACGTCAGTCGTGTCCAACTCTTGGCAACCCCATGATCTGTAGCCTGCCAGGCTCCTCTGTCTATGGGGGTTCTCCAGGTAAGAATACTGGAATGGGTTGCCATGCCCTGCTTCAGGGGATCTTTCCAACCCAGGGATAGAACCCAGGTCTCCTGTGGCTCCTGCATTGCACGTGGATTCTTTAATGCTGAGCCACCAGGAGTTTATGTAAGAGGTTTAATACTATGTACAAAATAAATGTTGTCTGTTTGATATAGCCCAAGACTATGGCTTGAGCCTGTAGAAAAACTTTCTCTGATTGAAGCTATCAGTGCTGTTGAAAGTCGAACCCCAAAATCAATCAATTCATTCATCCAAGGAGCCTATTGTCAAATCAATAAATTCGAGAGCTTCTTCCTACCGGTAATTGAATAGGTAGGTTTGCACCTTGAAAAATTAAGTGTCATTTGTTCGATTCTTAGTTAAGTCCACACGTCAGCCCTGGTAGGACTGAGGTTGTCACTGTCCGTCTTAAAGAAGCCAAGACACGTCCTTATTACATCAAACAGGGGGGTTGTTCTGCTTTATCCCATGATGGCTTATGTGAAGTTGTAAATTTGCAAAATAAAATGGCATTCTCTTGTTATTTTTCGATCTAATCTTCCCTTTGGAAGAAAAAGATGTTATTTTAAAGTAATTTTCTTATATTGTTTTAGGCTTGCCTCCAATCCCTTCAGCTTCCAGAACAGGCTTTGCAGAATTTTCCATGAGAGAACGCATGAGGGAGAAATTACAGGCTGCAAGGGTGAGAGAAACCACAGGGACATTTTACTCAGCACTGATTACCTTGCTTCCAGTCTGTCTAGCTTGATTCGTTTGCTCAAAATTGCGTGGATTTGAATACTGTTAAATTTGTTTTTCATGCTCTAAAGGTTAATGCAGCATTTAACTATGAGCACAAATGAAAATTGCACTTAAGAAGAATGTAATGTCCTTTTCCTAAACCATTGTTTTTACCTCTTAAAGAAGCATAACATGCGTATTTTACTGATTAATTTCCTCCTAGATGATGACTGAAGTTTTCATAGCATCACTGACATTATGTAGCAGTAATTTTCCCTTTGACTTTTTAGTCCAAAGCAGAAAGTGCACTGCTGCAGGAAATTCCCACCCCTCGGCCCAGGCGCTTACGAAGTCCCACCGAGAAAGAATCGGAGACTGAATTTGGCACGGAGGTGAGAAATAGGCCACCCCTACTTTGTAACCAAAGACAGTGATGCCAAATAGATATGTTCCAGCAAAAGTCCTAGAACAGAGCTATGCACAGAAGGACTGTAAACACATTAATACCAATAGCCGGTATTATAGATGCTACTTGGTGCTGGGCATTTTGCCAAGTCTTTTCTCCATGTCATCAGATGCCCTTATCCCAACACCTCTGTGAGGTGGGAACCATGATTTTCACTCACATTTGACATACAGAGGGCCTGCCAAGCCATCCCCAGGTCACAGAGCACGTATGTGGACCAGTCAGTACTGGATTCCAGCTCTGTCTCATTCCCAGTGTCTCACGGGTCAGCGTCGCTGGTCCATGGACCTTGCTGGGAAACAGAGAAGGAGATACGAGTAGCATCCAGTCATGCGGACTTTGAGTGTCACAGTCAGGTGCCCCGATGGCGTGTTCTAAGCCGTGGAAAGCAACTGACAATAGGATCGGGTGGTGGTTTGAATGCACCGGGGTGACTTGTTTGAATCTCAGTGTGCTCCTCAGATGCACAGAGAGGAAAGGACCTGGCCTGGAGACACAGATTTAGGAAGTATTTCTACTGTGGTGAGTTTTGAAGTTTTGAGGGTGTGAATGACGATGGTCCTACACTTGGAGAAAAGCTGACAATAAAGGCCCACGAGGCAAACAGGAAGCCGGTTAAAGACAGAAAGATGTATCAGCGATGTGGCTGAAGGACCGACACATCTAGGGTGGAAGACGGAGCAGAACCATCAGCAAGGCTCACGGCTCAGTGACGTGTTTGCAAGTCTAACCCAGTGATGTGTTGATGATGGTGGTTTTGGTGGTTTTTAAAGTCTAAGCGTCAGGGATATTCCTGGAGCACAGTCACACATTTCTTAGATGATGCCTTTTCTTTTTCTATGATGAGATGTTACAGATTTTCACTTACCTATATTCATCCCCACCGAGCCAGAGATTGTATGATTACAGGGAAAGTTGCAGTCATGCTCATGGGTTTTCAGAACACTTAGCCAGTCCCCTAAAATGGCTTCATGACAACTGGCTACTCTGTTCTACAGAGGACACATTTCTTTTTCTTTATTTCCAATTTATTTTCTTCCATGAGAGCCATAGTTCTAAAGTATTGGAAAATAAAGAAAAAGTACCAAGACTTGCCTGGTAATACAGTGATTAAAACTTCATCTTCTAATGCAGGGGGTGAGGGTTTCATCCCTGGTCAGGGAACTAATATCCCACATGCCTCTTGGTCCAAAAAAAACCCAAAACATAAAAACAGAAGCAATATAGTAATAAATTCAGTAAATTCAATACAGACTTTAAAATAGTTCGCATCAAAAAAATCTTATTTTAAAGGAGAAAGTCCCTAAAATCCCATCATTATGACACAAACAGTTTGGCTGGGTTTGGTAGGTGTGTGAGTGAGCAGTAGGAGGGCGTGGTCTCCAATGTCTGCACCTTCTTGATGGATAATCCTTTCACACAATCATGGTAGTTCTCGCTTGTCCAATAGGCCATGAATACGATATCCAAATCAAGTTGGTAGTTTTAGAAGTGAAAATACATTCCCTTGGCTCACCGAGTTGTTTATTTCTCTCTGTGAGCAGGAACTTCACCGTTTGTCTAACAGAGTGCATATCCCCTAAGAGCCATTCTCTGAAGGTGAGGCAAACACCACCTGCCCTGTCCTCAGACCTGATCTCAGGTTTCCCGTGGAACGTGTCACTCACAAGCACACTTATCCATGTACATACCTTAGCTCAGAAGGAGAATATAAGAAGCAGTCGATTTTGGTCCTATGGGGCAAAGAGCACATGAAAAGGCCAGGTGCCGGGCCCCAGCTGCCCAGCACAAAATTCTGGCAATCTCACCCACTAGCTGCATGACCTTGGATGTGTAACTTATCTCTGAGTGATAAATATAAGCCCCTTCCCCAGTTCCCACCTTTTTTTTTTTCGCTCTGTTGGGTCTTATCTGAAGCATGGGGTTTCTTTTGTTGCAGCACATGGACTCTCTCGTAGTGACATGCAGGCTGAGTTGCTCCACAGCATGTGGGATCTTAGTTCCCTGACCAAGGACTGAACCTGCATCCTTTGCGTTACAAAGCAGATTCGTAACCATTGGACCACCAGGGAAGTCCCCTCACCACTTTAAGATAGGGATACTACCAAGAACCTGATCCTTGGTATTGTTTTGAGGATTAAAGGAGTGTATACATGTCACAGGATTTCACACAGTGCCTGGCTCCTGGGAAGCCCTCTCTCCATAGTTAGTAGCAAGTGGCAGAGGCTGTAGGGTCAGAGCAAAAAGAAGAAGCCGCTCGGGAATACTTGGGTCCGTTCCGTTCCGTTCCGTCGCTCAGTCGTGTCTGACTCTATGCGACCCCATGGACTGTAGCCTACCAGGCTCCCCCGTCCCTGGGATTCTCCAGGCAAGAACACTGGAGTGGGTTGCCATTTCTCTAGGCGTGACCAGAAGGTCTGCTTTGTGGGCCTGGTTCACTGTCCCAGGTGCCCCAGGTGCCGACCCCTTGACACACTCTACCTGTTGCAGCGTCTCTCAGGCTCCTTCCTGCCGGTGTCCAGTGGACGCTGAACACACAGCAGTGACAGTCACGGCCCACTCTACAGAGCCCGGTGGGGGTGACAGGTGATCAGACAGTGGAAGTACAGGGTGGTTAGGATCCATGGTGGTGCCTTGAGGAAGCCTTAGAAAGGGCACGTACCTTGGAGTCAGGTTATGTAAACTATGAAGCGTCTTGCCTTAGGCAATGGTTTTGCTAATGGTTTCTTATCTGTGACTCAGAAACACAAGTGGCAAAAGAATAAATCAATACACTGGACTTCATCAGAATTAAACACGTTTCCATTTCAAAGGAAACCAAGAAGAAAGTGAAAAGACAACACGCATAATGGGGGAAATTATTTGCAAATCGTGTATCTTGATTAGTATCATGCCTGATACTGAGTATATATAAAAATCAGCGATATCTGCAAGACCATCTAGATTAGGCTGTCTTTAGGGGATTAAAAATATTGACTAGTAGTTAGAAGAGAGGGCAGGACAGGAACTATTACATTTTGTAATTATGCTTTGGTAAAAGTAATGAGACTTGAGATTGTCTAGCTCAAGCTAGAAGAGGGTCATAGAGCCTTCTTGGAGGTTACGACAAATTCAAGGATGAGAAAGAATTCCTAGCTGGACACAAGCACACACCATCATAGGCATTCACTTGAAATTGAATATTATTACTTTAAGCTTTTATGAAGATATTAGAGATAACAGTTCTTTAAAATTTAATTTTGCACACAATCATTTTAAATATATTTAATGGCTTTTCTTATGCTAATATAATTTACTTTTAAATACTTTGAGATTTTGATAAAAATTAAATTACCACCGTTTTGATCAAGTCCATACATATCATAGTAAAACTGTCAATCTTATAATTTTGAAAGATACCAAAGAAATTATATTATCCAAACTTACTTTCCTTTCTGTCAAGCAAATACAGAAGAGATGGAAAGAAACATGAAGAATAAAATACTGATCTCCACATACACATATTTGCCAAATGGAATTTTACCTACTTATTTTATTTTTTTAAACTGCTAATGTTAGACTTTCTGCCTGGTCTTCTGTTTTATTATCAGTCTTTAGAAGTCTCTAAAACCTAAGGCTTGCCAACACAGAGCTAAGCTTCTCGTCTCTCTGATCGGTTGACTCCTTGGCTTATTTATGTTTTCAAATGTATCAGTCTCTGTCTTGGGCTCTAGGAGGTAGGGGATTCAGAGGCAGACAGGAGCAGAATGGCATTTTCAACAGTGGGAGAGAAAGGTTTAGCCTTGTTTTATGAGAAAGACTGAACTTAGCAGACCCTTAGAAAACTTCCTGACCCTTCCCTGGTGGCTCAGTGGTAAAGAATCTGCCTGCCAAGCACGAAATATGGGTTCAATCCCTGAGTCGGGAAGATTCCCCTGGAGAAGGAAATGGCAACCCACTCCAGTATTCTTGCCTGGGAAATCCCATGGACAGAGGAGTCTGGTGGGCTACAGTCCATGCAGTCACAAAAGAGTTGGACACAACTTAGTGACTAAACCACCACCACTAATTTTTAAATGTGTTTATCCTTACATTACATAATACTCATCTGCTTCTTTCCTTGTCTTCAAAAGAGCCACTTAAAATTCTGGAATTTACCAAGACGGATATTACCTCTGCATTGCGCTGTGAAATGTATTCGTTAGCACTGCTTCAACTTTTGTATAATTGAATGCTATTAGTTAACTATTTGGGCTTCCCTGGTAGCTCAGCTGGTAAAGCATCTGCCTGCAATGCAGGAGACCCCACTCTGATTCCTGAGTCAGGACAATCCTCTGGAGAAGGAATAGGCTACCCACCCCAGGATACATGGACTTCCCTGGTGGCTCAGACGGTAAAGAATCCACCTGCAATTCAGGAGACCTGGGTTTGATGTCTGGGTTGGGAAGATCACCTGGAGGAGGGCATGACAACTCAGTCCAGTATTTTTGCCTGGAGAACCCCATGGACAGAAGAGCCTGGCAGGCTTCAGTCTGTAGGGTTGCAAATAGTCAAACACGACTGAAGCAACTTAACAAGCACGCACAGTTATCTATTTAACCTACTACTGCAAAATGAGGAAATGGAGGGAAAGCATAGAATCTTACATAAATTGGAATTGTATGTATTCTCTTGATATCATGATAGTTGCACCCAACTGATGCCCTCATTTTCATTCTGCCCATTGCTGGACACTCAGCTGCACTTACGTGGAATTTCATAGCACCTTAGCTTGCTGTCCCAAGTATTTCTAGCTTTCATCACAGAATGTCTTTGGATAAATGCCTGAGGAGACCCACTCAGCCATTCTGAGATTCACACAAAACTGGAAGAGTCAGGGCCTGGGGCAACCCTTACCCACTTGGACTTATTTATAATCAGACGTGGTTGACACTCTTCATCATAGACTGTTTGGAGACGATCCTCTGTGAGATGGATAATCTACTGATCTTTAGGGTGAAATAGCATTTCCATTTGGAGGTTTATTGACTGTAAAATTTTGTATTCATTTAGTCATGAGAGAGACAGAGCTGACGAAGAAAACAATCAGCCACTTTACCATTCAAATATATTTGTAAACATTTCATTCCCTAGAAAGGGTGAGATGCATCAATGGTCTGAAGATAAGCCTTTTGAGGGCTAATGCTTGTTTTTTAAAAAATCCTGTTTCTTGCTTTAAATGATGTATCTGTTATTTTTTTCCACTCATATAGCTGGATAGAGAGGTACAAAGGACTCAACAAGAACATGACTCCCAAGGTTACTCAAGAGTAAAGTTTCACGATTCTGCACGAAAAATCAAGTCTAAACCCCCGGTGAGAAATCCTGTGTTTTAAAATCATGCTAGCTTTAAATTATGTAGGCTTTAAATCATGTATCTTATTGATTTGTTTCTATTTTTTAAAATTGTCAATGAGAGATAACTATACACATAAGCTGACTCCTACTGCATGAAATATGCAAGAAAAAAATATGAAGAATGATTCCTACTTTTAAATCCTAGAATCTTATGGAGAGATAAGAAAGCTGCCTGTTGTGGGGAAAGAAAAATGCCTGGAAGGACAGGAAATGTTCTTGATAAGATGATTTGTTCAGCTGTGAAGTTGTTACCAGCTTTTATTATGGGGAAAAGGGAGATAATAATTAAAACAAACCAAAAATGGTATTTTTTCAAAGTTTAACAAACCCTGTATTGCTCATAATTAAAAGTATCTCAGCACTGGGCTATAAATCACATTTTGGCATTTTAATCATCTTTTCTAAGCTTTTAACTGCTTTAAATAATATGTTTTTGTGTTTGTAGGAAAGTAAATAATTGCTGATTTATATTTTTTAAAAAGTAACTCATTAAATTACTCAACTAAAGAGGCCTGTAGTATCTGTTAAAGTTCATTACCATCAACAGGTAATGTGTTTGGGAAGCCTGGAATGCTCTTAGCATCCAGCCAAATGCAGTGAACTATGCAGAGCTTATCTAAGCACAGATAATCTGAAATTCTATTGCTTGCTTCCTCTCTAGGTTCCACCTGGCTTCCCTTCTGCTGAGGAAGCATATAACTTCTTTACTTTCAACTTTGATCCCGAACCAGAGGAATCAGAGGAAAAACCAAAAGCCAAAAATAGACATGGAGCTAACCAAGAGGAAAAGGAAGGAGAGGAAGAAGAGCCACCTGTGCAGGAAGGAGTAAGCAAACAGTATTTAGTTTAAGGACAGTAGTGAGGAGAGGGAAGATGTTAACAGTAATAATGATGGTGGTGGTGGTGAGAATGACGACGGTGTCCTAACTAGGCAGAAAGTGGCTGGGAGCACACCACCGCCACCACACAGGGCAGCTCATCCGCATCCTGAGCTCTCCAGAGGACTCACATGCAGGATAAACAGGGCTCTTTCAAAGGGTTTGTTAAAGCAGATGGCTGGCCATGTTTCCAAGTTCCCAATCTAGTAGGTCTTCCCTGGGACGAGAGACCTTACTTTTTGGCACCAGGTCTAGATACAGGAGATCATGGAGAAAAGCAGAACGATCATAGCTTTAAAAGAGACTGGAATGAACTTAACTGGAAAAGAAGAGAGAGTGGGTTTAAAAGCAAACAGCTAGAAGAGATCATGCCCTGAGCCTTTGGGGTCGGAGCACTCACTCCAGGACCCTAGACTACCAGAGAACTAACCCCAGGGAGTATCAGATAGTGAGAACTCACACAAAGAAAACCACCTGAATACAAGACCCGGCATCACCCAACCACCAGTAGCACCCTGTGCAGGATGCCTCATCTAAACAACAGACTAAACAAAAATACAAACCCAATCACCAGCAGACAGGATTACCACCTCACTAAGCCTTGCCCATCAGAGGAAAAACAAACAAATAAACAAATAAAAATTCAGCACAAATCTCACCCTATAAGCTTACACAAACCACTGGACCAAACTTGCTGCTGAAGTCACTTCAGTCGTGTCCGACTCTGTGTGACCCCATAGATGGAAGCCCACCAGGCTCCCCTGTCCCTGGGATTCTCCAGGCAAGAACACTGGAGTGGGTTGCCATTTCCTTCTCCAATGTGTGAAAGTGAAAAGTGAAAGTGAAGCCGCTCAGTCGTGTCCGACCCTTAGCGACCCCATGGACTGCAGCCTACCAGGCTCCTCCGTCCATGGGATTTTCTAGGCAAGAGTACTGGAGTGGCTTGCCATTGCCTTCTCCGAGACCAAACTTAGGAGGGCAGAAACCAAAAGGAAGAAAGAATTCAACCTTTAAGCCTGGGAAGAGGAGACCTCAAACACAATAAGTTAAAAAAATAATAATGAAAAGGCAGAGAAATCCTACACAGGTGAAGGAACAAACTAGAAACCCAGAAGTCCAAATAAATGAAGACGAAATATGCAAACTACCTGAAAAAGAACTCAGAATAATGATGGTAAAGATGATCAAAAACCTTGAAAACAAAATGCAGAAAATGCATGAATCTATTAAGCAAGACCTAGAAGAATTAAAGAATAAACATTCAGAGACAAACAGCACAATTACTGAAATTAAGAATACTCTAGAAGGAATCAATAGCAGAATATCTGAAGCAGAAGAACAAATCAATGAGCTGGGAGATAAAATGGTGGAAGTAACTTCTGAAGAGCAGAATAAAGTAAAAAGAATGAAGAGAACTGAGGATAGTCTAAGAGACCTCTGGGACAATATCAAACGCACATCCTAAAAGTGCTGGGAATAGTAGGTTCGCGTTACTTTCTGTAGCCCTCAATTTCACCCTATAATTTGGGGGGTGGGGGGCCTTGATTAAATGTTTAAGTGTATTCACCTTTCTCTTGTGGGAAAAAAAAGTGGAGCAATACAGTTTGCAGATTTTTCTTGCTAGACTCCACACAAGGATTAGTATTCATTTCACGTACAAAAATGTCTGCCTCTCCAAGGCAGATGAAACCTAGTGCTCTCTCCTGTCAGCCTTACAGGTGAACAGGTTTTTGGCCCCATACCACACCCAAGCTACGGCTCAGATTCGGTAATCGTGGGTGGGATATGTGAGACCAGAGAAAACACACCATGAAAAATGGGCAGACTTGAATAGCCATCTCTGCAAGGAAGATACACAAATAGCCAAAAAGTACATAAACAATGCTTAGCAGCACTAATCATTAGGGAAATGCAAAGCAAAACCACAATGAGATACCACCTTACACAAATCAGAATGACTATTAAAAACAGATAGGAGATAAACAGGAAGGAAAGAAGGAAGGGAGGGCAGACAAGTGTTGGCAAGGGTGCAGAGAAACTTGTGCATTGCTCATGGCGTTGCGAGGTGGTGGAACTGCTGTGAAAAATTCTAGTGGCTCTTTAAAAACTTAAACATAGAACTACCATACGATCCAGCAACCCCAATCCTGAGTATATACCCTGAAGATTAAAAGCAGGCACTCAGATCGCTGTATACTCATGTTGATAGAAGCATTATTTACAGTAGCCAGAAGTGAAAGCAATCTAACTGCCCATCAAGAGAAGAATGGATGAATAAAGTGTGGTATATACAAGAGAATATTATTCAGTATCAAGGAAGGAGATTCTAATATATGCTAAACATGGCTGAACATTAAAGACATTATGCTAAGTGAAATACGCCAGTTATTTGGAATGAATGGGCTTCCCTGGTGGCTCAGAGGTTAAAGCGTCTGCCCCCAATGCGTGAGACCCGGGTTCAATCCCTGGGTCGGGAAGATACCCTGGAGAAGGAGATGGTAACCCACCCCAGTATTCTTGCCTGGAGAATCCCATGGACGGAGAAGCCTGGTAGGCTACAGTCCATGGGGTCGCAAAGAGTCGGACACGACTGAGTGACTGAACGGAACGGATTTGGGATGAATAAGACAAACTTTGTGTGACTATTTCCACACTCACTGTGGATGCAGTCTTTCTGGTGGGCCAACTGCAGGTCCTGGCTATCCTCTGCTGTCTTCTCTGAAGTTTTCTCAGCCTGCCTTTGCTCAAAGTAGAGCTGGGGCAGGAACAAAAAAGATCACACAATGGTACTACAGGATATTTCTCTTTTCACCTTTTGAAGTTTCTGACATTCTCTGCCTTCAGCTCTTGCTGAGAGCTTGGTTCCTGTGCAGATTTACTTTCCTCTTCTTATCCTTTTGTGTATTTAACGAGGAAATATTAGGTGATTAGGCTACAGCCATTGTCTTCAGCTACCTGGCAGTCTCCATTGCATTTTAAAGGGTGCTGCTCATAGATGGATGTCAGGTTTAAACTTTAGAAAGAAGAACAAGACGGAGAAAGAAAAGAAGGACAAAAGGAGAAGAAAGCGAAAGAAAAGGCAGAAAAGTTTGGAAAATATTCAAACTTCATTAAAATACTTCAGCTGGCATTTGTGATTACAGGGTCTGTGCTTAGAATTTTTACACGCATCATTTAATTTTTATTCTCACAAAACCCAAAGAAATAAGATTTATTAATATCCCAATCTTGCCAATAAGAAAACCAGGGATCTGCAGGGTAGGTAAATTCCTCACAGTCACCCAGGCAGTACAAGGTGAAGCTGGGAGTCAAGCCCAGGAAATCCGAGCACGGTGCGGACCCCACACCTGGTGCCTTTCCCATGGGGTTAGTGCCAAGGCGGAAGGTTAAATGATGCATAACTCATGAACCCAGTTCTTTAAGTCATCGTCAAAGAATAGAGACCCGCAAAGGAGGAGACGCTCACTGAGATGTCACCTGGCTTGCTTGGTACATCTCTTCTGACCCTTCTGATTCTGGCATCTCCCAATTATGTGGAATAGTGAAAAAGCAAAGCATATTAAAGAGGAAAGTCAGTGTCGTTTTATGCTTTCTTTCAGAGAGGATAAAAGGAAAAGGTAACTTTATCTTAGGATATGTTGTTTGGTGTGTTTAATACCATGGATTGTTTTTCCAAGTACATTAATTGTCTTTGGGGCTTCCCTGGTGGCTCAGCCACTTCAGTCGCTCAGTCGTGTCTGACTCTTTGTGACCCCATGGACGGCAGCACACCAGGCTACCCTGTCCTTCACCGACTCCCGGAGCTTGCCTCTCTGGTGGCTCAGATGGTAAAAAATCTGCCTGCAATGTGAGAGACCTGGGTTCGATCCCTGGGTTGGGAAGATGCCCTGGAGGAGAGCATGGCAACCCACTCCAGTATTCTTGCCTGGAGAATTCCATGGACAGAGGAGCCTGGCGGGCTACAGTCCACAGGGTCACAAGGAGTCAGAGCCGACTGAGCGACTAACAGGTCCACTGTCACTAACAATCTTTGCATGATTGTTCCTTGATGTTCTCTAATGTGATGCAGGGTGAGGAAGAGTGGCTGGATGGCAAAGAGGCTGAGGATCTTCTCCTGGGCTTAGATCACGCAGCTGAAGACTTTGTGGCAGTCAGACCTGCTGAGTATGAAAGTGTCCACGTTCGACTGCAGAAGGAGAAAGAGCTCCTGTTCGTACCCAGCAGACGGACAGGTACTTTCTCTCTTTATCTTCCTGCCCAGCTTCGGCATCTTCGCTTTCCTTCAGATGAGATAGAGCTGGTGTACAAAGTGAAAGTGAAAGGGTTAGTCGCTCAGTCATGACCGACTCTGCGATCCCATGGACAATAAGCCACCTGGCTCCTCTGTCCATGGGGTTTCCCAGGCAAGAATACTGGAGTGGGTAGACATTTCCTTCTCCAAGTGTATAAAAATGCCCAATTTCCACAACTGAACCCAACTTCTAATCTGACTTAATAATTAAGAAACAGGTTCAAATCATTGTCCTCATTCCTTGTCTCACTGTGTCCGCAAGTCTGTTCTCTGTGTCTGCATCAGTCTGAGAGAGAAGCATGGAAGCATACACATCGCCGTGTGTAAAATAGGTCAGTTCAGTTTAGGTGAGTCGCTCAGTTGTGTCCGACTCTTTGCGACCCCGTGGACTGCAGCACACCAGGCTTCCCTGTCCATCCCCAACTCCCGGAGCTTGCTCAAACTCATGTCCATCGCGTTGGTGATGCCATCCAATCATCTCATCCTCTGTCGTCACCTTCTCCCCCTGCCTTCAGTCTTTCCCAGCATCAGGGTCTTTTCCAACGAGTCAGTTCTTCACATCAGGTGGCCAAAGTATTGGAGTTTCAGCTTCAGCATCAGTCCTTAAATGAGTATTCAGGACTGATTTCCTTTAGGAAATTGGTTGGACTGGTTGGATCTCTTTGCAGTCCAAGGGACTCTCAAGAGTCTTCTCCAACACCACAGTTCAAGACCATCAATTCTTCGGCACTCAGCTTTCTTTATAGTCTGACTCTCACATCCATACATGACTAATGGAAAAACCATAGATTTGACTAGACGGGCCTTTGTTGGCAAAGTAATGTCTCTGCTTTTTAATGTGCTGTCTAGGTTGGTAAAATAGATAGCCAGAGGGAATTTGCTTTATGACACAGGGAGCTCAAATCTGGTGCTCTGTGACACCCTAGAGGAGTGAGGTGGGGGGGAGGTTCAGGAGAGGGGACATATGTACACCTATAACTGATTATGTTGATGTGTAGCAATCATCCTCCACCAGTCCTTGGTGGGCTGTTGCTGCCTGTTGCTCCCACGGACCCCGCAGGTGGTCCACAAAGATCTGTTCTATGAACAGATCAAAGAGTGAGGAAGTAAACGAAGTCACATGGACTCCAGCAAACTTTGTAATTTACAAAGCGCTTCCTCATCCTTCACCCCATTTAGTTCTCCCAGGAGCCCAGAAAGGCAGCTATTTTCATCCCTTACGTACGAAAGAACAGAGTTCGGAGAAGAGGCTGGCCCAGATTCACACCACTGATGAGGCCAGCAGCCTCCCCTCTGATCTGGGTACAATACTCCTCTCGATGTGTGAAGCCACGCGGGCCGGCTAGGTATCGAATTATTTCACGATTCTCCAACATGGGGCTGCAGGTAAACACGTTCACCTTCCCCTTGGTCCTATTCTAGACATCGGTTTGGGGCATTTGCACTTTCCAAGAACAAAAGTAAAGTCTCTGGTGGTGTCTGTAATTCACCAAATTGCAGTTTGAAATGTTTAGGTTGGCTCTGATGTGGCTTGTGTTTATTTATGAACTGTCTAGTGCCTACGTATAAAAAGCTTCCTGAGAATGTGCAGCCCAGGTACCTGGAAGATGAAGGCCTTTACATCGGGGCAAGGCCGGAGGTGCCACGAACCAACCAGAACATCATGGAGAACAGGCTGCTGACCCAGGAACCGGTGAGCTCTCAGCCCTGTTCCCGAGTATAGCCAAGGAGGGATTCACAGAGGCTCTTTATCCTGCTGGCCCATCACCGCGAGGTGGGGCTCGTTTCCTCCTGAGGGTGTCTGCAGACTGGTTCGTTCTGTCGCTGTTTTGTTGTTGTTTTTTAATTTGTCCTCAGTACCTTTCAGTTCAGTTCAGTTCAGTCACTCAGTCGTGTCCGACTCTTTGCGACCCCATGAATCACAGCACGCCAGGCCTCCCTGTCCATCACCAACTCCCGGAGTTCACTCAAACTCATGTCCATCAAGTCGATGATGCCATCCAGCCATCTCATCCTCTGTCATCCCCGTCTCCTCCCACCCCCAATCCCTCCCAGCATCAGAGTCTTTTCCAGTCTCTTCCTACTCAATACCTTTAGTGACCCTCAAACATCACCCCTCTCCGCTCTATCCTACCTTTCCCAAGCTGGATCCAGGCTCTTCCTACTAAATCAGATATTGGCAAACCCCCAATTCGCAGAAATTTTTAATTGTCCCACGATAGAATGTTCTCAATTGTTTTTCTCCATGGTTGTCTGTCTTGAAATTTTCACGAGTACAATTTCCCTGGTGGTCCAGTGGTTAAGAATCTGCCTGCCAATGCAGGGACACGAATTCAGTCCCTGGTCCAGGAAGATCCCACATGCCACAGGGCAACTAAGCCAGCAGCTAGAGAGTACCCCTGCTCACCCCAACTAGAGAGAGCCCCTACATAGCAACAGAGATACCAGTGCAGCTAAAAAACTTAAAAATAAAAATACATTTTTAAAAATTGTTTAAAAGAAAATATGTTTTTCTTAAGCACTCCTTTTAACGTGAAAGTGAAAGTCGCTCAGTTGGGTCCGACTCTTTGTGACCCCATGGACTATAGTCCATGAAATTCTCCAGGCCAGAATACTGGAGTGGGTAGCCTCTCCCTTCTCGAGGGGATATTCCCAACCCAGGGATCGAACACAGGTCTCTCGAATTGCAGGCAGATTCTTTACGTTCTTTCCCTTTCCCACAAGGGAAGTCCAAGCACTCCTTTAGCTTTTTCTTAAACTTTTTTTATCAGGAGGGGCTGAAAACTATATCTTAATTCTGGGGGGCATTAGTGAAGACTCAAATTTTAAATTTTTATTGGAATACAGTTGACTTATAATTGTGTTAGTTGCAGGTGGATATACATATAGCCACTCTTTTATTTTTTTTATAGATTCTTTTCGCATATCGCAGAGTACTGAGTAGAGCTCCCTGTGCTATACGGTGGTGGTGGTTTAGTCGCTAAGGCGTGTCTAACTCTTGCGACCCCGTGGACTGTAGCCCACCAGGCTCCTCTGTCCATGGGATTCTCCAGGCAAGAATACTGAAGTGGGTTGCCATTTCCTTCTCCAGGGGATCTTCCCGACCCAGGAATCAAACCCCAGTATCTTGCATTTCAGACAGATTCTTCACCAGCTGGTGGCTCAGACGTTAAAACGTCTACCTGCAATGCGGGAGACCCGGGTTCGATCCCTGGGTCGGGAAGATCCCCTGGAGAAGGAAATGGCAACCCACTCCAGTACTCTTGCCTGGGAAATCCCATGGACGGAGGACC
The DNA here is from genome assembly GCF_049115385.1 of Moschus berezovskii. Lineage (NCBI taxonomy): Eukaryota > Metazoa > Chordata > Mammalia > Artiodactyla > Moschidae > Moschus > Moschus berezovskii. Next base: position 120,085,031 of record NC_142464.1, read on the forward strand.
TGGTGGCCCACAGTCCACGGGGTCGCAAAGAGTCGGACACGACTGAGCGATTTCACGTTCACTTTCACTTTCTTCACCCGCTGAGCATGAGGGAAGCCCACGCTATATAGGAGGGCCTTATTAGTTATCTATTTTATATACAGCAGTGTGTATCCCCTGGAAACTGTATGCTTATTTTCTACAGCCATGACTATATTTCTGTTTTGTAATAAGTTCATTTGTACCCTTTGTTTAGATTCCACATATAAGCAATATCATATGATATTGGTCTTTCTGTGTCTGGCTTAGTGAAGACTCAATTTCTGATAAAAATGGGGACTTTAAAATGTCTAGGGAGTGGGAGGTGGGAGAGAGATTCAAGAGGGAGGGAACACATGTATACCTATGGCTAATTCATGTTGATGTGTGGCAGAAACCAAAACACTATTGTAAAGCAAATATCTTTAAAATAAATAATTTTTTTAAAAATAAAAGATCTACAGGACAAGGGGAAGGTGCATGACGTACACATGGTGACAGAGAATGTCCCCACAAACGCTGTTTATTTTTGTGAACCATTTTCTGTCCTTCTGCCTGATCCCAGGGGAGGAGATGGTTCGGAGATGACGGCAGGATCCTGGCGCTGCCGAACCCCATCAAGCCGGTTCCTTCGCGACCACCCACGTGGACACGGGAGCAGGACGTTAAGGCAGAACTGGAGACACCGTATAAAAAGGTAAGCCTCCCCTCCCACTTTTAATACACGAATTTACTTGAAAGCGCTTTGCTTTTTGAAGGGCTTGGAGTGATGAATTTGCAACATCCTATTTTGACTGTTCTTAAAGAGCAAACAGCAAGCCTGTTACATAAGACTGAGTCTCCTGCCTGCACCGAATCCTTTCTTAAACCCTTTCTTACATCAGCAACGAGCTTCCCAGGTAGGAGGGTTGGGTCGGTGTCTTTATTCCCATGTCCAGGTTAGCTGCCCCAGTAATTTTTCTTCTCTCGCTGTCATCTCACATATACTGCAGGGTTATCTCCCCCACTGTCTCTATGTCATATCACTGGAGATTTTCTATCCTCTCGAATCCTTTCTATGGCATTTTTCCCAGCTCTCTTACCACACTGCCTGGCTCGAGTCCTGGCCCTGCCTCTAGTTTGGCTCACTTGACCCCCCCTCCTCCCTCTGCTGGTGCTTCTTGCTTTGCAAAATAGCATCTGCCTACTAGGAGTGCTGTGCAGATGGTTGAGATAATACATCAAAGTGCTTAGAACCGGGCTCATTGAGCTGACCGGCTGATGTTGAACAGGCAGTTGCCTGTCTTAATTTTTTTTTTCCCAGCAATAAATGATTACATTTATTAATTATCCTTTTTTAAAAAAATTATCAAATAAAAATATTCTGGGGGAAAGAAGCTATATTAAAATTAAAAGAATTGATAGGCTTTGGCTACATATTTCTTTAATATCAGATACATTCTTACTAAAACTTCAAATAAATCTATGAACACAAAGTGACATTAGAGATTAGAATAATTATTTTTTAAATATTTCCAATTTGGGTCAATATAGAATGACTTTTTACTATGAAATCACTTCTAAGCTTTCAATCCATGTCCCTTAAACATATCATGGTTTTTGTTTGCTGTATGATCATTACAACATTATTATCAAAGCTTTCAACTTACACATCTTGTCTAGGACCACAATTTTCAATATTCTTTAGCTTTAGTTTTGTACTTATATGAATTTAATGATGCAATTTATGCTTTTTTACAATCTTTCTGTCCCTCAAGGATTTTGTTTTTCTTAATTTTTTAGCTGACAAGTATTTTGTTTCTGTGTCTTGGAGCTTCTGTTGTTGTTTCCTTGTTTTCCGAAGATATATCCATATGTACTTGGGCTTGCCTGGTAGCTCAGACAGAGAATCTGCCTGCAATGCAGGAGACCTGGGTTCAATCCCTGGGTCAGAAAGATTCCTTAGAGAAGGAAACGGCAACCCACTCCAGTATTCTGGCCTGAAGAATTCCATGGACAGAGGAGCCAGGCCGGCTACAGTCCATGGTGTTGCAAAGAGTCAGACACAACTTAGCAACTCACACCCTCACACACTATCCAGATGTACTTATTCCTTAAATTCTTGTGTATGAAGAAAGACCTGTTTTATTTTTTCTTGTTTGTTTTTATTTCCCTCCTTCATGTTGAATATTGCTATTGCTCTCCTGAAATGTACCAACGATCACCTCCTTCAGAAACTTGTGTAATTTGAAATGTGTAACATTTTGACACTGCTCAAGCCAAACAGAATAAGAGGATATAAGATCATCCTATAAAGCTATATAAGCATATTAAAAAGCAGAGACATTACTTTGCCAACCAAGGTCCATCTATTCAAGGCTATGGTTTTTCCCGTGGTCATGTATGGATGTGAGAGTTGGACTGTGAAGAAAGCTGATCACCGAAGAATTGATGCTTTTGAACTGTGGTGCTGGAGAAGACTCTTAAGAGCCCCTTGGACTGCAAGGAGATTCAACCAGTCCATCCTAAAGGAGATCAGTCCTGGGGTGTTCATTGGAAGGACTGATGTTGAAGCTGAAACTCCAATACTTTGGCCACCTGATGCGAAGAACTGAATCATTTGAAAAGACCCTGATGCTGGGAAAGATTGAGGGCAGGAGGAGAAGGGGATGACAGAGGATGACATGGTTGGATGGCATCACCGACTCAATGGACATGAGTTTGAGTAAACTCCAGGAGCTGGTGATGGACAGGGAGGCCTGGTGTGCTGCAGTCCATGGGGTCGCAAAGAATTGGACACAACTGAGCGACTGAACTGAACTGGCTGAATATTTTCCAGATAACATAAATAACTTCCAGAAGTTCCTCTCCCCAAAGGGGAGGCTCAAAGAAGTGTGAAACCCCACATCCTGACTGTAGTCCATGTTCATGACAAGGAGAGAACATGAAGACACAAAATCAAAAAGGTCACCTCCCCATTTTGGAGCTCCCAGCCTCCAAAACTAGATTCCCGCAGGAGCAGGAGTGATGGACACAGAGCATCTGAATGAGTTTAATGAAGAAAAACAGACGCTGGTACAGCACACTGCACACCAAGTGACCCAGGAAAGTCCCAGTGGAAATTTCCACTCCTGGTTTCTACATGCTCAGCTGCCCCACCTCCCTCTTGCTCTGTTATTTTGCAGACTAATTTTCTTCTTCTCAGAAAAACAACAGCCAGCACGAAGCTCGGTTCAGTAAGTTATTCTCTGGCTGTTGTTTGCAAACTAAAAACTTGTCCACATGGAGAGAGTGTCTATGATCCAAGTAATGATCAGTTTGGACTAGAATCTTTGCTCTTCTCATTAAAAGAATTTCAAGGTCACCAGCTGCAAAACCCAAGAGTTCCAGGAAATGAGATAGTTGCATGACAAAGATTAAGGCTATGACTCAGTAGAGATAAATGCTGAAAGACCTAGGAAAGCAAGACTGAAGTGGTATTCAGAAAAGGGCAGGCCCTGAAAGCTCCAGGGAACGGGGACTGGAGCGTGGTTCTCCTGGCTTGATCAGGGGAGGAGGGACTTTGCGCCTGGCTTTCCCATTGCACATTAGATCAGGAACTAGGAAGTGCTTGACTGTGTTTCCCCTATAATCCTCTCTCTTTGGCAGGCAGTAAAATACATCCACAGAAGTCAGCATCTGATTGGATCTGGGGACTCTCCTGGGAATTTCCAACTGGACATTGATATTTCGGGGTTAATCTTCACTCATCACCCCTGTTTTAGCCGAGAACATGTGTTGGCAGCCAAGCTGGCCCAGTTGTATGACCAGTACCTCGCAAGACGCCAGAGAAACAAGGCAAAATTTCTCACTGATAAGGTACCTGTGATCTCTTGCATGCCAATTGTTGATGGGGTTGGTTCTCCCAAGAAGTCCAATCAATACAAATACCTTCCAGCAGCAAAGGCTCACATGCCTCCTTTATGTTCCCTCTGTTTAGGATGTGATGTGTTGTCCTACCTAGAGGCACAAGAAAGTCTCGGACAATGTACATTTAATGTGTAAATTCAGTGGCACACGCTTGGCTTAGAGAACCATTTATGCAAACCAAGCAAATGATTTTATCCACCTCGAATGGGTATTAGATGGAAGATAGGAGGCTACGTCTTGCCTATGTGATCTCAGAGGCTGAGATCATTCACGGTTTGAGAATTTCTTGGCCCTCAGAAACATTCTCATTGTCACATGTTAATGTCCCCAGTACAATACCTAAACAAAAGTCAGTTTTTTGGATTTACTTCTAATGTGACCCTGTGCCATGGAATATTCATGGGGAGTCTTGATTATAGATAAGTTTCATCTTAGACCCTGACCTTAAAAACTTACTGCCCAAGTAAGAGATAACGCCACAATGCCTGCTCTTATGAGTCTGTAATTTTATGTTCTGTATCGTAAGAATATCATTCTGTGTCCAGACTTCAGAAAAGACTCCTTCTCCCTTGAAAGAAAACTTGTTTATGAAACACTAGACTAAAGGAAATACCTGTCATGAGCAGATGGGTCTGGACCACAGAACAAGAATGGACACACATGTCCAAGAGGGAGAGGACATATGGATACCTGTGGCTGTTTCATACTGGTGTATGGCCGAAACCAGCACAATATTGTAAAGCAATTATTCTCCAATTAAAAATAAATAAACTACACAAATAAAGACTAGAGGCAATATTTCTGTCAGAGTTCGCTTCGGTGGAAGCGTGGAGATGTCTGAGTGCCTGCACATCCCTTGTGTCATCCTAAATGATGCCTGTCTGAGGTTGCAAGCATCATCTTACCCTGGAGAAGTGGGTGGGTCCAAGCACATCCCTTGTGGTGAGGAGTAGAGCTTCTAACTCAAAACTTGAATCCACATCTCTTTAAGCTCCACGCTCTAAGAAATGCTGTTCAGATGGGCCTTAATCCAGCAAAAACTCCTAAGACTCTTGAAACAACCCCCAAAACCATCAATGAATATAAATCTGAGATTCGGTGAGTAAAATCTGTGATTATAAGTGCTGCTTTTTTCCCTGTACTTGTTGAGAGTTTATTTTTTCAGAGTTTTTCCTGAATGCACTGAATACATTATAGCCAAATGGGCTTCCCAGGAGACACTAGTGGTAAAGAATCTGACAGCAATGCAAGAGACCCAGGTTTGATCCCTGGGTGGGAAAGCTCTCCTGGAGAAGGAAATAGCAAACCACTCCAGTATTCTTGCCTGGAGAATCCCATGGGCAGAGGAGCCTGGTGGGCTACAGTCCATGGAGTCGCAGAGAGTTGGACACAACTGAGCAACGAGTACTTTCACTGTCAAACAAAATAATGAGATACATCCATCGTATTAACACCAAATTTGAAGCCCAATAAAAGAATGAGGATGAAGGTGGGGGCGTGGAGGACGGGAAAGTGGTTGGGGGGAGAGGAGTATGATAACTTGCACCCTCTGTTGGTGTAAACAAATATTGCTACAGCCACCACTTCTGAGAGAGTGTCTTGTCCGGAAATGAACAAAGAGTTGAATCCTGCATGAGTTAGAATCCTGCGATTCTGCTTAAGACACTCCAAAGGGCTGTGGGCACCCATACCCTGGAGACGTATGCAAGCGTTCCACAGTACCACTTACAAGAGCAAGAAGCTAGAAATAACCCCACACCAGAATGAACCCATCAGCTTTGGTCTTGTAATGAATATCCATACTACAGTTAGAGCAATTGAATTAGACCTGTGTATGTCATGGAAACAATAGTGTGGAATGTTGGAAGTGGATACTCACTGTGTGATACGGGTCATGCAACCTAAAGACCACATGAAACAATACTCATGTCTTCCAGGTACACACACATCTGTGTCACATAGGGATAGAAAAGACACACGTGCCAGTTCCTTCCTCCAGGGAGGGAAAGAAGGGGACAAATGGAGAGGTCTCCAAACATAACTCTAAACATTGCAAACAAACAAAAACCCTGAGTAAATGATCACTGAAGACTCAGATGATAGCATTTTTCAGAAATGAAACAGTTTTTTTTTTCAGGTTTTTAGGTTACTTCTTGAAGTACCTTTATTTATTTTTTTTTAACTTTTGAATTTTTTGTTTTGTATTGGAATAAAGGCTTCTCAAGTAAAGGATCTGCCAACACAGGAGCTGTGGGAGACACCGATGCAATCACTGGGTTGGGAAGATCCCCTAGAGGAGCAAATGGCAACCCACTCCAGTATGCTTGCCGTGGACAGAGGAACCTGGAGGGCTACAGTCCATGGGGTCCCAAAGAGTCAGACTCGACTGAGTGATGGAGCAAGGACACACGCGTAGCTGATAAAACGACGTTGAAATAGCTTCAGGTGCACAGCAGAGGCCTCAGCTGTGCATACACCTGCATCCGCTCTCCCTCAAACTCCCCTCCCATCCAGGCTGCCACAGAGCAGTGAGCAGAGTTCCCTGTGCCATAGAGTAGGATCGTGTTGGCTATCCATTTTAAACACAGCAGTGTGTGCATGTCCATCCCAAACGCCCTAACCATCCAAAACGAGTCTTATTCTAGTTCATGGCCTTCTAGCTTTTCTAAGGTCTTCCAAGAGTCCTCAGTCTTGGCTACCCAATAACTAACCAGCTGTTATCTTCCACCATCTTCCTTTTCCGTGATACCGATTGAATGACCTTCAGTCCTTTATCTGTGTGTCTATCTCCAGAGCTGAAATATAAACTTCTGGAGGACAGAAAGTAAAAGTGTTAGTTACTTAGTCATGTCCAAGTCTTTGTGACCCTGTGGACTGTAGCCCACCAGGCTCCTCTGTCCATGGGATTCTCCAGACAAGAATACTGGAATGGGTTGCTGTTTCCTTCTCCAGGGGATCTTCCTGACCCAGGGATCGAACTTGGGTCCCCTGCACTGCAGGCGGACGCTTTACCGTCTGAGCCACCAGGGAAGCCCCTTGAGGACACAGACATCTCCTGTCTCCAGCACGCTTCTGAACCCCCTGGAATGACATGGGTGCTTGCTCAAGAGGAAAAAAAATTGAATTAATTAATTTACTAACTAATAGCATAATGAATCACATTTGGGTTTTGGATTTGGCTATCATTTGTAGAGAGGACAAAATTAGGCATTAAATAATTCCCAAATACATAAAGTATTATTTTCATTCAATAAGAATGAAAACATTTTCAAATGATGCCTCTACAAATCAAGCCAAACTTTTGCTAATCTAGTCAGCACCAAAAACTCGCCAAGGCATGTAGTAACATTACTTCATCTCCTAAATGTAGAACTTGTGATTTGTCCTAACACAGACAGACTTTAATATACCAGTTGTTACCTGGTTCAGCAACATGCTTTCCTATTTACAATAATTTAGTCCTTGAGAACTATATTTACTGGGCCCTTTATTTTCACAACTTCAAAGCTGGCTGTTTGTTTAAGAATGCACAGTATGAATGAGAATTTTAAATGGTTCAGTTCAGTCACTCAGTCGTGTCCAACTCTTTGCGACCCCATGAACCATAGCACGCCAGGCCTCCCTGTCCATCACCAATTCCCAGACTCCACCCAAACCCATATCCATCAAGTCAAAGATGCCATCCAACCATCTCATCCTCTGTCGTCCCCTTCTCCTCCTGCCCTCAATCTTTCCCAGCATTAGGGTCTTTTCCAAGGAGTCAGCTCTTCACATCAGGTGGCCAAAGTACTGGAGTTTCAGCTTCAACTTCAGTCCTTCCAGTGAACACCCAGGACTGATCTCCTTTAGGATGGACTGGTTGGATCTCCTTGCAGTCCAAGGGACTCTCAAGAGTCTTCTCCAGCACCACAGTTCAAAAGCATCAATTCTTCGGCGCTCAGCTTTCTTCACAGTCCAACTCTCACATCCATACATGACCACTGGAAAAACCATAGCCTTGACTAGACGGACCTTTGTTGGCAAAGTAATGTCTCTGCTTTTTAATATGGTGTCTGGGTAATTTAGTCTAATTGAAGTCAGATTCTTCTAGAGAAAACAAAATTAAATAACCTCTCAAAACAGACTAGCATCCTCCTGACTTCAGATTGACTCCTGCTGACCTCAAATTTGCATTCATATTTTTGGCTTTCTAGTACGTAAGAAATGTCATAGTTATGAAATTAATAACACAATCACTATAGTGTTATTAGTTTCTATTTTTAATTTGAAAACACACCTAAATAACTTTTAAATGCATATCCATATATTATATCTCCTAGGCAAACAAGAAAACTGCGTGATGCTGAAGAAGAAAAAGATCGAACGTTGCTTAAGACCATCATAAAAGTCTGGAAAGAGATGAAGTCACTCCGAGAGTTCCAGAGGTTTACAAATACTCCCTTGAAACTTGTTTTGAGAAAGTAAGCTTTTTTCAAACATCGTTTTATTGGGTTATAGAATGCATAGAAAATGTATTTGCTGTTATTATTACTCTGTCACTTAATTTCAAGAAACACCTAGCGTGTTGTAAATTATCTTAAGGGAAAAAGTTGACCAGAAAGCCGACGAAGAAGCTTATGAAGCAGAAATTCAGGCTGAGATAAATGAATTGCTGGAAGAGCACACGGAAGAGTACAAACAGAAGATGGAAGTGTACAGAGTCACGCAGCAGCAGTGGAAAGCCTGGAAGAAGGCCCAGGTCTGTGAACAGCCCTGAACAGAGCTGCCCTGGGACAGCAGGTCTGGGAGGAGGCAGCTTGGGGCAGGAGGAGGGAAACTGGGCAGGCAGACTGGGGTCCCCTGCTCACTCTTCTCTGTCTCCTCCTGGCCCTCTCGCTAGGGAACAAAAGGATGAGAGAGTGAACTGGTTGATGCACTTGTTGAAAATGTGACCCAGCCAGAGGATACCAGAGCCCGCTTTTCCCAAAGACTGGTCTCTGTATCGGGCTGTGACTGAGTGAGCAAATAAGTAAAAGATAGCAATTGCTCATGAGTGTGTCAAGCGCTGTGCTAAGCCTTTTATACACCCTACACCAATGAATGTAGGGTATTGGTGCTTCTGGGTTTCTGTCAGAAAATTGTGTGACTTTGTACACATGTCCCTGCAAAACTGAATCCAGGAACAATAAGTAAAAGATCAGGGTGTGTAACAGGCGTAAGTTCATCTGCCTCAGTTCAACTGACTCACATTTCTTCTTTTTCATGGCTCAGTAATAGTCCACTGTATACATGTACCACAACATCTTTATCTGTTCATCTGTTGATGGACATTTAGGTTGCTTTCGTGTCCTGGCTATTGTAAATAGTGCTGCAGTGGACATTAGGGTACATGAGGGTAGGAGGGAGGCCCAAGAGGAAGGGGATATATGGAAAGAGATATATATATATATACTTACAATTGATTCTTTTGAACTGTGGTGCTGGAGAAGACTCTTGAGAGTCCCTTGGACTGCAAGGAGATCCAACCAGTCCATTCTAAAGGAGATCGATCCTGGGTGTTCATTGGGAGGACTGATGCCAAAGCTGAAACTCCAATACTTTGGCCACCTCATACAAAGAGTTGACTCACTGGAAAAGACTCTGATGCTGGGACAGATTGGGGGTGGGAGGAGAAGGGGACGACAGAGTATGAGACGGCTGGATGGCATCACCGACTCGATGGACATGAGTTTGAGTGAACTCCGGGAGTTGGTGATGGACAGGGAGGCCTGGCGTGCTGTGATTCATGGGGTCACAAAGAGTCGGACACGACTGAGTGACTGAACTGAACTGAACAATTGATTCGCATTGTTATGTGGCAGCAACCAAAACAAAATTGTAAAATGATTGTCCTCCTATTAAAAATTAAAATTAGAAAAAGATCAGTGTGACCTGCAGGACCAGTTCTGCTCACAAGCCTTACTTTAATTTCAAGATGTATCCTTGGTCTTTAGAACTGATCACATGAATAACCAACTTTTTTAAGCTCTCTGTACGGACCAGGCATTGTGATAAGTGCTTTCCAGGCGTGATCTCATTTCAACAGCTCTGGGAAAAAAAATCTCCTATTATTGTTCCCATTTTGTAGATGAAAAAACTGAGGCACAGAGAGGTCAAATGGCTTCGTGAGCTGCCCAGGTACACACAACTGATGGGGGTGAAGCTGGGTTTGCATCCCAGGCCTACCTGATCCTGAAAGACTGTGCTTTTCAAAGAAATTCCAAAATTTCTACTTGAGATAAGTTTGCCTCTTACCCAACAGAGGGCCAAAAAGAAGAAAAAGAAACAAGAAGTGGAAGAACATTCTGCCGATGAGGAGAGGGAGCAGCCAGGTCCCGGGGAAGAGCCTGAGAAACCCGCCCCTCCAGAGCCCGTGGACAGGGCCGTGATAGAGCAGCAGGTGAGGGAGAAAGCAGCCCAGAGCCGGAGAAGGCCGGGGGAGCCCACGCTGATCCCGGAGTTGAGCCTGGCTGGGAGCGTGACGCCCAACGACCAGTGTCCCAGGTGAGCAGACTTTCCAACCGTGAATGAGGCTGACATGTAACGCACACACACACATGTACACCATATGGAGTATACATCACCTGGCCAACATGGAATGGTCGGGAGAATCCTAAACTCTCTATAGCCATATGTTAGCTTGGACCATATGCAACTGCAGGTATTTGTCCAGATTTTGGTGATTTCCTATGGTTCACCCACCCAGTACATCCCCACTGGCCCCACAGGAGTTCACTACCAGAAGCTGCCTGTAGGGAATGCTCTGCACAGTGCCTGCCTGCATGGCTTCTGCTTTGGAGCCTTTATCTGTAACCTCAGTGTGTCCTTTCTGATCACTGCTAGCACATGCCCTCTCCCTGGCAAAGTGGATTCCTATCCACTGCACCACCAGGGACGTCCCCATGGTATGTCTTTTAAAGGGAAAATTTAGGTTTAATTTTACAGTCTTTGAAGATGAGTCCCATTTTGACCAAAAATGTATACCTCCGTCTGAAGTTTCTGAGTTTTCACTGGGTTTGGGGACTATAAACCAGGTTTCCCTGAGTCAGTGATTATGATCCACCCCCTTCATCAGGCCATCAGGGGAGGGGGCCGTGCAGAAAAGGAGGTGTTTCAGGTCTGTCACTGGCATGAGGTTATTTTTAAAAGCTCAGAGTCAAGTCTTTGGGGGTCTCGGATACTTCTTGAGATGGTGTCAAATGTTTTTTATAGGAAAAATAACTAAGCAATTTCACACCTGGGATGGGCCTAAATTCAGTTCAATTCAGTCACTCAGTCGTGTCCAACTCTTCTCGACCCCATGGCCTGCAGCACACCAGGCTTCCCTGTCCATCACAAACTCCCAGAGCTTGCTCAAACTCATGTCCATCGAGGCCTAAATTATAGAGATGTAAAAAGTTAAACCTACTCTCCCAGTTTAATGAGTACAGAATTTCTATTTGGGATAAATGAACATTCTTGAGAAGAATAGTGGTTTCGGTCACATCACATTGCAAGTGTACTTAAGGCCACCAAATGGTTTACTTGAATAATGTTAACATGGTACGTATTATGTTGTGTGTGTATATATAACCGTAATATTAAAGAACACTCAAAAATCCCTGAGTATTTTTGGATTTTTCTGCTCTCACCTTTTCGAATTCTTAACAGACTGAGTTACTATTGACTTAAGCAATAAGTGGCATTTGGAGTGGGCATCTCTACAAATAAGTAAGTGGGCATCTCTACAAATGAAGACCGCTCTTGAAGGTGTTGACTTTTTTTAACTTCCTGGCTATAAGAATGATGTGCTTGCTAGAATACCTCCTGTCTTCTACTGGGATTCAAACGACCTTTAAAAATAAAGAACGTTTCTTATTTTCTTACAGCCAAAGAGCAATGACTCACCATCAGAAATTGTTAAGAAAAAGTTTGGATTTTGGAAAAGCTGACTTGACCCAACTGCTACCATATGTTATGATATTTTTTTAGGATAAAACATTGCATCCAAACATAAACCACTATTAGCTTTTATGGTCTGAATTCACTCCATTTGACAAATAACATGATGCTTTTTACTTAAACTGCTGGGATGCAAATGTAAGGCTTGCTTGGAAAAAAATTTCTGTAGCACAGCGACGCTCGGACCACAGTTCTAAATCACCCATAGGCTTTCCAGTAACTCTTATTTCACATCACATGTATTGTTATATAGGATTTCCTTCCCATTTAGGTCACCGCAGAACATTGAGTAGAGTTTCCTGTGCTATACAGTAGGTTGCAGGGAGGTGTCCCTGCAAGACCTGTGGCTGCCTTGGTTCAGTGAAGACTGGAGCAACTGGAGTGTCACCCCCAGTGTATCTTACTCTGCTCAGCACCCTTGTGTCAGCCACTCCACTTATACTTAGTACACGAATATTGACCCACCCGTGGATGGTCTCACTCTGCAGGGTGGAGGTCATGCGAAGGGAGGACGTCAAGAGACGCTCGCTGTTCCTAAAGGTGACCTTCAACAACAAGGAGGTGTCCAGGACAGAGAGCCGGCCGCTCGGGGCAGACTTCCGAGTTCACTTTGGACAGATTTTCAATTTGCAAATATTCAACTGGCCGGAGAGTTTAACATTGCAGGTACCTTTTTAAAATTTTCTCTCCATTTTTTAAAATTCTTTTTTATTGGACTATAGTTGTTTATAATGTCGTGTTAGTTTCTACTGTACAGCAAAGTGAATCAGCTCTATGTATACATGTATCGCCTCTTTTTTGGATTTCCTTCCCCTTTAGGTCACTGCAGAACATTGAGTAGTTTCCTGTGCTTTACCGTAGGCTCTCATTAGCTGTCTATTTTATACATAGTAGCAATAGTATATGGGCTTCCCAGGTGGCTCAGTGGGGAAAGAACCCAGCTGCCAAAGCAGGATACATAAGAGATGTGGGTTCGATCCCTGGGTTAAGAAGATCTGCTGGAGGAGGGCATGGCAACCCACACCAGTATTCTTGCCTGGAAAATCCCATGGACAGAGGAGGCTGGTGGGCTACAGTCTGTGTGATCTCAAAGAGTCAGACAACTGAAGTGACTGCGCACACACGCATCAATAGTGTACATAGGTCCTTCCCAATCTCCCAATTTTTCCCACTCCATATTTTAATTATAGTCCCTGTCCCAAGAATTTTTGCTCATCACAGGTACAAGATGGCTTTAAATCGTCCATTGGTTACACTGGTGTCCTGATAGATTCTCATAGGCAACAGAAGGTCGAGGCACATCTTAAGGTCTTGGCAGAAAAGATCTGTTACCCTGTTTGGCTCCCAAAAATGCTGGCAGAGTAACTGACCACAGTGCTCAAGTGTGTGTCTCAGGACAAGATGGGGGATAAGGGAGAGGGGAAGAGTAGACAGATCTCTGGCTCATTCATTAGAGAACTTCAACCTCATGCCGTACCAAGATTCTGGCATAATATACCAGAGAAATCAATTTCTGTATTCACAGATCATTTTAATAGGGGTGGCGGTACAGGTGCTAGGATCCCCCCAAAATAAATCAAACTCCCCACTAGTCTAAAGGCCAGTGTTAGCAATATATTTATTTGTGTCTGTTATCATTTTCTAAAGCTGCCATAACTAAGCACCACAAATCTGGTGACTTAAGACAACAGATGTTTATTCTCTCAAAGTTCTGAAGACCCTGAAGTCTGAGGTCCAGGTGTCAGTGGGGCCATGCTCTCTCCAGAAGCTCTAGAGAAGAACCTTTCCTGCCTCTGCAGCTCCTGGTGGCTCCAGGAGTTCCTTGGCTTGTGGCAGCATCACTCCCAACTTTGTCTCCATGTCCGTGTGGCCTTCTCATGTCTGCGTGTCCTTTTTTGTCTCTTACAAGGACACTTTTGTTGGATTTAGGACTCACCGTAATCCAGTATGAGCTCATCTGGATCTTTAATTATACCCAGAAAGACTATTTATGCCAACCAAGGTCACATTCTGTGATCCCAGGTAGACATACATTTTTATAGTACACTATTCAACCCACTGGGCTTCCCTGGTAGTTCAGTGGAATCTACCTGTAATGCAGGAAGCACAGGTTCAATCCCTGGATCAGTAAGATCCCCTAGAGGAGGAAATGGCAATCCACTCCAGTATTCTTGCCTGGAGAATTCCATGGACAGAGGAGCCTGGTGTGCTACAGTCCATGGGGTCACAAAGAGAGGGACATGATTTAGTGACTAAACAGCAGCAAGGAAAAACAAGACAGATTCAACCCAGTGTAGTGTCTTAGGCTTGCTGTTCTTCTGGCAAAGCCTCTCATGATGCTGACAGATTCTGCTTCATGATACTAATAGGCATGTTAATTAGGCTTGTAAATATGTGGCATATGTACCCTTGTCTGCCTTCTACCACCCAAGCAGAAATCACTAATCCTTATCCACCACTTTTGCAGAAATTTCTCATTCTTTTTTTTAATTGGAGGGTAATGTACAATGTTATGTTAGTTTCTGCTGTACATCAATGTGAATCAGCTCTTTCTATACATATATCCCCTCCTTCTTGAGCCTCCCTCCCAGCCCCTCATCCCACCCAGCTTGGTTATCACACAGCACCAGGCTGTTCAGTTCAGTTCAGTCGCTCAGTCGTGTCCGACTCTTGTGCGACCCCATGGACTGTAACCCACCAGGCTCCTTTGTCCATGGGGTTCTTCAGGCAAGAATACTGGAGAGGGTTGCCATTTCCTTCTCCAGGAGATCTTCCTAGACCAGGGATTGAACCCGCATTTCCTGCATTGACAGGCGGATTCTTTACCACTGAGCCACCTGGGAAGCCTGTGATGGCTTGACTAGAGACAGTAAAAAGAAAGAGCCTCAGAGTTAGCCCCACGTGAGGAGTGAGATGGGACTTCACAGGATGGAAGCTGAAGCGGGACCAGAGTCCTTCCAGAAAGGTCTCGAGATTTGGGATTCTGAAGTCTTTCCAAAATAAATGCTTGTTGTTGTCTAGCCACTCAGTCGTGTCCCACTCTCTGCAAATCCATGGACTTGGTCTTTCACAAAAATGAAGTTTGACTTAGAAACAGAAAAAGCTTTGTGATAATAACCTTCATGCCTCTTCCTTTATCGGGCACACCTGTCATGCCACCCCACACTCATCAACCTGACTCCCCAGAACTAACAACAGCTGTGTAACATCGTTGGGTGGCTTTTACGCATCTTAACGTTATTGTTTTTTTCCTTATGAATCAGTCCTGTTGAACTTTTATATTCCTGGCACGCGGACTGAGATAGGGAACTTTCCTTTTAAACTAGTTGGAAGTCACTTGACTCTCCCTTCCAGAGCCTCTCCTGGTTTCTCTGGCTTTTCTGATATAACCGCACTCTTGGGGTGGAGACACCAGTCCTATTTGGAGATGTGTCCTGGATGACCCTCCTTCGTCTCCCTGGGATGAGGGTGAAAGAGAATGAAATACCCAGAGGAGGCTTCTTCCCAGAAGCTCAGCAGGGAAGGGATTGGGGGTTGACAGGGGCCCGTGGTTTACTTTAGGGTGTGGTTGATTGGAGCATGTTTGTCAGCTGTGGGGAAAGCGGCCGGTGCAGAAAAGATTGATGACTTGGAAAATAAAAGGGAAGACTGTGAAAGGAGCGGGTGGGAGGGGGAAGGGAAGAGGGTGGGGGTGTTGAGAGATGATGGGATGGGGTACTCCGTCCCATCAACCACAAGTGCCCCAATCAGCCACACCCTGAAGTACACCACGGTCCCGTCGACCCCTGACTCCTTCCCTGCTGCGCTTCTGGGAGGAAGCCTCCTCTGGGATTCTCCATTCCCTCTCCCCCTCGTCCCAGGGAGACAGAGGAGGGTCATCCAGGACACATCTCCAAACAGGACAGTTTTCCCCACTCCAAGAGTACACTTCTAACAGAAAAGCCAGAGAAACCAGGAAACCCATGAACCTATAGTATCCCATAGGTTTATGAGAGGTGAATCAAGACAAAATAGTGGGACTTTCCTGGTGGCCCAGTGGTTAAGATTTTTGCCTTCCAGTGCAGGGGCTAGGGGTTCGAACCCTGGTCGGGGGCTAAGATCCCACATGCCTTGCATCCAAAGAAAAACCAGAAAACAGAAACAAGATGTACCAAATTCAAAAAGGATCCCCATCAAAAAAAACTCTTTAAAAAAAAACCAGAATAGGAAGGTCCTTTGAGTTGGGAGTGATGACACAGAGGAGGGTGGGCCTCGGTCACCCAGAGTCTTTTCAGGGAGGGAGGGGAGTCTCTGGGTGCAGGAGCAAACAATGTTTGATCCAACACTGAGGGGAAGTGGGGACATCGGCCTAACAGACTGAACCACGGCGTCACCGGGGCTGAGATCTCAGGGCGGCCCCTGTACCGAATCCACCGCTCCCACATGTGCAAGATAAGCCGTGCAGTGTTTTGTTTTGCTTTGCTTTGCTTAGGTTTTAAGTTCAGAGAATCGTGACTTAAGGCCGTGCAATTTAAACTACTTCCCGATGGACTCTTCTTTCTTCTGTCGTAATGCCCCTTCATTTTTCTAAGATTTGGCTTATCAACACTATCCTAAGCACTGTTGTTAGCAGGTAAATTTGCACCAGAAGGTTGACTTAAAGCAAACCTCATTTCAAATGCAGCAGAAGTTACTAATAATCTCACAGAGTCCCAATTTGGTAGCAGTTGATCTAATTGCTATTCTGAATTCACTGCTGCCTTTTTCTTTTTTAAATACAAGAGGAATTTTTGAACCATTGAACATACATCAAATTATATTTCCTGTCTTGTTTCTTCATTAACGTTCCACCTTCAAGCAGACACACACAAACGCTCATTTTGCTTAGAGCAGTGCTCCTCAGTGAAGATAATATTGCGCCCCTAGGGGATATCTCGGAGAAGGCAATGGCAAGCCACTCCAGTACTGTTGCCTAGAAAATCCCATGGATGGAGGAGCCTGGTAGGCTGCAGTCCACGGGGTCGCTAAGGGTCGGACACGACTGAGCGACTTCACTTTCACTTTTCACTTTCACACATTGGAGAAGGAAATGGCAACCCACTCCAGTGTTCTTGCCTGGAGAATCCCAGGGACGGGGGAGCCTGGTGGGCTTCCGTCTATGGGGTCACACAGAGTCGGACACGACTGAAGTGGCTCAGCAGCAGCAGCAGCAGCAGCAGCAGCAGCAGCAGGGGATATCTGGCAACGTCTGGTGACATTTTAACTGTTACAGGTGGTGAGGAGCTACTGGCACCTCTACTAGGCAGAAGCCAGCGATGCTGGTGAACACTGTGCCATGCACACACACCACACACACACACCACACATGTACCACATGTACACACACCACACACACACACACACCGCAGCAAACAGCTGTTCAGCCCCACAGTCAGTCATGCCGAAGCTGGAAACCCCTCACTTAGAAAACAGAACTTCAACTTAATGATACAGAAAGTGATTTACAAATATTTATCAAGCCCAGTGACTCAATGGACATGAGTTTGAGCAAGCTCTGGGAGTTGGTGAAGCACAGGGAAGCCAGGCATGCTGGCATCCATGGGGTCGCAAAGAACTGGACACGACTGAACAACTGGACTGAACTGAACTGATGAAGCCCAAGTGTCCACTCTCTGATTTTTACAAATAGCATTCTATTCTAGCATTAAATAGAACTGTGATTTTAAAAATTAGGGAGTCTTAAAAAGACAGTTCTTACATATTGAAGTTTAATGTAAATAAAAGAAACTTATTTTACAAAGCTTTTGTTGCTGTTGTTTAGTCACCAAGTTGTGTCTGACTCTTTTGAGACCGCATGGACTGTAGCCTGCCTAGTTCCTCTGTCCATGGAATTTTCCAAACAAGAATACTGGAGTGAGTAGCCATTCCATTTTCCAGGGGATCTTCCTGACCCAGGGACCCAACCCGGATCTCCTGCATTGCAGGTAGATTCGTTACTGTCAGAGCAACCAGGGAAGCCCAAGAGTAGTTAGAGATACAAAGTCAGGAAAGGTTTAACTAAATGCTTAATAGTGCATTTATGTCACCTTCTAAAGCATCTTCCCAGCATAAATGGTATTTTCTGACTGTTGGTATTGTTTCTATTCCATTAACTTGAAGTAATATCAAAGTTTTATGAGTCCCTCATGTTTTCAAGCATTTGAGACAATGTAGTTTTTTTTTACCTCCCTATTTTTGGGTCCCCAGAAATATAGGTTATTTAACTCTAAATATGGAATATGCCCTAACATTCTTATAGATTCTCAGAAGCTTAATGTCTTCCTTGAAAAACACTAAGGTATCTTGAAAAGACATCCTTACAAGTTAAAATTTAATTTAAATAAAAGAAATGCCTATTTCATAAAACTGAATCAAATCAACTGGCCACAGGATTTAATGAGACATCTGGGAAATGTAATCGTGTTTATGAGAAACCTTTGTAAACTGCAAAGTATGAGAAAAATGCACATGCTTGTTCCAACTGCATGCCCAGGTGAAGAAGGAATGGCATTTATGCAGAAGGAAAGAGGCTTCTCATCCATCTCAGCCAAGCTGCTCCACTGCATTCCTGCTGAACTTTGGGTAACGTCCTCATTTTACAATGAGAGCAAAAGTGGGGGAATGTTATGCCCGAGATCAAGTTGCAGTGTCAGGATTCAGATGCAGACCAATCCGACCACAAGACTGCCATGTCCTGTCCACCACACCGCCCTCTGCAGGCAGTGGGAGGAGCTGACAGTCCACTGCTGCTAAGTCACTTCAGTTGTGTCCGACTCTATGCGACCCCACAGACGGCAGGCCACCAGGCTCCCCCGTCCCTGGGATTCTCCAGGCAATAACACTGGAGTGGGTTGCCATTGCCTTCTCCAATGCGTGAAAGTGAAAAGTGAAAGTGAAGTCGCTCAGTCGTGTCCGACTCTTAGCGACCCCACGGACTGCAGCCTACCAGGCTCCTCCATCCATGAGATTTTCTAGGCAAGTGTACTGGAGTGGGTTGCCATTGCCTTCTCCAGACAGTCCACTAGGGAGTGAAACAAATCAGGAGAAAAAATCTGAGTCGGGCAACTCCCAAGTCTACCAGCGGTTCAGAGAACAATTCCATTCCATGGATTTATCGTCTAACACCTCACTTCCAGTAAGAGTTATCGTGCTCCTTTCTAAAGATATCAATTCACAGAGGAGAGGTATTGAGAAATCAAAGGGAAATCAAACAAGGTCCCTAGCCTCAGGAATCTCACCCTTCAGTGAGACAAATGATAAATTAGGAATTTCAGTAGAGGGGGTGAGCATTCCTCCAAGGAAAGCCCAGGGATTGGTGGGGGCATGTGACAACCTCGAGCAGTCTTCACGCAGGGTCTGATACAGCAGAGCACCTTCCAGGGAGTTCAAACACGCTCACAAAGTGGACAATGCACCCTCCCCTGGCCAGGAGAGCCAGTCCTTTGAGAATCGGAGAAACAGAGAGTCAGAGACAGGAAGAGCTCGGAGGCCTTTTAATTACAGCTGCCCAAGCTAAAGGCTGTACTTTAACCTTTTGTTACTGTTGCGGTTTAGTCACCAAGTCGAGTCTGACTGTTTTATGCCACCATGGACTATAGCACACCAGGCTCCTCTGTCCATGGGATGTTCCAGGCAAGAACACTGGAGTGGGTTGCCATTTCCTTCTCCAGGACATCTTTCCAACCCAGGAATTGAACCCACGGGTCCTGCATTAGCAGGTCGTTTCTTTAATGCTGAGTCACCCGGGGAAGCCCAACCTTTGGTTTTAGCCATTGTTTATACAGCATTTCCACGTTTTGTGGTTCTTTCATTTAGATTTTAAATTCTCTTTCCATCGTTATTTCTCCCCAATCTGTCTACTTTTAAAGTAATTATATTTACCGTACAAATCATGGATTATGGTTGCAGCTTTGAAAGATTTCTTAACTTTTATGCACCTTTCTGACTTTCCTTGACCCGAGAGGAGATCACAACAAACGGTGAGTGCTCCCTGGCGTGAGACCCTGGTAGACTCACACCCCAGCTTTGTGCCTCACGAGGGGAGGGGCCAGGAGAACTTCCTCCCCTTCGCTGAGTCCCATATCCATCATCTAGGGCTGTGCGGTCTGATATCTTGCCCAGTCTTTACCAGAAACCATCCTCTATAGGACTGTGGTTAAGATTAAGCACGGTATCAGACCTAAAGCCCTTAATGGCTTTACCCAAAGGCCTGTCTGGATGAATAAAAATTCAAGAAGTACAAAAAGAATTTTAAAGAAAGAAAAATGCGCCATTCTCTCAGGCCGAAACTTTATGCCAGAGAGTCCATAATTTAACAGGTCAAACCAAGGTCTCTTGTGCAGTAAGCAACAACCTGCTCCATGTTCTTTACAGTCTGTGATATTATAAAACCGCAGACTCTTATGAGAAGTTGGGATAAGCCAAAAAATTGACCTTTCTTTTTCCATTAGAATTTTAAACCAATAAAAGTGTAGATAAAATGTGTAAAAAAAGATACATAGAGAGAGGGATCATTTATAAATTAATAGAGGCTTGAGGGACATACCAATCAACTGCAATGTATGAAATCATTGTCATCCTGATTCAAAATATTATAGTAAATTTTTGAGATTCTAAAGGACATTTGAAACTTACTGATATTTGGCATTATTCAGGAATTGCTGTGATAATTGTATGCTAATTACGCCCTTTTTATATCCTCTTTTAGAGATACATATTGAAATATTTACAGATGAAATGATGTCTAAGCTCAGAATACTAATGAAGAGGCAAATAGTTGAGAATATAGATAAAACCAGATTGACAATAACTTAATGGTAATTGAAGTTAGGTAGGTGATGGATTCATGGTATATTATTCTTCTAATATTACATATATTTGAAACTTTCCTTAAAAGATCTCTTTAATATAGGTAAAAAAAATCACCTATCTCCTGATAAAGATGAATTTGGAGAGTGTGGCTTAAATGTGCAACTCATGGGCTCCCTGCTGAGCCCTTGAATCACGCAGGGGTAAGCCCTCAACAGTCGCAGGTCTCTTGGTGCACCCAGCCTGTTAGAATAGCTCACGGCGGTACTAAGTCTGGGGTCTTGAGTTCAGTTCCTATGGAGTCTCTGCCTTTGTCTTTGTCCCAGTAGCCCCTCCAAACTCAATCGGCCATGTTGCAAATGTGAGCTGGTGAATACCAGGTCGATGGTATAGCAGGCCACACGAATAGCAGGCCACACGAATTCATCCTTCTCATCCTTGGAAAAGAATTCACAACACAACGCATGCTGTGTTAGGGAGGGTGGGCAGAGACACTGTCATCTTTGCACATTCAGGGGGTGAGTGGGAAGATAATCAGAGAGGGCTCTGCTGCATCCCAAGAAAAATAGGAACATTTCATCGAGAGATGAATGGATAAGGAAGTTGTGGTACATACATACAATGGAATATTAGTCATAACAAGGAATGAAATTGAGCCAGTTCCAGCGAGGTGGATGAATCTAGAGCCTATTTCAGAGAGTGCAGGAAGTCAGAAAGAGAAAAGCAAATATTATATATTAGCATATATACATGGAATCTAGAAAAATGGTACTGATGAACCTACTTGCATGGCAGGGATAGACAAGATGTGGAGAGTGGACTTTTGGACACGGTACAGGGGAGGGGAGCGTGGGACGAACTGAGAGAGCGACACTGACATATAGACACATCGTGTGTGAAACAGAGGGCCGGTGGGAAGCTGCTGCACAGCACAGGGAGCTCAGCTCCATGCCCTGTGATGACCTAGAGTGGTAGGAAGGGGGTAAGTGTAAGGGAGGCTCAAGAGGACGTGGCCGTGTGCTCACCTATGGCTGATTCATCTGGACGTATGGCAGAAGCCAACACAGCACTGTAAGCCAATTATCCTCCAATTAAAGATAAATTTACAAATAAAAAAGAGGGAGGAGCTATATGTTTACTTAGAGTTGATTCACGTTGTTGTACAGCAGAAACTAACACAGCATTAGCAATTATCCTCCAGTTAAAAATAAAAGAAATGTTTAATTAGTAGAAATCAAAGAGCAAGATCTGCATTTTAGGAAATATGTGTACCAGCCAGAGAGGCTTCATGGAGAGAGACAATGGACCGTGGAAGGAAGGCAGCAGAGCTGAGAAATATTTTATCTTCTTCCCACAAAAGTGAAATGACCCAGGAATACAGGGGAAGCTTGATCACATGGAGCAGAGGGTCCGACTGAGACCGTGTTGTATATTCGTAATCTGTGGATGTCCTGGCACTGGGGTCTTCATCTCATGGTGATGACATGATAATGAAGCACTCCACAGTAATTAGCATCAGAACTGTAGATGGTCCTGTTGACCCCATTTGGGGAGAAAGTCTGTGAAGGAGATGGATAGGGCTCAGCAACTAACAAAAAAAAATGAAGGTCCTAAAGGAAAGACTTTGAGAGATTCACCAAATAATAGATTTGACCCGATAACCTAGAGTACTTTGGGGTATAATGCTTTTCCTACTGACTTTGAATTTGGTGCAGACAATAAACCATCTGGTGGCTTGTCCAAATTATCTCACCTTTCTACCTAATGCTGTTGCTCTCTGAAATAACTGGAACCAGGAAAAAGAGGGAGCCTATTCTCCCAAACTAATGCGTATTAGTTTGAAATAGAAATATTTGCAGTACCCTGGTGCTTTGTAATCAGCCTCTCTACCACAGACAACTGGGCCACGCAAGAAGACAGGATGCTGATAACTTGACAAATAAGGTATGATCTGGTCTCCATGGGGACCAAAGCAGGACCACTCAGCCCTCCACTCTGACATGGATGCTCTGGACTAGAACAGTGAACAGCACAGACAAAGGGACTGATTATCTGGGAGTGAGCACCCTTTCTTGCTGTTCTTATTGGGCTCCTTCTCTTCCTCAATTTCAGGTCTATGAATCAGCTGGACACAGTGGTACCACCTTGCTGGCGGAAGTGTTTCTGCCTATTCCTGAAACCACTGTTGTCAGCGGAAGGGCTCCCATTGAAGAAGTGGAGTTTAGCAGTAACCAGCATGTGACCCTGGACCACGAGGGGGTCGGAAGCGGTACGGGGGGGGGGTCGGAAGCGGTACGGAGGGCTCACGGAATCACTGTCAGATTTGAATGTCTTTTTTTTCCCTTATCAGACAGCCAGACAATTACAACATTGCTATAAGAAATTCAAATGAAAGCAATAATCACAAACGATTTTTTGCAAAGTAATTTTTACACACTGTGGGCGGCCAATAAATTCATGTAACTGTACAAGTGTAAAGTAGTTTGGCCATGTGCATTAAGGGCCTTTAGATTGCCTTTGACACCTTAATTCAACTTCTAGGAATCCTTCCTGAAAAAATAATTCAAAATGAAGATAAAGCTTTGTGCATTAAAAAAAAAAAAAGTACATCATAGTGTTATCTGTAAGGTGGAAAGTTTGAAATAAAATAATTGTAATGGGGATATTATTAAATAATATTCTCTCATCTCTCATGGACTTTCTCTCTCCGTCAAGCATGTTTTTTTAACCTCTCTTTAATATACTTGACATCTCTTGCTTTCGCATCTATATTCTGTGTAATTCCTTTAAATCAGTCTTCTAAGTCATGAATTCACTTTCTGGCCGTGTCTGGTCATTGAAATTCATCACTGGGTTCCTCATTTCAGTGGCTGTGTTTTTCACCTCTAGAGACGCTGTTTAGTCTTTTTACCATCAGTTCTGACACCTTCTGTCATTTCCCGGTACTCTCGGCCGTTTATTTCACTCATTCATTTCTTCATTCTCTGTATATGTTAGTCTCTCAGTCGCTCTCTGCGACCCCATGGACTGTAGCCTGCCAGGCTCCTCTGTCCATGGGATTCTACAGGCAAGAATATTTTTCAGTATTCTGTATCTGGCATTCCAACACCTTTCTGCTTATTGGTCTGATTCTGTTTCCTCGCATGCCTGGTGATTTTTTATTGTGAGTGCATATCTGGATGCAAGAATCCCTTGAGTCCCAGATCCGAACACCAGTCTAAAAGTCTGGGGATCTAAGCTTTTAGTTCCAGCTCTGTTACTGACAAACTGTGTGACCCTAGTAATCATGTAACCTCTTTGACTGTCACCTTTCTCCTTCATAAGAGGGGGTCTAATAAACCTCCCTTAAATGTCTTATGGGGTTATTTTGAAGATCAAGATGCAGTGTTCAGCATGAAGGAAAGATTGGTTTTTAAGTCATACAGTAAAATAAGTATACTTTATTTACTTAATTATTTTTGTTTTGGCTGCACTGGGTCTTCATCACAGCATTCCAGCTCTTCATTGGGACACACACGCTTAGTTGCCCTGTGGCATGTGGGATCTTAGTTCCCTGACCAGGGGTCAAACCCGTGTCCCCTGCATTGGAAGGCAGATTCTTAACCACTGGACCACCACCAACGCCCCTGAAGGAAAGCTCTTCAGAAAACACAGAGAGGCTATTATAGGGTTAACAGTGGTATTGTTTTGTGTTAATAGCAATAATATTAACTTGGACTCCAGAACAAGAAGTTCCTATGAAAATGAAAAAGTGAAAGTCGCTCAGTCGTGTCCAACTCTTTGTGATCCCATGGACTGTCACGGTATTCTCCAGGCCAGCATACTGGAGTGGGTAGCCTTTCCCTTCTCCAGGGGATCTTCCCAACCCAGCGTTGAACCCAAGTCTCCTGCATTGCTGGCGGATTCTTTACCAGCTGAGCCACCAGGAAAGCCTATGTTTCATGCTTAAAAATCTTTTTTTCTTTTACATGATTAATGTCCTGTCCAGAGACTTTTTGTCATTAATGTCGAATCAGTGGGAGCCCAGTCAGTGAGGCTTTAAAGTCACTAGCATAGCTGAGTGACAGCGTGTGTGGAGTGGTCAGTGCCGGCCAGGTCTGCTGAGGCTTTGCAGGTTTCTCCTCACTTGCATGCTATTTCTCATTCCAGGCACGCTCTCACCTGAGGGCCTTTGCATTGTTCCTTCTGCCAAGAAGGCTCTTTCCCAAGATACCTACATGCCTCCCTTCCCTTCCTTCAGGCCTTTCATTATTCAGAAGGGACCTCTCACGGAGCCTTCACTTGCCACTCAACACTGGAAGTTCAACCCCTGCCTCCTCCTCAAGCATATATTTTCTCTACACTCTTCATAATTTGTTTCTCTTTTGCACTTACCATTCTCTAACATAGGGCTTCCCTGGTGACTCAGTGGTAAAGAATCTGCCCGCAATGCAGGAGACACAGGTTCGATCCCTGGGTTGGAAAGATCCCCTGGAGAAGGGAATGGCAATCCCCTCCAGTCTTCTTGCCTGGAGAATCCCATGGACAGAGGAACCTGGTGGGCTACAGTCCATGGGGTCGCAAGTGGTGGACACAACTTAGCAACTAAATCACCACCACCACTGTCTAACATACTAGCCTCATCTCTTATTTATCACATCTATAATCTGTCTTTCCTACTTGAATGTAAATTCCATGAGGTCAGGGATTCCTGTCAGTTGTGTTTACTGCTGTCTTATTGACTAGAATAGTGCCTGGCGTAAAGTAGGGGCTCAAGTAGGTGTCTACGGAACAAATGAAGGATTGTCTTCACAGTAATCCTTAAACGGGGTGCTGTTATTATTACTGCAGCACGGGCTTCCCTGATAGCTCACTTGGTAAAGAATCTGCCTGCAATGCAGGAGACCCCAGTTCGCTTCCTGGGTTGGGAAGATATGATGGAAAAGGGAAAGGCTACCCACTCCAGTATTCTGGCCTGGAGAATTCCATGGACTGCATACTTCATGGGGTCACAAAGAGTAGGACACAACTGAGCAACTTTCACTTTCATTATTATTATCTCGATTTTATACATAGCGAAACTAAGGTTCAGAGAAGTTAAGCAATTTGTCCACAGTCACACAGCTGTTACGTGGCAGAATATATATGCAGTTGGTCCCAGCGCAGAGTGCATCACTGCTCATAATGCTACACTCTGCTATCAGAGAGACAGTCGAGGGGCCCACTGAGTCATCACCTGCAGCTCCATGTTTTGACCTGAGTGATGTGCTCCACCCTCCCACCCCCACCCACTCTGTTCCATTTCTCTGCTCTCTGCTTTGCCTTCTCATGAGCACGGGGCCCACTCCCTCTTTCTAAACCGCATCCTTTTTCATCCGCTGCTTCCTCAGGAGTGCCCTTCTCATTTGAAGCCGACGGTAGTAATCAACTGATTCTAATGACCTCGGGGAAAGTGTCCAACAGCGTGGCATGGGCCATTGGAGAAAATGGGATTCCTTTAATTCCTCCATTGTCGCAGCAGAATATCGGATTCAGAAGGTAACGTGTGGCTAGAACAGCTGATGAGCAAGGACAGCATTGGCGTTAGCACGATTCAGTGAGGAAAAGGCTTGCAGTCTCACAGTCTTTCCTTTTATTGTCATGTGCCAGTATTTTCAGGGGATTTGTGTGTGTGTGTTCTTATGATAAAAACTGAAATGTTAACATCCTAACAAATACTGGATGTTCATCAGCATCAGATACCAGTAAGCCTGTGAAATACTCTTTTCGCAGTTTTACAGACGGGGAAAGTACATGGCGCGTGTTATTGTTCAGTCTGTCAGTCGAGTCCCACTCTTTGTGACCCCATGGACTGAAGCTCACCAGGCTTCCCTGTCCTCCACTATCTCCAGGAGTTTGCTCAAATTTGTGTCCACTGGGTTGGTGACAACATCCAACCATCTCATGCTCTGCCGCCCTTTTCTCCTCCTGCCTTCAATCTTTCTGAGCATCAGGATCTTTTCCAGAGTCAGCTCTTGGCATTAGGTGGCCAAAGTATTGGAGCTTCAGCATCGGGCCTTCCAATGAATATTTGCATGGCATATAGTTGTATCTATTTGGCCCTCAGTCAGAGATCCCTGTAAAATATGACTGATGCAGAAATTTCTGGGATTATGAAAGGCCCTGTTCTCAGTCCCCTTCCTTGATTGCTAGCTGTCGGTCTCACTCAGAACAGCGGGAAGGGACTCACTCCAGAGTCTCACTCCCTCTGAGTGGCTGATGCCCATGCAGGCATCCTGGACTGTGGAGCCAGGGGCCTGGGTTCCGGTCTTGCTTCTGTCGCTCCCCAGCAGATGTGCCTTGAGTGGATCATCTGACTGTCGTGGCCTCAGTAGCCTCCATGAAATGAAAGGACTTACCTTTTTTTTTTTTTAATTTATTTATTCGGCTGCACAGAGTCCTCGTTGCAGTGTGCAGGATCTTAGTTGTGATGGGATCTAGTTCCCTGACCAGGGATCGAACCCAGGCCTACTTGCCTTGGGAGCAGGGAGTCTTAACCACTGGACCACCAGGGAAGTCCCAAAAGGACTTATCTTGATCAAGAAGGTATGTTCCAAGTCACAGGCTGTCATTTTCAACACGTGGAAAAACAGAGGAACAGGGCTGGTTTTGTTCCCTTTACGCCCTCTCCGTCCAATGCAAACACCTGTCCCCACGTGATGATGACAATAAGGTCTTTCTCAGCCAGGAGCCTGGCAGCATTTCCAGGGGAGGCTTGTTTATGCTTTACATACAAGCCTCCTGTGCTTTGTCTCATTGAGTTTCCTGCTGAGGTTAAAGCTCCAGCTCTTGGGAGAGGAGAAACAGTGTGAGTGACGGGAGACGCAGCCCTGTTAATAAAGACCCAGCTCAACTGTGGTGACCACCTGGGACCCTTGGAATTCAGTCGTGTCCAGAGTCGGGGCTTAAGTTATTTGCATAAATGTTTGTTTCTTCTCTTTTATTTTAGCCTCAGCCCCAAGTGGTCCCCAGTTACCTGAGAGGTGGGACCTTCCGGGCATCCTACACCAGGTGCCCTAGTCTGGATCCAGTGACTCAGGACACTGGTGTGCTGGGCACAGTTGCAGAAATGCAGGGTCACAGTTGCATTCCTTCTATTTATGCCTTTCCCCCCAGATGTACTGAGATCTCATTGACATGTGAAATTATATAAGTTTAAGGTGTACAACATAATGATTTGATATTCACAATAAGTTTGGGTAACATCCACTGACACACATAATTAGATTTTTTTTCCCCCTTGGGCTGAGAAATTTTCAGATCTGCTCTCTTAGCAATTTCCAAGTGTACAATAGAGTATTATTAGCTACACTCATATAATCATACATAGATTGAAGGCAGGAGGAGAAGGGGGTGTCAGAGGACGAGATGGTTGGATAGCATCACCAAACTCACTGGACATGAATGTGAGCAAACTCTGGGAGATGGTTAAGGACAGGGAAGCCTGGGGTGCTGCGGTCCACGGGGTCGCAAAGAGCTGGACACGACTGAGCAACTTAACAACAACAGCTGTGGTCACCACGCTGTACATTAGAATCCCAGGACTTATCCATCTTACAACTGGAAGTTTGTACTCTGGAGTGGCTTCATCCATTTATCCACCCCCCTGACCTCTGGCTCCATCACTCTTTTCTCTGTTTCTACATGTTTGGTTATTTTAGATTCCACGTAAAAGTGAGATTATCTCACTTATCATAATGCCTCAGTGTCCATCCATGTTGTTGCAAATGGCAGGATTTCCTTCTTTCAGGACTGAATTATCTATCTTGGCTGTTGTAACTAATACTGCAGTAAACATGGGGGTGCAGAGACCTCCCCAGGACACTGATTTTATTTTGGGTGCATTCCCAGAAGTCAGATTGCAGGAGCATATGATTGCTCTGCTTTTAACTCCTTGAGCCTCCATACTGTTTTTCACTGTGGCTGCACCAACTTACATTCCCACCAGCAGTGCACAAGGAATTCCCTTCTCATATCCTTGCCAGCACTTATCGCTTGCCTTTTATGACAGCCATTCTGACAAGTGTGAGGTGACATTTCATTGTGGTTTTGATTTGCATTTCCCTAATGATTGAGCATCTTTTCATGTGTCCATTGGCCATTTGTATGTCTTTGGAAAAATGTCCATTCAGATCCTTTGCCCATTTGTTAATCAGATTATTTGTTTTGTCGCCATTAAGTTGAATGAGTTCCTTATATTTTTTGGATGTTTTTATGCCTTATTAGACACATGCTTTGAAAATGTTTTCTGCCACCATTCATGCTTTTTTATTACCCTATAACATATTTAATAGCAACCATCAGGTAAGGAAAAATGGCAGAGGTCCTTCAGAGCAGGGCTGACCCTGCGGTTCTGTGGTCCTGATGCAGACTGCTCTGTGATGAAGTCTGTCTCATTGAATCAACTTCTGTTTTCAGTGCTTTGAAGAGAGCAGATGCCATCTCTTCTATCGGCACATCAGGACTGACAGACATGAAGAAGTTGGCCAAGTGGGCAGCAGAGTCCAAGCTTGACCCCAACGACCCCAGCAATGGCCCCCTGATGCAGCTGATCTCGGTAACGTGTCAGGAGACATGGGCGCACAGCACCTCTCCACTCGGTGTGGTAACCACAGAAAGGGCAGGGCTTTTTACACAGGTTCCCTTTCACCCTACATTCTCCTGCGCCAGAGTGTGTAAGAAGGTGAGGGCTGGGTTGAATGACAGGTTTAAATTCTAGCTCTGCACCTACTGACTGTGTGAGCAAGACAAACGTCCGAAGCCCGTGAGGCCCTCACAGTGTTGTTGGGAAGAAATGAGCTGCTGGTTGTCAGCCTCCAGCTGTCCACACTCAGCATGCAGGAAGCACCAGGTACTGCTGAGGTTACAGGGCTTCCCAGGTGGCGCTAGTGGTAAAGAACCCTAAATGGTAATCTAATCGTTCAACCAGAAAACGAGCAAAACCACCATTTCTGAAGACACCCCAATACAGGAGAAATAAGCGATGCAGGTTCGATCCCTGGGTTGGGACGATGCCCTGGAGAAGGAAATGGCTACCCACTCCAGTATTCTTGCCTGGAGAATCCCATGGACAGAGGAACACAGACCATGGAGGGCTACAGACCGTGGGGTCACAAAGAGTCTGACACAGCTGAGTGACTAAACACTTGGTCCCCTTGATGGTTCTTGTTTTTAACTGTTTGCTTCCCAGAGAAGGACAAAACACAGGGCTTGCTTTCCTGCTGCTGTCGCTCAGTCGTGTCTGACTCTCTGCGACCCCACGGACGGCAGCACGCCAGGCTCCCCCGTCCTTCACCGTCTCCCGGAGTCTGCTCATACTCATGTCCACTGAGTCGGTGATGCCATCCAACCACCTCACCCTTGCCTTCCTGACTAGCCTATTCTATGAACCAGGATTGTCACCGCAGGATCGCCTTTCCCATTGCAAAGCCCCAGCGGATCTCTGCTCTCTCTGCAGGTCAAGGCTGCAGCTGACACAGCTCCCAGCAGAGGAGCAAATGGACACCTGGGCAGAGTGAAGCCCAGACCTGCTCGTCCTCTCAGGGTTGCTGAAGCTGTGCTTTCTATGCTGGTGCCTGGGTCCACCTCTGGTTCATTTTTCCTAACAACCAAGGACTGTAGCCTGCCAGGTTCCTCTGTCCATGGGATTTCCCAGGCAAGAATACTGAGTGGGTTGCCATTTCCTTCTCCAGGGGAACTTTCTGACCCAGGGATCGAACCCGAGTCTCCTGTGTATTTTTTGCAGTAGGCGTTTAGTAACACACTGATATAACTGACTCATTTATCAGTCTGTTATATTTTCATAACATCTATTAGGGGAACATGCATACCAGACATGAACTGTTTACTTTTTATTTCTCTGGAAAAATGATTTATGGTACTTTTAATAACTATTCAGTGAATATAACAGCATGTCCCTCATTGCCATTATATTTGACTGTGTTTTCTCTTTAAATGAAATAGTGGATGTTTCAAGTTTATCCATCTAAAACTGTTCAACATTCAACATCATTCCCAAAAGCTCAGTGCCAGGTTTCCTTGGGTGACATCTGCCTGTCACCTAGAGCTTTGTATTTCCTGGTTTTTATAGGTTGCTACCAGTGGTGAATCCTACATCCCTGGCTTCTTCCGACTTGAACAGCTACAACAGGAATTTAACTTTGTTTCGGATGAGGAATTAAATAGATCGAAACGATTCAGGCTGCTGCTTCTTAGAAGCCAAGAGGTGCCAGAGTTCCGACATTATAAGCAAATTCCACTGTATGACCGAGAAATTATGGAAAGAGTATTTCAGGTAAGAGATTGCCTTAGAGGGGTTGATAAAATAATCAAATGTTTACTGTGCCATTTTGTATACTATGATATATATGTAGGTGTCCTTGTGGTGTTCTCAGTAGCAATACTGGTTTCTTCTTTATCCACTTTACATAGCCTTTTCATTATTTTTCTTGAATCCAATGTTTAAATCATCTCTTTGTCTCAGTCTGATGACATCTAAACTAGGAAAAATTAGTGTCATAGGGATGAAGAATCTCTTAAGCGTTAGTGTGGCAAACAATCCTGCCTGGCTTAGTCAGGAATTCGATGCCATCTTTTTCAAATTAAAATTTATTTACTTAAATGGCTGCATCGGGTCTTCGTTGCGGCCCGCAGGATCTTCGTTGCATCACGAGGTATCTTTCATTGCACTGCACAGACTCTCTAGTTGTGGCTTGCGGGCTTAGTGGCTCACGTGTGGGATCTTAGCTTCCTGACCAGGATTCAAACCCACGTCACCTTCATTGCAAGGCAGATTCTTAACCACTGGACCACCAGGGAAGTCAGTCCCTCAATGCCATTTTAACCCAATAAGTATTTCCTAAGCACAAAGCACAGGGGTAAGCGCTGCTTGGAAGATAGATGGGTAGGATGTGAACAGCCTGGGTGAGGGGGTAGGAAGTGGGGAACAGGTCTGGTCAGGATGCTGCAGGCAGCTGGAGACAGAAAGCCTTGGGGGAGGTTGGAGTGGTGCAGGGAGCCTTTGAGGAGCTACAGGGAACAAGCCTGTGTAGCGGGGCGGGCCAGGGAAAGCTGGACAAGTTTATGTTTGATGAGATAAAGAAATAGCCACTAGAAATTAATATCAGTGTAACTTCGTTTGTTTGCTTGTTTTCACTGCCGTTACTCTAGGAGGCGGATCCCAAAAGATATGCTGCAATTTATAGCAAAGAGTATTCTGCCTTACGTTTTCCTCTAAGAGTTTTATAGTGCATGGCGTTACCTTTAGGTCTTTGATCAAAAGCAGTATGATTTTTCAAGCAGAAATTATTCCTAGAGAGATATTTTTGGTTACTTGGTTTCTCTTGGTATCAGTTTGGACTTGTGATTATAAGTGATAAAAACCCGATTTGAACCAGCTTCTGTACCAGGGGAGTTTATTAGATGATGAAATCACAAAATTGAGTTAAGCGTCTAAGACATCTGAATGACAGGAGCTCGTCTGCCCCTCAGAGCCATCCAAGGAGTGCCAGGCTCCTTCTCCTTCCTGTGGGGGCTTCACGGTATGGTGAATTTTCCACCATTGCAGACAGATTTCTCTGCTTGATCACTTGGTCACCAGTATCACCCAAGTTCATACCTAGGAGCCTCAGCCAGGAGGGAGAGGTATGTCCTCTTGTCCCGAGTCTAACAATCTTGGGGACAGGGTCTTCCCTGGTGTCCAGCGATTAGGAATCTCCTTTGCAAGGCAGGGGAAGAGGGTTCTATCCCTGGTCAGGGAATTGAGATCTCACATGCTGCAACAAAGACCCCGTGTTTGGCAACTACAACCTGATAATAAATAAATATATTTTATGCAGCCAAATAAATATTAAAAAAAAAAAAAAACATCTTGAAGATAGCCTTTGAGCCACCCAGGCTGGGTTAGGAGCCACCCCAGGCGTCAGCTATGACCAGAGAAGGACTGAAGGAGAACATGGAAGCTCCCTGGGGCCCACATGGAATTTTCTTGATAGAAAAAGAGAGGAAAGTACAGCTGCCTAGGAAGAAAAAGCCAAAGGCACCCACTACTTGCCTCCAAGTAGGTGTCCCAGGTCAACTGCAACCAGATGTTAGTTACTCTCTTTGTAATTGCTTTACTTGAAACAGAAAGACAAAAATTAAGCAGGGGCTTTGGCTAAGTCATTTGGGTGAGGTTAGTATCTTGATCTGCAGTGACTCGATTATTTCTATGGCCTCCATTTCTTTCTGCATGAACTCTGTAACTTGTAAAAGCAAATATCGTATATTATACAAGGAATTTAGAAAAACGGTACTGATGAACCTACTTGCAGGGCAGGAATAGAGATGCAGACCTAGAGAATGGCATTTGGACACAGAGGGGGAAGGAGAGGGTGGGACGAATTGAGAGAGTAGATAGCTAGTGGGAAGCTGCTATAAAAAACAGGAAGCTCAGTCTGATGCTCTGTGATGACCTGGAAGGGTGAGATGCAGGGTGCGGGGAATGTTCAAAAGGGAGGGCATATATGCATACATATAGCTGATTCACATTGTTGCACAGCAGAAACCAACACAAACTGTAAAGTAATTATACTCCAATTTTTAAGAAAATACTTTTAAAAAGCACTGTAACTTGTAACCACTTGTAAAGCAGTTCAATCAACTGTTTCCAAATCCTGGACACTGCATCAAAGATCAACTCTGAACCTGAAGTTCAGAGGGAAGTAGAAGGAAGATTTAGAACCACAGTTTTTGACTTAAACTACACATGACGAATAATTCTCTAATCTGGACTGTAGCCTCCAGGCTCCTCTGTCCATGGAGTTTTCCAGGCAAGAATACTGGGGTGGGTTGCCATGCCTTTCTCCAGGGGATCTTCCCAACCTAGGAATTGGACCCTGGTCTCCTGCATTGTAGACAGATTCTTTACTGTTTGAGCCACCAGGAAAGCCCAATCTCAAAAAAGGCATGAGAGTACCAGTTTTTTAAAATCCTAGAAGTATTGTTTCCTTTTAATTTCAGGACTACGAGAAACGGTTACGAGACAGAAATGTAATTGAAACCAAGGACCACATAGATACCCACAGGGCCACAGTGGCAAAGTGCCTCCAGCAGGTAAGGAAGAGCATTTTTAACAGCCCTCGTAGGGGACAGACAGGCAGCGTCCTGGTGTTGGAGAGGCAGGTCTCTACCCTCAGCCCTGCCGGCTCATTTGCTCATAATCGTTGCTGTCGTTTACTTGCTCAGTCGTGTTCGACTCTATTGTGCCGTATAGACTGTAGCCCACCAGGCTCCTCTGTCCACGGGCTTTCCCAGGCAAGATAACTGGAGCGGGCTGCCGTTGCCTTCTCCAGGGGTTCTTCCCGACCAGGGATCAAACCCACATCTGCATTGGCAGGTGGGTTCTTTACCACTGAGCCACCAGGGAAGCCTTTCTCAGAATTACAGATATAAAATTGATTAGCAACTGTCTTCATGTTTGTAGCATAGTTACTTAATTCTCCTTTGTATTAGCTCGGATTCATGATTATAAGTGATAAAAAGTCCAATTTGAACTAGCTCAGGCACCTAAGGGAATGTATTCAATGAGGAAACACTGAAAACACTAGTTTATTATCAGTGGTTATCTTAAGAGGGGTATGATTAAATAAGGCACTTACTTTCTAAATCATGACTTTTTAAAAAAATATTTGAATGTTTGCTGTGCAAAAACTTGCAAATTTGATTAGATACCATTTGCTCACTTTTGTTTTTATTTCTATTGCCTTGGAAGACTAACTAAATATAGAATTACCATATGAATGTGTGCATCTTATTACCTTTTTAATAAAAAAGTTTTATAAACCACATACTCACTGCCCTTCTGATAATCAAAATATTCTTTTGTCCTTGGTTTAATTAATTTAACTTATAAGAAATGCTACAATGACTACAGTACATTTTCCCCTGCCAGTTAATCTACCCCGTAGCTCTTGTATAAAAAAATAATTTATGACATTCAAGAGAGCCTCCATTTAAAAAATAATTAGGAACTAAATCAGTCTGAATAGGGGAAGAACTTAATCATCTGAAGTGTGTGTGCTTCGAAGTGTGTTAGTCACTCAGTTGTGTCCAGCTCATTGTAACCCCATGAACTCTGGCCCGCCAAGTTCCTCTATCTGTGGAATTCTCCAGGCAAGAATATTGGAGTGGGTAGCCATTCCACTCTCCAGGGGATCTTCCTGACCCAGGGGTCAAACCCAGGTCTCCTGCATTGCAGGCAGATTCTTTGCTGTCTGGCGCACCAGGGAAGCCCAGAAGTGAAAGCTTTCGTCCCTCAGTTGTGTCCGATTCTTTGTGACCCCATGGACTGTAGCCCGCCAGGTCCTCTGTCTATGGAACTTTCAAGGCAAGAATACTGGAGTGAATATCCACTCCCTTCTTCAGGGGATCTTCCTGACCCAGGGGTCAAACCCAGGTCTCCTGCACTGCAGGCAGATTCTTTATCATCTGAGCCACCACGGAAGCCTTCATGTGTTTCTAGACAGGTCCTATTTTTTGTAGCTGTTCATTCATTTTTGTTGTTGTTCAGTTGCCAAGTTATGTCTGACATTTTGGGATACCACGGACTGCAGCACGCCAGGCCTCCCGGCCCTCACCATCTCCCGGAGTTTGCCCAAGTTCCTGTCCATTGAATCAGTGATGCCATTCAACTATCTCATCCTCTGTCACCCTCTTCTCCTTCTGCCTTCCGATCTTTCCCAGCATCAGGGTCTTTTCCAAAGAATCATTCATTCATTCAGCTAAATTTTCTGCCAGGAATTTGTCCAGATCCTGAGAATATAGCAGTGAACAAAATAGAATGCCTCTGCCTTAGGGAGCTTACGTTAGCGAGGAAAGCTGGTTGATTTACTGTAGGAAGGGGTCAGAGCTGTGATGGAATGTGAAAGTGCCACCACACCACGGTGACATTCGAGCAGAGAATGGTGCAGTTCAGCAAACAAGAACATTTAAATAAAACGTCTTTCTCTCCCTCAGGTTAGAGAATCAGTGATAAATCGTTTCCTCATTGCAAAACACCATTTTCTTCTTTCGGATCTGATAGTAGAAGAAGAAGTTCCCAATATCAGGTAAAAAAAAAAAAAATCTTTTTGTTATTTCTTGTGTTGTATTATATTAAATATTCCCTGTAAATTTAAGATTTTTATCAGTGTATGATATGCATTTGGCCCCCTAGCAGTACTGGAAACTGGTAAAGCCTGATGAAAGCCTGATGTCACATTTTTGGGGGGTTCTGTTAGCACAAGTTTCATAAGACCCTCTCCATCACATTCCAGTGGACCCCATCTCACCTCCCACCACCCACAAGGGCACTTCCCCAGCCTTGGCCATCTTCCCATTCCAGTCACGTGAAGTGTGACAGCATCCTTTCCAGCATATCCTTCTCCTGCCTTCACCACCTCCCTGGGCCAAGGTCTCCGTCACTCCCCCGTCACAGGACAATGGGGTGGCTGAGAATTATCCCGCTGAGATTCTGAGGCAGGGAGGAGGCCTGGTTCCAGCGCTGCCGCTGGGAGGCACAGAGCTGCCCAGTGTTTGGTGACAGGTGTGGGGCAGCAGGGGAAGGTGAATATTTACATAGAAGTTGGGAATTGACTGTCTGCTAGATTGTCTCCCTATCATTGAGAATAATCCTCAAATGGTCTCAAGTCAAAGTGGATGCATGAAAGATGAAAGAGAACTTTCTATACTGGTGGGCTTGTGAAGTCTGTTAACCTCATGACCCTTCCTGTGCTTAAATCTCTTGGTCTGAAAGGGCTTCCCTGGTGGCTCAGCTGGTTAAGAATCTGCCTGCAATGTGGGAGACCTGGGTTTGATCCCTGGGTTGGGAAGATCCCCTGGAGAAGGGAAAGGCTACCCACTCCAGTATTCTGGCCTGGAGAATTCCATAGACTATATAATCCACAGGATCACAAAGAGTTTTTGCGCAAAGTCGCAAAAAGTCTTTGGATACAACCGATGGTCTCCTGAAAAGGTTATTTCCTACGCATGGGCTTCCTCTCTACCACCCAGTTGGCAAGGAGACAAAAAGCTGGTGCAATCCATGGTATCCCCTTCTCCTGGCTTCGCCTCCATCCTCATACAGAAGGGAAGCTGTGCCCACAGAAAATTCATGCAAACCCTCTCTCTATTCCAGGCCCACAGTCCAATCATTGAATGTTTTCTTTTTCAGTCATGAAAATTACACTTTAGAATAGATGATGATTTTTCATGCTGTTTTCCATTTCTTTTCTTTTCCTTTTTTCTGCTTTACTTTTCTGCATTAAGTTCTGAAGGCTCAGGGTATGTTCTTTCTTCTTTTAATTTTGGTTTGTTCTTGGCTTTAGATTAAGATATTTCTGTATATAATGGTCCCAGCCACCAAGATGTTCTCACGCTGACTAAGGGGACAGCTAAGTCTCGTGACAGGAGACATCCCTCGGGGAGGGAGAAAGTACTGAGGAAAGAAGGGGTGTGCTTTGTTACGACCTCCTGGCAAAGGTTTTTCTCTGAGGTTCCCAAGTCTGGGTTAGGCAGGCATCCTGGCAGAGTGATTAAAAAGATGGGCTATAATTTGTGACAGCGTGGATGGACTTTTGAGGGCCTTCTGTTAAATGGGATGAGTCAGAGAAAGATAAGATCTCTGGGATTCTCACTTATATGTGGAATCT
The DNA here is from genome assembly GCF_049115385.1 of Moschus berezovskii. Lineage (NCBI taxonomy): Eukaryota > Metazoa > Chordata > Mammalia > Artiodactyla > Moschidae > Moschus > Moschus berezovskii. The sequence continues at coordinate 120,122,407 of NC_142464.1, forward strand.
AAAAGAGCCAAACTAATAAGAACTGAGACTAGACTGTTGGTCACAAGGGGCTGGGGGCAGGGGGTACTAGGGGGATATTTTAGAAGAGTATAAGCCTGCAACCAGTAGATAAATAAGTCCTGGAGATCTAATGTGCATCGTAGTGATTACCATCAACAATATAAACTTCAAGAGTGCTAAGAGACTGGATCTTAATTGTTCACACCACAAAAAAAAAAAAAAAATTACCTAAAGTGAAAGTGATAGATAGAGGTGTTGGCTAATGCTACCTACGGTGATAACCATAATGCCATATATTAATGTATCAAACCAATCTACTGTACACCTTGAACTAATACAGTGTTATATATCAACTATATCTCATTAAAATTCTAAAATTAAAATGTACGGTAAAACCAAAAAAGACGTTTGCAAAACTGTAAAATAGTGTCACTCTCCTCACACTCTTGGTTTTGGGAAAGATAGTTATTTTTGACAATTTTACATCACATGGTTATATAACGCACTTATTCTTGTCCCAAATGAGTTAATGAAAAGATATATGCAGATATTCAAAGAAGAAGTTGGGCTGTCAAGTCAGGGTGACCTGAGCTTGAACCCCAGCTCCCTCTCCCCTATTTAGGAGCCTCCAGCAAATTCTATCACCTCTCAGAGCCTCCAGTTTCTTCATATGAAAAATGGGGTAATACCCTTGTAAGGATTAGGAAGAGTATATGTAAGGCATCTAGCACTCTGCTTGAACCGTAATGGTGCTGGTAAACGGTAGCTCCTCTGTGCTCCCTTAGAAGGCCCTGGGGGGCTCCCCGGGAGTCCCTTGGGAGTCATCTCCCTGGGCTAGCACATGCCTCTCGGAAGGAGGGCTCCAGTCCAGCCTGCTCTTCTGTACTCACAGAGAAGAGCAGCGTGAGCGTTGCCAGCCTGCGGCCAGCTCTGCACAGCCGGCATTGCTCTGGGGCTGTCGGGCTTAGCCATTCACATCAGCTTCCCAATACAAAGTCCGCTGTGCTCTCGTTAGTCTCTGGGGCAGAATTAAACTCTGTGTCCCCTGGCCATTCTGATTCACAGACTGTTGCTCTCACCTTCCAGGAAGTGTTCATGGGTGTCATCCCAGTGAGAGACAGAGGCATAGAGAGGTAGAGAGATCCCCCTGGGCCCCCTCCCCTGCCTTCCTCCTGTCTCCATCCCCTCCTTTCTCCAGCATCGTCACCGGCATTGTGACCACTGTCACCATCCCAACAGTCACTGTGTCAGGGCATCTGCTAACACTAGCTCCTCGCTTAGTCCTCTCAACAACCCCAAGAGGTAGGTATTAAAATTCCATTTTACAGATGATGAAACAGAGACGGCAAGAGGTGAAATGATTTGCCCAAGGCGAGCAGGACGCACTGGCCTGGAAATACGGGCCCTGGAAAGTGGTAGAACTGCAATGAAGTGGGTCAGCGAGGACGGTGGAAGGAGGCATCCGGTGCTGCAGGATTGGCAGGAGCCAAAGCGGACAGCTGGCGAGCTCAGGCCACGTTTGAGGGGCTAGGGGATGAGCAAGGCAGAGGCCAAGCAGGAGGTGCAGGGTGGGGCCCAGAACCCGAGTTATCTGCCTCGGATCAGAAGCTGCTAAAATATACATTCATCATCTACGCAGTAGATCTCCCCTATCTTGGGAGAGTCTCTTGACAATTCCCACCCCTCCTCAAGGAGACAAAGAGTTTTTCAGGGGCCCGTGAGGGACCTTGGGGCAGAGTGTGGGAAGGTGTCTCGTGAACTTTCCCGATCTTTCTTTCCCCTAGAGTCCTAACTTTGTTCTGTAATCATTAGCATTTTGGGCCTGAGCCTTTTCAAGCTGGCAGAACAAAAGCGACCACTGAGGCCAAGGCGAAAAGGCCGGAAGAAGGTGACAGCCCAAAACCTGTCCGACGGGGACATAAAGCTGCTGGTGAACATCATCCGGGCTTACGACATTCCGGTGAGGAAGCCGACGGCAAGGTGAGAGCCCTGGGAACCGGCCTGGGACGGAAGGTGCAGGATCCCACCTCTTCACAGTGTGCTCACTCTCATCACTAACAGAGCTGTTGCTCTGTGGGGGCTGAGGGAAGGGATGGGGGTGAGGGAGGGCGTTCTTGATGATGTCAGGGCCCCATTAGTTCCAAGTAACAGAACCAAGGTGGCACTAGAGGTAAAGAACCCGCCTGCCAATGCAAGAGATGCAGGTTCTATCCCTGGCTCTGGAAGATCCCCTGGAGGGGTCATGGCAACCCACTCCTGTCTTCTTGCCCGGAGAATCCCACAGACAGAGGAGCCTGGTGGGCTACAGTACATGGGACTACAGAGAGTCAGACATGACTGAGCGACTGTGCAAAGCACAGCACGATAGAACCAAATCAGTCAGTTTAGGGTTAAGAGGGGTTTTGTTGGCTATATCTCACAGAACAAGAGGACAATAGATATGGTGGAACCACATGGGAGACTGTAAAGATTAAGGTGGCGTCTTCAAAGGCCCTTTGTATCTCTTGTTTCCGTCTGTGAATCTGCTTTATTCTTTGTGTGATGGAAGCAATTCATCCTCGCAGGTTCCACCCCCAGGCATCAGCTCCCCAAAAGGTCCTAGCCCGGGTCGGGTGTTGATCCACATCCAGTTACCTACAGTCAGGGGCGGGTCACCAGGACCAGTCCTGAAGACGGAGGACAGTCCTCAGAGAAGTGGGTGAGAGCTGGGCAGATACCCCAAAGGTGCATATTCCAGATGCTGAAACATGTGCTGTGAGCACAAAACTGTGACTTCTTTTTTATCTGCCCAGAGAAAGGAATTATACCCACTGTATTTCATACACTGTGGCAATGGGGACTCCTCAACCATAAGGAAGTGTTAATCGATTGGTTTTCTCTGACTCTTTGCGACCCCATGGACTGTAGCCTGCCAGGCTCCTCTGTCCATGGGATTCTCCAGGCTAGAATACTGGGGTGGGTTGCCATTCCCTTCTCCAGGGGATCTTCCTGACCCAGGGATCAAAGCCAGGTCACCTGCATTGCAGGCAGATTCTTTTCCTGTCTGAGCCACCAGGGAAACCCAACTGTAAGTAAGGTGAGCTTAAATTTCTTAGCCCCTTGGAGAAGAGAGACAGAAGGACCGAGAATTACTTCTCTTTGCTGGGCCTCTACCAGCGTGATGAGGGAGGCTACGCTTTATTGTACGGTCGCCGTGTTCTAGGCACTACGCGAGGCACTTTCTATTATTTCACTTGCTTCTCACTGCTATTACTGTCTCCATTTTACAAAAGGGTGAATGGAAGTGAAGAGCGTGCCGTGCTTGCCCAGGGCCTCCAGCCGTCTGATTACACAAGTGCTATGTTCTAGCTTGGGCCTCTTTCCTCCCTAGGTTCTTCCCTTTAAATGATCTATCCACTCCCACCCCACTATTATTTTGCCCTACTTTTTTCTTCTGCTAACTCTTCTACCCATTACAGAACATCTGATCATCACCAACTATTCCCAGTGTTCTGTCACATTTTGTTTTGTAAATGTCTGTCTAAGCTCTTGAATCTGTGCAATAGCACTGCTTCGCGAAGCCACATCCCAGCCTTTTCATCTTGATCGCATTAAAGCTCAACTGTGTGGCGAAAAGCTGTTTTTTTAAAAAAGAATAGGCAATAGGTATTATTTTTTTGTTTCTATGCAGTTTTTTAAGATTTAAATGATGTCATTCTAATCATTACAAAGAAGCATAATTGATCCTATTGTTTTACATTTAGTGTAGACTCATCAAGTCAGCTCAGATACTAACTCTTGCACTAAACCCACCCAAATCTTAGCCCTCTCGCCTTACAACTAAACTAAATACGATTTTTACGACACGACTGAGCGAATGAACTGAACTAAACTGAACTGCTCTCTTATATCCCATGCCCTCTAGTCTAACACATACCCCACTATATTATGACTGTTTAGTCTGAGCTAAACTGTATCTTATTTGCCTTTGCAGCCCCAGAGTCTAACAGATTGCTAAAGTATAGTAGGTACTAAACAGATGTTTGTGTAATAATGCAATTGACAGTGTTCCAAACAGGAAAAGGTTTTCCAAACTGGTAGCTGTTGAGTTGAATGTTCCACTTCCCTTATCTCATAGTTTGTCTGAAACCCTTTCTGTGAAAAGGTAAGACAGTCTGGTGGAAAGAGACAAGGTGTACTTTGCCAGTGAATGTGAAATACTAGATACACCTGAAAATTCAAAACAAATATGCAAGTGGGTTATTGGGATGAGGGGGAAGGTGTCTGGGAGAGGATCTCTGGACATGACCTTCATTTCTTCCTTTACGAATGGCAGTTCAAAACGGAAAGAGGGCAAGACTCGTAGACCCTAACTCGAGCTAGGAAGCACTGACCACCTTTTGCCAGCGATGCCTGGCAGGCCCAGAGAGAGATGTCTTACCTGGGGTGTGTAGTTCAAGCTTCCTGGAGTTTGAAGGTTCAAAGAACATACAGTGAAAGAGGACCTGAATTGGATGGAGGCAGGGCACTGGTTAGAAGGCTCGGGATTCTGCTACCTGAAAGGGATCGATGCTCTCAGTTATGGGGGAAAGGCGCCCATGAGACCATAGACAGAAGAGGTCTCTATCTTCTAGTCCAGCCAAACATGCAGACCCAAGGAAGGACGTTGGAAAGGTTCTGGTAGTCGCTAGGTGAGCAGGGAGGACCAGAGCATACGAAAAGACTTCTGAAGCATCGACAGACTTCGCAAGAACGCCTGCCAGGATAGCTGTCAGCACCAAACGTCTCTGGAGAAACCATCTGCTCAGTAACATGATTAGACTGTCCCTGTCATTTATTTCTTCTGTTCATTTTTTCCTCCTAGTAAATTCCACCAGACATCAAGATCTTCAAGGACCTTCACTGAAAAGCACGCTGCTTCCCCAACAACACACAGCCCAGCCCACAGCGCCGACTACCCCCTCGGCCAGGTGAGATACCCAAGTGCTGGATCTCTGCTTAGAATCTTGACCCTTATGTTTTTAAGAATTGCCTAGAAAGTTCATAATACATTTTCTGTCTCATTTTCTTTGGAAATATACTATTTAGAATCAAGTTTTTCCTCTGCTCAGAACAAAATAATTCTACTATTACAGACTGTTTTCTCTTGATTAAAAAAAACAGTATAGAAAGTTATTAAAACTATATGCATAAACGTCCAGTTTCTGCTCAGGATTTAGTGAGCTGAAAAGGGTTTCAATCCAACTGAAACAAACCAGTAACAAAAAATCTAGCTAAATAGAAACTGTACATGTTCTTTTTTTTTTTTGAAGGTTTCAGTACGTCCTTTTGTAGAAGTTTCATTTCAGCGAACAATCTGCCATACAACTACAGCAGAAGGACCAAACCCCAGCTGGAATGAAGAACTTGAACTTCCATTTAGGTAGGCATATTTTCCTCATACCACAAATGATTCCAATCTAGGGGGAAAAAAATGGGAAAACGTCCAGCTTTTGAAATGTGGGTTCATTGTTAGGATACCCCACTCCACTCCAGGCTCTGGTTCCTTAGAGTCCAAGCTTTCCACTCCCTTGACCCCATAGGCCCTACAATGATTTTCTTTTCTTCCCTATCTCCCCAGCTCTGGGAGCCTTAAGTAATTTCAAACCCAAATCTCCTTCACTGCAGGTGGTCTCCTGCATTTTGGGTTGTTTCTTTACCAACTGAGCCACCAGGGAAACAGAACTAGTTAAGTCAGAAGACAAAAAGGAAAAAAAAAAGAGAGAGAGAAATAGATACCACTTTTATACATAGTACAAGCAAAAAAGAATGAGCAAAATTCAAGGCCAATGCTCAATCAAGCAGATGCAATGGCCTGGTTTGGAGTCATGCCATGGAGAGGACTGCTCTGGCCAGGCCTGGCAAAACTCAGAGCAGTTGATGTTGTAGCAGATGAACCTCACCTCGGCCTTGATTTATTGGTGGGAAAAGTGACTGGGCTTCCCAGGTGGCTCAGTGGTAAAGAACTCACCAGCCAATGCAGGAGACACTGGTTCAGTCCCTGGGTGAGGAAGATCCCCTGGAGGAGGAATTGGCAACCCACTCCAGTATTCTTGCCTGGGAAATCCCATGGACAGAGGAGCCAAGCAGGCTACGGTCCATGAGGTGACAGAGAGTCGGACACGACTGAACAACAACAAACCATGCTATAGGGTCCCCGTGCTGGAGACACCCTCTAACTGAAAGAGCTGCCGTTAGCCCTCATTTCTCTGCTCATATTCAGGTGTTGGTCCTGTCTGGACATTTGAGTGCTCATCGTTTCTCTTTTGCTCCTTGCATGTTCCCTGATCGTGGTGCGCATTTGCAGGGCCCCCAACGGGGACTACAGCACCACCAGCCTGCAGTCAGTGAAGGACGACGTGTTCATCAACATCTTTGATGAAGTGCTGTATGATGTCTTAGAGGTGAGCTCACGTTTTTGAGGAAGAAGTCTCTACTTGTCTTCATATCCTCTACCCACCACGCGAGTCCTGTCAGGGAGGAGAAACTTCCCCCTTATTCTTGTGGGCTCTGTTGGCTGGGCTGTTAAGCTGACACAAGACAGATTAACAGGGGGAAAAGAAACCAGCTTTTAATTTTGTGTGTACGTAAGTCTCATAGGATCTAGGAAGTAACCAAGGCAGACAGGTTTTATACTTTCTAGACAAAGAAATGATAAAGATGTGAGGAGCTGACAGGGTAAGGACATTTGGATTCAATGTGGTAAATTAGTAAAGGCTAACAAGGTGTGTTGGCAACCCACTCCAGTGTTCTTGCCTGGGGAATAGCTGGGACGGGGAAGCCTGGTGGGCTTCCGTTTATGGGGTCGCACAGAGTCGGACACGACTGAAGCGGCTTAGCAGCAGCAGCAGCAGCAGCAACAAGGCGTGTTTGTGCCACCCCCCCGGCCCTGGAGGCCCTCTCTGGTGAAAAGGCGTCTCTCTACGCAAGATGCAGGAAAGGTACCTTTCCCCGGGTAGGGGTGGGGTGGGTTATTTCCTGCTTTCTGGAGACTGGAGACAAAGGAGGGTCTGGGTGTTCTTGCACAGCTGTTTTTCAAGTAACTTGAATTCAGAATAATCAATCTGCCACTTTGGCAGATCTGGGGGCAGCCTGCCGTCAGTACCATCGGTCCCCAAATTCGGGATGTTGGAAACCTGACACGTATGAGTGAGGAACGGGAGGAGGGAGAAACAGCTCTTTTAAAGCAATAATGTTGCTTATTTGTCTTTGGCTGTGCTGGGCCTTTGCCTCTCTGAGGGCTTTCTCTAGTTGCAGCATGAGTCTTACTGCTGTGGCTTCTCTTGTCTCGGTTCACCGGCTCTAGGGCACGTGGGCTTCGTTGCTCCACGGCAGTGGGATCTTCTGGGACCAGAGATCAAACCCGTGTCTCCTGCATTGGCAGGTGGATTCTTAACCACTGTGCCACCAGGGAAGCCTGAGAAGCAGCCTTTTTTTTTTTTCAATTTGAGTGTTTGCTGTGATCCAGGAATTGTGCTAATTCTATTAGCACATTGCCTTAGTTCTTTATAAGCACCCTGTCCTAATTCTAAAATAACCCTGTGAAATTGACTGTTGTTCTTGTTGTTGTCTTGTTTTTTGTTTGAATGTTTATTTATTCATCTGGCTGCACTGGGTCTCAGTTGTGGCACGCAGAAGCTAGTCCCCTGACCAGGGATTGAACCTGGGCCCCTGCACTGGAAGTTCAGAATCATAGTCACTGGACCACCAGGGAAGTCCCCAAAGCAGACTGTTAAACTCCCAATTTATCCATGAGGAAACTGAGGTCCAGAGAGGTTAAATGACTTTCCTAGTTTCTACATAACTATTAAGTGTCTCAACCAGAATGTGACTTACATCTGTTTCACCTAAACCTACCATGCTTTCAGCTAAAATCCTGCTGCTTTCCTGCTGCCGAGTTACTTATTAAATGACTGCCTGGAGTTGTTAAACAATTATGACTTCCCACCCCTCCTTTAGGACGACCGTGAAAGAGGAAGTGGAATCCACACTCGTATTGAGAGACACTGGCTGGGGTGTGTGAAAATTCCGTTCAGCACGATATATTTCCAAGCAAGGGTAAGTGTCTGAAGTCAGAATTCCATGGCAGTGGGGAACTGCTCTACCCAGTTTTCCTGTTACAGCTTTCTTTGTGGAGGTATATACCCTTAACGCTAAGGCTTCCTTGGTGGCTTAGTAGTAAAGAATCCGCCTGCTAGTGCAGGAGATGGGGGCTTGATCCCTGGGTCGGGAAGATCCCCTGGAGGAGGAAATGGCAACCCACTCCAGTTTTCTTGCCTGGGAAAGCCCATGGACAGAGGAGCCTGGTGGGCTACAGTCCGTGGGGCTGCAGAGAGTCAGTCGGATACGATTTAGCGGCTGAGCAGGAGCACCCTTAGCCCTGAGAGAAGCGATGTGCAAGGCCACTTTGGAAAGATAAAAATCACTGCATAAAGCCACTGCATGACTCACTCAAACATCTATCTTCCTGACATTTAGTAGTTCATGTGCTACTTTTCCAATCTGATAGTTTTTTTTTTTTTTTAACACTTAAATAGATGTGAAGAAGGCAGGACAAAGTAGAAACTTGTCAGAAATGACAGGAGTGGAGTGGATCGAGGCCTGAGAATAACTTGAAGAAAACAATCAGGCCGGCTGATGGCCCCTTTAATCAAGTGCATTCATGTTTCCAGAGTCCTCACTATTTCAGAAACGAACAACAGTTGACTCGCTCAACTAAGTACCATTCTTCAGAGTTTAACAATTTTGTGTTAAGAGGATCCATGAGGCTAACCATTCTTGAATGGCAGAGTAGCTCTAATCTGGGGCAGTTAAAGGTTTTGAAATGGCATTAACATCCCAGTATTAAATCCATGGCAACAGGAAGCTTTGAGGCAAAGTCATGCTAATCTCACACAGCTCCAGAGGAGACAGTTTAATTCCACACGTGATGACCACCGAGAACAAATGCTGCCTCGGTCAGAGCCTCAGGCAAGACCCAGAACAAAACTCCAGTGTGAGAGACTTGAATTGGTTGGAATATCAGGAATCATTTGGCATTGCAATCTTCCCTAGACCAAAGGGACTGTCTATAGGTGATGCTGCAGTTATATGCTTGCCAGAAACTCTACAGTACTTTCCTCTTGGACTAGATTTGAAATGAAAAACAGAATTTAAAGAGCACATCATTTTGCAAATCCTACTGCCCATGTTATTCGGCATCACACTAGGAATGGTACTCAGAAGTATTACTCCAAATCTCTTCTTGATAAAGGAGTAAACTTCTTTACCATATTCTGGTAACGACCACACTGGTTGAGTCCCCTAGAAGCACGCACCTCACTGCCCTTTCTAGGTAAGCCTGCTCTCCTTCCAATAGCTCTGTCATCAATTTCTTCTTTAAACTGTGCCATAAGCCAAGTTCCTCCCTGTTGTTGTTGCTACTGCCTAGTCGCTAAGTCGGAGAAGGCAGTGGCAAGCCACTCCAGTACTCTTGCCTAGAAAATCGCATGGATGGAGGAGTCTGGTGGGCTGCAGTCCGTGGGGTCGCTAAGGGTCAGACACGACTGAGCAACTTCACTTTCACTTTTCACTTTCACACATTGGAGAAGGAAATGGCAACCCACTCCAGTGTTCTTGCCTGGAGAATCCCAGGGATGGGGGAGCCTGATGGGCTGCCGTCTATGGGGTCACACAGAGTTGGACACGACTGAAGTGACGCAGCAGCAGCAGTCACTAAGTCTGACTCTTTGCAGCCCTATGTGCTATAACCCGCCAGGGCTCTCTGTCTGTGGGATTCTCCAGGCAAGAATACTGGAGTGGGTTGCCATTTCTTTCTCCAGGACATCTTTCCAACCCAGGGATCAAACCTGCATCTTCTGCATTGGCAGGCAGATCCTTTGCCACAGACTTCTTTTGCCAATTGAGTTGTGAGGTTTAATTAAGGTGACAAACTAGCTGGAAATGCTATATGATATGTGCCTGATAAATACAATTATTTCTATTATTACTGGGCTTCCCTGGTGGCCTACTTATTTCTATTATTATTACTGAATCAGAATTCTATTCATTTTGTGTGGCTCCAAACCAAGATCTATGAATAATGGGTTCCAGGGAGGAACTTGGGTTTCCCAGGTGGCTCCGTGGTAAAGAATCCGCCTGCCAATGCAAGAAATGCAGGTCCCATCCTTGGATCGGGAAGATCCCCTGGAGGAGGAACTGGCAACCCACACCAGTATTCTTGCCTGGAAAATTCCATGGACAAAGAAGCCTGGTGGGCTACAGTCCATGGGGTCGCACAGTCAGACACGACTGAGCTACTGTGCATGCACTCATGCACTGGTAGGGAGATAACTGGTATCCAGTGTACTGAGGCCAGGAAAGCTGCCAATGCCCTACAATGCCCAGGCCTGCCTCCATAACAGAGCCATCCAGTCCCAACACCGACAGTGCCCAGGGTGAGAAACTCTGTCTTAAGTGCTTACACTGCAACTATTTGGAGATGGTGCCCATTGCCTCCTGGCTCATCTGTTATTTCAGCTGAAGTTTATACGGCGCTGTGTTTACACTCTTCTTCCCCCTGCATCCTCTCATCTGCCTGGTTCAGGCTTTAGGGAAACTCTACCCAGGTAAGTGTCAATCACTCAGTTGTATCCGACTCTTTGTGACCCCATGGAATGTAGCCCACCAGGCTCTTCTGTCCATGGGATTCTCCAGGCAAGAATACTGGAGTGGGTTGCCATTTCCTTCTCCAGGGGATCGTCCTGACCGAGGGATTGAACCTGGGTCTCCCGCATGGCAGACAGACTCTTTACCAACTGAGCCACCAGGGAAGACCCATCAAAGCAAGGAGGAAAATAAATAAGAGCTTATTTCATTCCTCTCTAAACTACCGCACAATTACACTCATCTCACATGCTAGTAAAGTCATGCTCAAAATTCTCCAAGCCAGGCTTCAGCAGTATGTAAACCGTGAACTCCCAGATGTTCAAGCAGGTTTTAGAAAAGGCAGAGGCACCAGAGATCAAATTGCCAACATCCGCTGGATCATGGAGAAAGCAAGAGAGTTTCAGAAAAACATCTATTTCTGCTTCATTGACTATGCCAAAGCCTTTGACTGTGTCGATCACAATAAACTGTGGAACATTCTGAAAGAGATGGGAATACCAGACCACCTGACCTGCCTCTTGAGAAACCTGTATGCAGGTCAGGAAGCAACAGTTAGAACTGGACATGGAACAACAGACTGGTTCCAAATAGGAAAAGGTGTACGTCAAGGTTGTATATTGTCACCTTATTTAACTTATATGCAGAGTACATCATGAGGAACGCTGGGCTGGAAGAAGCACAAGCTGGAATCAAGATTGCTTGGAGAAAGATCAATAACCTCAGATATGCAGATGACACTACCCTTATGGCAGAAAGTGAAGAGGAACTCAAAAGCCTCTTGATGAAAGTGAAAGAGGAGAGTGAAAAGGTTGGCTTGAAGCTCAACATTCAGAAAACGAAGATCATGGCATCTGGTCCCATCACTTCATGGGAAATAGATGGAAAAACAGTGGAAACAGTGTCAGACTTTATTTTTTGGGCTCCAAAATCACTGCGGATGCTGATTGCAGCCATGAAATTAAAAGACGCTTACTCCTTGGAAGGAAAGTTATGACCAACCTTGATAGTATATTAAAAAGCAGAGACATTACTTTGCCAACCAAGGTCCGTCTAGTCAAGGCAATGGTTTTTCCCATGGTCATGTATGGATGTGAGAGTTGGACTGTGAAGAAGGCTGATCGCCGAAGAATCGATGCTTTTGAACTGTGGTGTTGGAGAAGACTCTTGAGAGTCCCTTATACTGCAAGGAGATCCAACCAGTCCATTCTAAAGGAGATCAATCCTGAATGTTCATTGGAGGGACTGATGCTAAAGCTGAAACTGCAATACTTTGGCCACCTCATGCAACGAGTTGACTCACTGGAAAAGACTCTGATGCTGGGAAAGGTTGGGGGCGGGAGGAAAAGGGGACGACGGAGAATGAGATGGCTGGATGGCATCACCAACTCTGTAGACATGAGTTTGAGTGTACTCCGGGAGTTTGTGATGGACAGGGAGGCCTGGCGTGCTGTGATTCATGGGGTCGCGGAGAGTCGGACACGACTGAGCGACTGAACTGAACTGAACTAGAGGACACAGTCACTGAAAGTTTCCGTTCTTTCTGTCTTCTGAGAAATAAATGTCGCAGAAGACTGAAATAAGAATTGGATTCTTTGAAAATCTGTGAGTTTCAAATTCTAGCCCTGAGTAGTTTCATGGCACCAGACAGTCTTTCGTAAACTTGATTGTTTTGACTACAAAGGTGTAAAAAGTTCTGCCTTTCTGAACCTCTGTGTAAGCTAGGTCATTTTATGTGAGTGGCTTGTAATTCAATCAGCCTGCCTTTATTGAGCTCCTCCTCTGTATGTACACAAAACACTGCTATATATTAGAGAAGGGTGATACAAAAGGGAACACAATACAGATTCTGTGTGCAGAGAACAATAATCTAAAAGCATATGATAAATAAGCACACAACAAGGCCTGGCAGAATGTGTCAGAATGAAAGAAGCAAGCTGCATGTCAGGCTGGCAGAGATGACAAAACAAACCATGAAGGACAGTATCTGACCTGAGCCTTGAAAAATGATTCAAATTCTAAAATGTGGAGACAGGGAGCTGGGCATCCCAGCAAAGGGGACAGGCTGCCAGCGAACACTTGCCATGGGCCAGGCATTTTTCATAGTGGATTCATTAATCCACTCAACACACATAATTACCCTACAAAGCAGGTACTATTATTGTTTCCTTTTTACAAATGCACAAGTTGAGTCACTCTGGGTTTAACCCAGGATTTGAACCCAGGCGACCTAGTGTGGGAAAGATTGAAGGCAGGAGGAGAGGGGACAGCAGAGGATGAGGTGGCTGGATGGCATCACTGACTCAGTGGACATGAGTCTGAGTGAGCTCAGGGAGCTGGTGATGGACAGGGAGGCCTGGCGAGCTGCGGTCCGCAGGGTCGCAAAGAGGACATGGGGGACGCGGCTGAGCGGCTGAGCAACCACCGCCCAGTGTTGGTATCAGTTTGCACAACTAGCACACACTCTGCTGAGCCACGCAGAGCGGGCAAGGAGAGAGACAGCATGCTGAGGGGCCTCAAGGAGACAAGCCAGAGAGATGGGTGGGCCCTGAAAACCAGTCGGAGCAGCTGCTACTGAATTCAGCACATCACGGGGAGCTGACTTGCCTTTGAACTTCTCTTGGAAAATCACCAGGATGCTTCAGTTCAGTTCAGTTGCTCAGTCGTGTCCAACTCTTTGCAACCCCATGGACTGCAGCGCGCCAGGCCTCCCTGTCCATCACGAACCTCCGGAGCTTGATCAAACTCAAGTCCATCAAGTCGCTGCCATCCAGCCATCTCATCCTCTGTTGTCCCCTTCTCCTCCCGCCTTCAGTCTTTCCCAGCATCAGGGTCCTTTCCAGTGAGTCAGCTCTTTGCATCAGGTGGCCTAAGTACTGGAGTTTCAGCGTCAGCACCAGTCCTTCCAATGAATATTGAGGACTGATTTCTTTTAGGATTGACTGGTTGGATCTCCTTGCAGTCCAAGGGACTCTCAAGAGTCTTCTCCAGCACCACAGTTCAGAAGCATCACTTCTTCAGTGCTCAGCCCTCTTTATAGTCCAACTCTCACATCCACACATGACCACTCTCACTCTCTCACCAGGATGCTTACTAATTGTATTTTCTTCACAGATCGATGGAACGTTTAAGATCGACATTCCCCCAGTGCTCCTGGGCTACAGTAAGGAGCGAAGCGTGATGATGGAGCGAGGTTTTGACTCTGTCCGAAGCCTGAGTGAAGGCTCTTACATCACCCTGTTCATTACCTTGGAGCCTCAGCTGGTTCCCGGGGAGTCGGTTCGAGAAAAGGTAACTGTGTACTCTTTGGAATCCCATATGAGATGCGGACGAAATGTGAGAGAGGCTTGCTAGGCTATGCTTTCGTACAATTGGACTGAACAGATAAGCAGAGGATTCCTTTCTTGAGCATCTATTATTACATTCGGAGGGGAGCTTCCAAACCAGGAGAGCAGACCATGACTGAGGCCAACAGGCCGAAAACCAGAGGGGCCTTTGCACTGGGCATTTTTCCCAGACAACTGACCTCTTATTGCAGGAGTTTTAAGAGCCCTGTGGCCTTTCTTCCTTAAAATGAGATATCTAAGCTGTCAGCTGCTGCCTTCAGTGGCTTTTCACTGCCCCACTGTGGCTGTGGGTGGCATTTCTCTTAGACCTCCAAAGCGCAGGCTTAAGAAAATCCCTCTGAAATGCAAACTCAGCGGCTCCTTGTGCACTGACAGGACCCTGGCGTCCTAAACACACAGCAGAAGAAACGACCGCTGAGGGAGCCCCCTACAGGTTTTTCAGGAGAGGTTCTTGCCCTAAACAGTAGGGACCCTAACCTGGAATTGTTTTCCTGCTCAACAGCAACTGCCAGGATCACCAGATTAGTCTCCCTTCCACCACATCCCACGCTGAGCCATACCATGCGACTTTTCTTAGGTGATTCACTCACGGAATCGTCTAAGAAAATCAGTAGTAACTCCTGAAACTCTTATTTTAACACCCCTACTTTGTCTTGGTAAAAACAAAAGTGTTTTAAAGTAGATTATTTCTGTTAATGAACTCTTCCTCTTATTTTATTTTTTTCTTTCTTGCTTCTGATAGATGGGTGACATGCTTAAGAAGGTACCATGTATTTTGTTTTGCTGTTCATCAGTCAATGGTTATTGAGATTTAATCACCTGCTTCTGTCCTCTGCCTCGTTATAGAAGCTGCTGGGTCCTAATGTATATGTCATCCCTTGGCCGGGAACTACAGACGTCTGCAGCTCATGTCTAGTTTTGTCTCTGGGCCCAATTCATCTTGTCAGAAAGATTCTTATTTAGCTCTGAATCTGGAAGTCACATGTCAGAACGTCACCTGCATACTGGAAGCCACCTCCATTGTTTCCAAGCCCATAAAACCCATGAGCTGCTTCTTACAGAAGCAGTGTGGCTATGACAGGTATTTCTGGCCA
This sequence comes from Moschus berezovskii, assembly GCF_049115385.1. NCBI lineage: Eukaryota > Metazoa > Chordata > Mammalia > Artiodactyla > Moschidae > Moschus > Moschus berezovskii. Next base: position 120,137,510 of record NC_142464.1, read on the forward strand.
GTGGAGCTGCCACAGTATAGGTAGTCAAAGAGAGGGGGAAATAAAAAGAAAACATTAAATTTTCTGTAAATATTCAATTAACCAAAAGTTAGGGAATTGAGCCAGCTAAGAATCTTCCAAATTTCATGCTGAATCAATTGTGAATCTGTTGGTTCTACCTTTATTTGTTTTATAATGAATAACCCCAATCCTTTTAGTATCAGCTTTCGCTTGGCACTTCTTAGATTACCAACTTAGCATTTGTTGTTGTCGTTTAGTTGCTCAGTCGTGTCCGACTCTTTTGCAACTCCATGGACTGTAGCCTGCCAGACTCCTCTGTCCATGGAATTCTCCAGCAAGAATACTGGGGTGGGTTGCCATTTTCTTCTCCAGGGCATCTTCCCAACCCAGGGATTGAACCTGTGTCTACTGCACTAGAAAGCAGATTCTTTACCACTGAGAAACCATGGAAGCCCTTACCAGTTTAGCATGCTGCTGCTGCTGCTAAGTCACTTCAGTCGTGTCCGACTCTGTGCGACCCCATAGACGGAAGCCCACCAGGCTCCCCCGTCCCTGGGATTCTCCAGGCAAGAACACTGGAGTGGGTTGCCATTTCCTTCTCCAATGTGTGAAAGTGAAAGTGAAGTCGCTCAGTCGTGTCCGACCCTTAGCGACCCCAGGGACTGCAGCCCACCAGGCTCCTCCATCCATGGGATTTTCTAGGCAAGAGCACTGGAGTGGCTTGCCATTGGCTGCTTCAGCCCATTAAATGGTAATCCTGGTCATCTAAACAGGTATTAACGACCACTGAGATACCTGTTACACGTTTACCTTATGCATGCTCGGTGCAGAGAACACAAAATGACTCAGACGCCCGTCCTGCTCCCAAGAAGCCCTGGCTATGGAGTCAAAATACACAGCAGATGTTCAGGTCCAAGAGGCAGAAAAAGTTTTATATTGGGTTGGCCAAAATGTTCATTCATGTTTTACCATAACAGTTTGCAGAAAACCCAAACGAACTTTTTGGCCATCCCAGTACATGCTTGTTTCAATTTGGAATGCCAGGAGTCGGTGCCGACCCCAGATGCTCACTGTTTTCTCTGGACAGTGCCCACAGGTGCCTCTCTCTAGTGCCTCCCTGGCACATGGTGTCTATCCCTATAGGACCTCTGGCCAAGTATTAGTATTTTAGGCCCCTGATTCCTTACTAATAGTCTCCCTCTAGACTAGCTTACTCCTTGGAAGCAAAGTTATGACCAATCTAGACAGCATATTAAAAAGCAGAGAAATTACTTTGCCAACAAAGGTCCGTCTAGTCAAGGCTATGGTTTTTCTAGCGGTCATGCATGGATGTAAGAGTTGGACTATAAAGAAAGCTGAGTGCCCAAGAATTGATGCTTTTGAACTGTGTGTTGGAGAAGATTCTTGAGAGTCCCTTGGACTACAAGAAGATTCAACCAGTCCATCCAAAAGGAGATCAGTCCTGTGTGTTCATTGGAAGGACTGATGTTGAAGCTGTAACTCCAATACTTTGGCCACCTGATGACAAGAGCTGAGTCATCTGAAAAGACCCTGATGCTGGGAAAGATTGAGGGCAGGAGGAGAAGGGGACGACAGAGGATGAGATGGCTGGATGGCATCACCGACTCAATGGACATGGGTTTGGGTGGACTCCAGGAGTTGGTGATGGACAGGGAGGCCTGGTGTGCTGCAGTTCATTGGGTTTAAAAGAGTTGGACACAACTGAGCGACTGAACTGAACTGAACTGAACTAGACTAGAAGTCTGTTGAGGGGTCTGCCTTATATACATTTATCCAGACTGCCTCAAACCCTTTAGACTTTCAGCAAATATTTTTCAAATAATTGAATAGATGGATAAATATATAAATTAAGGAGTTTAAAGGAAGCAGGGATGAATTCAAAAAGGTGTTTTTTTTCACATCACCTTTGTTTCATAATTTTCGATCTCTATAAGGTTATGATTATTTCTACCCTAAGCGTCTGTGACACACCCATACTGAAGTTTTATGAGCTTACTTTTTTTCATTTACTTATAAATTCATCATGACACCTATTTGATAGCTACCGAGTCTTGGCACTGTGCTGAATACGTGGTCATAATGACGATGGTGTAATGACAGTGTTAAGATTCAGATGTAAGTGGACGTCTCGTGAGAATACCCAGGAGGTTTTTGGAGATTCCTCCATCCTACCTCCCCCCAATTTCTTAGAGAACAGCCATCAGATCAGAAACAGGAACCACAGTCCAGCTCCAATATAAGTCAAGAACAGTCCAAGCTCATGAGGGAGGGGATGTCTGTATACTTATGGCTGATTTATGTTGTTGTAGAGCAGAAACCAACACAATATTGTAAAGCAATTATCCTCCAATTAAATTTTTTTTAAAAAAAGCCATAACTTATGGAATAGAAAAAGAACAATTTTATATTCCAGGTCCTGTTAAAAGTCATGAAATAGTGATGGGATGTTATCTGTGCTCTCACACATTCACTTGGTAACACTTATTAAACACTTTACCATGTGCTGGCTAGTGTCCTCGCTACTGAGGATTAAAGAAAAGAAACTAGAGCAAAACAAAATCCCTGACTCCAAGAGTCCTACTCTGTGAGGGAGACAGCATAATCCAATATATCAGCAGCTTTAAATGCTAAAATAAATAAAAAGTATGAAGGGGATGTCTGGAGGTATTTCCCTACTCAAAAAAAAAAAACTTTCAAGCACTGCCTGGAATGTAAACCTTACTTAAAAGTTGACTTTCTAGTAAAATTTTGTGTTTGTCAAGGTAAGTAATCAACCATACGTAAATTTTTATAAGAAGCAACAAAAATCTTGTAAGAACACTTAAATATCTGCTTCATTCATGCTACTTTTTAGCAACGCCAAGGGAAAATGACACCGTATGTCCAGAAACAAGTGAAATCTTCTGTTTCATCTGCTTGAGTTACTTTAAAAAGTCTGAGATTTGGCTCAGCTTGGATCAGAGAACCACTTTTAAACACACTTTATAAATGTATAAGTATTACACAGTTCACATTTCTAGTTCTCCTTCCTTTTACTTCAGGCTCATTACTGCTATTTATTCCACTGGCTATGGACTAAAACCTGTTAACACATCCATATATGCTTGTTGCTTCCCAGTGGCTAAGCAGTAAAGAAGCTGCCTGCCAATGCAGGAGACGCAGGTTCGATCCCAGGTCGGGAAGATCCCCTGGAGAAAGAAATGGCAACCCATTCCAGTATTCTTGCCTGGGAAATCCCATGAACAGAGGAGCCTGGCGGGCTACAGTCCATGGGGTCACAAAGAGCTGGACGCAATTGAGCACAGATGGATGGATATATACTTATAGATGTGTTGTCCTTTTAGCATGAGCTGCTTTAGCTTTGCACTTGAGACATTAGGTTTCTGAGTCCCTCTAATACCAACATCAAAATACACGTAAAACTATTGCTTGGACTCATGAATCAGAATTAGTACATCACAGCTTAATTTTTATGTGTTGCTCTATTAATCTAATACCTTCCATATGGCTGTGTGCCTAATGATTACCTTCTTATTGTTGCTCAGTCACTCAGTCGTGTCTGACTCTTTGCAACAGCCTGGACTTCAGAACGCCAGGTTTCCCTGTCCTTCACCATCTCCCAGGATTTGCTCAAACGCATGTCCATTGAGTTGGTGATGCCACCCAACCATCTCATCCTCTGCTGCCCACTTCTCCTCCGGCCTTCAATCTTTCCCAGCATCAGGGTCTTTTCCAATGAGTCAGTTCTTCTCATCAGGTGGCCAAAGTATTGGAGCTTCAGTGTCAGCATCAGTCCTTCCAATGAACATTCAGGACTGATTTCCTTTAGGATGGACTGGTTGGATCTCCTTTCAATGCCATTGAATATATTTTAAGTATTTGAAGCATCCATCTGATTTTTAGATTATAAATACAATTAAATAAGGCTTCAGGAACACCGGGGCATGACAGTGTTGTTAAAGGGGGGTGTCACCGAATCACACCTCCTGAAGCACATGTTGAGTCCACGTTGACTGCGGGACCCGAACAGGTTCCACTGTATCTCCTGTAATCATACATGTCTGTCCTTTTGAAGTTTGACTCTCAGGAAGATGAGAAATTGCTTCAAGCAACAGAGAAGTTTCGAGCTGAGTGCACCTTGAAGTTCCCCACCCGGCAGTGCCTTACCACAGTGGTTGACATTAGCGGGAAGACCGTCTTCGTCACTCGTTATCTCAAGCCTTTAAACCCTCCTCAGGAGCTCCTTAATGCTTACCCCAACAACCCCCAGGCAACAGCAGTAAGTATTTCATAGCAAATCAGTGTCGGTGCTTACAAGATTTTAAAATTCAGTATGTGAAAGTCGCTCAGTTGTGTCTGACGCTTTGTGAACCCATGGACTGTATGTAGCCTGCCAGGCTCCTCTATCCATGGAATTCTCTGGGCCAGAATACTGGAGTGGGTAGCCATTCTCTTCTCCAGGGGATCCTCCCAACCCAGGTATCGAACCCAGGTCTCCCGCATTGCAGGCAGATTCTTTACCAGCTGAGCCACAGGGAAGCCCAAAATTCAGTATGTTACCCTCTTAATTACCAGACTTCAAGGTACTTAGGATAGTAACTATGTCAAGAACATTAGTGAGTAATGATTAAGATTCTGTTTAGCACCATGAGGCTTCCTTTCCTTACAAAAGTCTGAAGGTACCAGCAAGGATAATAACCCTTGCTCCATTCGTTCAGTGAGTTGATTAATTATTGAGTGCTTACTGTGGCCCTGACACTACACTGGATGCTGGAAAATTAACACCTGGAAGACACTCCCCATGAGTACAGCATTTAGGACATCACCACAAAGCACATCCCTCAGTTCAGTTCAGTTCAGTTCAGTCGCTCAGTCGTGTCCGACTCTCCGCGACCCCATGAATCACAGCACGCCAGGCCTCCCTGTCCATCACCAACTCCCGGAGTTCACTCAAACTCATGTCCATCGAGTCGGTGATGCCATCCAGCCATCTCATTCTCCGTCGTCCCCTTCTCCTCCCGCCCCCAACCAGCACATCCCTACCAGGCTATTAAATGCGCATCGTTCTCTGCCTATAAATCACCACACCTGTCACAGTCTCAAATGAACAGAACTGTATGTTGAATAGGCTACTCTTTTTTTCCTTTCCAGCTTATTTATTTTATATATAAACATGTTGCACCGTCTCTTTTTTTAACTTCTTTTTAATTTTTTTCAAATTATGAAAATAGGATAATACATTTATAGGAGACTGGGAAAATACAGAACATATAGTGCCACTATATATTACAATTATTTTTTTAAGTAGATACATTAAGATTTTTAGTTGGAGTTTCAATATCAAACTCTCAAAAATTAATTGAATGAATATATAGAGACATAGAAGGATATAGTAGACCTGAAAAGCACAATGAACCAATTCAAGACAATTAAGACTTATTAATTAGGATAGGATACAAATGCTATTCAAATTCCCATAGACTGTAAACTAGGAGACACTGGAACATATCCAGGGACATAGGACCAGGTACAAAACTTTCATGATCTAAAGGTATTAAAATCATACAAAGTCTTGAACAGGCTATTCTTAAGTGAACACTGTAAACTCATAACTGTCTTTGGAGAGTGGATTGTAAGACAGTAACTCCTGCTAGTGAGTTATTAATATAGCAATTTAGGGACAGAGAAGGAAGACTCTCAGAAAATCCTAGATACAACACATAATGACAGGTAAAGAAAACAGGAAATCTGTGTAGAATTCAACAAGTATTTGGGTTTCCCTGGTGGCTCAGACAGTAAAGAATCCACCTGCAATGCAGGAGACCTGGGTTTGATCCTAGGTCGGGAAGATGACCTGGAGAAGGAAACGGCTACCCACTCCAGTATTCTTGCCTGGAGAATCCCATGGACAAAGGAGCCTGGTAGGCTACAGTCCATGTTGCAAAGAGTCAGACATCACTGAGCAACTGACACTTTCTTTCACTTTCAACAAGCATTGTCTTCATAGAAATAAAAGCTGTGTGGTTGAAAAATCAAGATAAAACAAAAATCCTAAAAAACATGTATATATGTCAGGATGGATTGATGAGAGTATGTTAATGCTCTAGATTTTCCAAAGGCAAAGATAAATGTTTTTAACTTTATAAAGAAAGTGAAAGTGAAGTCACACAGTCATGTCCGACTCTCTGCGACCCCATGGACTGTAGCCTACCAGGCTCCTCCATTCATGGGATTTTCCAGGCAAGAGTAATGGACTGGGTTGCCATTTCCTTCTCCAGGGAATCTTCCCAACCCAGGGATCAAACCCGGGTCTCCTGCATTGCAGGCAGACACTTTACAGTCTAAGCCACCAGGAAAGCCCAACTTCAGAGTTTAAGTTAAATATTCATATTGAAATTTCTAGATTAACAACTTAAAAGAATCTTAAAAATTGGGTATAACTTCCAAACTAGCAGAAGATAAAATAACACAATGGGGTCAAGAGAGTGAGGAGGGGAAAAACACACAAAAAGTGTGAAAAATAAAAAGTACAGAATAAGGCAGTAGAAATAGTCTAAATATTACCAGTAACACAGTGAGAGTGAAGGGATTAAGCTTTCCAGTTAAAACACAAAGACTGTAAAGCTAGATTTTTAAAACAGTTTGTGGAACTTGACACACTGATTCCAATATTTATATAGCAGCGCAAAGAGCCAAAAATAGCAAAATAATCCTGCAGAGTAAGAAGAGCTCAGTGGGAAGATCTACCATGTCATACAGTCACTAAGGGTAAAATCGTACCGACACACAGATAAAGAGAAAGACGGAAGAGAATTTAAAAATCCAGAATAGGGCTACGCAAATATGACCCACTCAAACCTGATGTATGACAGAGCTGGCACTGAAATTAGTAAAGGAAAAACTGTTACATAAATCGTACTGGGATCACTGATTTTACACATGGAAAAAAAGATAAAAATCAATTCTTGCTTCACACCATTCAACAGATAGACTGAGAACTTAAATATGAAAGGCATTTTTATCCATAAGACCTGATATAGGAAGACCCTTAAACAAGCCAGAAATAAGCACTGACTATAAAGAGAAAGAATAAATTTGACCACATTAGAACTGAGAACCTGAGTTTAACAAAACACAGCACGAAGGGAATGAAAAGACAAGCCACAGTCGTGAGCGAACAGTCACAGCTTGTATGACAGACAAAAGAACAGTAACTAAAACACATATTTTTAAAACTACAAAGCGACTTTAAAGTGTACAAGATACTTAAATACAAAGTCACAGAAGTGGAAGCATGAAGGGCCAATAAGCATATAAAGAGACGTTCGTCCTCCTTAGTAATTACAGAAATGTGAATGGCAGCCACAGCGATGCAACAGTCTTGGCTTCTAAATACCACCGTCCTCTATCTAAATGCAAAGAGTTGGACACGACTTAGCGACTGAACAACAGCCATCTAAACAGAGCCAGGATGTATTAGAGAAACGGGTGCTCAGGAAAATGAAAGACGATCCTGGAGAGTCCTAACAGTAAGGGGAAAGGAAACAGAAGATGAGGACATTTCAAAGACTCACAAGAGCCTTCTGTAAAAGGCTTCCTTCATCTGTAAAAGATGGATAATAACAGTAGTCTCCCTCGGGATGTTTGGAGAGGATTAAACGAGATACTATTAACACAACACTTAGTTAGCACTTGTGAGGATTCATTTTGTTCACATAAATGTCTGTGATACATGAAATTATCTTGCAAGAAATGAGGTAGAGGATCCAGCTTTCTATTTTACTGGGAAGAGAGTTATAGCTACTTTTGTTTAAACAGGAACTGGTGGCCCGATACGTGTCTCTGATTCCTTTCTTGCCCGACACCGTCTCCTTTGCTGGCGTCTGTGACCTGTGGAGCACTTCTGATGTAAGTATTCTTCCTCATAGACAAGCCAGCTTCATGGAACATCAGTAAATGGCTTAATTTTAAATGGCAACACCCGTTAGTCATTACAAAAGTCTACACGGCCATCTGTTTAACAGAATGAACTACATTCATTCTGAAGTACTTTTTTCCTCCTGGTTCAATCTACCCAAACTTCAGCAGTTAAGCAAAAACTAATTATTTGTGCTTACACACACACACACACCCCTACCTCAGATGTCTTAATGCTGATTTGTCCCCCAAAGTTTTATTCATAAAATAATCAAAATCACATTTTATATTACATTGGGAATTGCATATTCCTTAATTTACGGGGGCTTCTTAAGGCATGTCATTATTCATTCAGCAAGTATTTCTTGGTCTCCTGTCACATGTCAGACACTGTACAGAGTTCAGGCTATGAGCAAAATAAACACGGCCTCTGACGTCTTGGAACTTACAATCAATGTATGCTAGCTACATAGAATTCCAAATGAGTCTTCAATGGTATAAACACGTATTATCACTGGTATTCATTTGGCCTCTGGATCTCAGGTACTGTGTTGGCATAAAGTTGAACTGTGATATACAACTCCCTTTGAAGGATAGCTCTAAAAGGAAGAAACTGAAGCACACTTTAAACCATTTGTTCCCCAATATGTTTTGGAAACGCAGTGTTGCCAGTTTTAGAGATAAAATTTCACAGCCTTGAGATACGTCAAAGAAGACATACAACGAATAGAGGAGCTCTGTGCTCCAGAGCCAGACTGGCTTTCCACTTCCGAGGTTTGCTTCATCTCTCTGTGCCTCCACTTCCTCCTCTGTAAAATGGGGAGATGAGAGCATGGCCTTCAAAGGGTTATTCCAGGATCCATTGAACTGACTCACGCGGTGTGCTTCAAAAACAGTGTAGCAGCTGGGGTGGGAGGACAGGACGTGGACAGGCAGAGCACAGGATTTCCGGGGCAACGAAAACACAGCACACGACACCACGATGACCGATCTGTCAAACCCACAGAATGCACGACACCGAGAGGGAGCCCTGCATGTAAACCACGGTCTCTAGCTGATCATGGTGTGTCAGTGTAGGTTCACCAGCTCTAACACGTGTCCCGCTGGCTGGGGACGTTGATGGAGGGGGCAGGCTGTGCATGTGTGGGAACAGGAGAACACGGGAACTATCTGTAGCTTCTTTCCAGCGTTGCTGTGAAGCTAGAACTGCTCGAGAAAACAAAGTCTTTAAAAGAAAGTGTTAGCACATAGACGGAGAAGGCAATGGCAAGCCACTCCAGTACTCTTGCCTAGAAAATCCCATGGATGGAGGAGCCTGGTGGGCTGCAGTCCGTGGGGTCGCTACTAGTCGGACACGACTGAGCTACTTCACTTTCACTTTTCACTTTCACACATTGGAGAAGGAAATGGCAACCCACTCCAGTGTTCTTGCCTGGAGAATCCCAGGGACGGGGGAGCCTGGTGGGCTTCCGTCTATGGGGTCACACAGAGTCGGACACGACTGAAGTGACTTAGCAGCCGCAGCAGCAGCAGCAGCACATAGAGGTGGAGAAGGAAATGGCAACCCACTCCAGTGTTCTTGCCTAGAGAATCCCGGGGACGGGGAGCCTGGTGGGCTGCTGTCTATGGGGTCGCACAGAGTCAGACACGACTGACGTGACTTAGCAGCAGCAGCAGCAGCAGCACACAGAGGGCTATCATATATAAGTTCAACATGAAAACTGAAACTTTGAAATTTATCTCCCTGACCCCACCCCATAATCAATTCTAGAAATTCATGCCATTGAAATGTCAGAGAAAACACCATGTCCAACTAAAATTGGGTGTGTTTTTTTTTTAACAATATCTCTTCTCCTTTAAACCACTCATTCTAAGAGTTATACAGCCCGTCTAGAGTGAAGCAGCCAATGAACATAATTTTTCTTTCCTTTTGTTCAGCAATTTCTCGATCTCCTCGCAGGAGACGAAGAAGAACATGCAGTTTTACTATGCAATTACTTCCTCTCCATGGGAAAGAAGGCCTGGCTGGTGACGGGCAATGCTATTCCCGAGGTAAGGCCATTAGGCTGGCTCTCTCTGAGAAGGTCATTGTCTAACATGGTGCTGTTATGTTCCAGGTCATGGGCAGGACTTATTTTCACAGCAGTTCTTGGAGCTGCAAAGAAAGTAGCCCAGAGAAGCCACAGTAGGGAGAGAGAACCAGTGATGAGTCATGAACGGGGTTTTAGGGTTACTTGAGCCCTATACGTTTGAGGGTGTTCTGGGCAAATCTGAGCCCTTTTCCACCCATCACCCCCACCTGGCTCTGCCCTCCCGCCTATCTTACGAAGAGTTCTGATTCCCTCAGCAATCGATTGTTACTCATGCCGAGGGATGAAAGGATCTGAAGAAGTGTGGCAAGGGTAGAGATCCTTTCACACCTGCTTCTTTCACAAGCAGCTGCTGTTAAACTGGCAGGCGAAGCGGAACAAGGCAGATAGCCACAGGAGCAAAGAAAAGAATGCCCACGCCATGTAGTGGTGGCACTGTTACTTTTATTAGACTGGAAATCGAGACTGCTAAAATTTGTTTCCCCAGCCCACTGCAAATACTCCTAAATCGGGGGCAGGTTGGGGGTAATTTAGGGGTACAAATTTTAAAAAGCCACATGGATTGAAGCAGCTTATCTAAAAAGTGTTTCAGAAAACAGGCTCCCAGGCTCTGGGAATCCTTGGTGATTAGACAGCACAGGCTGCTGCTAGACAGGCAAGGTCACATCTGAACCCTAAGTCATTTTCAATCACTGTCTTCCAGAGAGCCTGGTACCAGGAAAAGAGTACAGGACTAGGAAGTCCCCAGGCCCGGGTTCAAGGCTCTGCCCACTCCTCACCAGCTGTGTGACTCTAAGCAAGTCGCTTCATAACTCTGAGCCTCATATAAAGAAAGCTGGGGTGATAATTTCTACCCCACCTTCCCCAGAAGCCTAGAGTGAGCATCAATGAAATCACACACAAGAAATAAATGAATGAATAAATGCACACTGTAAAAGGAGAATCTAATAATACACGCGTATTCTGAATAAAAAGTTAACATCCCTCTTCAGGTTTTCACTCCCAAACCCACCCCTCCTTGGGTACCCTCAACCAGCAAGAGTTCATAAGTATCCTTTCACAGTACTTTCTATTCATTTACGTAGTTATAAAAGTGTATCAAATATCAATCCCTGCATTGGAAACAGGAATTTTCTAATTCTGTTTAGAATTTTCCTTCTAAACAGGAACTAGAAGTATTATTCAGATATAATCATCCTTCTGAATACTTAAAAGGCAAACTTGCTGACTCTAAAAAGAAAACCCAGTTCCTATTTATTTCCATCAATAATCATGCTTCAGCCAATCTTAAGATATCTTGCCATTTTCAACACCATGGATGGACCTAGAGGGTACTATGCTAAGTGGAATAAGTCAGAGAAAGACAAATACTGTAATGTGGAATCTAAAAGCCAAAGTAAATTAACAAAATAATGAAACAGAAACAAAGTCATAGATACAGCAAAAAGCGCAGGTGACTGATGGTGGGGGGTGGGGTGGGGAGATGGTGGCAAGGAGAGAAATATGTGAGCAGGGTTAAGTACAAACTTTTCATTACAAAATAAATGAGTTACAGCTACTCATTATGAAATGTATAGTGTGGGAAATATAGTTAACAATTATGTAATGTCTTCACATGGTAACAGGTGATAACCAGACATCACCATGATCATTTTGAAATGCACAGAAATATCAAATCACTATATTGTTTACCAGGAACTAACATAGTGTTATAGGTCAATTATACTCCAAGATAAACAAACTCATAGAAAAGAGATCAGATTTGTGGTTACCAGAAGCAGGGGACTGGGAAATGGGTTGGAATTAGATAAGGTAATCAAAGGGTACAAACCTCCAGTTATAAGACAAGTTCTCAGGGTACAATGTACAATATACTAAAGATAATTCACACTGCTGTACATTATAAATGAAAACTGTTAAGAGAGTAAATCTTAAGGGTTCTCATCACAAGAAAAAAAATTTTTTCTTGTTTATTTAAAGTTATATCTATATGAGATGACGGATGTTCACTAAACGTATTATGGTCATCATCTCATGATGTAAGTAAGTCAAGTTATGTTGTACTGCTTAGACTTACACAGTGCTGTATGTCAATTATATCAATAAAATTGAAAATATATGTATCCCATTTAACTTTTAAAAACAAGATACATTAGTTCAGTAACATGACCACTATTCCTATTTGGTCACCATACTGAAGTAGTTGTAGGGGCAAGAATTTTGCAAGAGTAAACTTTTGATTTTATTAATTCAACATAATCTAGAACTTCAAACTAATTTTCACCATTAGCCACGGGGCTTAGAAATTAGGTGTCCAACTGCAATAATGAACTGTCTGTACAAACTCCTCTTGGCCCTAATTGCATAATTAATTGGAAACTGGTTTAATGGCTGTTTTCTTTCAGGGTCCAACTGCCTATGTGCTAACTCAGGAACAAAGTCACTATTTAATATGGAACCCCTGCAGTGGACATTTTTATGGACAATTTGATACATTCTGCCCCTTAAAAAGTGTGAGCTGTTTAATAGGTCCTGATAATGTAAGTATTATCATTTCCTCTGAAATATGGTTGGTTGACTATTTTTTTCAACAGACCTATTAAATATTTATGTACCAGAAAATTTACATATATATGTGTGTGTATGTGTATATATACATATATGTGTGTGTGTATGTATATATAATTGTTGCTGTTCAGTCGCTAAGTCACGTCCGACTCTTTGTGACCCCATGTACTGCAGCACGTCAGGCTCCTCTGTCCTCCACTATCTCCTGGACTTTGCTCAAATTCATGTCCATTGAGTTGTACTGGATCTGGTAGCTCAGACAGTAAACAATCTGCTTGCAGTGTAGGAGACCCAGTTTCGATAAATGGGTCAGGGAGATCCCCTGGAGAAAGGCACGGCAAACCACTCCAGTATTCTTGCCTGGAGAATTCCACGGGGTGAGGAGTCTGGCGAACTACAGTCCATGGGGTCACAAAGAGTTAGACATGACTGAGCAACCACCACTTTCACTTTTCACACTCAATTTACTCTTGAGTTTGTATTGGTAATTAAAGATAGGGTCAAGCAAAGGTACTCTATAAAGCACTGGTTAAAAACATGAGTTATTAGATCTCACTGCCTGAGTTTAAACTCCAGTGTCAATGCTTACCAGTTGTGTATGCTTAGGAGTTTCTTAATCTTACACAGCATCAGTTTCTTCCCTGGTTGCTGCTAAGTCGCTTCAGTCATGTCTGACTCTGTGCGACCCCATAGATGGCAGCCCACTAGGCTCACCCATCCCTGGGATTCTCCAGGCAAGAACACTGGAGTGGGTTGCCATTTCCTTCTCCAATGTGTGAAAGTGAAAAGTGAAGTCACTCAGTTGTGCCTGACTCTTAGTGATCCCATGGACTGCAGCTTACCAGGCTCCTCTGTCCATGGGATTTTCTAGGCAAGAGTACTGGAGTGGCTTGCCATTGCCTTCTCCGTCTTCCCTGGTTAGATGGAGGTATTTGCTAGTAACGACAGAGCAGTTGTGAGAAGTAAATGAGATAATCAACACAAAGCAGCTGACACACAGTAGCAACCCCATGTTGGCTCCTGTGACTGTTTTTATAATCATCATCTACCTTAGGAATCTCAGAACTTAATCTGTCAGAAGAATCATTTGAACAGGTAGCCCCAATATATGTATTCTTATTTGTAAATTACCTACTTACTTATGTATCGATACATTATTTACATTTCACACAGAAGACGTATCTTTCTTAAAGAGAGATAATTAGAGGGTCTAATGTTTCTTCCTGTGTCACTGTGATGTGTGCCCTACTGTGAAGGCCTCTGGTCTGTGGGTTACTACCAGAATTAGAGATCAGATACACTGAGCCCAGCCAAGTACCTGTCTGCCCTGGGTATTCAGCAAATGGTAACTATTATTAACCACAGGTGTGGAAAGAGAAGTGCAGCATCCTGCCTGCATGTTACTATTTTTAATTAAAGGCATTGGGATAATCAGAGATGATCTGCTAAGCTCCATCTACATGTAGAGAAGCACCCTGTCTAATCTCCAAAGAGCAAATAATATTCCTGTTAAAATAGAAGGCAGATTTTCATTCCACTGCTTAAAATACTCCAGTGACTTCTCGGCTCACTCGAGTCAGAGCCTCAACCTTTACAGCGGCCCACGAGGCTTCTACGATCCGACAGCTGCCCGGCCCCATCTTCACTGATCCCTTTCTCGCTAGTCAGGCAGAGTCAGTGGGTACTGAAAAAGCCTTCGAAGAATCCCATTCTCTGTCAGAATTATTAGCTCTCAAAACAATTACCGTACGGCTGACCAATTCACATACAGCCCAAGTGCTGTGAGCAAGAAAGAAGCCTTTCCTCCTCTTCTGTCAAGACGGACAGCAGTGGCTTAGGGTGCCGACAGCGGCTGGGAGGGAACCTGCTCGAAGCCTCGGCTGCCCTCCAGAGAGGACCCGCCCGAGGTTCACTTTCTGGGTCCGGCCCTCTGAACCTCAGCTGCCTCTGCTCCACCACCTCCTTACAGACTGCCAGGCCTTCTCCTCCTTCACTCCTTTGCCAAGAAGTCAGCCCTTTCCATTCATGTGTGTATCTCCACTCCTGCTCCAACACTTGCCTCTGTAAGTTTTCCCTATCATTCTCTATCGTTATGCTTCTCCCGACCCAGCTATACCCTAAACTACCACTGCCCCTCCTTCTCTTCCTTCCAAAATTCTTTAAATTCTACTTATATGCCCTGCTTCCACTTTCTCAGACTTTGCTGCTGTTAAGTCGCCAGTCATGTCCGGCTCTTTGTGACCCCATGGACTGCGGCACACCAGGCCTCGCTGCTGCTGCTGCTGTCACTTCAGTCGTGTCCGACTGTGGGTTGCCATTTCCTTCTCCAATGCATGAAAGTGCAAAGTGAAAATGAAGGCGCTCAGTCGTGTCCGACTCTTCGCAACCCCATGGACTGCAGCCTACCAGGCTCCTCCGTCCATGGGATTTTCCAGGCAAGAGTACTGGACTGGGGTGCCGTTGCCTTCTCCGCCAGGCCTCGCTGCCCATCACCAGCTCCTGGAGTTTGTCCAAGTTCATGTCCATTGCATCAGTGATGCCATCCAGCCATCTCATCCCCTGATGCCCTTTTCTCCTTCTCAGACTTTAATCCTCTATAATCTAGTCCTCTTCCCTGATCAGTCCACAGAAATAGACTCTGAGAAGTACCATTGTCTTGCTAATGGATAAATAAGTCTAATGGTTTATTCTCCTCACTCATTTCTCCTTTTCTATGGCACATGACACAACTAATCACCTCTTCATGAAAAAAAAAAAACAACTTGTCCATCCTTGGTTTAGTAGTAAAGGACTGTTGGTTTTCATTTCTCTGCAACAGCTTCTCAGGTTTCTGCCACTAACTTTTCTTTCCACACTTTGAAAGTAGATTTTCCTGAAAATTCTGTATTTAGATTTCTTGTGGAACCACACTTATTATTAATTATAGCTCTATCTAGTTTATCCTGGGAAAAAAAAAAAAGGTCATAACTCTATCACTAGCCCAGGAATCTTTGGAACCTGAATTTTCAACTGTTTGCTAGACAGAGAGGTGCTGATCAAAATCTCACTCAGGATGTCCGTAACTCAAATCATTTTTCCTTTCTCTCTGAAAACAGCCCCTCCTCCTGGCCCCCCCACTTCTACAGAGGTCAGTCACTCAGATTCAAACCCCATACCTGTCCTTGAGTTTCCCCCTCCCCTACTTCCTCCTACTTCAATCCTATTAACAGATATTAGTACCAAATGATACAGATCCCACCCCTTCTGTTTTCCAGGTCATGTCATTATTATTTCATCCTGCATTACTATAAATAACCAACTACATAATCTGTCTCCAGTTCAGTCCATCATTTGGTCCACTGATGCCTGGTTATTTCCCAATGTTCAGCTTTCGTCATGCAATGGCTCAGAAAGTACTGAAGGCACCTCACTGTATATAATTTAAGAATAAACATCTCACCTTGGATTCTAATCTGACTTCAGCTCTCTTCCCAGTGCTATTTCCGACTGCTTTTCTGCACATTCCCTACCCTACAGCCAGACTGTAGTTCTTAAAAATCTAGCCTTCTTAAAACTACTTGCTCCATCCCTGTCTAATCTCCAAAGAGCAAATAATATTCCTGTTAAAACAGAAGGCAGATTTTCATTCCTCTGCTTAAAATACTCCAGTGACTTCTTGGCTCACTCGAGTCAGAGCCTCAGCCTTTACAGCGGCCCACGAGGCCTCTACGATTCGACAGCCGCCCGGCCCCATCTTCACTGATCCCTTTCCTGCTTCTATGTGCTCACTCCTCTGAAGTCGCTTTGTTCTCTTTGCTGTCTTTCAAACGCTCTTTGCATTTGCTACTTCGTGTGCACAGATGAGCCTTCCCCTTACCAGACAGCTTCATCAATTCTTCCCTCACTTCATGCTCTTCCCAGTGAAAATATCCCCGGGGTGGGGGGGTGTGTGTGTCTGTCTGTGTGTGTGTGTGTCAGTTATGTCCGACTCTGCCAGTGTGTGTGTCTGTCTGTGTGTGTGTGTCAGTTATGTCCGACTCTGCCAGTGTGTGTGTGTGTGTGTGTGTGTCTGTGTGTCTGTGTGTGTGTCAGTTATGTCCAACTCTGCCACTGTGTGTGTGTGTCTGTCTGTGTGTGTGTCAGTTATGTCCGACTCTGCCAGTGTGTGTGTGTGTGTGTGTTTGTCAGTTATGTCCAACTCTGCCACTGTGTGTGTGTGTGTCAGTTATGTCCGACTCTGCCACCCTGTCCAGGGATTCTCCAGGCAAGAATATTGGAGTGAGTTGCCATTCCTGTTTAGCCTCCAATCTCACCTCTTACTGCATAGCTTTCTCTATAACCCATGTGAGTTTAACTATTGCCACAACTAAAAAAGCTCATCCCCAAACTAAACGGCTTCAGACAATTATTCTCATGGACCTGTGAGTCAGCCAGGATGGTTCTGCTGACAAGACTGGGAGTGCCCTGCTTCATGCGTTTTAACTCTGGGACTTGGGGCAATGACAGTTGGCAGGGGCACGAGAGGGCAAGCAGCAATGTGCAGAGCTTCTTCGGAGGCCAGGACACAGAATAGTGACACTGCTATCCCTCTCTACTTCCAGAAGTCAAGAGCCAAGGAAATACGTTTCTACCCTTTTAGTGGAGGGCTTCCTAGGTGGCTCAGTGGTAAAGAATCCACCTGCTAAGGCAGGAGATGCAGTTTCAGTCCCTGGGCCGGAAAGATCCCCTGGAGAAGGAAATGGCAACCCACTCAAGTATTCTTGCCTGGAGAATCCCATAGACAGAAGTACCTTGACAGCTACAGTCCATAGGGTCGCAGAAGAGTCGGGCACAACTTAGCGGCTAAACAACTGCCAAGTAACAGGGCAAAGGCTGTGGGTAGAGGCAGGGGTGCAGAACTGGGGCCAGTGACACCCTCTCCCACGCCATGTGCCGTCTGATGCCCCATGTATTTGTGTGTCTGCACTGTCTTCTCATTAGCTACCATGTGCCAGTAGAAACTGTTTCCTTTACAACTTTATCCAAGATTGTATCAGAACTGAGCCTAAATATAAGACATTTGGCGATTATGGTGAGTGGGACAAATTCACCACTCAGGCACACAGTTACAGGTAGGTAGTCATGCCTATCATATGCCAACAGGAGCTGTGCCAGATGCTAATGACACAATGGTGAATAAGGCACGTGACAGAAGTCCTCAGGGAAACATCTCAGTCTAGTGAGACAAACAACGATAAATACGAACAGTAGTAATAAAATAGCTAACAGCTACTGAGGACTTAGTATGTACCAGGCACTGTTCTAAAGAGGTATAAATAAATCAACTCACTTAATCTTATGAGGTAAGTACTATTATCCCACTTTTACAGAGGAGGTAAGTTTCTAATCACCAGGAACTACCTTGTTTCAGCAATCTACATTCAATAGTAAGGTGCAGCTCGACTGCAGGTATACAAAAATGTAAAGAAACGGCCCATGGCAACTGCGTGACGCCACTGACTGTAAAATGCTTGTCAGTGTTAAGAATCAAAACATGACAAAAATGGGCAAGCTCTATGTCATATTGCTGTCTCTCCGCAGCCTCTCTCTAAACACGCACACATGTATACACATACATCTGCCACCATATACACTAATGTAGTCTTGTCTTTTTTTAGATTTGGTTTAATATTCAACAATATGATTCCCCACTACGGATAAATTTTGATGTCACCAAGCCCAAGCTATGGAAATCTTTCTTTTCAAGAAGTCTTCCATATCCTGGCCTTTCCAGTGTTCAGGTATATACATATATATATATATTATTAACAATTAAATGCAGACAGACAGGTCTTCCCTGGTGATTCAGATGGTAAAGAATCCACTGGCAATGGGGGAGATGCGGGTTCAATCCCTGGGTCAGGAAGATACACTGGAGGAGGAAACACCAATCCACTCCAGTGTTCTTGCCTGGGGAATCCCATGGACAGAGGAGCCTGGTGGGCTACAGTCCATGGGGTTGCAAAAGAGTCAGACATGACTGAGCAACTAATACTTTCACTTCAAATGCAGACAAAGAAAGGGAGGAATTTGACATCATTATACTGGGTAGCCAGATATTTTTTGATCCTTAATTCCACTCCTAGGTATTTAGTCTAGGATAATATTTCATTTTCAAACTTAGTTGAGCCCAATTCCCAATAAGAAACAGACCATCATATGATGAACCACTATACACATAGATAAAAGAATAAATTTGATAGTCCTGTGATCTGAAAAAATACCACAAAATATATTTTTTTAAATTATATATAATTTATTTTTCAGATGATGGTCTCAATTCACTAAATTAATTTCATCACGTTTCATGTTGAAACATGAAATCAAAGTTCAGGGCATGATCCAGGAGGGACTCATTAATTTAGAGGGTACTAGGAAATGGCAACCCACTCCAGTGTTCTTGCCTGGAGAATCCCAGGGACGGGGGAGCCTGGTGGGCTTTCGTCTATGGGGTCACACAGAGTCGGACACGACTGAAGTGACTTAGCAGCAGCAGACATTAGTAGATTATAAATAGTAAGCCTGAGACTGACTTACTAAAACTTTAAATTTGAAAGCTATAGATATATACAAACTTTATGTGTAATATAAAATGTATTTCTTGCTGTGGATCAAATCTTTCCAAAAGACATTTTAAGAAAAATCACCATAGAGAAATTCTTCATGGATACAAGGTAATGTAAGAGTTTTCACAGGAGAACTGTTTGCAGAAGCCTAAGGACTAGAAGGACAGAAGGGGTAAATTATGGTATATAGTGGAATATTTTACAGTAGTTACACGAATGAATCAATATTTATGAATCTTAGTTAAGCACACTGAAAATACGTATTTGCTATCCTCTCTAAATATGTTAAAGGGGAAAATTATATGTTCACTGGATAAAATTACTAAAGTTTAGAAAAGTGAAAAGCAACACAGTATACTGTTTAGGGATATGTATATCTGAAGTTAAATCAAGAACACATTTCACTAATTTGCCTGTCTCCACTGACTATAATGTAAATACCACAAAAGCAGGGATTCTGTTCATGGGGGTTACATCCTCTTCACCTGTATAAGTGCCTGACACACAGTAGGTCTTCAATACATGTTGAATGAAAGAATGCTAAAAAAATAAATTCAGATCGTGGTTACTTCTGTGAAAGGGTAATAAAACTGAGAAAGAACTACACAGCACTGTAATCTATTTGTGATGCTTTACTTAAAAGTAGATCTTGGATATACTGCCATCTGTGATATTATCCTAACTCAATGAAGAGTTCATAATTTAAAAGAAATTAGAGAAGAATGTATAGCTATTAAACTGTAACTGATTCCTAAAAATTTCTCAACTGTATTTTTTTTTTATAGCCAGAAGAGCTTATTTACCAGCACACAGACAAGGTGGCTGCAGCTGAACTACAAGACAGGTCACGTGATAACCCGTAAATCCACATGCAATCTGTCACTAGGAGTGTTACTGTCAAACCAAACAGTTCTCAGCCTGGATCACTGTGAATGCCAATTAAGCTTTAATTCGTGTTTACAAAGTTCCGATGTGATCTCTAAATCCCAAGGCTCTGGCATCTGCACAGTGCGAGCCACAGGGCAGTGAAGTCTGGCAGTGATAGGTAGTTCTCCAGGAACCTCCCCCCAGATTAGAGTTCAGCAGCATACTACACACGGGTCCCATGCAGTAATCTCACAATCCTTGGCTTAAATAGGCCCATTTTGTCCCATCAGTGGTTCAGTGAACTTTCTAAACCTAGCACATGGGATTAATAGATGGCTGCTCAGAGCCTGTTTGAGCCCCATAATCGTTATCATGAACCCTGTAAAACAGAACTTTTATTTTTCCCAGTTTCACAAGGCTCAGAGAGGTCCACGTACTTGTCAGGTGTTTAAGGGTCTTCTGAGCCCAGCCAGACCTTTCTAGTTCCAATGCCTGTGTGTCCTTTCTGCTGTCTCAGGCCATGGGAAGAGGTGCATGTCAAACTGAACAAGATTACAGGGAGCCTTTTATGATATTATTACTAAAAAACACCAATTTACTCTCAACTCCAAATTTAAAATAAAGTTGCGTGGATCTCAAGTAATTCCTGGGGGGGGCGGGGAGGGAATCTGTTTCTTCTAAAAGTTTCAAAATGCTACTTTTTTGTACTTTTGTTTACAAGGGAAAAGTCACCCCAAAAAATGGAGCTTATTTTTTTATAAACAGGATTGAAAAAATACTGAAAGAAAAAATCATGGACTGGCGGCCGCGCCATCTGACCCGGTGGAACAGATACTGCACCTCCACGCTGCGTCACTTCTTGCCACTCTTAGAAAGGAACCAAGAAGATGTGGAGGACGACCACAGGGCAGAACTGCTCAAGCAGCTGGGAGACTACAGGGTAAGCAGTCCATTTTAAGTTGGAGACTGCTCGGTACGATGGGCTTTGGAATCAAAACGCTTAGATTACTTCCCAAACTATAGAGATGAAGCAGCAGAGACTAAAAAATGTGATTAAAAGTTCAAAGCTCAAGAATGAACCCACCATTAAATAGCAAAATGTCCCTATGAAATGGAAATATCACCATTTTTTGGTAGGAGGATCCTGTGAAAAATATCTTTTATAAAATCGCAAGAGTACTACAGAAAATGAAAATGTTTGGCTAAATCATGTTAGACTCAACTGAGCATAAATGTGAAGCCAACCATTCTTGAGCAGACTTTTAAGGCTATGACTTTATTCTGGTTGCTAAGAAAAATTCTCCTTACTAGGCAACATATATTCTCTACCGTCAGTTGTGCTGTGTTGGTACCCTAGAGCCGGATACCAAAACCTAGAAGGCAGGGGCAAACTGAAACAGCAAGCCTCGTTGGTCAAACAGTATGAAACCGCGCTGGACGTTTTAAATCTGTTTCATTTTACTTCTGGCTGCGCTGCGTCTTTGTTGCTGCACACGAGCTTTCTCTCGCGGCAGCAAGCAAGGGCTACTCCAGCTGCGACGCGTGCACTTCTCAGCGCAGTGGTTTCTCTGCGTGCGGAGCGCAGGCTCTAGGCACGCGGGCTGAGTAGTTGTGGTGCACGGGCTTAGCTCCCCACAGCATGTGGGATCCTCCCGGACCAGGGACCAAACCCATGTCCTCTGCATTGGCAGGCGCATTCTTAACCACGGGACCACCAGAAAGGTCCCAAGTTGGACATTTAGTTCTATTCAGTGACTAAAACTAGGTACCCTTCAACTTCTGAGGCTAGGTTTCAGCTGGGATGCTTTCAAGTAACAGAAAACTTATTTCAAACAAGTATAAACATTAACAACCTATAGGCTTATTAGGGTAAATTTTAGGGGTGAGCAGCTATTGGGGCTATACCACGTCTGCATGTCTTCCCGCTCAGCCCTCCTCCATGTGACAGCATCAGCCACAGACTGGTTTTCCTCATGGGAGCACAGGAATAGTTCCTGGTAGCACTCATATACGGACACACACGGGCTGGAAGAGCTCACAAATGGACACACATTGCTCTAAGCAGCAGAGAACATCTGTATGCCATTATTCCTTACGCGTTTCCTAGACTGCATACCCTCTTTCCTGTAGATGAACAGAGGCCAGGAAGAATGTGTTAATCTACCCTAGGTTCCTGGTACTGCATGGGTTTCTTTCTATGCAAACTCGGGGCTGAGGAAGAAGGGAACAGTGGAGGGTGGCTGGGTGACTAACAGGTATCTTAAACGTCAAGTTAGGATGTTAGCAATTAAAACACTTAGCCTCTCTCCATATTCTATAATGCTGAATAGAAAAACAAAGCTAAATAAATGAAGACCCAAAAGGAAGACTTCCTACTTAAAACTGTACATATGTAATTAGGGGAAAAACACAGTGAAAACTTCATATTCAGCAATGATTAAAATGTTGGTTGTTTTGTTTTCCTGCAGTTCTCTGGATTCCCCCTTCACATGCCATACTCCGAGATGAAGCCTTTGATTGAAGCAGTGTACAGCACTGGAGTACATAACATTGACGCTCCTAATGTTGAATTTGCTTTAGCTGTGTATGTCCACCCATACCCCAAAAATGTTTTGTCTGTCTGGATCTATGTTGCCTCCCTTATACGAAACAGATAATACTTCCCTGTATGTTTTATATCATGTAAAATTTATAATTAAGATATGAGAATATTTTTTTAAGTGCTCTTCTCTGTCAGAGGAAAGAAAATACTTGCAAATAATGAAATAAAATTATCATGATTTTCAAAACGTGCAAATTTTATTTAGTAGTCTGCCTTGTCTCTGCCACTCTGACCCTAAATTCAACTGTGACAACTCAGAGTTCCTATGACCTTTATAGCTCTATGCTTTTGCACTTGGCTCACCTTCTACTGAGAATGATCTTCTTCTTTGCCAGTAAGATATCCTGTGCTCTTGGATAGAATTAATATTGTTAAAATAGCCATACTACCTAAAGCAATCTATAGATTTAAGGTGCTCGCTATCAAATTACCCTTGACATTTTTCACAGAACTGGAACAAATAATCCTAAAATTTATATGAAACCTCAAAAGATACAGGATTGCCAAAGCAATCCTGAGGACAAAAACAAAGCAGGAGTAGCTGCCCTCCCAGACTTCAGACAACACTGTAAAACTACAGTAATCAAAACAGCATGTTATTGGCACAAAAACACACATACAGATCAACAGAACAGAACAGAGCCCAGAAATAAACCCACACACCTATGGACAACTGATCTTCAACAAAGAAGGCAAGGATATACAATGGAGAAAGACAGTCCCTTCAGCAAGTGGTGCTGGAAAAGCTGGTTAGCATCATGTAAGTCAATGAATTTTGCACACATACTCATACCATAAACAAAAATAAACTCAAAATGGCTTAAAGACTCAATCTAAGACATGACACCATAAAACTCCTAGAAGAAAAAAAGGTAAAACATTCTCTAATTTAAATCATATAGCAATTTTTTCTTAGATCAGTCACCCAACACAAAAGAAATAAAAGATAAACAAATGGGACCTAATCAAACTTATGATTTTGCACAACAAAGGAAACCATTAACAAAACAAAAAGACAACTTATGGACTGGAAGAAATCATTTGCAAACGGCGTAAATGACAAGGGCTTAATTTCTAAAATCTACAAAATAGCTCATACAGCTCAATATCAAAAAACCAATCTAATCAAAAAGTGGGCAGAAGACCTAAAGAAGACAAAGATTTCTTCAAAGACACACAGATGACAAACAGGTACATGATGAGATGCTCAATATCTCTAGTTGTAAGAGAAATGTAAATCAAAATTACAATGAGGGATCACCTCACACAGGTCAGAATGGCCATCATCAAAAAGCCTATAAATTAATGCTGGAGAGGCTGTGGAGAATATGGAACCCTCCTACACTGTAAGATATAAATTGGTGAAGCTACTACAGAGGTTCTTTAAATATGGAACCCTCCTACAATGTAAGATATAAATTGGTGAAGCTACTACAGAGGTTCTTTAAAAATAAAAAAGTAAAGTTATCATATGATTCAGCAATCCCCAGAAGAGATGAAAACTCTATAATTTGAAAAGATACATGGCCACTTATGTTCACAGCAGCACTGTTCACAATAGCCCTGACTTGGCAACAACCTAAATGTCCACCAACATATGAATGGATAAAAAAGATGCAGTACACGCATACAATGGAATATTACTCAGTCATTAAAAAAGGATGAAATGTTGGCATTTGTATCATACTGAGTCAACCAAAGACAAATATCATATCACTTATATGTAGAATCTAAAAAATAAAACAAATGAACTTATTTACAAAACAGAAACAGACTCACAGACACAGAAACCAAACTTATGGTTACAAAGGGGGAAGGGAGAGAGGGATAAATTAGGAATACAAGATTAACAGATACACCCTACTACATATAAAACAAATGAAGAACAAAGGCCTACTGTACAGCACAAAGAACTATATTATCTTGTAAAAACCTAAAATATACTATTCATCTGAAATTAACAATACTGTAAATCAGTTATACTTCAATTTAAGAAAAAGAGGTAATTAGGTGATAGAGCACTCAGGATAGAGCCCTCAAGTTGGGATTTAGTGCTCTGAGAACGGAGAGGAGAGTTTACTTCACCATGCATGGATACAATGAGATGTCTATCAACAAACCAGAGAGAGACTCCGTGAGACACCAGATCTGCCAACATCTTGACTCTGGACTCCTCAGCCTCTAGAAATGTCAGGAATACATGCTATTTAAGCCACCCAGATACTGGCATTCTGTTTTAACATCCCAAATCAACCAAGCAAAAGTCGGGTAATATTAAAAAAAAAAAAAAAAAGAACTAAATATATGTACTGACATGGAAAGTGGTAAACAAAATAGAAACATGTAAAACAGGATTTCTCAACAGCAGCACTGTTGACTTTGCTTTCGTCTATGAAATCTTTATTCTATGCTTTCTTCTCTGCAATCACCCTGTTTTTTCAGTCTTTTAAAGGTTAAAACCTTCTTGAAGCTTTCAACAGCTAAGTCAAATATCTCTCTTGGCAAATGTCACATTGCACTTGAAAATATGTGGGTTATTTTCAAATGTCTTTTGATACTGATTTCTACAGTGAGAAGATTCCTTATGATTTCAATACCTGGTTAGACCATGAAATTTTTGCTCCTTGTTTTCATTCCTAGATATGTTCCAGGGTCTCCTGGTTTATAACCTATGGGAACTTGAACAGAATTTGTATCCTGCTGTTGTGTTAAAACTGTTTAAATCTTAATTATGTTGAATTGGTTCACAGTGCTTTTCAGGTCTACCATATCCTTCTCCTTTTATATCTAATCATTCTATTCATTTTGGGGAGTTTGATACTGAAAATCCAACTAAAAATCTTAATTTACCTACTTTAAAAAATAAGTTACAGGGGACCTATATGCAATTTTGTCCCATATTTTCCAGTTCAGTTCAGTCGCTCAGTCATGTCCGACTCTTTGAAGCCCCATGAACTGCAGCACGCCAGGCCTCCCTGTCCATCACCAACTCCCAGAGTTTACTCAAACTCATGTCCATCGAGTCGGTGATGCCATCCAACCATCTCATCCTCTGTCATCCCCTTCTCCTCCTGCCCTCAATCTTTCCCAGCATCAGGGTCTTTTCAAATGAATCAGCTCTTCACATCAGGTGGCCAAAGTACTGGAGTTTCAGCTTCAACATCAGTCCTTCCAATCAACACCCAGGACTGATCTTCTTCAGGATAGACTGGCTGGATCTCCTTGCAGTCCAAGGGACTCTCAAGAGTCTTCTCCAACACCACAGTTCAAAAGCATCAATTCTTCGGCACTCAGCTTTCTTTATAGTCCAACTCTCACATCTATACATGACTACTGGAAAAGCCATAGCCTTGACTAGACGGACCTTTGTTAGCAAAATAATGTTATCATACTTCCATAATTTAGAAATTAAAAAAAAAACAAGACAAGGGTGCCCACTCTTGCCACTTTTATTCAATGTACTACTGGAACTCCTGGTCACAGCATTAAGACAAAAAAAAAAAAAAATTGGAAAGGAAAAGGTAAAAGTGTCACTGCTTGTAGATGACATGATACCGTATATAGAAACTCCTTACAGCATCACTAAAATAGTATTTGAACTAATAAATTAATTCCACACAGTTGCAGGATTCAAAATTAATATTTGTCGCTCTTTAGTCTCCACAGGAGATTGGTTCCAGGACCCTCTTTTGGACACCAAAATTTTCAGATGTTCAAGTTCTTTACAGTTTGTCATATGCATTTGCAGCTTCTATACCCACGTATCCAATCAACCACAGATTGTGAATTATTCTCCAACCGTGCTTGGTTGTATCCGCAGGTGCAGAAACCACAGATATGGAGGGCCAACTGGCCAGAAATCTGTTGCATTTCTATATGGTAATAACAAACTATCAGAAAGAGAAATAAAGAAAACAATCCCATTTACAACTGCATCAAAAAGAATACAAAACCTACAAATAAACCTAGCCAAAGAGGTAGAAAGCTTGTACTTTCCCAAGTACAACCCATAAGACACTGATGAAAGAAACTAAAGACAACACAAATGAAAAGATACACTGTACTTGTGAATTGGAGGAATTGATATTGTTAAAGTGGCCATACTACTCAAGGCAATCTACAGATTCAATGCTATCTCTATCAAAATACCAAAAGAATTGTCACAAAACTAGAACAAGTAATTCTAAAATTGAATGTAAACACAAAAGACCTTGAACAGCCAAAACAATCTTGAGAAAGAACAAAAAAGCTGGAGGTATCATGCTTCCTAATAAAAAACAGACACACAGATCAATGGAACAGAGTCCAGAAGTAAACTCACACTAAAATGGTTAATCAATCTGACAAAGGTGGCAAGAATACAAACGGGGAAAGGACAGCCTCTTTCATAAACAATATTTTGAAAACTGGACAGCTATATTATAAAAATAATCAAATTGGAGTAGTTTCTCACAACAAATACAAAATAAACTCAAAATGGATTAAAGACTTAAACCTGAGACCCAAAACCATAAAACTCTCACAAGAAAAGATAGGCAGTATGCTCTTTGATACTGGTCTTACCAATAGCTTGGATATGTCTCCTCAGGCACGGACAATAAAAGCAAAAACAAGCAAATGGGGCTGCATCAAACTAATGAGCTTTTTACACAGAGGGGGAAAAAAAAAAACTCTCAACAAAACAAAAGGGCTGCCTACGGAATGAAAGAAGATATTTGCAAAATGATATACTTGACAAAGGGTTAATATCCAAAACATACAAACAACTCATACAACTCCACATCAAAAAAACAAACCAGATTAAAAAATGGTCAGTAGTTGACTTCCCTGGCAGTCCAGTGGTTAAGATTTTGCCTTCTAATGCACAGAGTGCCGGTTTGACCCCAGGTAAGATCTCACATACCTTGTGGGCAAAAAAAAACATAAATTCGAAGCAATACTGTAACAAATTCAATAAAAACTTTAAAAATGGTCCACATCAAAAAAAAATATATCTTTAAATAAAAATGGTCAATGAACCTGAATAGATATTTTTTCAAAGATATACAGACAGCCAACAGATACATGAAAATACGCTCAACATCGTGACTAGGAAAATGCAAATCGAAACCACAATCAGATACCACTTCAAACCAGCCAGAATAGCTACTAACAAAAAGACAATAAATAACAAGTGTTGGTTAAAATGTGGGGGGAAGAGAACCCTCATGCACTGCTGGTGGGACTGTACATTAATGTAGCCCCTATGGAAAACAGTATGGAGGATTCTCAAATAAAAAAGAATTAGCCGTTTCACTTCTGAGTATTTACCCAAAGAAAACAAAAACGCTCATTTGAAAAGTTAAATGCACTCAGTGTTCACTGCTACATTATTTACAATAACCATGGTATCAAAACAACCTGAGTCGATGGAAAGATCTATGGATAAAGAAGGTATGATGTGCGTGCGTGCGTGTGCGTGCGTATGGAATACTTCTTAGCCATAAAAAAATCTTGCCACTTGAAACAACACGGATGGGTCTAGAGGATATTAAGTAAAATATGTCAGAGAGAGAGAAAAAAAAACATGGCATGATTTTACTTATATGTGGAATCTAAAAAAGAAAAGAAGTCTCCCATAAATATAGAAAACAAACCAGTGGCTATGGGAAGGGAGTGGGAGGTAATAGAGAAAGGGGAATAAGAGGTACAAACCCTGTTATATAATAAATAGGTGTCAGGTTATCACGCAGTACACTTGAAACAACACTGTACGTCAACTATATTTTAATAAAAAATAAACTTAGAAGAAATTTTAAAGCATTAATTATCCTCAATAATGAAATAGCAGTGCTATTTAAAAATTAAATGCAGGTTAAGCTATCTTCCCATGGAACAGGTCAGGAGGTGACAGGAAAACAGTGAGTTTCCATATGACAATGTGTTCATATACTGTAGTCAGTTTGGCTCAAGACTGCCAAGTCCTGTTTAATGGTTTTCTAAACAGGGACTGCAATGGGTTTTATCCTTTGGTAGGACTTCCCTGGTGGCTCAGAGGTTAAAGCGTCTGCCTCCAATGCGGGAGAGGGTTCGATCCCTCGGTCGGGAAGATCCCCTCGAGAAGGAAATGGTAACCCACTCCAGTATTCTTGCCTGGAGAATTCCATGGATGGAGAAACCTGGTAGGCTACAGTCCACGGGGTCGCAAAGAGTTGGACACGACTGAGCGACGGAACGGAACATCAAGCAGCACAGGACAAAGAGAAAGGGGAGCCCCTCAATTACCTGAAACTCCTGGAAAACCAGTTGCTCAAATTAATTACCTTATAAACAATAACATTTAAGTCAAGTCCCCAAATACCATTTAATCATGATTTTTTCCGTAAGTATTATCAAAACTTTTACTCCCCGAATATGACAGTCCTCTGATTACATGGGGGATAACCTTAAGTCCTCCTGTGGTGATTCACGACTATAGTTACAGATGACTGATTTCATGCAATTTGATGAGACCCACCCCTGAAGACTTGTTTTCTTTAAACAGTCCCTAATGTCAACTTTTCAAACAAACTTTATTAAACACTTAAGGAAATAAAAATACAGTAACCATAGAACACTCAACCTACAAAATAAAACTTCTGACCCTGTAGGTGTTCACTAAAACCCAGATGTCCTCTCAAGTTCTGGAAGGGAATCAGACTTTCCAAGGAGGCAGCTAGGTGCAGTGTTGCCACAAGAGGCGTGAGGACTAAATAAGCTAAGAGAGGCACACTCAAAGGATAAGATGGTCTGATCATTCAGCTGCCCCACCCTACGTACAAGAAACTACAGGGGCTCCATCTTAACGTTTCACAAATGCTAACAGCAATGGAGTCAAAATCACAGAACCCTTAGAGGAAAGTGGAACTTCAGAGTCATTAGATATCCTTTCTTACAGGTGATCTTCTCTCGGAGTGTTTAGTTCAAACAGTAAGCTGAAAAGCAGAGTGACTTCTGATTTATATCCTTTTCAACTAATTCTTCCTTCATTTTAGACAACTCTGTGTAAAGCAGTTTCCCCTTCGTCTGAACTGGACTCTGCCCACCTCTAGTTGGTCCCTTTCCTACTCCTTCTCTTCCTCAATGAAACAAAAAAATACTTGGGACCACAAGAAACATGACTGCAAGATTACCTTCTCTTCTGCAGCCTTATAGGTATTTATAAAAATAAGATGGTATGCTGCTGATATAATACTACACACAGCATGACGTAAACTTCAGTCATGTGCCTTTCTGGTCTCCATTCCAACTGTCATTTCACGCAGCAAGGATAAGCCTACGAATCTGAATTTCGACTACCGCACAATTAATTTCAAAGAGACAATTCAGCTCAACAAAATCAGGTATCTGTCCAAAACTACTTATTTGTCAGGGTCACTGATTTCAAGGGAGTTCAAAAGACCCAGTTGTCCTATTTCACAGTAAAGCAACTCTGGACTGAGATTTATAACACAATCATAACACAGAAGAGATTACTTGGTAAAGTCCTCAAAGAAGATTTTATTTATATATTTCTTCAAATGACTGTGGGACTTTCAAAAACCCCTCCCAAATGTAACACGTTTTCAGACAGTGGTGGGGACTGGGGTCTCTGAAGAAAGGAAGTACAAAGACACTGGTGCTGTGCCGGCTCAAGGAGCCGACACCAGGAAGCCAATTTATTTCACAATCTTAAGAGAATCTTACATGTGGGTATGTTTGAATTGGCCCTCTGGGAACTGTTCAAATTAAAGGAAACATTATGGAAAAGAGACTGGTTTCCAAAACGTGCAGTCTCTGAAAATAAAACTTCAGAAATGTACGTATGAAAAGATTTGCAAGCTTGGTACAGTGTTTATCTATATAAAGAGAACCAATTACCCATTGACTTCAAAACTCAAAATAATGTAAAAAAAACTTTAAATGGTATGGCATTAGTGACAATTTTTTTCAAAGTATTCAATTTGAAAGAAATCTGATAAAACTGTTCTCACCCTATGAAAAGATCTAATCCCTTTCTAAAACAAAAGTACGATTTGCAAAGAGAAACAACACTGTACAATTCACTGGTAAATTAAGATTTCTGAGGCTGTAAGAAATGGGGCCAAAACAAGTCACACTCAAAAAAGGGATGGTTAACACAAGAAATGTGCTATAAGTAAAGTGCATGAAAGGAAGCCTGCTCAGCTAAATGAAGTAGACAGGGGTCAGAAGTCAAGGGTCATTCGCCAGAGCGGCAGCAGGCTCGAAAACCACACTGCAGGTTCTGGCATCCGCTGGCGGTGTCAGCACGTGGACCTGCATGAAAACAGAGAAGTGTGAAAGGAGGAAATCCTCATTACATGAAAGTAAGCTTGCCAGTAAAGAGCTGTACAACACTGGTTATTGTTACTGGTAATACATTTATACCATAGAAATGAAATATCTGTGTGTGTATAAAAAATTATTCAGCACAAGAGTCACCAAAAGCAGTTTAACTTTAACTAACACAGGTACATGAAAAAGAAGAAGGAAAAGAAATAATTTTGTTGGCAATAATCCTACAAAATAAAAAACCCAAGGTGAGATAACCCACAGAAGCAAGACTGCCAGGCTAAGTGAACAATGGATCTCTTACACAATGAACATCCTTCCCAGAAACAGTATTAAGGCAAAAACAACCTCATCTGTAACAGATAAGCTAAAGAATCCACTATTCAGAAATTATAATAAATACTATATTCAAAATATCTGTTAAAAATAAACTATGTAGATCTAGCCTTAACATGTTTGCCATGTTATTTAACATCTGTTCCCCAAAATAAATCATGTGCTATGGTTAAATTATTTTCCAGAATTAAGTATGCAATGAATAAATAATTAAAAACACATCTAAAACATAATAAAAATTGTGATTCAATTACAAAGAAAGCAATAAAACATCTGTGGAATAACTGACATTTTATTCCAATCACATTATGCAACTCAAGACACTAAACTACAAGATGCATTAGGGAACGCAGCTGAGAATTAGAAAGTGTCAAAGAGACAGCATGGCACATATTCAAATGCTAAGTACTCTGAATGAATCATAGTTTTCATAAAGGCAAGCAAATGTGGAAAAAGACATTTTAACTATATTGAAGCCTCTCAGTATGTCTGCACCATGAACAAAGTTAATTAGTTCCTTACTCATCAATTAGAACCAAAATACTCACATTTGTAATACTAAGGACCATAAAAATACATGAAATATAATTTTATTGTAGAAAATAACATTTTATAAAAAGGATTAAAACTGAAAAATCATAGTACTCTGGGATGATACCAAGACTTTAACTCAGAAGAATATGCTAAATTAGTTTCATTTTGTTTTTTGAAGTACCAAACCACTGCAAAAGAAGGCGACTATGCTAACACCAACCTAAGAAAATAACCACTTGCAAACCAACACCCAGAACACACCTATTTCCCAGAATTTAACTATTCTTTGTATTCTTGAAATGGCAATATATAAAATATGAAAGGTTAATTTCTTAGGATATACAAAGAAGTAAAGCAATCATATAGCTCACTATGAAAATAATAATGTACCTTTAGGAAAAGAAACAAACGGGCTTTACAACCATAGTGACACTGCGATAGCTTACGATTTCACTTATCTCCAAATACTTATGTTTAATTTTTAAAATATTATGTCTTGGATATAGGGAGCAAGTAAGGGAATGCACAATGGTATATCAAAAAGGACTGGGCTCAGGTGTATAATTGCTGAAGCCAATGATACACAGGCTTCAGTGTATTATTACATTTATATGTTTAAAATTGTCCATAATTTTAAGTCTAAAATCATTTCAAATATAAAACTGAATTACCACAAAGCCTATTTTTTACTTAATCAAAATGAAAATGTGTTGTTTTAAAACAAAAAGTTGAATGTGTAGAAACTTAAAAATCACAAAGCAGCACTTTTGTTAAGATTATTTTCTCTTAAAATAAGACACAACACTAGTAATCTTAATCACAGAATCAAAATGAAATCTCTTAGTCTGTGTTATCAGATATTAGAAATGCCCTGGGAAGGAATCCTGTGGCTTGCAAATCTTCTCGCACTGATGACCTTTGACCAGGTATTCCCTTTGAACACATTTTCAGCTTTAATTGATACTCCCCACCTTCCTTTCTGAGTCCGCTTTCCTCCCCGCTTACTCTGGTCACTGCTCGGCCTGCCAGTCACCAAAGGGCACCTTTCTCCGAGACCCAAGGCCCTGCCTCACTACCACTGCCCTGCCCTGAATCAGCCCCTGTGACGGAATGCTTACACTGGCGGCTTTTACAAAAACATACCTATCATTTTCTCAGCATATAATTGTATTCTAACTTTTCTGAAAGGGAGAAATACGAGGAAAGAGACATGGAGACTTCAGTGCAGTATTCCAAAATGAAACTCCCTATAATACTTCAAAATGTCGATACTCTTATTTTCTTTAAACGGACAGAAAGGTAAGGAAGAAAATTTATACTGAAATCAAAAGTGGCCTAGGAAAAAGTCCTAAGCGATGGCTGAAAGCAAGGAAATAAAGTACCTACTGGTTTGCAAGAGAGAAAATAAAAGGGAGCTCATGGGAGCCAAGTGGATCAAGCACGCCACTCAAAAGATTCGTATTTTTCCAAACAGAGGTATATTCCATTTAATTGTGATCTGCTTTACTGCACTTTGCAGATACTGCATTTTTCACAAACTAAAAGTCTGTGGCCACCCTGCACTGAGCTAGTCTACTGGCACTATTTCCAACAGCATTTGCTCCCTTCTTGTCTCTGTGTCACATTTTGGTAATTCTCACAATATTTCAAGCTTTTTCATTATTATTATATTTGTTACGGTCAGTGATCTGTGGTCAGTGATCTCTGATGTACTACCATGACTATTCTAAAGGCTCATGATAGCTAGCATGTTTTAGCATCGAAGTATTTTAAATTACATACACTGCTTTTTTAAACATAAAGCTATTGCACTTAACAAGACTACAGTATAGTGCTGACGTAACTTTTACATACACCGGGAAACCAAAATATTCACGTGGCTCACTTTATTGCATTGTTCCTTTATTATGGTGCTCTGGAACCAAACTTGTAATATCTTCAAGGAATGCCTATACCACACAGTTTTTCATCATTCTCCTCCAAAAACAGAGGCCCAGGGTCCTCAGTGTTCACTCTGGAGACCTGAGTCACTCTTTGTTCTCAAAGTCTCAGGGATGGCAGTAGGGCTAACAGAGGAAGGAAAAGGCAGGAATGAAAGCATGTGCCCTACGTGAGGTAGAAAATAACCCTATCCTGATACCTGTCAGTCTCTCCTTATTCGTCACAAAGTTACTGCTCCTACTGATATAAAATGGGCTCCCTTTCACAAACACATACTAGGATATCTGTCTGAGTTTCAACGGAAGTCTAAGGCTGTAACTGTACTTAGCCAATAACTATAACACTACCTCAAAACTACAATCCCATTGAAAGGTCAATGACGTTCCAGGTGACTGATCCTAATAATTCATTAAAGTGGATTCATCCATGAATGGATTTTATTTTGTTGAAAGCCTACAGCAAAGCAAAGGTAAAGATAACCACTATTTTTAAGTTAGTTTCATACTGTTGGAAACAGGGGTGAACAGCAATTTCCAAAGCATGGAAGTCATAAGCAATGTTAACAGTTAAGATGCTCCAGTATCAACAGGAGAACTGTTCAGAAAAGGGAATAAATGGACAATAGAATAAACAGGCCACAGAAAAAGCGAGGTAGAATTAGAAAGAGATATGACTAAGATATGCTGGGTTGCCAAGGATCTCTAGATGCACTTACATAGACATGGATTTCAAAAGGTAAACACTGGACTTATCACCAGTAAATACCGATCTTGATATGAGATTAAAAAACCCGATGGTTATAATACATGAGGTCTTAGTTACAGTAGAGAATAATAAATAGAAAAATAACATCTGCATAATCATCAAATATAATATTTAAATGCATGGTAAAAATAAATTTCATAAAACGTTCTTTAAAAATATTAGAAAACAAGAGCTATAATGTTAGCTATTGTTATCTTCCCAAAGTTTTATTACTGAATTATTTGTTTTTCTTAGATTTTAAGCACATTATTTATGTTGTATATCTGCACTTACCTTCACTTACCTTTAAAATTCCTTTTAACTTAAATTAGAAATATAAGAGAGCAAATCATCTGAGACTGTATCACCTACTATGAGCTAATCTCTCTTAATTCATAAACAGACATGAAATGCAAATCAGGACAAAAAGTCTATGTGCTATCATTGTTCAAACGTTCTTCAGAGCTCTAAAATTATGCAATTCCATCTACCGCTTCTTAAACAACAAAGAATTTTTTAAATGTCATGGCTAAGAAGTCTTCTTTATACTTAAATCTTAACTATTTTGTCAATCAAAGAACAAGTTTAAATGTCACGAAGAATCATTCAGAAGAACAAAAATGTCATTTTATGTCAATGCTTAGTACAGTGTCTTGCTCACAGGAGACAATGATAATTAATTTATCTTCTCCAAAATCTCTGCTACTGCTTAGGAAACAGAAAATTTTGCTTCATATATCACTTATTTAATGAACATTATTTATCAGTATTTACTTCTTTTAGTAGTAACCTGGGTTAACTATGTAAATAAACTCTTTTGACAAAATGAATTTTCACTGTGTTATTCTCAAATATCAAAATAAAATGTGTCACCTGAATATGCCCCCTATTAGTCTAAGAACACGTATAAAAATACTGGCTACTTTCAAAACTAATAAAAATAATAATAAACAGAGAGCCATTACACAGTCACTAAATATTTACTATATAAGCTGAACTGTAATGAAAGATACTGGATCAATCCCATGTCATCTTACAAAACTGGAAACAACACAACTTTATTTAACACTTTCTAGGTTGTCAAAATGTCCTTTAAAGAAAAGACTGTTATCGGAGTACTGCTTTAAGAGCAACTGGCTGGAACTCTGGAACATATTATAAAGTTCATATGACAAGTCACCCTGTAAATTTTAAAGGATTTCATTACCCCCAAATCATGCTTTAAGAAGCTGTAAAAGGAGACTTGGTATTCGATTATACAAACACTGTCTATTTTGTTTCAAACCCTTTAAAGACAGATATGTTCATTAAAATTGGCTTATTGAAAATTACCACTCATTTTATAAAAAAAAAAAAATCTCAACAAACATTCAACAAAAGGAACATAGCAGCTCCTCTGGAACACTTTAATATTTATATATTCAAAATAGGTCAAAATGAAAGAATTTATAACATACTAACAAGTTTTTAAAATTATACATGCAAAAGAAGCAGGCAGGTCATAAAAATGAAGTGAAACCCAATCTCCCAACCATCCCAATAATATCTATATACCCCAAAATAAGTATAACAAATTAGGTTCGAAGATTTATTCCCGTAAGTATAACCTATGCTGAAATCAATGTAGACAAATCAAATGTAACCTACCAATAAGATATTTTTCCTACAAAAAATAATTGTTTATTGATTACTTCTCATAATATATAAGCCTTTGTAAGTACAATGGTGAAACTACAATGACGTAACTATACAAAAAAAAAAATAAGTAAAACTCTTCCAAACTCCTGAAGAAGCAAATGCGCCACCACAGCACTCACACTTTCCTCCATGCACTTAGGTTGCAACCAACATGACATTCACTTTCACCATTTCTTATCATACCCCAAAGGCAATGGAGAACAGAGAAATGCTCCAACTTAGAGCTGCTATTTCCAGAACACAGGGGGTCATCTCCTGTGTCACCAATGTGATTCCAGAAACAAAAGAGGTGCTAGCTCCTGTCTCTTCATATGTATTTTAAGAAACACCTCATCTCTGAGAAACAGCAGATGTGCTGATTCTCCGCCGTTCAAGAAGATACCATTCCTCTAGTCTTCCTGGCCTCAGTCCAGTTTCCTGCCTGAGAGAAACTCAGTTGATATTCCCATGATCTTAAGATGAAATTGGACTCTCAAAAATAACAATATATGATGTAAAAAGACATAGCAGAATCTGAACCATGTAAACTTTTCCAAGTTAGAAATACAGGAGGCTGATTTGCTTCTGAATTGCAGTGTCCACCAGCGATTACCAGATGACCCACAGGGCAGTGAATGTACTTTGAAAAAGCACATTAAACAGTCCCTCTGCAGGGTAGGAATAGGCTTAAAAAAACAAAACGAAACAAAACATCAAGAAATATTTACCTGATGATGTTAAAGGAAAGTGCAGGACTCTGTCTCCAAACTACTATAGGGATTTTAGTCTCTCCCCATTACCACACTCACCATCCTCCTCCATCTTCCAAGAGGTTTATCTGGAACCAGACTCAGGGTACCTGAGGAGCTCACATCACCTGAGTCCTCCTTTTTCTACTGTACCATGAAGCTTTCTTGCCCTACAAGAAAACTGTCACCCCTAAGAACTGGGTGTTATCTGCAATGTCAGTACCTCTCTACCATTGACGAGTGCTCTTTCACTAGAAGAAACTCCCAAAATTTTATAAGAACTGTAATAATTCTACAAAAACTTGCCCCTCTGGATTGATTAAACTATTACATATTTCTAAAATCTGGTAGAATGGATAGCTGAAATCTCTCTCCATAAGAAAAGCTCACGTTTAGAAAAGGACTAAATCTGAAATTACAAAAATGTGTGGTAATTAGAAATCTAGAAAACACAACAGAAATCCTAAGAATTATCAAAACTGTTAAAAAGTGCTAAATCAACTCCTCCAAAATTATCTCATTGTTAAAAAAGGCATTACCGTTAATGTTGTCACAGTAGTAAAAGTATTCATCATTTAGAGAAGGACACGCTGACACCAAGTCCTGCAGGCCTGCACCAGTTACAGTAAGACAACCAGAGAGATTAAGGTGCTCCAAATAAGGCAGCCCTCCTCCCAGAGTCAAAACCCTGCAAGAGAAGCAATCCAACAATGAGAACAGATTAATAATTAAAAGACAGACTCTATGAAAACTTACGCATGTGTATGGTCCAATGGAATATGAACAGATCCTTCAGTCTGAAAATGAGGAAAACTAAAGAATCTGTATAAAACATGACAACTAACTTCATCCTTAGGTAGGAC
This sequence comes from Moschus berezovskii, assembly GCF_049115385.1. Lineage (NCBI taxonomy): Eukaryota > Metazoa > Chordata > Mammalia > Artiodactyla > Moschidae > Moschus > Moschus berezovskii. The sequence goes on from NC_142464.1 coordinate 120,175,313, forward strand.
ACTGTACATTTAATGGAGACATTTACAAAGACATTCAATAAACAAGTCTATGAAATTTTCTTTATAAGAACATGATAATAAGTCAATTCTTACAGGAAGGAAATACTGAATACTAGAATAGCAATCTTCATTCTCCTACCAAATTGTCTAAGTAAAAATTATCATGAAAATTACTAGACAGTTTGGTAGTTCGAAGAGTTAGAGTCAGCTATACCCAAAATTACTCTCCTAGGTGCATATCCAAGGGAAGCGAAAACACATGCTCACAGAAAAACTTGCAAACAAATGTTCACAGCAGCATTACTCATAATACCCCCAAAATGGAAACAATCCAAATGTTCACCAATGAAAGAGTGGATAAACAAAATTTAGTATAAATAGGATGAAGCTACAAAGTACTAATACATGCAACAGCACGGATGAACCTTGAAAACAGTGCTAAATGAAGAAAGTCAAGACACAAAAGACCATATATTAGGTAATTTCATTTATACGAAATGTCCAAAATAGGCAGAAAAGACAGACAAAGTGGATTACTGGTTGCCAGGGGCTGGGGACAAAGAGGAATGAGGAATGACTCCAATTGAGTATATGGCTTCTTTTTGGTTTAATGAAAATGTCTCTAATTTGATAGTGGCAATGGTTGCCAACCTTGTAAATATATTAAAACCACCGATTTGTACCCTTTAAAAAAACAGATTTAATGTGAATTCCATTTCACTAAAAATGAAAACATTAGGTTTTATTTCATACCTTAAAAGAAGTTTTTAAAATACTATTTATACAAAAACAGTAAAATGAGAAATTGACTAAAATGACAATGGCAGAGCTGAAAAATATCATGAGCAAAATTGAGAACATCAAATTTCATTATGCAACAGCAAAAACTGGGAAAACTAACAACAGTCCATCTGGACAGGGATATCAAAAAGCCTATAATACAATAAATTCAGTAAAAAAAAAAAAGACATAATAAGCATCATTACACAAGCACATGGAAATTAGGAAGTAAAGGTAAGGAAAAGTATGTAAACTACTGAAATCAGAATAAACTAGGGAAATATTTATATACTCAGTGAGAAACACCGATGGACAAACGTCAGGATATACATTTTACTGTTTTGTCATTGCATGTTTAAAAGAAAAAACTGGTCAATCAAAAAGGGTTTATCAAGACAATATACATGAGAGATTAAATGCACACTTCCCCTGATATTTTAACTGAAAAAGACTGATTCTTTTTCTTAAATCACAGATTCCCTGATCCATCCCAGAGTTTAATAACAGCAGCAATTCAGAACCTCTGTGTCTTCACTGGGCCAAGTAATTACAGACAGACATCTTTAAAGGAAGACAATATAAGGTTTACAGTTCATTGAATTTTTTTTTCCTGTAAAGTTGAATAGCTCATAATAAAAAATAAAACAACTTCTAAAAAGGGACCTAAAAGATCTCAGAAGGTACCTCAATGCACAGACTACCTCATGTTCTAAAACTTAACTTTCAGGACATTGAGGACAGACTGCATGGAATATAAAACTTCACAAACACACTTGAGTGAGCTACATATGCATTCACTCACCTCACGGAATCTAGCGGGATATCAAACAAGACAAAAGTAAACAAGCAATTATATGATGAATACTCTTCCAGGAATACAACTAAGGGTGGTGGTGGCCTGAGGGAGAGGGGATCGCAAAAGGTTTCCCATAAGAAGCAACATTTTAACTGGAATGGATACAGAAGCAAGCAGAAGTCAGCCAATACACGCACGCTACAGAGACAGCCAATGCATGAAGACCGGAGAAATACAGTACAGCAGGTCTCAGAGACGGCTGCAGGTCAAGTTCCAGACCACTGCAACAAAGCAGCTAGCACAATAATGCAAGTCACACACATTTTTTGTTAAAGTGCACGTAAACAAGTTATGTTCACATCATACTGTAGAGTCTATTAAGTTTGCAACAGCAATGTCTAAATAACTACATGCATCAGTTCAGTTCAGTCGCTCAGTCGTGTCCACCTTAATAAAAAACATTTTATTGATATTGCTGCTGCTACTGCTGCTAAGTCACTTCAGTCGTGTCCAACTCTGTGCAACCCCATAGACAGCAGCCCACCAGGCTCCCCCGTCCCTGGGATTCTCCAGGCAAGAACACTGGAGTGGGTTGCCATTTCCTTCTCCAATGTGTGAAAGTGAAAAGTGAAAATGAAGTCGCTCAGTCGTGTCCGACCCTTAGCGACCCCACGGACTGCAGACCATTGGTATTAGGGTGGTGCAAAAGTAATTGCAGATTCCAGTGGCCACAGGACTGGAAAAGGTCAATCCTCATCCCAATTCCCAAGAAGGGGTAGTACTAAAGAATGTGCTAACCATCAGACGATTGCATTCATCTCCCAGGTTAGTAAGGTCATGCTTAAAATCTTGCATGCTAAGCTTCAGCATGATGCAAACCAAGAACTTCCAGATGTCCAAGCTGGGTTTCGAGAAGGAAGAGAAACCAGAGATCAAACTGCTAACATTCGCTGGATCATAGAGAAAGCAAGGGAATTCCAGAAAAACATCTACCTCTGTTGCATCGACTACTCCAAAGCCTTTGACTGTGTGGATCATAATAAACTGTGGAAAGCTCTTAAAGAGATGGGAATACCAGACCATCTTACCTGTCTCCTGAGAAACCTACATGAGGGTCAAGAAGCAATTGGTAGAACCCTGTATGGAACAACCGACTGGTTCAAGATTGAGAAAGGAGTATGACGAGGCTCTCTGCTATCACCCTGTTTGTTTAACCTGTATGCTGAGCACATCGTGAAAAACGCCGGGCTGGATGAGTTACAAGCTGGAGTCAAGATAGGCAGGAGAAACGTTAACAACCTCAGATATGCAGATGATACCATTCTAACGGCAGAAAGCAAAGAGGAACTAAAGAGCATCTTGATGAGGGTGAAGGAGGAGAGTCAAAGAGCCAGCTTAAACGTTAAAAAAACTAAGATCATGGCATCCGGCCCCATTATTTCATGGCAAATGGAAGGGGAAAAGATGGAAGCTGTGACAGAGTTCCTCTTCTTGGGCTCTAAAATCACTGCGGATGGTGACTGCAGCCATGAAATCAGAAGACGATTGCTTCTTAGAAGGAAAGTTACGACAAACTTAAGACAGTGTTGAAAACCAGAGACATTACTCTGTCGTCAAAGGTCTGTATAGTCAAGGCTATGGTCTTCCCAGTGGTCATGTACAGTTGTGAGAGCTGGACCGTAAAGAAGGAAGAATGCCGAAGAACTGATGCCTTCCAACTGTGGTGGTGGAGAAGACTCCTGAAAGTCCCTCAGACAGCAAGGAGATCAAATCATTCAATCTCAAGAGAAATCAACCCTGAATACGTGTTGGAAGGACTGATGCTGAAGATGAAGCTCCAGCATTCTGGTCATCTGATGGGAACAGCCAACTGACTGGCAAAGTCCCTGATGCTGGGAAAGACTGAGGGCAGAAGGAGAAGAGGGCATCAGAGGATGAGATGGCTGGACGGCATCACTGATGCAATGCACATGAACTTGGGCAAACAACGGGAGACGGTGAGGGACAGGGAGACCTGGCATGCTGGCAGTCCATGGGGTCGCAGAGTCGGACATGACTGGGTGACTAAACAACAAAAGGCTGGTGCAAAAGTAACTGCAGATTTTGCATTGTGGAAATCTGCCATTTGATATTGGAATACTTTCTTAAATAAAGGTGGTTAAGCTATACATCATTCCAACGCACACTTCTTGCTTTGTTTTTTTGCTAATGACTTATCGTGTGCATGTTAAGTCGCTTCAGTCCAATCTGATTCTTTGTGATCATATGCACCATAGCCCGCCAGGCTCCTATGTCCACGGGATTCTGCAGGCAAGAATACTGGAGCGAGTTACCATTTCTTTCTCCAGTGGATCTTCCCAACCCAGGGATTGAACCCTCATCTCGAGTCTCCAGCATTGGCAGGTGGATTCTTTACCGTATTTTATTTTTATTTTAGACTATGGAAATGATGCTAGACAAGAAGTAAATTCGAGTGATTTTCTTATTCAAATTCAAAATAGGTCATAAAGCAGTGGACACAACTTGCAACATCAGCAACACATCTGGCCCAGGAAACGCTAACTAACATACAATAGTGGTGGTTCAAGAAGTTTTGCAAAGGAGACGAGAGCCCTGATGATGAGGAGCACAGTGGCCAGTCATAGGAAGATGACAACCAACTGATAGCAATCACCAAAGCTGATCCTCTTAAAACCACACAAGACGCTGCTGAAGAAGGTCAACTGTTCCAAGGTCACTCAGCATTTGAAGCAAATTGGAAAGGTGAAAAAGCTTGATAAATGGGTCCTTCGTGGGCTGACCACAAATCTAAAGAACTGTCCTTCTGAAGTGTCTTCTTCCCTTCTTCTACACAATAACAAACCATTTCTGTATTGGACTGTGATGTGTAACGAAAAGTGGATTTTATACGACAACCAGTGATAACCAACTCAGCAGACTGAGAAGCCCCAAAGCACTTCCCAAAGGCAAACCTGCACAGAAAAAAGATCATGGTCACTGTTTGGTGGTCTGCTGCCTGTCTAATCCACTACAGCTTCCTGAATCCCAGCAAAACCATTACATCTTTGAAGTATGCTCAGCAAATCAATGAGATGCAACAAAAACTGCAATGCCTACAGCTGGCACTGGTCAACAGAAAGGGCCCAGTTCTCTTCCATGACAATGATCAACTGCACATCATACAACCAACGCTTCAAAAGTTGAATAGGGCTAGAAGTTTTGCTTTGATCCACAGGGCTGCAGAATGGATGCTGTGTTAGCAGGCATGAAAACAACATTAATCTCACTGTAAACTTCCATCAGAGCTCTTGGGTGACTAGGTACATTATCTCTGAGCAATATTTTGAAAGAAACCTTTTTTTTTTACTGAACAGTAGATCTCAACAGTGGGCTTAAATAATTCATGCTGCACAGATGTGCTGTCATCCAGGCTTTGTCATTTCATTTACAGAGCACAAGCAGAGTAGATTTAACATCATTCTTAAGGGTCCTAGGATTTTCAGAATGGTAAATAAGCACTGGCTTCAACATGAAATCATCAGCTGCATTAACTCCTAACAAGAGTCAGCCTGTCCTTTGAAGCCAGGCACTGATTTCTCCCCTACAGCTATGCAAGTTCTAGATGGCATCTTCTTTCAATATAAGGTTGTTTCACCTGTACTGCAAATCTGTTGTTTAGTGCAACTACTTTCATTAGTTACCTTAGCTAGATCTCCCGAATAATTTGCTGCAATTTCTCTCACCTTGCACTTTAATACATTATGGCTTCTTTCCTCAAACCTCATGATCCAACCTCTGCTGGCTTCCAACTTTCCATCTGCAGCTTCCTCACCTCTCTCAGTCGTCACAGAATTGAAGAGAGTTAGGGTTTTACTCTGAGTTAGGCTCTGGCTTCGAAGAATACAGTGGCTAGTCTGATCTTCCATCCAGACCTCTGTAACTTTCTCCTTAACAGCAACTCAGTTGTTTTGCTTTCTTTTCATTCATTTGTTCAATGAAGTAGCACTTTTAATTCCTTCAAGAAATGTTCCTTTGCTTCTACAACTTAGCTAACTGGTGCAAAGGACCTAGTTTTCAGCCTGCCTTGACCTTCGGGCATGCCTTCTTAACTAGGCTTAATCATTTTCTAGCTTTTGATTTAAAGTGAGAGATGCGTGCCTCTTCGTTTTGCTTGAAGATGTCACGAATAGGGCTATTTACTGGCCTAATTTCAATACTTCTGTGTCTCAGGATGGAGAGAGACAGGGAAACAGCCAGTTGGTGAAGCAGTCAGAACACACACTGACAGCACTTATCAATTAATTTTGCCATCTTGAATGGTTTGTGGCACTCCAAAACAATAGCACCGTGAGAGATCACTGGTCACAGACCATCGTAACAAACAAAGTAATAATGAAAGTTTGAAGAATTGAAGTGTAACACAGAGAAGTGAAGAGAGCAAACACTGTTAGAAAAACGGCACTGAGAGACCTGCTCAAGGCAGGGTTGCCACACGCCTCCAGTCTGTGTGAGATGCAACTATCTGCAAAGTATGACAAAGCAACGTACAATAAAACAAGATATGCCTGTATGTTGGAGGAAAAGGAACTAGATGAGTATAGTTAAAGAAAGGATGGTTCTCTGTGTGTGTGTGTCACGTTTATATGTACCTATCTGATGTCTTTTACTTGTGAAAGGGGAAGATGGGAGGAAGTAAGAAGATATTTAAAGATGGTAACAAGAGATAAACTACAGGGGCAAGCAAGGACCAAGAATGTGAACTTTAATCAAAGGGCAGTTAGACTCACTGAAAGACTCAGATAAAGGAGTAATAACAAGTAATAAGAAATGCATGCTAGAAAGACGAATATAGTCTACTTTTTATCACCAATGTCCAAGTATGCCAGGCAAAATGCAAAATACAATCTCTGCCCTCAACCAAAGACAGAAACATTTAAACAAAATATTAATAATACATGTGATAAGAAAAAAAAAGTTTTAAAAATATATCAAGTTATGGAAATAATATAGATCAGGGAGTGATTCAAAGCAGGAATCCTTAAAAGAACAGAACAAAATCCAGAATTCAATGATTTTGTACAGTTCACATTATCTGGTATCCAATCAAAAACTATTAAACATACAAAGAATAAAAAAACAAATCAAACAATAAACAGACCAATGAATGATAAAGATGATGAAATTAATACATAATGACTTTAAAATAGATTTTATGTTAAATATGCTCAAGGATTTAAAAGAAAATACAAACATAATGAAACAAAAATATCTATGTATTTTTTCTATTTTGGTATGTTTTAAAATATTTACATACATTGTATATTTATGTGTGTGTGTAGGTATATGGTGGTGAACACAAGTACACCAAATGAAACTTCAAGTCATGAAAAATACAGTATCTGAAACAAAAAGTACACTGAATGAGATCAGCAGTGACTAGACATTGCAAAACCAACTCGTGGACGTGGAAGAACGACCAGATGAGCCAAAACGAAGGACCAACAGAAAAACAGAAACAGTGAGGAAAAGAAGCCCTGCCTGGTATTACGGGTTGAGCTGTGCCCCTTCTCCTCTCTCTCTTCAAAAGAACATGCTGAAGTCTTAACCCTCAGTATCATAAGTGTGACTCCGGCTGGAAATATGATCTTTGCAGAATTAATCAAGTTAAGATCAGGTAATCCGGGTGGGCCTTAATCCAGCATGACTGATGACCCCCCCAAACACACATACACACACAGATAATGCCTTGTGAAGACGCATAAATACACAGACACAAAAATGGGACGGCCACGTGAAGACGACCGAGGCACAGACCGGGGCTACTGCGCCACAGCCCAAGCAACACCCAGTTCCATAAGAGGTAGGGAAACTCAAGAAAAGACGCTCCCTCAAAAGTTTCCAGAGGGAGCACGCTTTGGCCAACACCTTGATTACAGAACTCTAGTCTCCAGAACTGTGAGAGAATAAATTCCTATCATTTTAACCAACCTGTTTGTGGTACTTTGTTATGACAGTCAGGGAACTATTACAATCAAGTGACCCATAGGACAGCATCAAGAAGTCTGACATACGTGAATCCCAGCAGGAAGCAAGGGTTACAGAATAGCGAAGAGAGGAAAAAGTACTAGAGAAAATCATGGCTGAATCTTGTTTTTCAATTTTATGAAAGCTAGAAACAACAAATCCAAGAATCACAATAAGATATCCCAAGCAAGACAATGATGAAGCTATCCATATCTACACCAAGGCATACCATGTGCTAACTGCTTTCAAAGCAGAAATGAAGTTTTTAAAGCAGCTAAAGAAACAAACATGTATTACATACAGAAGAGTGAAGACAAAAGGTGAATACAATTTTCACAAATTATGCAAACTGAAAGACATCTTAAAAGTGCTCAAACAAAACTACCAACCCGGAATTCTATACACAGTGAAAATCTTTATAAAATGAAAGCGAAATAAAGAGTTTTCTAGGCAAGAGTTGAGAGAATTTTTACTGTCAAAAGACTTACAGTGTGAAAACTACAGAGGACTTGGCAGGCAAAAGAAAAATGTTACCAAATGGAAACATGAAACTTTACAATAGAAGAATGCCAAAAAAGGTGAAATAAGATTTGTCTGTTAATTTTTTTTTCTAATAGACAACTGTTCAAAGAAAAAATATTAACAATGTTATTCTAGAGTTTAAAACTTATATAGAAATAAAATATATAACAAAACAGCACAAAGAATGGGGAGGGGAACAAGAGCTTACTTTTTTAAGATTCCTACATTCTTTGTGAAGTCGTATAATACTGTTGAGAGCAGAAAGTGATTAGTTTAAAATGCACACACAGAAGCATAAAATATAATTATAAATCTATGTTGAAGGGTACACAAAGTATAAAGAGCTTCCCTGATAGCTCAGCTGGTAAAGAATCCCCCTGCAATGCAGGAGACCCTGGTTCTAGTCCTGGGTCGGGAAGATCCACTGGAGAAGGGATAGGCTACCCACTCCAGTATTCTTGGGCTTCCTTTGTAGCTCAGCTGGTAAAAGAATCTGCCTGCAATGCAAGAGACCTAGGTTTGATCCCTGGACTAGGAAGATCCCCTGGAGAAGGAAAAGGCTAGCCACTCCAGTGTTCTGGCCTGGAGAATCCCATGGACTGCATGTAGTCCATGGGTCACAAAGAGTCGGAGGCGACTGAGCGCCTTTCACTCTGTGTTTTGTGCTGTGCATAGATGGGGCAGCAGTGGAGAAGCAGACACAGAGAACAAACTCAGGACACGGAGAGAAGGGAGGAGGGTGAGAGGCACGCAGAGTAACACGGAGACGTCCAGGACCAGACGTGAAACAGGCAGCCAACGGGGACTTGCGGTAGGGCTCAGGAAACTCAAACAGGGGCTCTGGATCAACCTAGAGGGGTGCGGTGGGGGGAGCGGTGGGAGGGAGGTTCAAAAAGGAGGGCATATATGTGTACCTATGGCTGATTCACGTCGAGGTTTAAAAAAAGATGTAACCTGTACCTGTAACAATATAAAGGGCGATGAGACAGATATCAAGAGTAGGCTGTTGTGGATGACTGAAACTAAGCTGATCATCAAACCACAGTTTTAAGTTTCAAGGTGTAAATTCTATCCCTTAACCAAAATAAAAAAAAATAAAATGGGGAAAAAGGGAGTCAAATGGTATACAACAAACAAAACATAAAAAGAGGACATCACTGAGAAAATGAGGAACAAAAGCATGTAAGTCATAAGGAAAAGAAACAGCTAAATGGCATAAAGTCCCGCTCATCAGTAATTACTTTAAATATGAATCCATCAGATTCTGCTACCAAAAGGTAGCATTTAGTAGACGACAGATTTTTAAATTTTAATCAAAAAATTTTAAAAACGTGGATCCACCTACACACTCTCTATTACAGACCTTACTTTTGATGCAAAAACACAAAGAGGTTAAAAAAGAAAGCATGAGAAAAGATTTCCATGCAAAAAGTAACCAAAAGAGAGGACTTCCCTGGCAGTCCTGTGGTTAAGACGCCACAGTTCCACTTCAGGGTACACTGGTTGAATTTCTGGTTGGGGAACTAGGTCCAACCTGCCACCAAGCATGGCCAAAACAAAGTAACCAAAAGAGAGCCAGGGTGGCTATAACATTGTGAAATGAAAGAGATTTTAAATTTTAAAAAGGTAACCTTTAAAAAGCAGAGGATATGATATATTGGCAAAGGGCTCACCACTCCACTCAGAAGATTAAAAAAATTATGAACAAACACACAAAAATACAAAAAATTCAAAATACACAAAACCAAACTGAAAGAACCAAGGGGAAAACTAAACAGTCCTCCAAAAACAGTTGGCAATTTCAGTACGCCATTTTCAATAATGGATAGAACAAAGGAAGAAGACCAGGAGGGAAACAGAGAACCTGAACTACACTATAAACTGCTCAGCCCTAACAAACACACAGGAACATTCCAGTCACAGCAGAAGACACATTCTTCTCCAGTGCACAAGCAATACTCAGACCATGTCTGGACACAAAAAAAAGTTTAAAGGTTTACTAAATTTTAAAAGATTGACTATTCTGTCTGATAGTCTACCTTTCTTGTCTTACTTCTACCATTAGATTGTAAACTCTATGAAAGCAAGGACTTTTTCCCATTTACTCTAGATCCTATCAGTCGGAAGAGGGCTAGTCACACAGTAGATAATCATTACCAAGATAATGTAATTAAAAGAGCTGCACTTTTTAAAATCTGAGCTGCACTCAAACTGCAGTTCCTAAGGTAGTTCCTGCATTCTCCATTCCCTCAATGAATCCTTCCCTGAATTTAAGCTCCATCATAGCCTTATTGCCCACTATTCCCCAATACACATCCTTCACTACAACCAAATCAGAAAACCAAATCTCCTTCGAATATTCCCCAGAGTCCAACTTAATCTGCTAAAGACCATACTTAAAAGACAAGTAAGATTATTAGGCTTTATGTTGGATGAATTTTTGCTGTTTAACATGCCTGACACCCATTCTTAAAGAGCCTGAGTAAACTTCAAGTCTATGACAGGGTAGATAATCAATCCAGCTACTGCACACTATTAATGCTGAGAACAACTGTAACAACAAAATAACCTAACAACAGCTGCTGCTGCTGCTAAGTCACTTCAGTCGTGTCCGACTCTGTGTGCCCCCACAGACAGACGCCCACCAGGCTCCCCCGTCCCTGGGATTCTCCAGGCAAGAACACTGGAGTGGGTTGCCATTTCCTTCTCCAATGCGTGAAAGTGAAAAGTGAAAGTGAAGTCGCTCAGTCGCATCCGACCCTTAGCGACCCCACGGACTGCAGCCTACCAGGCTCCTCCATCCGTGGGATTTTCTAGGCAAGAGTACTGGAGTGGCTTGCCATTGCCTTCTCCGAACAACAGCTACACAGTGCTTTTGTTGCTGTTCAGTCGATAAGACGTATCTGACTCTGTGCGATCCCAGGGACCGTAGCCCACCAGGCTCTTCTGTCCATAGGATTCTCCAGGCAAGAATACTGGAATGGGCTGCCATGCCTTTCTCCACAGGATCTGTCTGACCCAAGGATCAAACCTGCGTTTCCTGCTTGGCAGGCACTTTACTGTGGGCTCAAAAGACCACTACTGCTTGGAATGGTCTCTTCTCCCTCTGTCATCCATCAATATCCCTTGTCTTTCTTCAGAGTTCAGTTCAGGGTCCTCTTTTCATTCCATTTTCTGATCATTTGCTGCAACTGGATGAGAGGCCTCTCTCTCTCTGAGCCTCAGAGAATCTTTAATCCAACACCCCTTAGAAAGCGTACACACGTAACCCACAGAAGATGTATACTCCTTCTTGTTACAAGTTTTAGAGGTAAAAACTACCCTATTCAGCTTTACATCCACTAACGCACCTTAGCAAATGCCTTGGAGGTATTTGCTAAGTATTTGTTAAACTTTTAAGTTCTTCCTCGCGACAAACGAACTGAACAGACTGAAACATCATGCTGAAGTTACATCACTCCAACAGTGTGGTATAGCAGAAGTGGTTAACTCTCGCAATTAAACCAACCAGCTGAAAGGAATGACTTCGATTCAAAATTTTACACTCCACTGAGGAGAACATGTCCATTTCCTAATACTCTGCAACTGGTTACTCACCTGAGACCATGGTCTGTGATCTGATAACATCCAGACAGACTGAGAAACAGAAGCACACGCCCAGTCTCTTGATCAGATTTTTCACTCCCAGAGTAAATTAAGTCTTTTTCCCTAAGCAGTCTAGTCCTTGGTGCTTTCCTACACAGAGCGAAAGACTCTGGGAGTGCTGACATAGTTCTTAAAGCTGTTCCTGTACAACAATATGAATGACCACAATACGCAAAGGCCGGAGAAGCACAATGCTGTTGCCAGCAGACACTAGTCCTTAGTCCAACAATGTCCTTACTGTAACAAGCAGAGGAGGGACAACTGAAGTTGGATGCTGTTTCCACTACACAAAGACTTTCATCATTTCTGTGTCTCCATTCTACAGCATCTTCAATATCAGCCAAATCTTCAGCATCTAACATCCACACATAAGGTGAAGTGAAATCGTCAGAAGAAATAGGCTTAGTCCAGGGTTGTTCATTATCTACTTCTTCTCCAATATCCTTGTTAGTTACATCATGCAAACAAGCAGACTGCTTGGAGGACTGCATGGTAATGTCTTTATTTTTCCATGTAGTCGAAGTAAGTTTGCTTGTAGAAGTTTTCAAAAGGCCACTCTCATGAGTTGTCAAAATTCCAAGAGCTCTAGAAATTTTCTCCAGAGCCACATCTGTGATTTTTTCACATCCAGATAGATCAAGATGCCGAAGACTCTGGCAGCAACCAAGCCAAGACCAACTGTTAATTAAGAGGTAACAAGACTATTAGTGAATATGATTAAATTCTTCAAAAGCATTTATTCATACATAAATAAATGGAAACTACAGGAAAGAGTTTAAATCTAACATAATCAATCATTTATTGAATATCTATTGTCAAGCATTTTTTTAGATGCTGGAAATATGCAAAGATAACAGGAGTAAGCAGAAGATATTAAGAAGAGGTGGCAAGAATACACAGAAGAACTGTACAAAAAAAATCTTCACGACCCAGATAATCACGATGGTGTGATCACTCCCCTAGAGCCAGACATCCAAGAATGTGAAGTCAAGTGGGCCTTAGAAAGCATCACTACGAACAAAGCTAGTGGAGGTGATGGAATTCCAGGTGAGCTACTTCAAATCCTGAAAGATGATGCTGTGAAAGTGCTCCACTCAATATGCCAGCAAATTTGGAAAACTCAGCAGTGGCCACAGGACTGGAAAAGGTCAGTCTTCATTTCAATCCCAAAGAAAGGCAATGCCAAAGAATGCTCAAACTACCGCACAACTGCACTCATCTCACACGCTAGTAAAGTCATGCTCAAAATTCTCCAAGCCAGGCTGCAGCAATACGTGAACCGTGAACTTCCAGATGTTCAAGCAGGTTTTAGAAAAGGCAAAGGAACCAGAGACAAACTGCCAACACCCACTGGATCACCGAAAAAGCAAGAGAGTTCCAGAAAAACATCTATTTCTGCTTTATTGACTATGCCAAAGCCTCTGACTGTATGGATTACAAGAAACTGTGGAAAATTCTGAAAGAGATGGGAATACCAGACCACCTGACCTGCCTCTTGAGAAACCTGTATGCAGGTCAGGAAGCAACAGTTAGAACTGGACATGGAACAACCGACTAGTTCCAAATAGGAAAAGGAGTACGTCAAGGCTGTATATTGTCACCTTGCTTATTTAACTTATATGCAGAGTACATCATGAGGAACGCTGGGCTGGAAGAAGCACAAGCTGGAATCAAGATTGCCGGGAGAAATATCAATAACCTCAGATATGCAGATGACACCACCCTTATGGCAGAAAGTGAAGAGGAACTCAAAAGCCTCTTGATGAAAGTGAAAGAGGAGAGTGAAAAAGTTGGCTTGAAGCTCAACATTCAGAAAACTAAGGTCTGGTCCCATCACTTCATGGGAAATAGATGGGGAAACAGTGGAAACAGTGTCAGACTTTATTTTTTGGGCTCCAAAATCACTGCAGATGCTGATGGCAGCCATGAAATTAAAAGATGCTTACTCCTTGGAAGGAAAGTTATGACCAACCTAGATAGTATATTAAAAAGCAGAGACATTACTTTGCCAACAAAGGTCCATCTAGTCAAGGTTATGGTTTTTCCCGTGGTCATGTATGGATGTGAGACTTGGACTGTGAAGAAAGCTGATCACCGAAGAGTTGATGCTTTTGAACTGTGGTGTTGGAGAAGACTCTTGAGAGTCCCTTGGACTACAAGGAGATCCAACCAGTCCATTCTAAAGGAGCTCAGTCCTGGGTATTCATTGGAAGGACTGATGCTAAAGCTGAAACTCCAATACTTTGGCCACCTCATGCGAAGAATTGACTCACTGGAAAAGAGTCTGATGCTGGGAGGGATTGGGGGTGGGAGGAGACGGGGACAACAGAGGATGAGATGGCTGGATGGCATCACCAACTCGAAAGACATGAATTTGAGTGAACTCTGGGAGTTGGTGATGGACAGGGAGGCCTGGCGTGCTGTGATTCATGGGGTCGCAAAGAGTCGGACATGACTGAGCGACTGAACTGAACCGAACTGAAGAGTATTGTTACCTCAACAGAAGGGGAGGGAAGGAGAAGGGTATGGAAAGGAAAGACTATTTGTCATCCTGAAAAATAACCAGTCGAGGAGAAAAGCTGCTTACACATGAAGAGAAGGAAAATAATAATTAAGAGGAGCAGTCTCTTAATTGTTCAGAAGAACAAGCTCCAGGAACTGGTAAAGAATTAGCCTTATCCAGGGAGGCATACACTGCCCTCTCTGAAACAGGAAGACAGGTCCTGATATAAAAACTAGGTGGCGAAGTGCAGGGTGAGGCAGGAGGAGGAGGGAAGTAGCAGCATCCAAGGAAATAAAGTCCGAAGGCGGCTTGAAAAAAGTGTCAGAACTTCAGAACAAGTACAAAGAGCAAGAGCGAGCTTGGCCAAATGGTGCTGTGAGTCAACTGAAAACAAAAACGCCTTTGAAACACAGCCCCAGTACAGTGCACTAACGCATATACATGGAATTTAGAAGGATGGTAACGATAACCCTGTATACGAGACAGCAAAAGAGACACAGGTGTACAGAACAGTCTCTGAGACTCTGTGGGAGAGGGCGAGGGTGGGATGATTTGGGAGAATGGCAATGAAACATGTATATTGTCATATGTGAAACGAATCACCAGTCCAGGTTCGACACATGATACAGGATGCTCGGGGCTGGTGCACGGGGATTACCCGGAGGGAGGATAAGGAGAGGAGGGAGGTGGGAGGAGGTTCAGGATGGGGAACACATGTACACCCGGGGCAGATTCATGTCAATGTATGGCAAAACCAATATAATACTGTAAAATAATTAGCCTCCAATAAAAAATATGAATATATTAAAAAATATATTATTACACATAACACATTAATGAATATTAAAAAAGCACTATTCAAAAAAAAAAAAAACACAGCCCCAATCTATACCATTGCACAGCACAGCTCAAGAGCCTAAACACCAGGAGGAGATTATAAAGATGACAGGATGATACAAATATAAGTTTTGGGACCTAAAGACAAGAATAAACAATTGGAGCATGCTATCAAGTTATTGCCATAACATGACCAAAATCCGATAGCAAAAAATAACAGTGCAAAAATAACGATGCAAATTAAAAACTACAGAACAATTCTATCAATTCATAGTTAGAAATCATCAAATTTAAATACTCAAAAATAACTAACCTGTCAAATGCAGAATCTGAAATGTCAGTTTGGGTGAGATCCAAATGCTCCAAATTAGGACACAGCTCTAAAATCTGCCTAACCTAAAAGGGGGAAAAAAATCACTGTGAAGATCTGCAGATGCTTAGTTAGGGTTAGAGACATAACTTTCAGTAAACAATACATCCAGGAGTTCTCAAACTTTTCTGCATGTGATAATCACTTCAATTTTGCATTAAAAATATATTTCGTGATGAAACCCCAGAAAAATCCATTTTATTAATTTACATTTTTAAGGAATACCCAAGGAGATTCTTTTTTTTTTTCCCAAGGAGATTCTGATGAAGGATGTCACAAGATCATCTTTTCTAAAACTGTAATTTAATCTCATCTGCCCATCTTATCATGCCTTACATATTATAGAGTCATGTACAACTTCCTGATAGTCCAGTGGTTAAGAATCCATGCCTCGTAACTAGCCTCCAATTAAAATTTAAAAAGTAAAAATGAAAAAAAAATAAAGAATCCATGCCTCCAAGGCAAGAGGCCTGGGTTCAATCCCTGGTCAGGGAACTAATATCCCACATGCCTCATGGTGCAGCAAAAATAACATTTAAAAGCAAAAAACCTGGGTTTCATCACTTAACATCTGTGAAACTAAGTAAATTGTTTAACCTCTCTTGGTCTCTGTTTCCTTTTCTATGTGCAGCAATGATATCTATGTACAAAGATTACTATGAGAACTGAAATGAAAAAAGAAGAAAATCAGCAGTGTATGCCTACCTAAGGGAAGGCACACTCGTGGGTAAAGTTATTTTTCTTCTTAATTAAGCTTAGCAATAAGCAAACCAAATGGAGATTCATTGCTACTTTTTCTTAATACCCAAGCTAGTGCAAATTTATACCTACCATTTTGCTGGAAACTGCAGAGCTGTAGGCTAATACTAAAGTTTTTACAGAAGTGCCAACATATGGTAGAACATTATGAATTAAGCCATGGAGTAAACGTTTTTCCATTTGTGCAATGCTGATAGCAATCGATTCCTCTCCAGACTCTTCTGGAAAATGAATTCAAAAGTCTAAGAACATGATACACCAGTTATAATCAGGCTATTCAAGGAATCACTATATCATTAAATATGAAATACTTTTCACTCTCCTTAAACTCCCTTATATATGCAAAGCAAATCTAACGGACAAGTTCTCATCAGCCAGCAGTTAATATTTAACAGTTCTGATATCAACTGAAAAAAGACAAAGGGGGAAAAGAAGTTTAAATGGGAAGGAAGGGAGAAAGTTTTTACATGATTCAAGGTTGAAGGTAATTTTCTTCTCACGCTAATTAACAGAGGGAAGAGTCAAAATAACTCCAGTTACAGGTACCGAAAAAATTTTGGAAAAAATACTCTACTTAAAAAACAGTGCAAGTTCTTCAAAAGAATACAGGATATGAAGAGGAAAATGAACCACAGTAAAAATAATAAAAAGTATTATTCAATATCTCACATAAATAAAAGGGACACGGACCTAGAAGAGATTTGAAACAAGTTAGGCTGGCCATGAGTCAAGGAAGGAAAAACACCTTAGAATTTTTAAGAAATTAAAAATAAGCAAAGCTTTCGCTTTTTGCTTAATAACTTAGCAATACTGTAATAACAAGTACCAAAACCAAAAAACAAATAAAAAACCCAATCTGATATAAGGAAAAAAACACACTACACTAAAAACAATGAATTAATAATCTTATCCTATTGCTTTCTTGCTTATCTGAAGATCTAACTCAAATATCTCTAAACATAAAACAGTTGAACAGGAGAAGCTGAGGAAGTCTCATTTAACACAAAACTGAGTGTAGCAGACAAAAGGAATTTAAGTAGAAAGAGTAATTCTGAATTTGTGACTAATGTTTCCATGTTACAGATATTATTCTAAATTCTTCCTTTAGCCAAACATAAATGTGATATATAGGGATAAAAATGACTTTCAATGAACCCTATTTATTCTACTATTTTATTTCCAAATGATTCTTTTGTTTCTGTGGCTGTCACTAAATATGTACTATTTACTGTGAAATCCTAAGAAGAAACATCCTATGAAGAGTAATAACTTCTCTGCAAGACTAGTAAAAACAGCTAAGCTGAAAAAGCACTAACACAGATGGCAGATCCAAGTTTAGTCTTGGATATACTACACAGCTGAACAGATATATTACCTTAGAAAGGCTCCATCATTATAACCTTAACCTTTCCCTTTCAATGTGAAAGCAAACAACAGTTGTCTCTTTGTCTGTCTTTAGGAGCTGAGATAAACACATTAAGTCTGATAAGATCTTTAAAACTCAACACAGATATTATGAACTGATTTTTTTAGAATGGGTAAATCAAGTCTTCCTAACAGGTCACGTGGTAAAGAATTTGCCTGCAATGCAAGAGACCCCGGTTCAACTCCTGCGTCAGGAAGATCCCCTGGAGGAGGGATTGGATACCCACTCCAGTATTCTTGGGATTCCCCTGTGGCTCACCTGATAAAGAACCCGCCTGCAATACGGGAGACCTGGGTTCAATCCCTGGATTGGGAAGATCCCTGGAGAAGGGAACAGCTACCCACCTCAGTATTCTGGCCTGGAGAATTCCAAGGACTGTACAGTCCATGCGGTAACAAAGAGTCGGACACGAATGAATGACTTTCACTTCCCTAGGGTGACATAAGACTAAAGACTGTAACTCCTTGAGGTCTTTGCTCAAATCTCAAGAGACCTTCCTACCCACTCCCTGGGAAATGGTAACTTCTTTCCTCTCTTCCTGGCACACTTTTTCATTATTTTTCTCCACAGCACTTGATACTACCTAATAAAGTACGGATTTTGCCTGTGTTTACTATCAGCCGCCACCTCTAAATTTTAAGCTAAACAAAGCCAAGGATTTTTTTCCATTTTGTTCACTATTAACCTCATGCCAAAAAAGTGCCTGCCACAGGGTAAGCAAACCAGCAAATACCACTGGAAGAGACTTCTTCCTTATATGACACCTTCAAACATTTAAAACTATGCCACGTTGTTTATTTCATAAGAATAAACCTGATATGAAAGAGTCATTTCTGTATTCATAGTCCTTACTTTCTGCAAGTTCACTTCTTCTGCCAGACCAGCTGACTATAAGTGGGCGGCTTACAAATAAATTCCTACAGGTTCAATGTTATGATGTATAAGAATATCTTATTCATCAACTCTTTCTTTTTACTACTTCATCATCTTTTAATAATCATTATCTAGGATAATATCAAGACAGAACTGTGTCCTTCTCCTCCATATTCCCAAAAAGCATCTTTCTGCACCTCTGCTGCTGCTGCTGCTAAGTTGCTTCAGTCGTGTCTGACTCTGTGCGACCCCATAGACGGCAGCCCACCAGGCTGCCCCGTCCCTGGGATTCTCCAGGCAAGAACAATGGAGTGGGTTGCCATTTCCTTCTCCAATTTCTGCACTTCTACTATAGCATTTTCCAATATGCACCATGATTAAGAATCTTGTATTCAATTCTTCCGTCTGTGAGTTCTTTGAGGGCAAGATCAAGTCTTCGTCACCTCTGAATTCTCCCACAGTGCTTAATGAATGCCTACACTAGTTTATAAAATCCTCTACCATTTAAAAGGAGTTCCCATATATATCACTTCTTAATTCTACAGCCACCACATGAGGCAAGTGGCATGACTGTTTACAAATGACTAAACAGGTTCAACAGCTTCATGATGCTTCCTCTGGGCCATGGACAACTCATAAATACTACTGAACTGATCAAATGAAGTGGCCCTAAAAACACATGGTAAACTGCAGAGCACTATAATCAATGTATATTATTTCAATAAGGAAAAAGGCCATCGTTTTCTGATTTTTTAGGTGTTTGCATAAATACAAAACATATGGGAATCAAGCCTATATGCAATTAAAAATTAAACAATTTTAAAAGCAGTAGGCTTAAAAACACCAGTTACTTTAGAAAACACAAACTACACAAATCCTAGCACCTAAGTACTTGTGAAATGTAACATTAATTATTAAAGCACTATGTAACAGTTTTAATTCTAAACAGAGCTTACCAGATTCATCTATATCGGCATCCTCATCCCACTCCTGAAAAGCACGACTCTCATCCTGTCTATTCCTCACCCATTCCTCATCAGGTTCAGTATCAAGTTCGGTTGCAGGACCACTATACCAGTCACCTACTCAACAAATAAACAAAAGGAACAAAGTAAGATTAATTGTGTGCTAAGCTCTCAATTGCGTCCGACTCTTTGCAACCCCATGGACTGTAGCCCACCAGGTTCCTTAGTCCATGGGGATTCTCCAGGCAAGAATATTGGAGTGGGTTACCATGCCCTCCTCCAGGGGATCTTCCCAACCCAGGGATCAAACCCAGGTCTCCAGCACTGCAGGCAGATTCTTTACTGTCTGAGACAGCAGGGAAGCCCAAGATTAGATTGGCTATCATTAAAAAAAATAAATAAAACCTACTTTTTTTCTTCTTCTCCTAAAGTAACTTATTTATAACAAAAATCTCTGCACAAAAAAAATACATGAGCTCTAGGCAATGAGCTAGCTATTGTTAGAAAGACTCAATTGCGATTTTAAAAAGTACACTTAAATAAGCACAAAATTCAATTTCAGACACACCAAAAGAACTATGACAAATAATTATCAATAGTCTTAACATGCAATTTCAGAAATCACTGAAAACAACCAAACCTTTTTCCCCTGCTGTGGCTTCAACACTGGCTCCAGCAATACCTCCATTACAACAGCTAATAAACAAAAGGAAGCAAGACTTTCTATTCAGCAGTGAATTAGTCAGCAATTCAGAAGTCAAAGGAAAAGAGTAAGGTAAACCATACATTTAAAGATCCCACAGAAGGCGCTGAAATTAAATTACCTGATTGTGAAGAGACTATGCACAATTAAATTCCTGAACTCCTAACACTAGTAAATCTATCAATAACTTGGTGCTCCCCAATCTTCAGTTCAGTTCAGTCACTCAGTCGTGTCCAACTCTCTGTGACCCCACGGACTGCAACACGCCAGGCTTCCCCATCCATCACCAACACCAGGAGCTTGCTCAAACTCATGTCCATCGAGTTGGTGATGCCATCCAACCGTCTCATCTTCTGCTGTCCTCTTCTCCTCCTGCCCTCAATCTTTCCCGGCATCAGGGTCTTCTCTACTAAGTCCGTTCTTCGCATCAGGGCCAAAATACTGGAGTTTCCAGCTTCAGCATCAGTCCTTCCAATGAATATTCGGGACTGATTTCCTTTAGGATTGACTGGATTCTAAGGTTAAGAACCTTCAACCTTAGCACCAATGATATTCTGAAGGGGACGACAGAGGATGAGCCATGGGGTCGCAGAATCAGACACAATTGAGCGACTGAAGTGAACTGAACTGACATTCTGGGCTGGCTAATTCTTCCTTGCAGAGGGCCCTCCTGTGCACTGGGGGGTGCTGAGCAGTCACTCTGGCCTCCACTCAATGGATGTCAGTGTAATACTTCAAGGTGGGACAAACAAGAATGCCTCTATTTCAAAACAGGGGACATTTCAAAATATCCCTTGGAAGGAGTAAAATCAATTGTGATTGAGAACAACAGGAAACAAATACTGTAAATAAATTAAAATCATTTTTATTGGAACTTTATATGTATATTAAAAACAGAAAGAAAAAAACAGCATACAGCATATACAAGATCTAGTTAACGTCACAGAAATCTGGCCTATCATTGTTATATTTGATCTTTATAGCAAACAGTACCTAATTATGTATTAATAAGTAATTTTTCATAATCAAAGATAGTTAAAAAAAGAATATTTGACATATCCATACTTGCTTTATTTGACTTTTCACTTAATATATTATTATCCTCAATAGGAAAAATTATTCCACATTAATAATTCTAATCATTTGGATTATATAAGTCTACCCAATATTCCAAACAGCTTAATGAAAAAACATTAAATACCCAGCAAAAGCCTATTTTAAAAGTGCTACATATTAATATAAAAAAATAAAACTTTTAAAATTAGGTTTATAGCTTATGTAAAATAATATATATTTCCATGTCAAAGTGACAAATTACAGGAAAAAAAAATCAATGTAAATTTGAGGTAAATACTCACCTAGAAAAATTGTTTTAATTCAGTGAGAGAATAAATGCCATATTAGTTGCATTTATACCGTGACTGTATCATATGCTCATGAAAACAAAATTTTCTTTCTTTACGTATAAAACTAATTTACCACAATGAAATTAATTCAAAATAGTTAAGTTATAGAATGAGGCATTACTAATCACAAAAAAATATGCTATAGACAAAAACAGATTCAGTTATCTTGAGCCACTATCAAAACGGAAACAATATTGCCTCATTTTTTAATTTTATCAGATTAATTTATTCTGTATTTTTAAAATACTCATCTAATTATTTAAAGCTGCTCTCACAACCTATTGATTTTAGTTTCAACTCTCTGTTATGGAAAATTCCAAACATAGTCAAAAGCAGGAATAAGTAGCATTGAACAAGCCAGATAACGAACACCTTTGTACCTATCACCTATCTTCAACAGTTATCAACGTTTTGCCAATTATTTTTCATTCCATCCCCAATTATTTTTTCCTAATTATTTTTAAGGAAATTGCACACATCACACAATTCACCCATGAATACTTAAGCATCGTTAGCTTTTACAAACTGTATACAAAGAAAGACCTATACTCTATTAACCTAGCTTTTAGTCAACCTTTCAGAGTTTCCCTCTCTGGCCTTGCTTATTAATGTCTATATGTGTTTACCTTAAAAAAAAAGAAAAGACTAAAATATTTTTAAAACAAATTAAGCATCTCTTTACCTACCTCTGGCCCAATGAACAGGGTAAAGATGCTTCCAGAGTGATCCAGTCTTTGCCAGCTGAGACCATTTAGTGCTCACTTGACTGCAGCGACATAATTCTTGAGGATTAAGATAACTGAAAATTGACACCATTACCTCAGGAGGAAGATGATTTATACCCGTGGATTGTTCTGACACCTCTGCTTCTGAAATAAAAAAGGAAAAGTTTAACTTTAAAGGCTACAAGAGCAAATGCAGTAAGAAATTACAATCACATTTCTATAATAAAATCCAGTGCCTAAAGTCCACTCCTTCCTGTTTGCAAGATGTGAAAAGGAAATAACATGAATTAGAGGTAACATGGAGATGTTAAACTGTTAAGGATCTGCAGGGTTAAACTATCATGGCCCAAATCATACTGCATCAGTGGGAGCTACAGTAATGAACACAGAACTGACTTCCTTTTACAAAGGCGTCACCAAAAAAAACAATGCTCACTTTATAGTATAAGAAGCATCATTTGAAAAAGGAATCCAACAGGTTACACAGCTTTAAGTCAGCAAGTATAGAGTCAGCCAGATTATGAGATCTCCAAGGCATTTATAATGACATACCAATCTTACAATGTTTTCCGTTCACACATGACAAGTATCTCCCTTGTGTTTCCTCTTTGATTTTCACGTTTCATGTAAGAGCTCGTGAGATCTGACTTCTAACCTTTAGGTGCCCTAATCTACTTATCCTATTTAAGAGCCAGTTGAGACAATATAATGTAAATATTTCTAATGCTGGTATACATTTACCAAGGATCTTTTGTCAGCAACTATTACAGAAAACAGTCGCTGGATATCCAATCGCCTATAATGTATTATTTCAGTAGCAATATTCCAAAGGAAAACTGAAAATGAGACATACAATAAAGAATATAAAATAAAAAGTTTCATCATTAAAGTAGTGAGAAGAATTTGAATATCTTATACATTTGTCTTTCACAAAGCAATTGAATATCTTATACATTTGTCTTTCACAAAGCAACTTAAATAAAGAAATGTTATTATAAAATTATAAATTATATAAAATTAACCTAACCCTTTTCAAATGGCAAATATTTTAAACACAACAAAGCTGTAATTTACTTTAAAGGAATGGAAAAATTCAATGTAACAAGTGTGGTGTTTTTAAATCCTATGTTATAATTACAACTAAACCAGACACAACAGGTCTTGGCTTGGTGTGTAAGGCAGAAGCTGTACTTCAGAGTAAAACACATAAGCTTTATGGGTTTAATTACAGCCTAACCTATAAAAACAATTTTGTTTCAACACGCTCAACATGCATCTCACCTACTTTGTTAAACAAAAATAAGAGAAAAGAACCAATTTCAACAACTTTGAAGCAATTTAAGGAATGTCATTGCTATGCTCATCTAGCAAAAGCAAAGGAATCTTTACTAGCCTAAGGATACCAATAATTTTATTTAATGATGTTTTAAAACGCAAAGTTATTGAAGAAAGAATACAATGAGGAAATGGTCTGTTAAGGAAAAAAGTAGGCATATTTTATTTCCATTTGTCACTTATCTTCTCAAAATGACTGTACACAGAAAAACTACGCCTCTCATGCTCCCTCCCGTTATTTCTGCATATAAGCTATGAGCAATAAGTGATTTTGAAAACTGATTTTAAAAAAACAGGGACAGATACAAACAGCCACTGTGGTCAGTGGGGCTCAGAAAATTGGATGACACCACAAAAGTGCTCTACATACAGTAGTTTCCAATAATTCTGATTGGAAATAATAATAATACCTAGCATTACTGAAATATTATTAAAATATTATTATATATAAGAAGCAGTATTGACAGTTATTATTGCTAATCAATATTATTATTATTATATATAAACTACTTTACGAAACACTATATTGCATGTGGCCCAAATAATGAGCTGTATAAATTATCACCGGTGTTTAGTCGCTAAGTCTGGTCTGACTCTTCTGCAATTCCATGGACTGTAGGTCACCAGGCTCCTCTGTCCATGAGATTTCCAAGGCAAGAATACAGGAATGGGTTGCCATTTCCTTCTCCAAGGGATCTTCCCCACCCAGTGATCGAACTCATGTTTCCTGTATTGGCAGGTGGATTCCCTACCACTGAGCCACCAAGGAAGCCCATAAATTATCACAGACAACAATAAATTTTAAGAAACTATTGTCCTCAATTAAATTTACTATACTTGAAAAGAAATGGCTTCAATTATTTTTCAAACAAAATATTAAGTTCTTAACAACAAGAAGTAAATGGCCTTGGGATGAATAATCACTAGTTATCTAAACATATGACTCTCACCTTTATCTGACTTTTCATCCACAGAATATTTAAAAAACTTCTGCCGCTCCTCAGCTTGATTCCAGAGGCTAAGACCTCTAAGGAGTTCTGCAGTATCCTTCTGAGAGCAGTGCTGTGCAATCACTTTCTTTTTAATATCCTTAAGCTCTTCATAAGTAAAATATTCCATTAACATGGGCTGAAAAACCTAAAGGAAACACAATACTCATAAGAAAATATGCTTAATTAGTTTTGTTTTAATCTACATCTTTTAAAGTATTAATAGTTCAAGCGTAGTATTATGACCACATATTTGGAAGCGTAAAAGCTGCTGTTAACACTAAGCTAATTTACCCAAAACTTGCAAAGAATATCACCATCAAGATCCTTCTTTCTATGGCTTTTTCAGTCGATTTGAAAGTATTCGACCCAGAAGGTCTTCCTGCATACACTGCATCATACACTCTTAATCATCCTCTTCTGGTGAGACATTTAAGTCAGTTAACTGACTTCTGCCTCTACAGCAACTGACCTCTACCCAAGCAGGGCCTCTGAATCATATGAGAATGGTACCCAATAGGCTGGAACCAGAAAAATCAGAGCTCAGTGACACCTTCAACTATTCAATATCATCCAGGAGATTTCGTCTTCAAAATAGATGCTTGGTCCCAACCTCCAACTGATAGAATCAGAATCTTCAGAGGTGGAGTCAAGGGCGCTTTTTTTCCTTTGTTCCACAGATAACGTCGGTGCGTGTCACAGGTTAAGAAACACTGCTTTAGTAACTCAGTGGTTTTAGGACTGGTTGCATATTTGCATTTTACAGTGATTTGGGGAGCCTTTAAAATATATCCATGTTAATATCTACTTTCCATATGATTTAACTGATCTAGAAAGGGCTTAAAAGTAGATTTTTTTTTTTAAATAGCCATCTGATTATAAAGTGAAGCCTTATTACAGTGAGAACCACTATAATACCTGATTTACAGCTGAACAAAAATCCAGTACCTCACAGAATATTCCCTCTATTCCTTTCCTGATACTCACTCCACTTTAGAGAAAACAGAGAATGAGGAAGTGTTTTGCTCATCCATTCAGGGACATCCTAACAGGCATGCACTAGGCGTAAGCCTGCTAGTTCATAAGTTCAACATCACCATTTAATTACTAAAATCCACTACTAAAAAAAAGAACACTAAAAATGTTTAAACTTAGGATGAACACAGAAAACATTTAAAAAAGTATTTAAAAAAATCTTCTAATGGTTCAGAAAAGACATGAAGGGCATAAAAAGTTAACATTCAACATGGTACATCCACACAGTAAAACAATAAATGTGTTGTGAGTAAATAAATTCATTCTTCACTCAATGAAAAGCAATAAGCTCTCTAAGGAGACAAAATTAATGCTTTTTCTCTTGGGTTTCTCTTTGTTTTCTAAAATGTTCTAGAGACTCATCTTCCTATGTATTATTTTGAAGAATCAAAATAACACTTTTTAATTCTATAGATCAAAATCACAAGGAGGAAAAATTATACTTACCTCCTCTTCCTCTTTCATGTGAGGAAGAAAGTCTCTTGTAAAAGCCTCCAGTCTCTCTTTCAGTTGTTTCGCATAATTTAACTGCTCATACTCATTCTAGAAATAAAAAATTGTATTCTATAAAAATTTTGCCTCTTCACTTATATCTGATCCTATAAAGTCAGTTTGAAATGTTACTTGAAACTTCAGAAAAAAAATTAGACTAACAAATACCAAAGTGGGCGCTGTACTTTTCTAAGTACAAAAGATGGCCTCAAAACATCTCTTTAAAGAATCTTGAAATCCTTTACTAATGTGATCTCCTACTTCTTTTTAAAAAGTCATAAAAAGTCTAGAAATAGCAAGCACTTGCTCAAAACTTCTACTGATTTCTAATGCATGTGTTTATACCATTTTAATATGTTCATTTTCCTAATATACCTCTAAGCAGTCCCAAGAGTCTACTGGACTATATTCACTACAAAATCCCTTTAAGGTTGCCTAGTGTATCCTCCACTAAGCAATTCAGAATAGCTGTTACATGATCCTGCAGAACACCATATACACTTCCAAAGGCAAGGCTCTCGCTAAAGAGAGCACTGTAATCCTGGACAACAGCTAAACTGTTTCTCCCCATTCGAACTAAGATCATATCTCCCTATAACTTATCCATCACTACATGTCGAGAATTTACAAAGCAGTGAAACGGATAAAATGCGGGAACATTTTATTCCCTGCTGAGTCCTCTCTAGTCTCCTCCTTTCTCAACTAATTTATAGTCAACTGCTTCCTAACAGTCTATCCAACGTCCTATTCTCTCAGGATTTTACACATTTTCCCTAAGCATACTCAAATCTGCTTTTCCAAACAAAATTACTCTTCCAAGCTTGAAGCCCAACAAATGCTTCCTCCTGCTAATCAACGTCCACCTGGACTGCACAAACAGGTCACACTCAACTTGTCCATAATGGGTCTCTTCATTCCCCAAGTCCCCTCTATTTATATGCCCTAGAAAGTCAAGCTCGATTCTTTTTCTCCTTTCCTCCCTTCATATGCAAGCACTGGTGGTGTTTACTCGCTAAGTCATGAAGATCTCTTGGGACCCCAAGGACGTAGTCCGCCAGGCTCCTCTGTCCATGGGATTTCCCAGGCAAGAATACTGGAAAGGTTGCCATTTCCTCCTCCACACTATCTTCCTGACCCAGTGATCGAACCTGCTTCTCCTGTACAGGCAGGCAGATTCTTTACCACTGAGCCGCTTAGGGAAGCCACTAAGGAAGCTGTTTGCAAGCACTACCTTTATCAATCTCATGTCCTACATTGTTCTGAAGTCTGTTCCCTCCCCTCTTCTTTGCGAGTCACTGCTTTAGTTCTGATCTTCATCATTTCATTGCATAGGCAATACGTGAACATAATATGAATGCAAAGACTATAATGAAGCATTTAATAAACACCACCTTCCTTCCCAGTACCTCTCCTAGGCAATCTCCCACCTCCCTGCAAGTGGCCACCATACTCTTCTATAGACTATCACAATCATCTTTTTATAGCAACCATCCTGCTTGAGCCTTTTCTTTCCCTTCAATTCATCCTCTTCCCTGCCGCACAACACTCTTTCTAGAATACAGACTTATCAATGAAAGGTGCATGGTGGTCTGACAGAGCTGCAACTGAAGTCCATGTTTCACCAAGCCAAAAGTGGGACAGAGGAAGATCAAATTTCAAATACCTTACAATAAATAAATATAATTAATAGAGAAATGTCTCTACACAATTATCCTAAACAATATCCAAAAATATCTTTTATGTTATACCATTAAAAATTATTCTTTGTAATCAGCCCTATGGCCCTGTTCATTCTAAGTAACAATCTTACCTTTGGTGGTGGTTTAGTCACTAAGTCGTGTCCGACTCCTGCAACCCCATGGACTGTAGCCTGTCAGATTCCCCTGTCCATGGGATTTCCCAGGCAAGAATACTGGAGTGGGTTGCCATTTCCTTCTCCAGGGGATCTCTGGGACCCAGGTCTCCTGCGTGGCAGGTGGACTCTTTACCAACTGAGCTACAAGAGAAGCCCATCTTACCTTCAGTCACCAATAACTGCACCTATCAGGGCTTCCCTAGCGGCTCAGGGATAAAGAACCTGCCTGAAAGCAGGAGACACAGGTTCGATCTCTGGGTCGGAAAGAGCCCCTGGAGGAGGGTATGGCAACCCACGCCAGTACTCTTGCCTGGAGAATTCCACGGACTGAGGAGCCTGGCGGGCTACCGGCCACAGGATAGCAAAACAGCGAGTAGCCAACCACAAAGAGGTGTGACAAAGATGCTCACAAACCTGGGTCTTCCCAGGCTCCGCTGAGTCTTCTCAATCAGGTCCCAACCCTGAGGTCTGTCCTTGGCCCAGTTATTCCAGTTTCAGCAAAAATCATCCAGAATCAGTTTATCCACCCTACCCTCACCACCCTCAGCACTTGATAACCCTCTATTACCTATGCATCTTCAATATCTTGCCACCTTGGTCTGTCTTCAGCAAAAGGCAACAGGGGTCAGTCTAGCAGGAATCTCCCAGCCTTGACGCTTCCTCTTACTAATTTTCCTGAACCTTAGCCTGCTCTCTGCCTTTCCCCACTGGTCCTTGTCAGATTCGGAGTTCAGTCCAATCTCTCTCCGACTACAAAACTCCACTGCAGTAATCCCCTGAAAAAAGTCTTCCCTACTGCCTTTGACAATTGTCATTTTTTTTTTTATGGCTAAGTATTTAATGTCTATAGGTGTGCCTCACCCTCCCATTCCTGTTTTGATTCAATAGCCTCTCCAAACTGGCTGTACCAGAGAAAACATGGGCATTTTCCAGAGTTCAAAAGCCAGTAAGGCCCTGGTCCTCTTGACTCAGAAATGATTGCAGGTGCAGTCTTTCCACAGCCTGCCTCACGCGTCTCTGCTCAAGGAAAAAAAGCGCCCCAGTTCTACAGGGTTCCTGAGGTCTTCTGTTCTTCCGCAGACTGGCGCTGGGAGCTGCGCCGCTGGAAATAGTGGTAGGCTCGGACACTGCAGAGGTAGCCCCCATACACAGTGAGGAGCATCATGGAGGTGGAGAAGGTCTTGTAGCCAATGTCAGCTAGTTGCTTGGCAGTTGGCATGCTGTCCCCTGGATGCTGCCGCTCCCTCCCGTCCGACCGAGGCCTCCAGCCTGCGCGACCTCCGAGCGTAGCCGGAAGCAGCACCCAGGACCAGACGAGTAAGGACAGTGGCCCAGGAACAACACTCGACAATTGTCATTTTTTTAACACATCATTTGCTATGAAACACGAACACATTTTGCTAATGACATATCAGAAGACGGCACAAGCTGTGATAAATATCCATTTGTACAACTCACCTTAACATTCTTCAGACCCTTTTCAAAGAGGCTAAGCATCTCAGAGAGTTTATTGTCAGAATGAACATTATAAATGGTCTGGCTGCGTTGTTGAAGCAAACCAATAATGTATTCATTTTCAATTTGCTCATGCATTTTGAACTCCTTAAAAGTAGCATACAGAGACTGCAGAAGAGCACGGAAATCATTGTTGTTGGAAAAGTTGGTTTTAGAAAGCTGGAAAAAATTTAAAAAGAAGGCATAATAAGTACATGAAAATATGCATCAAAAGGAAATATTCAAATGCATTCCTATTTAGTTTTCTACAGAGCAAAATACCTCCCTTACACTTTGTTAAAGTAAAAAAGGAAATTCCTAAATTATAAGTTTTAATGTTATAATAAAAAGTGCCCCAGGTCAGGAAGATGTTGATTTCTGAAGGAAAGGAGGTATACACAAACAAATCGCACAGTTTCTTTAAATGTGAGATCAAACCAGACTTCCTCAAAACCTAAAATTCCATTACTTTATATTCCATATACTAAATTCCATATACTACTTCATAGAGTTATATGTAAACATTAAAGGAGCTGTGTTAGGATAAAGTGACACACTTTTTTCTTTGTTCAAATGCCCTGTACACTATTATACTACTTTTACAATATAAAAAATTCAAAACCTATCATAAATTGTTTTAATTTTAATATCAAGATGAGTCTGATTTGTTCAGAAAATAAAGTACTGAGCTATTAGAACATTATTAGGTAATTTTAGGAGAACAAATTTTTTTTTTAAAGAAAACCACGGTAAACACTTAGCAGTTTATATAAGGAACCATGTATTTTTCTACAGTGGAGGCCCTTCAGCAGTACAATGTGAAAACCTTGTACATCAGGGCATAAGAAAATACATGCTCTTCTTGAAGGAAAGGCTAAAAATCAATGAAAATATAAATATATACACTGTCATTTTCTCTAATTCTATTCAACAAGAGAAAATGACAATCCTGATATAATTTTATTTTTCTGCATTTAATGTCAAGTTAAATTCTCATGTTGAAAGCATACATATTATCAAG
Source organism: Moschus berezovskii (assembly GCF_049115385.1). Lineage (NCBI taxonomy): Eukaryota > Metazoa > Chordata > Mammalia > Artiodactyla > Moschidae > Moschus > Moschus berezovskii. The sequence continues at coordinate 120,205,868 of NC_142464.1, forward strand.
AAACTTGATTCAAGGTGAAGTTCAAAGTAATATTCAAACCTTCTGTTATCTCCACTGTCATATTCAATCCATCTTCTATGATGTCAATTCCAGTTTCAAAACCCATTTTAAAAGTGAAAATCTGATTAGGTTAAAAACAACACAGAGTAAATGAAGAAGCTACAAACACCATACTTCCTAGACTTGTTCTGCCAAGTCTGATCTAGTATCCCAGAAATGGAGAAAAGTCTATGGTGTCTTAATTGCCTGTTTCGGGCAAGAAGACCAGGCTCATGACGCAGCATCAGAAAGATGACAGACTCCTAAAGTAAGACTATTCCACTATATAATTTAACCAAGGAACTTCTGTGAAAGGCAGAGGAATGAGGCATAAGGGTCATTTACAAAAAAAACAGACGTTAGAGTCAGATTCTCTAGGGGTGGTTCCTTCCTACTTGTTTATTAAGCTCAGTAATTCTAGGCAAGCTATTTTTCGCCAATGTCTTAGTTTCTTCTCAGTGTTAAATGGGAATAATAACACTACCTGTACTTCGCATGGCTGCTGTGAGATTAAGTTGGTGCTTAATAAACATTAGCTATCATTACTTTGAAAATCATTTATTTTTATAAAAATTCATGTGGGTATTTTTTTAACCTTATTAAAATATTTAATGAGCAGCTATTATAAGCCAGTCACTATTTCTGATAGTTGGGATAGCTCAGTGAACAAAACAGACATCTCTGCCTTTATGAAGTTTACATTCTAGTGATGGGAAATAACAAACTAACCACAATAAATAAATTATTTATAACAGATGCTGGCAACTTTTTCTGTAAAGGGCCAGATGTTTTAAGTTTTGTGGGGCATACCGTCCATAGCAACTATTTAATTCAGTTGTGGTAGCACGTAAGTAGTCACATGAATCCATGGCCATCTTCCAATAAAATTTTATTGGTATTTACGGACACTAAAATTTAAATTTCATATAATTTTTGCATGTCATAAAATATTATTCTTATTTTTTCCAATGACTTAAAAATGTAAAAACCATTCTTAGCTCCTTAGCCTCATAAAAATAACTGACTGGATAGAGTTGGTTAACCCAAGGTTGTAAATTTTATCCGAAGAAATGTCACACAAAATTACAACAAAATTCACTAGTGGCTAATCTCAGCAAATACTATCATGGGTCATTATATTAAAAATGAGTCAGGAGAGATATTGATAAGAGGTATAACGAAAGCATTAATGATAACTGTAAAATTTTTTAAAAAAACAAAAAGGATAGCAGAAAACTAATACCCTCATGTGAGTTATGGAAAATAACCTCTTAAAAGACATGCAGGAAGCTTTGCATATATTCTCACTGGACTATTAGAAAATCTTTCATATTTAGTAACAAGCTCAGGTAAAGACCAGGTCATGCTACAGACTGAGAACCCAAATCAGAGGAAAGGACTCTACGCAGTACAGCCGGTCCCGCAGAGTTGCTACAGATGCTGACTGCAGCTAGGCCGCTTAGGCGTGAACCCGTCCCTGCCAGCTTTGCCACTCGCTCGGCTTCTTCCTCAGTAAAACAGGTCTAATGACATTAACCACCTAATAAGGCTCTTGTGACAATAAGGTAATATATTTAAAGAACAAGGAATATAACATACATAATCCTACTTCGGTTTTTCTTATTCCTTATTGCTATGAAAAAGTGAAAGTGAAAGTGTTAGTCACTCAGTTGTGTCCGACTCCTGTGACTCCATGGACTGCAGCCCACCAGGATCCTCTGCCCATGAGTTCTCCAGGCAAAGAATACTGTAGTGGGTTGTCATTTCTTTCTCCAGGGGATCTTCCCAACCCAGGAACTGAACCCAGGTCTCCTGCACTGCAGAGAGATTCTTTACCAGCTGAGCTATTTAGCCCAAATAAAGTCATCATTAGAAGTCCTTATTCTACCCGACAGTTTTTCTCCACTTGAAAAGAGCAACTGTCTTTAACCAGGTACCTAAAGTCAATGCAATGAAAAGAATAATCTGAGCATATACAAATTAACTTTTAAAAAATTTATGTATATGAATCATTTTTTAAAATTGCTTGCCTCTGCAAAGTTATTCAATCATAGAGATTTGATTGAAAAAAAATAAACCTAGACACTAGTAACATCTGGGATATACTGAGGCCTACAACGTGGTAGGTACTATACTAAATAATTTCATGTATTACTTAATCCTTAACAACAATCCTAGTAAACTGATGTTACATTTACCATTTATTAGGTGAAAAACCTGAAGCTCAGAGAAAATAACTTATCCCGAACCACACAACTCGCAGACACAAAACAGAGATCAAGTCTCTGGGCCTGTGAAACCTACTTACTTCCCACAAGATACCATGTTAGTCTCCATCATGAAGCTATCTGCTCAGATCCAACAGAGTGAACTGTCAGAATGCTTGCTCTAAAGGACTCCTTCTCACCAAGGGGTTGATTTTGTCCCCCAAGGAACTGATGGACAAGGTCTAGAGAATGTTTAGTTGTCTCTCCTGCATCTTAGTGGGTATGGCAGGAAAGGACTAAACATCCTACAATGCACAGGATAGCCTCCACAACAAAGCATCATCTGGCCCAAAACATGAACAGTGCTGCAGTTGAGACATACGGCTACAAAGAAGTGTTTTTTCAACCATGCTTAAACCACGACCTTTAGTATGAAATACAGTCCAGTCCAGAAACATACACATCACAGACACTGAAACCAAATTTCAGGAAACAATACTTCCCTCCCTAACCTGTGATGTACTCTTATCATTTACTTTTCTATTTCATGTTTTAATGCTATTTCTGATTCACAAAACTGATTCCATGACCCACTGATAGGTCACAGAACTCACTCTGAAAAACACTGTACGTTCCAAAGTGACCTGCAAGCATGTATGGCAAACTTAGCACAGGACCAGGATACATATAATCAACAAATAGCACTCAGTAACATAGTATCTTCTATATTTTCAAAGAATTTATAACTGACTTTCTGTCTCAGACACTCTACAATGTAAAATCATACTTACAGCCTGGCTTTAAACTGACTTGAAGTTGTGTGTCACTTAAAAAAGGACTATATATTAAGTTCAAAAACAGATATGAAAAACAGCGTAACAAAACTCAAATAATATTACCCCAAGTAAGTTTTTACTTTTTCGTTCCTCAGCCAGATAATCCTTTCATTTAATCAAGACAGATTTACACTGAATGAAGAAACCTTAGTAATTATCTGCTCAAACTGACAGAAAAACCTATGATCCACCAATGAAATGTCCTGCATAAAATCATGTAATTAGTAATAAGGAGCAGAACCAGTACGGTAACGCAAAAAACATGGGCTTCAGAAAGGAAAAAAAGAGTCGTAAAGATGAAAATTCAGCCTCCCCTAATTACTAGTTGAGTGAGTTAGTTCGGTAAGTTATTGATACTTAACCACTAAGTCTGTTTCCTCATCTTTAAATAAGGACAATACTTGTCTCACAGGTCTCTTGTGAGGATTAAAAGTAAGGAAGCACGTAATAAGAATGCGTTGAATTCCCTTTTCTTTACCCTCCTTAGTTCTCAATTCAATATTCTCTCCAATAAATCAATCTTCCCAATGTCAGTCAATAACAGTTTTTACAGGTATGCAGAGAAATAGAAAAACAAGGAAAACTAAATATATTCTTCATAAAGCTGTACTCATTCCATTTAAAAAAAATTAATAATCTATTCAAATTATTCTGAGTTTGTTTTCTCCCTAAGGCTTTGGTCATAAAATGTCCTATCTTTATAAAATGATAAAATAGATGGCATAAGATTCTTATCTGAAAAACGTGGGCACTCTATAAAGCCTCCACCAACTAAACTTTTTATAGCTGGTCAATGTATAAGTCTGGAAATCTCTGCACCATGCACATCCTTACAACCATCACCTACTTTGCTCTCAGAAAACAACTCAAAGAACCTGTAAGCCCACTTCTGACCCTTTAATGTAAAGCTGACCAAATATCACCCCCTTCGCTCCCACCACAGGTCATCTGGATTTCCACCCAGCATAAACCTTAGACCATCATCTGAAGAACAGGAACTACTACTCAATATGGCCAATACAAGCTACTACAGGGCCAACTGACAGTAAAAACTCCACGCTCACTGGCAGAATTGATGCTGTTAAGTTTTGAGGATTAGGAAAAAACTGAGGCATTAGAATAAACTGGAAAAAGGATGTGATCCAATATAAATATTGCCTAAAATCATCCCAATTTGAAAGGTGAGTGAATTAGCAAGATTTCATAATAGACTGTCACCAAAAAAAATTTTCAGGAACTATTCTGGCTTCATACAAAGAAAATTAAACTAGGAATCAGGATCCTGACTTGGCTTCCATTTGGATCCATCATTGACTACTTACGCAAACTTGGTCTAACTAATCTAAGCCTACGTATCCCCAGCTATAGAACAGAAATATCTCTGCTTTTACCTAACTAAAAAGACAGCTACCTGGATAACAAGAGTGAAAAACTTTTCCATAAAACCTTCTATAAATGTAAAAGAAAACCCATGAGCAAAGTATTAAGTAGGTATTATACAGCAATATAATACAGTCTAGTCAAGGCTCACTGGAAAAGACTGATGCTGGGAAGGATTGGGGGCGGGAGGAGATGGGGACGACAGAGAATGAGATGGCTGGATGGCATCACCGACTCGATGGACATGAGTTTGAGTGAACTCCGGGAGTTGGTGATGGACAGGGAGGCCTGGCGTGCTGTGATTCATGGGGTCGCAGAGAGTCGGACACGACTGAGCGACTGAACTGAACTGATACAGCAATATTTAACATAGCTCACAACTTTGAATAAATTATTCTAAATAAACTAGCCTAAGCACATAAATAATGGTTGTTACTAATAAACAAACGAGTGCTTCTAAAAGACACCATACTTGAAAAGTCAATATTCAAACTAAAACTGACTTCTTTATAATTACTGAGCATTCAGAGACAACATAAAGAATACCATGAATTAACATATCCTGTATCCTTTTAAGTACAAAAACTAGTTCTCATTTTGTGAGGTTTTACTATATGCTGTTTGGGTTGGATACCCCTGGTCTATCCAAACAAAACATGGTAAAGGCAAGAGCTGAGGTGATAAGTGAATAAAAACATATTCAGCCATCATAAAATACTTTTTTCTCTTCTAGCCCCCAAGGGCATATTAGGAGAAATTTCAATTAACTATTAGCATCAAAAAGAAATCCAGATGTAGAATTCCTATGCATTTTTCCCCCTAAATCACCTTGGGCTCTGATCCATAGTTCATAAAAACTGGAATTTTTAATCTTTCTGATGAATATATATAACAATCTAATGAATTCAAAATTAGTGATAATTTTAATTTCTGCTATATCAAATTGAAAATGCTTTCAAGAAGGCACACTGAACTACCAAGAACCTTATCTGACTAAAATATTGCTTTTAAAAAGGGCACTGTATTTTCAAAATTTGTTCTAACGTTCTCAATCACCAGATAATAACACACATTAGTGACTGACTGCTTCAAATTTTTTAAACAGGGCTGGTTAGTCTAGCTTGTAACTAAATAAAGTTGTGATCCTTAACCATTTGGGGAGGGTCACTATCATTTGGAAATCTGATGAAAGCTGTTGAGCCCTTAGAAAAATGCACCAAAATTTTCAAAACGATTCCAGGTCGTCTTGGACTACCTCTCCCCAATCTATAATAGAAGACTTCAAATTCTACTACTTCCTCATTAACTTTACCTTTTCAATCTTGAGAAAGTTAAAAAACCTCCCCAATTTTTTTCTTTCCTGCAATTGAAGGATACTGTCAGAATAACTAAGTTCAAAGGTCAGAGCAGTTAAAAACACTACAGTAGGCTAACTCAAAAATCCAAAGTTATAGACTTAACTGACCACTTACCCACTTACTATGTTTCTCCTGGATAAGTGGCTCTTACTCTTGGCTGCACGCTGGACTCACGGAGAACTTTAAATAATACCTGATGCCGGGTCCCACCCTCAGAGATGCTGATTGTAGCGGTTAGGGCATGGGGACTTTTAACAGCTTTCGGGGTGATTCTAATGAGCAAAGAAGGTTGAGAACCACTATCCTAGACTACCCTGGTATTTAAACCGATATCTGAAGCGTGTATTTTTAATTTTAAAAATGGAGGGAGGAAAAAGATGGTTGCGGATGCTTTTTTAAGTGTGGTCTGGCACTGAACACTGAGGGCATCCTCCAACCAACTCACTGGGCTGTAAGAACACCTCTTTTCTCTCAACAGTGCTGTCATTTCTGAAAGTTCATCAAAGTTGACTTCTGTGCTGAAGCATTAGAGGTGTTTAAATGCTTTTTTGTTTAATTCACTGCTACACAAAGCAGGATTGCCAGAAAACCCGTAGGTGGACTCTCCCCAACATAAATGTTTAACAAAAATGCGGACTCCTAACACTGTTTTAAAATCATAGGCAAAAAGCCCTGGGATAGCTCCACAAATGTGCTTTTTCAGCTTTAGGCTATACCTATTCAGAGTACAAAACGGCTCTCGCAGTTCCACCAACTTGTTCCCAGGCCCTTTTATTCGAGCCCACGTAAAGAATTCCAGCAGAGAATAGCTGTCTCATAACAAAACCGACCTCCAGTAAACGCTCCGGACAATGAAAGTTGCAAGGGGGAAAAGAAAAGAAAAAAAAAAATGACCGCAAATAAAAGAGTGAATGTTCTCTGCTTCGTAAGCCAAGAAACCTTTCTCCCAAATCAAGCCCCTGCAAAGCTGAGGGCGCTTAAAAATAATAATAATAATGGGCAGACGGAGTTGGGAAGAAGATGCCTGCGGGGCCAGGATGCGGGTCAGGGGCTCAGAAGAAGGATGGATGGGTGATAGCTAAGGAGGCACGGGGAGACCCCCCAAGGCCGGCCTGCGCCGGGCGGAGGCGGCCCGCAGGTGGCCGGCCCGGGTCCGCAGGGGTCGGCAGGCGGCGAAGGGGCCCCGCTGCCCCGGGGAACCCGGCGGGAGGCCCGGCGCGGCCGCGGGGAGCGCGCCCCCGAGGGCGGCGGGCGGCCAGGCCCTGGGCCGGGAGGGGGCCGCGCCGCGAGCTCCCGGGGGCACGTCAGCGGCAGCCGGCCCGGCGGGGCGCGGGCTCCCGGGGAGAGCGCCGCGCTGACAGCTGCGCGGGCGGCGGCTGGCGCGGCGCGCGGCCCCTGGACGCGGAGGGCGCCGCGCAGGCCCGGCCCGGCGGGAGACCCGGCCCGCGCCGCCCGGAGCCCGCGGCCCCGCGCAGCGGTACCTTGTCGCAGTAGAGCCCCACCAGCTGCTTCATCCGCCAGTGCGGGGCGGTGAAGACGTCCACTTCCTCGGGGAAGGGCGCCATCGCCGCCGCCTCAGCCGCCGCGGCCGCCGCCTCTCCATAGACACCCTCGCCGGGGGGCAGAGGCGGCGCGCCCCCCTGCGCATGCGCCCGCCCCGCCGGCGCGCGCGCCCCGGCGGCCCGGCCGGCGGAGGCACGGGGGCGCGCGCGGGCCGCCGCCGCCATGCGGGCCCTGCCGCGCCACGTGACCCGGCGCGCGGTGCGGGCTCGCGCGTCCGCCTCCCCTCGCCGCTCTCGCTCCTCGGCTGCCCGAGAGAGAAACGGAGTGTCTTCCCCTGTCTGTTTCTCTGACAGAAAAGGCTCGCTCTGAGGGGAGAGGGTGTCGTCTCAGGGGCGTTGTCGGTGCTACTCTCGGCCGCTGCGCCCACCAGGCCTTGAGGCCGAGAGCCGAGGACAAAGGGCCGCGGGCGGTCGGCCCGGCCACCCAGTTCGCCTGAGCGCCTGCGCTGGGCGCGCCCCGGCCCCCACGAGCCGCCCTTCGCTTCCCGGCCTTTCCCGGCCCCGGGCCGGAGCGCTTCCGCCCTGCCCGCCGGTCAGGGGCCCCCAGCGATGAGGGAAACCGGGCGCTCCTGAACTCGCGCCTCTCAGGGCACGCCGAGAGCAGGCCGAGGCCGGACAATGGCGGCCCCTGGGCCTGAGGGCGGGCGGGGAAGCCCGGGGCTGGGGGCTGGGCTGGGACCACGCTTCGCCTCAGGGACAGACGTCCGACCGCGGAAGGCCGAGAGGAATCGTGACGGAAGACTCCTGGGAGGGAAAATGTCTCCTGGGAGCCAAGGGCGGGAAGGCCCTTGAAGCTCAGATACAGCCTGTCAGGGTTGTCAGTAAGGGCCCTGGGTGCTGGGGAGTCTCGAGGGCAAATAACCCCAGAAAGTCGGCTGCGGGGAAAGAACCGCAGGACACATCCCTCCGTTTTAAGCTGAGACTCAGAGAATACATCAGCCACGTCACTGTCAAGGAAAAGGTCAGTCCCTTCCGGACAGGTCGACTCACCCTGGCCTCAGCCCTTCAGGAGACCTCGGAAGACCCCGTTACGGGCTTTGCTTGTCCAGATCAGACCTGGACTGTGTGAAATGAAAATATTGCCTGCCATGTCAATAAATAAGAAATGTTTTACGGCCATCAGCGATTTCTGGCATCCCAATGTGAATGAGGGTGCCCAAAATGGAACACGTCTGTGATCCAACAGATGCTGCCACCCACCCCCTGGGGAGTGGGGGCGGTTGCCCGAGGGGCAGAGGATGGCGGATGCAAGAAGCAGCTATCTGCCACTCCTTAAGGTAATCGAGGAAACAGGATTGGCTCCAGATAGCTGAGAAATGAATTCAGTGAGCCCGGAGGCTGCCATCTTCCCATACATAGCACACTATGTATTTCATTTTTCTTACCTCACAATAATCTTTGATGTTTAGACTGCCTGGCTCCCTTTGTTGCAAACTTGTATATAGCATGACTCCCCTCTCCCGACTCCTTGGAGCGGTTTTCTCTGAGATACTGACGTGCTGTCTCCCCGGCCTGGATCCTAACCGGTCCCAATCAAAATAACTCTCTACTTTCAGGTTTTGACTGTATTTTTAGTCGACAGCTGGTTGGTTGGAGGGTTCATAAACACACAGAGAAATGGGAGAGAAACCAGGAAAGGTTGAAAACCTGGAGTTATGGCGGGGGGGGTGTGTTCAGTCACCTCCAACTCTTTGTCACTCCCATGGACTGTAGCCCATCACGCTTCTTTGTCCATGGGATTTCCCAGGCGAGATTATTGGAGTGGGTTGGCATTTCCTCCTCCAAGTGATCTTTCTGATCCAGGGATCGAACCCATGTCTCCTGCATCTCCTGAACTGGCAGGTGGATTCTTTACCATTGAGCCCCCTGGGAAGCCCTGTTACATAATTTGCTTAATGACTATAAACTCCAGGCGAGCAAGAACTAGGTGTGTTCTGTTCAACCCTTACATCCATACTATCAGAATTCCAAGACAACATAGGGGTTTGATGAATATTCAATAAATGATGGGAGTAGAAGAGTATAAGAACTTTGCATAAGAATGCTTTCATTTATTTCTAATCTTACTATGTGCCACTTATTGAAAGGCAGTATGAGCAGTTTTTAAGACCGCAGATTGGCGCTGGAGTTGGATTCCTGGTTTGAGGGATACTACATGTGTGACCTTGAGTAAGCTTACCTAACTCCTCTGTGCCTCAGGTTCCTCATATGAACTCAATGCTGTGCCCCCCTCAAATTCAAATGTTGAGACCCTGCTCCTCAGGTGATGTTATGAGGTGGGCAATTGGGAGGTAATAGGAATAGATGAAGTCATGAACGTAAAACCCTAATAATGAGTAAACTCCGGGAGTTGGTGATGGACAGGGAGGCCTGGCGTGCTGTGATTCATGGGGTCGCGGAGAGTCGGACACGACTGAGCGACTGAACTGAACTGAACTGAACTGAAGGAGCTCACTACCCTTCTCTGCTCATTTGCATGTGAAGACATGAGAAATCAACAGTCAGGCCCTCGCCATGCTGACACCTGATCTTGGACTTCCAACCTCCAGAACTAGGAAAAATAAATTTCAACTGCTTATAAGCCACCCTGCCTATGCATGGGCTTCCCTAGTAAGCTCAGCTGGTAAAAGAATCCACCTGCAGTGCAGGAGACCTGGGATCAATTCCTGGGTTGGGAACATCCCTTGGAGAAAGGATAGGCTACCCCCTCCAGTATTCTTGCCTGGAGAATTCCATGGACAGAGGAGTCAGGCAGGCTACACTCTGCAGGGTCTCAAAAAGTCAGACACGACTGAGCAACTTTCGCTGTCTGTGGTATTTTAACAGTCTGAGCAACTGACAGAAATACCTACCTCATAGGATTGTTATGAGAATTAAGAGAGTTCATCTAGTTGAACTGCTTATAATAGTACCTAGCACATAATAGGGTTTCCTCAGTGGCTCAATGGTAAAGAAACCACCTACAATGCAGAAGCCACAGGAGACGTGCATTTCATCCTTGAATCGGGAAGATCCCCTGGAGGAGGGCATGGCAACCCACTCCAATATTCTTGCTGGGAAATTCCCATGAACAGAGGAGCCTGGCAGGCTATAGTCCATAGGGTCACAAAGAGTCAGACACAACTGAAGTGACTGAACTGTGTGAGGTATATTGCAAGGAACTTAAGTCTCGGTGATAAATTGCCTAGCATCCCACAAATTAGTAAGTGAGGAATCTGGCCATATGAATCTAGGCCCAGTGATACCACGCCAGGCATCCTGTTAGTTGGGTGGGATACAGAGATGATGACTGGTACATAGCCTGTCTTAGAAATGGGAACAATTCTTGTATAATAGAATATAGAGAAGGTCCTTGATAGCTATTTCATTTTCTCTCATCCTCTCCCCCGTCTTCATTCTTTTGAAACTCTACTATTTCACTACGGCTTTGCGTCTATGTTTTCTGATATCCCCCAGAAGACATTTCCTTATTTTCCTTCTGTTTCTTTATTCTGATCTGTCACTCAAGTTGTCTCGAAATGTGGACCCAGACCTCAGGTCAACCGGTTACACAGAGCAATGAGCTCCATGAGACTAGGCACGTGGTTTTATCCTCAGCACTTAGGACAATGCCTGTCATACATACACTGAGTACTCAATCTTTGTTGAATAAAGAAAGAAGGAATGAGGGAAGTTCATAGCATTCTGTAATTGCCCCATTTCATGTGTTAGTTGCTCAGCTGTGTCCAACTCTGCAACCCCACGGACTATAGTCTGCCAAGCTCCTCTGTCCATGGGATGCTCCAGGAAAGAATACTGGAGTGGATTGCCATTTCCTTCTCAAGAGGCTCTTCCCAACCCAGGGATTGAACCCCGGTCTCCTGCATCGCAAGCAGATTCTCACCATATTTTGTTTCACAATACCAGTTTGTGTCTGTCGTTGACCAATATACCCCTAGAACCAGGCACATTGAATAGGTGTTTAACAAACAAACAAAAAAGGCATTCCAACAGTTTCACTGTAACCTAGACCTTGAAGCAGTGTAGTTAGCTGAACAGTAATAACAGCCAGGTTGGACTGGTCATTTCAGGGAATTTAAGATGATAAAATGAAAGAAAGTAATAAAAAAAAAAAAAGTAATAAGTCCCATGGGTCATTCTTCCCTTCAGAAGAAGCTATTAACTTTTGCACCATGCACTGAGTAAGGTAATAATTAATCACCAGATATATCCAGAATACATGATTGATTTACATTAAACTTCAGCCCTTAAGAGAAGACACTGATCAGCCTAGTATCATTTTTATGGGTTCCTGCAACTACAGCAGATCAGGAACTGCTATTAAGGTCAAGGTTATTGGCTTAATCATGCCTTTATGATTTCTTCTGACATATGAAAGTGAAGGAATTCTAACAACCATCTCCTCATAACATCACGTGAGGAGTAGGGTTTCAACATCTGAGTTTGATGAGGGCACAAGCACATGGCTGTATTAACTCCATCTTACACAGGAGGAAACAGAGGCACAGAGAAGTCGCAGGTAGCAAGGGACTAGACAAGGCATAAACAGAGCAGCAAACATGCACGGTGCATAGTGCCTGGTGGACTGGTAACGCCCTTCCTTTCCTCAATCTCTCTGCAAACAGCAAGCTGTGGGGGGAAAATGCCACATCATTCCCTGCTGACCTAGATGTCTGATGACATGAGGCCTCTTTACTGGTATTGTTGCAGTAAAAAGGAAAAAAGAGGAATGAGTTGGGGTTTTTTTTTTTTTCTCTCTCTCTCTTTCCTAAGAACAAAGATAGTGAGCAGGCCTGATCACTCCTAGTTTTTATTTTGTTACTTTGACCATCTGATTCGAAGAGCCGACTCACTGGAAAAGACCCTGATGCTCGGAAAAGATTGAAGGCCAAAGGAGAAGAGGGAGGTAGATTATGAGTTGGTTAGATGGCAGTTGGTGATGGACAGGGAGCTAGGCGTGCTGTACAGAATCGGACATGACTTAGTGACTGAACAATAATCTGTAATCTGTAACTAAATCTGCTTTTCTGCCCCCTAAGTCTGCAGGAGTTACACATCACACCTGTTACCATTTGATTCTATGCTAATTACATCCTGTTTCTGGGGCTCCCCTTTACAAACCAGCCTCCTAGTTTTCCTCTTTTTGCGTTATAGAAAGAAAGCCACAGGGCTGCCAGACTGCCAGACTCAGTTACTGGGTTACCTGATACCAGCCTGTGACTGTTATTGAAACAATGCAAGAGGAAGAAGAATACAAGATCCTGACACCTTTGCTCCTCCCCACTCATCTTATATAAGCTTCTAGACTCCTCATGGAAGGGCCGGGGGCACAGTTCTTCAGGCATGAGCCCACAGGGTCTCCCCCCACACCACGCCCCCACCACTCCACCAGCTGAAGATTAGAAATAGAGAGCCACCTTTCTATTTCCTCCAAACTCTGTCTCCATCTTTTTTAAAATTCATATTTGGTGAGTAGAGAAAGCCAAGTTTGGCAGCAACACTATTTTCCAGCCCTGGTTTTGAGGGCCCTGGAGAGGGTTACGAGTCAGGGAAAGTCCATTCTAAGGCATTTATGTTTAACTGTGTTTAACCGAGTTTATGACACAGCACTTTTCCCGGCAAGCAGCACATTAGTTGTAAAAGTAAGCAATGAAAGGCCTTTGCTAACCCCAGTGGAGAAGGAAATGGCAACCCACTCCAGTATTCTTGCCTAGAGAATCCTGTGGACGGAGGAGACTGGTGGGCTGCCGTCTATGGGGTCACACAGAGTCAGACACGACTGAAGCGACTTAGCAGCAGCAGCAACCCCCAACAGTTGGAATCGCAAACCTAACTCAGTACCAGAGCTGATCCTTACTGTCAGTCAAAATAAGCAACTAAGCACACACACACACACACACACACACACACACACACACACACACATATACGGCAGGCTAGGTTGATTGATTTAGCAGTAAAGCTCTTAGCAGGGATGATAGCATTTTTAAAAGAAAAGATAGCCACTGAGTTGAAATGTGAGGCCCAATGCTATGCTTTGTTTTTCACTTTTTTCTTTCATTTTCCTTTCAAATGCTGTATTTGCACATGAAGCTCAGAATATGAAATATACATAGGCCTGCATTTTGCCGCAAGCTTTTACTTTCTCTCTTTTAAATAGCAATTGCTATTATTATTTTCCCATTCAGTTCAGTTCAGTTCAGTTCAGTCGCTCAGTCGTGTCCGACTCTCCGCGACCCCATGAATCACAGCACGCCAGGCCTCCCTGTCCATCACCAACTCCCGGAGTACACTCAAACTCATGTCCACAGAGTCGGTGATGCCATCCAGCCATCTCATTCTCCGTCGTCCCCTTCTCCTCCCGCCCCCAACCTTTCCCAGCATCAGAGTCTTTTCCAGTGAGTCAACTCGTCGCATGAGGTGGCCAAAGTATTGCAGTTTCAGCTTTAGCATTAATTTTTACTAAATAGAGATGAGTGATTGTGTGTATTCTTTTGCTGGGGTGGTCAAAAGTAAATATGACAGACTTAACAGCAGAAACTTTGTTTCTCACCGTTCTGGAAGTCCAGCATCGAGGCGTCAGCAGGTTCGATGTCTTCCGAGGCCTCTCTCCTTGGCTTGCAAATGGCCACTTTCTCCCAGTGTCCTCGCATGGCTTTTGCTCTATGCCTAGGCAAGTCTGGCGTCTATGCCCTAATCAAGGACACCAGTAAGATTGCGCTAGGGTCCACCCTAACCACCTCATTTTAACTTAATCACCTCTTTAAAGGCCCTATCTCAGAATACAGTCACCGAGATACTGAGGGTTAGGACTTCAATATATGAATTTGAAGGGAGCACAATTCAGCCTTTAACTCTACAGAAAGTAAAGCTTGTCATAAAAGGTATAATAGACGCTTTTGCACAATGAGAAAAATAATGGGAAACAACTGGATGTCTCTCAGTGGAATCCTGGATAGGTGATAAATTATAGTACATTCATTCAATAGACAAATAAATACGCACCTGCTAAACACTATAAGATGGATCTATAATTGCTGCTACGGGATGAAAGCAAGGTGTTCCAAGTTAAGAGGAAAAAAACAATGGAGAGAACATTTTGTTAAATATGTTCTCCTTTGTTGTTTTTTTTTAAAAAATATAGTATGTGTTTCTAGACTAAGACAGCAAAAATTTGTAAGCAGGGCTCCTAGGATGAGAAACAGTTAAATGTTTTTCAAATATATCCATACCGTTTGGTACAGTTTTAATATTTTGCTATGTTCACCTGTTTTCCTTATAGTTATGAAAATCTGTCAATAATTATGCATTTTAAGAGGGTTTTAAATCATTAAATATACTAGCATGTTGGATTGTTTAAATCAGTAGCAACAGTTCTAGTTTCAGGAAGAGCCATTTTATGTTGTTGCTTAGTTGCTAAGTTGTGTCTAGCTCTTTGCACCCCCATGGACTGTGTCCTGCCAGACTACGCTGTCCTCTATCTCCCAGAGTTTGCTCAGATTCTTGTCCACTGAGTCGGTGATGCTATCTAACCGTCTCATCCTCTACCTCCCTCTTCTCCTTCCCTCAATCTTTCCTAGCATCAAGGTCTTTTCCAATGAATCAGTTCTTCATGTCAGGTCACCAAAGTATTAGAGCTTCAACCTCAGCATCAGTCCTTCTAGTGAATATTCAGGGTTGATTTCCTTTAGGGTTGACTGGTTTGATCTCTTTACTGTCCAAGGGACTCTCAAGAGCCTTCTTCAGCAGCACTGTTTGAAGGCATTATAATTCTTTGGCAGTCAGCCTTCTTTATGGTCCAACTCTCACGTTCGTACATGACTATTGGAAAAATCATAGGTCTGACTATATGGACCTTTGTCAACAAAGTGATGTCTCTGTTTTTTAACACGTGGTCCAGGTTTGTCATAGCTTTCCTTATAAGGAGCAAGCATCTTTTAATTTCATGGCTGCAGTCTCCATCAGCAGTGATTTTGGAGCCCAAGAAAATAAAACCCATCAGTACTTCCACTTTTCAACCTTCTATTTATGATTACCCCAAAACTATATTCTGATATGCCCTGCCCCTGACTACTCTGATTACACTGCCCTTGGGTCCACATCTATTTTTCTAGTAGGAACGGAAGCTTCCTTGAGGGAAGGGACAGTGTTTTTAATGACCTTGTAGAAGTAGGTACGATAAAAGGTTAACTGAAAACAATATGATCAAAATTGCACATGATCCACACCAAGCTTATAAAAATGCATAAAAAGGACTGCAAATAAATGGCACAGAGTCTTATTAAGTCTCCTCTGAGAGACACAGTTACAGATGATTCTCTCCCTCCTTTATATGTTTCTGTTCTTTCCAGTGTTTTGAATGAGCATGTTTACTTTTGATGTCAGAATACAGAAATGACTATATGACAAACAACCTTACAGCAACTATATTTTTAAATACCTTAGAAAGGGGATTGGAAAAGGAAATGGCAACCCACTCCAGTATTCTTGCCTAAAAAATCCCATGGACAGAGAAACCCAGTAGGCTACAGTCCCTGGGGTCGCAAAGAGTCGGACACAACTGAACAACTTCACTACACTTCGAAAGGGGATAAGAGGAAATGCTGTGTATCAAAATATTGGCACTGGCTTTTGGTGGTGGGACTATGACTGATCAGAGGCGAGGAGAGCTATTTTTGTTCCTCAAAATTTTAGCAACGAATTTGTTTTCAATTTTTGTATTTGAAAAACAAAATTAAGGGTTTTAGGTTTTTTTTTAAGGTTTCAGTTTAATTAATATCGATCATCTTTAGATCCACCGTTGCAGAGCTATGTTCAGTTTCTCAGAAGCCCGCGCTACCACCCAGACACATAGATGCTTCCTGTACCTGTGCCAGAGACCTGTGCGTTCATCTCCCACCGCACAGTCCCATCTTCTGGCGTGGGTCTCTCCCAGTCTGTCACTAGGAAGCCATTCCAGTGAGTTCTAGCTGAGTTCTCTTCCTTAGACCAGCACGTCATTGTGGCACTTCCTAGAGGACATAGACACAGGACCCTCTTCACCAAGGTTAGGCTGCCCTGGACTTCCCTGGTGGTCCACGGGTTAAGAATCTACCTGCCAGTACAGGGGACAAGGCTGTGATCCCTGGTAGGGGAAGATCCCACATATCATGGCGCCACTAAGCCCTGGAGCCCCAGCCACTGAAGCCCGAGTGCCCTAGAGCCCACGCTCTGCCAGAAGAGAAGCCACCACAATGAGAAGCCCCTGCTCCGCAACTGGAGGGTAGCCCCCACTCGCCGCAACTAGAGAAAGCCCCTGCTCCCCAACCAAGACCCAGCACAGCCACAAATAAATTAAAAAATAAATAATAAAGTGCAGCTAGCTGCTAAGAGTTGGGGCTTATCTACCACACTGGGCATTTTCCTGTCTGGTGGCCCTCTGTCCTCACAGTGAGTCTGTGTCCATCTCTAGAACTTCAACTTTGCATTTCTGGAACACATTCTTGACTCAAAGAAGGCAACAGATCACAATGCTGGTGCTGCTTTCTCTAGCCTTTTTTTCAAGGTGTGGCGCTCTCTCCCCTAGAGGAGGTTTACGGATGCCTTGCACGTGAGAAAAAGAAATGCTGGGACATATACAAAGGCACAGGAGAACAGAAGAGCAGAGGAGAAGAAGAAGCATAAAAGATAGAACAGACATTAAAAGATGAGGAAACGCGGAGTGGGGGAAGGATTAAAGAAAGATAAAAGGTATAGGTGGAAGTAAAGAGAAGAAAACAATAATCAAGATATACTGACAGGAATTTGCCGTATGGCTCAGGAAACTCAAATGGGGTCTCTGTATCAATCTAGAGGGGTGGGGTGGGAAGGAAGAAGGGAGGGAGGTTCAAAAGGGAGACGATATATGTATACCTATGGCTGATTCGTGTTGAGGTTTGACAGAAAACAACAAAATTCTGTAAAGCAATTATTTTTCAGTTAAAAAAAAAAAAGATGCACTGTGGTCAGGACTTCCCTGGTGGTCCACTGGCTAAGACTCTGTGCTCCCAGTGCAGGGCACACAGGTTCGATCCCTAGTCAGGGAACTAGATCCCACATGCCACCACTCTGAGTTCCTGCACTGCAACTAAATCCTGAGCGCCGAAACTAAGAACTGGTAGAGACAAATAAATAAATAAAATTTTAAAAATGCACTGAGGTCTTAACATGTACCAGGTACTTAAGTGCTTCACTTGAGAATTGTCATGTGTAAGCCTCACAACTACTACATGTGGAAGGTTCTACCATTTTTCCCACTTGATGGGAAAAGGAAAATACTGTTTAGAGTTATTATTTGTCCAAGGTCATAGAGGTGGTGAGTGGGAAATCAGGAATTTAATCTCTTTCGCACCCTAGAACCTGTACTTAACCTTGCACTGAAAAGCAGTTTCTGTCATCGGTTTACATCAACACACTAAGCGCCTAACCTGTGCTATTAACCTCTGAACAGGAGCCAAAGGTGACAAGGAAGAACGTAGGCCGCACCACAACTACAAAAGTGTCTAAATATAGAGTAGTTATGTTCCTTAGATTATCTTTGGAAAAGACATAGTTTAGATAATGCGAAGACTATAGTTTGCTGCAGTAGTGACACTGCGCAGGGCCCCCTGGGGCTTTTAGGCACAAGGCCTTTCATGTCCTCTATTTCTTTGTTGATAGGAAATAGCCTTCATTTAGCCACCCTGACCTTCCCTGAGTTCCAAAGAGCAGATTCAAACAGTTGTTATTGGGGAAGGGAGAGGATGTGAGACCAGGAGAAACTAACACTCAGGAGCAGCCTTGGGGCAAGGTCCTATTTCCCCACCAAGCGACCCCATGGCCTATAGATTGACCGGCTCCTCTGTCCATGGGATTTCCCAGGCAAGATTATTGGAGTGGGTTGTCATTTCCTTCTCCAGGGAATCTTCCCAACCCAGGGATCGGACATATGTCTCCTGCACTGGCAGGAGGGTTCTTTACCACTGAGCCACTAGGGAAGCCTCATGCACAACAATGCCTTTGAGCTGTTTAGCAAATTCTGTAACCCCTTCCGTGGGAGTTTACAGCTGACGATGGGCTGCTGCCGTAAGCATGTGGACTCCAGCTAGACTGAAGGTTGATGATGTTGACGCCTACTAACCTCACTGCCAGCTCACGAGAAAGACGTGCACAGGCTGGTCACACCCACTTTGAACATCACTATAAAACTGTTCCCTGTGTTCCCCAAGTTGGGACACACAGTTTGGAGGGCGTGAGCCTACTGTGTCCCCCTTTACCTGGCAAAGCAATAAAGCTACTTTTCTACTTCACCCAACACTCTGTCTCCAAGATTCAATTCAGCACAAGTGCACAGAGAAGCCAAGCTTTCGGCATCAGTAGAAATATGGAGGTAAGACGTGCATAGTGGTCCATGATGTTTCTGTGCAAGATTTCCAGAGAAATAAGAGCCTTCCATTTCCTAGACATACCTGTGTGTCACTTACCTATTCTTAATATTGCCAAGTCAACACCAGCTCCAATCAAAGACTCTATTATGAGCTGACTTGCAGTGCAGTGTGTATGGCCCGAGGGAAAGGTGGTGACTAGTATCAGGGACAACTTGCTTCAGCTGTTTTCAACATGTAGTGAGGGAAAGTATAACCAGTTTCTGGAATGGAAAGGAATGATAAGCTTCCTGTAAATTGTCAGGCTTGCATTCATTGTAATGATGACATCTGGCAGGTGATTGCTTAATCTCTGCCTACGCAGGCAGAGGTGAATGTTTAGAGAAGTATCAGTTCAGTTTCCTTCCTCATAAATGCAGAATACAGTACAGAAAATATTCCCAGGTGTATAAGACGACTCTCAGAAATTTTTTAAATGCTAAGAGGTATATGAAAGTCCTGAAAGTGTTAGCCACTCAGTCATGTCTGACTCTTTGTGATCCCATAGCTTACCAGGCTCCTCCGTCCATGCAAGAAAACTGGAATGGGTAACCATTCCCTTCTCCAGGGAACTTCCCAACCCAGGATGGAACCTGAGTCCTCCTCTGTTGCAGGCAGATTCTTTACCATACGATCCACCAGGGAAGCCCATATGGATGGCAAGAGTTATATCAGCAGAAGGAAACGGCTGTCATATACACCTCCTTTCCAGTAGTCATGGACGGATATGACAGTTGGACCATAAAGAAGGCTGAACACCGAAGAACTGACGCTTTTAAACTGTGGGGCTGAAGAAGACTCTTGAGAGGCCCTTGGACATCAAGGAGATCAAACCAGTCAATCCTAAAGGAAATCAGTCCTGAATAGACACTGGAAGGATTGATGCTGAAGCTCTAGTATGCTGGCCACCTGATGTGAAGAGCTAACTCATTAGAATATTCTGATATTGGGAAAGATTGAACGCAAGAGGTGGGGAGACAGAGACAGAGGATGAGATGGTTGGATGGCACATCAACTCAATGGACATGAATTTGAGCAAACTCTGGAGTTAAAGGACAGGGAAGCCTGGCATGCTGCAGTCCATGGGGTCGCAAAGAGTTGAATGCAATTGAGTGACTTAACAAAACATACACGCCTGATTCTCATTAATTGATTGGGTTTGGGGCGGGGGACAACTTGGTTAATTCATAAAACATTGTCCTGAGATCTAATTCCATCTCTTGTGCCACACTACTGAACACATAAACTCTGGAGCCTGTGGCCACAACATAATAGAGAGTCCTGTATGCTGGAAAAGAAGATGTCACAGGGTGCAACAAAGATTCCATGTGCTACCACTAAGCGCAGATGCAGCCATATAGATAAATATTTTTTAAAATAGTTAACTGAACCTGGATGGAAGGACTTTTTTCAGAAGAAACTACACTACACCAGGATGAGAAGATGACAACATCAGAGGTAGACAGCTTGCCCAAGATGCTGGACCTGATTTGTATGATCATTTATAATGTTTTCTTGACTTCTTAGCCCTCTCCATATAAATCAAATGCTTTTCTACCATAGGCCTGATCCTATGCTAGTTTTAGAAATTAATCCAATTGTCGGGTTTGTAGACATGTAAAAGCTCATTCTGCTTATACAAAAACTCTGTTAGACTTCTGCCATCCTAATGTCCTTAAACCATGGCAACAGTCTGCTTCTAAATTGGAAAATTAAAAACAATAGCTGGAAATCAGAGTCAGGGCTATGGGAAATCCAAGATGGCTGCTTGGCTTTTCCCAGCTCCCTGACAAACCTCATTTTTTATTTAATGGGTTAAAGCCTCCCTGGCTACAGGGCCTCCATAATGAAAAATCACGGAATATTAAGTTTTGTAAATTGTTAAATTAAGTTTCTAGTTTTGTTAATGTCTAGTGTTTACTAAGACTCACTGCTGAGACAGTTCCTTGTTACGTGATACTGCTAAAAGATTTAATTAAGTTATTAAAAAGGACACTCTAGGTTAGTTTCTAAGGCTTATCTCAGTAACCAATCTTCAGATAAAGGTCAGATGATCCATAATGTACAACCAGGAGATTAACAGTTCAGTTCAGTTCAGTCACTCAGTCGTGTCCGACTCTCTGCAACCCCATGAATCACAGCATGCCAGGCCTCCCTGTCATCACCAACTCCCGGAGTTCACTCAAACTCGTGTCCACAGAGTCGGTGATGCCATCCAGCCATCTCATTCTCCGTCGTCCCCTTCTCCTCCCGCCCCCGACCTTTCCCAGCATCAGAGTCTTTTCCAGTGAGTCAACTCGTCGCATGAGGTGGCCAAAGTATTGGAGTTTCAGCTTTAGCATCAGTCCTTCCAATGAACACCCAGGATCGATCTCCCTTAGAATGGACTGGTTGGATCTCCTTGCGGTACAAGGGACTCTCAAGAGTCTTCTCCAACACCACAGTTCAAAAGCATCAATTCTTCGGCGATCAGTTTCCTCACAGTCCAACTCTCACATCCATACATGACCACGGGAAAAACCATAGCCTTGACTAGACGGACCTTTGTTGGCAAAGTAATGTCTCTGCTTTTTAATATATTATCAAGGTTGGTCATAACTTTCCTTCCAAGGAGTAAGCATCTTTTAATTTCAAGGCTGCAGTCAGCATCTGCAGTGATTTTGGAGCCCAAAAAAATAAAGTCTGACACTGTGTCCACTGTTTTTCCATCTATTTCCCATGAAGTGATGGGACCAGATGCCATGATCTTTGTTTTCTGAATGTTGAGCTGCAAGCCAACCTTTTCACTCTCCTCTTTCACTTTTATCAAGAGGCTTTTGAGTTCCTCTTCACTTTCTGCCATAAGGGTAGTGTCATCTGCATATCTGAGGTTATTGATATTTCTCCCAGCAATCTTGATTCCAGCTTGTGCTTCTTCCAGCCCAGCGTTCCTCATGATGTACTCTGCATATAAGTTAAATAAGCAAGGTGACAATATACAGCCTTGACGCACTCCTTTTAACACCAGACTATTATCATTTAACGAATGAAGTCAGGTGACTTGGGGTATACCAGGATTTATCTAATGAAAGTTCTTGACTTGTAATTCTTATTTTCCTAATAACTGCTAGCTATGGCTATATTATTTTCTATGTCACTTGTTTCACTGAGCCTGTGATATAATACTGAACTGACTGTTCCATATGAGATCAATAATTGTAATAATGTGACTCTGGGTATGGGAAAAAGCAACAAGAGGAAATATTTTCCTGGACCAGGAGGCTAATAAGACAGTGGTCCAGAGACTTTTGCTACTTACAAGGCCTGGTCCAATTTTAGCACACTGAGTGGCCCATCACTTCCCTAGACCTGGGAATGAGTCTTCCCAGCACCGCAGGACACAATGGCCATGAAATGGTGTCACATGGTCAGATATGTGGCTATGAAGGGACCCTGCTGACTGGAAGTTGGTACTTGCCAGCTGCCTCTACAAAGATTACATCATGACCATTGCAAGCTGCTGACCTTCAACACCCCCTGAAAGAAGTTCAGGGTGAAAATCAGGAATGAGGCACTCTGTGCTCTGAAAAAAAAAAAAAAAAAAAACTGGTAGAACAGGTCTTCAGATAGTTAGATCTTTTCAGAAAAAGGCTTTATGAGTTCCAATTCTTGCATCTTCTCATACCTAGAAAAACACTGACGTCATTAATGGTGAAATCTGCTTTGGCTATTAAAAAAAAATTTTTTTTTTTTTTACAATTAAAAGTCAAAATAGAGTAGCTATGGTTCAGACATCCTGGGAAATAACTATTTCCCAGATATCCTGAAAAATGATATTACGGGTGTGATTTCACATTAGACGCTGTGACCTAATGGAGAACTTAATGCTCCTGTAATGCATTTTTGCTTCTGTACTTTGCTTGCTGCTCGTAAAACCAAAGTTACCCCATTTTAAGATAAGGTTGTTTTTAAGTAAAGATTCCTAAAATTGTTTTTGAAAAAAAAAAATAGATGGAAAAAAAAAAAAGACTGATACTAGTTATAAAAAATAAATAAAATAAAATAGTTAACTGACCTTTAATCAGTCACTATTTTCTTTATAACTAGTTTAGCTGTGATATGTTCCATAAACTTTTCCTAAAACTTCTCTGCCAGGATGATTCTTGGGATGATAACAGACTTTTCCCCTTATGTGCAAGACTGTAATAAAACATTGACATATGCTTGTAACTGAACTGAAAGCATTCTTTAACAATAGAAAGGATGTCAAGCAGGTTTTAGAAAAGGCAGAGGCACCAGAGATCAAATTGCCAACATTTGCTGGAACATGGAGAAAGCAAGAGAGTTCCAGAAAAACATCTATTTCTGCTTCACTGACTATGCCAAAGCCTTTGACTGTGTGGATCACAATAAAGTGTGGAACATTCTGAAAGAGATGGGAATACCAGACCACCTGACCTGCCTCTTGAGAAACCTGTATGCAGGTCAGGAAGCAACAGTCAGAACTGGACATGGAACAACAGACTGGTTCTAAATAGGAAAAGGAGTACGTCAAGGTTGTATATTGTCACCTTGTTTATTTAACTTATATGCAGAGTACATCATGAGGAACGCTGGGCTGGAAGAAGCACAGGCTGGAATCAAGATTGCTGGGAGAAATATCAATAACCTCAGATATGCAGATGACACTACCCTTATGGCAGAAAGTGAAGAGGAACTCAAAAGCCTCTTGATGAAAGTGAAAGAGGAGAGTGAAAAGGTTGGCTTGCAGCTCAACATTCAGAAAACAAAGATCATGGCATCTGGTCCCATCACTTCATGGGAAATAGATGGAAAAACAGTGGAAACAGTGTCAGATTTTTTTTTGGGGGGGGGCTCCAAAATCACTGCAGATGCTGATTGCAGCCATGAAATTAAAAGACGCTTACTCCTTGGAAGGAAAGTTGTGACCAACCTAGATAGCATATTAAAAAGGAGAGACATTACTTTGCCAACAAAGGTCCATCTAGTCAAGGCTATGGTTTTTCCCGTGGTCATGTATGGATGTGAGAGTTGGACTGTGGAGAAAGCTGACTGCTGAAGAATTGATGCTTTTGAACTGTGGTGTTGGAGAAGACTCTTGAGAGTCCCTTGGACTGCAAGCAGATCCAACCAGTCCATCCTAAAGGAGATCAGTCTTGGGTGTTCATTGGAAGGCCTGATTTTGAAGCTGAAACTCCAATACTTTGGCCACCCCATGCGAAGAGTTGACTTACTGGAAAAGACTCTGATGCTGGGAGGGACTGGGGGCGGAAGGAGAAGGGGACGACCGAGAATGAGATGGCTGGATGGCATCACCGACTCTATGGACATGAGTTTGAGTGAACTCTGGGAGAAGGTGATGGACAGGAAGGCCTGGCGTGCTGTGATTCATGGGGTCGCAGAGAGTCGGACATGACTGAGAGACTGAACTGAACTGAAGTGAAGTGAAAGGCAAAGTGGGTAGTAATGTGGACCTAGTTTCCTCACCTGTGAAATGCAGTGAGAGTCTATACCTCCCAGGATATCCTGAGAGTTACATGTTGTGTGAACAGAGAGCCCAGCATAGGAAACACAAAATATTAGCTGTTACTTTTACCTATAAAATGAAGGGATTGGACAAGATGCTCTTTTTGGTCTCCTGCAGTTCTCAGTTTCGGGGACCCAAAATAGTACCTTGAAAGATATTTCTTCAGGTTAATTCTACAGATTAATTTAACAGGAGAAGATAGGGACTCAGTTAGATTTGGCTATTAAGTCACATAAAGCACAAAATGTCAGTCAGTGGTTGAAACAAGATAGAGGTATTCTCTTTGTCTCATGGTATTAGCTATCTATTACTGTATTATACATTACCCAAAACTTATGCCAGCAGATTTGGAAAACTCAGCAGTGGCCACAGGACTGGAAGAGGTCAGTCTTCATTCCAATCCCAAAGAAAGGCAATGCCAAAGAATGCTCAAACTACCGGACAATTGCCCTCATCTCACACGCTAGCAAAGTCATGCTCAAAATTCTCCAAGCCAGGCTTCAGCAATATGTAAACCGTGAACTCCCAGATGTTCAAGCAGGTTTTAGAAAAGGCAGAGGCACCAGAGATCAAATTGCCAACATCCGCTGGATCATGGAGAAAGCAAGAGAGTTTCAGAAAAACATCTATTTCTGCTTCATTGACTATGCCAAAGCCTTTGACTGTGTGGATCACAATAAACTGTGGAACATTCTGAAAGAGATGGGAATCCCAGACCACCTGACCTGCCTCTTGAGAAACCTGTATGCAGGTCAGGAAGCAACAGTTAGAACTGGACATGGAACAACAGACTGGTTCCAAATAGGAAAAGGTGTACGTCAAGGTTGTATATTGTCACCTTGCTTATTTAACTTATATGCAGAGTACATCATGAGGAATGCTGGGCTGGAAGAAGCACAAGCTGGAATCAAGATTGCTGGGAGAAATATCAATAACCTCAGATATGCAGATGACACTACCCTTATGGCAGAAAGTGAAGAGGAACTCAAAAGCCTCTTGATGAAAGTGAAAGAGGAGAGTGAAAAGGTTGGCTTGCAGCTCAACATTCAGAAAACGAAGATCATGGCATCTGGTCCCATCACTTCATGGGAAATAGATGGAAAAACAGTGGAAACAGTGTCAGACTTTGTTTTTTTGGGCTCCAAAATCACTGCAGATGCTGATTGCAGCCATGAAATTAAAAGACGCTTGCTCCTTGGAAGGAAAGTTATGACCAACCTTGATAGTATATTAAAAAGCAGAGACATTACTTTGCCAACCAAGGTCCGTCTAGTCAAGGCAATGGTTTTTCCCGTGGTCATGTATGGTTGTGAGAGTTGGACTGTGAAGAAGGCTGATCGCCGAAGAATCAATGCTTTTGAACTGTGGTGTTGGAGAAGACTCTTGAGAGTCCCTTATACTGCAAGGAGGTCCAACCAGTCCATTCTAAAGGAGATCAATCCTGGATGTTCATTGGAGAGACTGATGCTAAAGCTGAAACTGCAATACTTTGGCCACCTCATGCGACGAGTTGACTCACTGGAAAAGACTCTGATGCTGGGAAAGGTTGGGGGCGGGAGGAGAAGGGGACGACGGAGAATGAGATGGCTGGATGGCATCGCCGACTCTGTGGACATGAGTTTGAGTGTACTCCGGGAGTTGGTGATGGACAGGGAGGCCTGGCGTGCTGTGATTCATGGGGTCGCGGAGAGTCGGACACGACTGAGCGACTGAACTGAACTGAACTGAACTGAAAACTTAGTGGTTTAAAACCTTTGTTTCACAGTTTCAGGGGATTAAGAGTTTCATAGTGGCTTAGCTAAGTCAATCTAGCTCGGTTTCTTTCATGAGAATACAATTAAACTGACAGTCTCAGTTCAGTTCAGTTCAGTCGCTCAGTGGTGTCCGACTCTTTGTGACCCCATGAATCACAGCACACCAGGCCTCCCTGTCCATCACCAACTCCCGGAGTTCACTCAAACTCATGTCCATAGGGTCAGTGATGCCATCCAGCCATCTCATTCTCTGTCGTCCCGGTCTCCTCCCACCCTCAATCCCTCCTAGCATCAGACTCTTTTCCAGTGAGTCAACTCGTCGCATGAGGTGGCCAAAGTACTGGAGTTTCAGCTTGAAAATCAGTCCTTCCAATGAACACCCAAGACTGATCTCCTTTAGGATGGACTGGTTGGATCTCCTTGTAGTCCAAGGGACTCTCAAGCCACATAAAATAAAACAGTAAGGCATACTGACTGAGTCTGCCAGGAAATAATGAATAAGGAAGAGATGGTTGCAAAATACTGATGAAATGTAAATGCCCAAGTTGAGTCAGCTTTAGGATGGGTCAAAATAAAAGGTATGCTACCATTCATGAAGAATCACAGATTTAAACATGTTTAATCTTGTCTGTCTCTAACTGAATATTCCTGGAAAATGAGATTTCCCCCCTTTTTTACACAGTTTTAATATTTCCATGATCTTCCTCTACAATTGTAGGGGTAAGTCATGCATCAATGACAGCCATCATTCAGGGAAAGACTGACTATATACCAGCCACCACCTTATCTGACAACCTTGTGAAGTAGGATCTGCCAACCCAGTTTTACACAGGAGGGAACCAAAGCTCAGAGGTACAAGTAGGATTTGAAGTTGTATCTCTCATTTTCACTGCACCGTGAGACTCTTTCCCTCCTGTACTTTACTTCCTGTTAAACACAAGTCCTACCATGTAGTCTGCTGAGAGCTTAATTAGAAGTGCAGACAGTGGGGAATAATATACGGCAGAACAGGAGACCGAGTGCACACTGCCTCAAGATTCTTAAGCTAAGTGTCAGCTTCAGTTCAGTTCAGTTCAGTTCAGTCGCTCAGTCGTGTCCGACTCTCCGCGACCCCATGAATCACAGCACGCCAGGCCTCCCTGTCCATCACCAACTCCCGGAGTACACTCAAACTCATGTCCACAGAGTCGGTGATGCCATCCAGCCATCTCATTCTCCGTCGTCCCCTTCTCCTCCCACCCCCAACCTTTCCCAGCATCAGAGTCTTTTCCAGTGAGTCAACTCGTCGCATGACGTGGCCAAAGTATTGCAGTTTCAGCTTTAGCATCAGTCCCTCCAATGAACATCCAGGATTGATCTCCTTTAGAATGGACTGGTTGGATCTCCTTGCAGTATAAGGGACTCTCAAGAGTCTTCTCCAACACCACAGTTCAAAAGCATTGATTCTTCGGCGATCAGCCTTCTTCACAGTCCAACTCTCACATCCATACATGACCACGGGAAAAACCATTGCCTTGACTAGACGGACCTTGGTTGGCAAAGTAATGTCTCTGCTTTTTAATATACTATCAAGGTTGGTCATAACTGTTAGCTAAATTAATGAGAGAAGATCTGAAAAAATACTTAAGAGTTAATGGTATGGTGCTGACAATGCAAGTACAGTAACACTTCAACCAGAGAGCTGTGGTGCTGAGAGTCCCTAACTAGCCCTATTCCTGATAATGTTCCTCAAAACATGGTCCTTTTGGAACTCAATTAATATCACATGCCGTTCTTCTAAAGATCTGATTTCTGAGACTCACCTTTGGAAATTTGAGTTAGCATATTTGGGTCAAGGTCTCAGAGCATATGATTTAGTTACATATGATTCCTATGTAACTAAAGTTTCAAAAATACTATTCCAGTTATTAGGAGACCCCAGTTCAACTCCTGGGTTGGGGAGATCCACTGGAGAAGGGATAGGCTACCCACTCCAGTGTTCCCGGGCTTCCTTTATGACTCAGCTGCTAAAGAATCCGCCTGCAATGTGGGAGACCTGGGTTCGAGACCTGGTTTCAGTTCCTGGATTGGGAAGATCCCCTGGAGAAGGGAAAGGCTACCCACTCCAGTATTCTGGCCTGGAGAATCCCATGAACTGTATAGTCCATGGGTTCACAAAGAGTTGGACACAACTGAGCAACTTTCACTTACTATGTGTCCATTATTAAAACTGTGTCCGTAGTTAAAACTGTTTCTCAGACTTGATAAGGTGATGGTAGAATTCATGGAACTCATAGTATCATTTGTGAAACACAATGACATGATACCCAAAATATGATATAGCTAAATTTGCATGATAGATTACTAGAAAAATAATACAGACTGTTTATTCATGAGTAAACAGAGCTGAGCTCAAATCTCTTCATAGTTATGTAACTATGTCAAGTTCCTAAACACTTCTGAGTCTAGATTGCCACTTCTGTAAAATATTGATTATAATGCCTTGATGGGTTATTGTAGAGACTGAAGATAGTGAACATATAATGCATGACATATAGTAGTGAGTGTGAGTGAAAGTCACTCAATTGTGTCTGACTCTTTGTGACCCCAAGGACTGTAGCCTACCAGGTTCTCCTCTGTCTATGGGATTCTCCAGGCAAGAATACTGGAGTGGGTTGCCATTCCCTTCCCCAGGTGACATATAGTAACCATTCACTTCAGTTCCGTTCAGTTCAGTCGGTGATACCATCCAGCCATCTCATCCTCTGTTGTCCCCTTCTCCTCCTGCCCCCAGTTCCTCTCAGCATCAGGGTCTTTTCCAATGAGTCAACTCTTCACATCAGGTGGCCAAAGTATTGGAGTTACAGCTTCAGCATCAGTCCTTCCAGTGAATACCCAGGACTGGTCTCCTTTAGGATGGACTGGTTGATCTCGTTGCAGTCCAAGGGACTCTCAAGAGTCTTCTCCAACACCACAGTTCAAAAGCATCAATTCTTCAGCGATCAGCTTTCTTCACAGTCAACTTTCACATCCGTACATGACCACTGGAAAAACCATAGCCTTGATAGACGGACCTTTGTTGGCAAAGTAATGTCTCTGCTTTTTAATATGCTCTCTAGGTTGGTCATAACTTTCCTTCCAAGGAGTAAGCATCTTTTAATTTCATGGCTGCAATCAGCATCCGCAGTGATTTTGGAGACCCCAAAAATAAAGTCTGACACTGTTTCCACTGTTTCCCCATCTATTTCCCATGAAGAGATGGGGCCTGATGCCATGATATTAGTTTTTTGAATGTTGAGCTTCAGGCCAACTTTTTCGCTCTCCTCTTTCACTTTCATCAAGAGGCTTTTGAGTTCCTCTTCAGTTTCTGCCATAAGGGTGGTGTCATCTGCATATCTGAGGTTATTGATATTTCTCCCGACAATCTTGATTCCAGCTTGTGCTTCATTCAGCCCAGCGTTTCTCATGATGTACTCTGCATATGAGTTAAATAAGCAGGGTGACGATATACAGCCTTGGCGTACTCCTTTCCTGATTTGAAACCAGAAAATTAAATTAAATGTGAGAATTAAATGGGATTATACAAGTAAGGACTTTATAAGAGTGCCGGCACATAACCAAAAAGCTTAAAAAAGAAGACTTTGTTCATTTCTGTTGTTATCCAACAAGCACTGTGCGTCAGAAACTCCAGATTCAACATGGCCATAAGTAAACTGGAAAGACAGGGGAAAGGGGTAGGGCATAAACTCTAAAAGAATAACATAGCCCGAGGACACAACACAAACTGCTTAGAGTCAAATAGGCCCAGGATGGCAGACAATTCCACTTCCACTAGACCTTGAGCCTCAGTAGATGCTCATTGTAACACATCAACAAGCCAAGTGATACACTCACCACTTCCATGACACTTCTGAGGCTGATCATCAAAGATCAAAAATTGAGTGGTGACCCAATTTCTGGAAATATCCACCCCTTCCTCATAAAGGGCTTTCCTGGTGGCTCAGATGGTAAAGAATCTGACTGCAATGCAGGAGACCCAGGTTTAATCCCCAGGATAGGAAAATCCCCTGGAGAATGGCTACCCTCTCCAGTATGCTTGCCTGGAGAATTCCATGGACGGAGGAGCTTGGCCAGCTACCGTCCATTGGGGTCACAAAGAATTGGACATGACTGAGAAACTAACACTCCCCAAAATAGCTGAATTTCGTCTCCCACTCATTACCCTGTGAAATTACACACTCCTATAAAAACAGATAACTCCATACTCTGGGGTTGCCCTCACTTACCTTATAAGATGGCACATTCTGTCTGCAGAGTGTGTTTCTTTCTGAATAAATCTACTTATTACCTATCACTTTGTGTCCCTCTGAATTTTTTCTGAGACACAAGAATCTGAACTGCATTGAGTCCTGAGACCAGGTGTGTGACCTCAGTTAAAAAAACCTCCTACTTTGGCCAAATCCAAAGCCCAATCAGGGTTTTGGCTGGGTTCAAGTCCCAGCCTGAGGTGCATTGTTTCAAACTCACCATTTTCTCTGTCCTGTGAGTGTGCCAAGTCTCTGTATTCTTATCACCCTGCCTTTTGTCACTGTTCATCTATTACCCCAGCTAGAGCAATGACAGCAAACAAACTTGAGTTCAAGACCCTATTCTAAGGACTTTCAGTATAAAATTTTATCTTTTCTCAGAATGACTGGAGTGAAGGTACTATTATCATCCCTATGTTACTGATGCAAAGAAACGACTCATTGGAAAAGACACTGATGCTGGGAAAGATTGAGAGCAGGAAGAGAAGGAGGCAACAGAGGATGAGATGGTTGGATAGCATCACCGACTCAGTGGACAAGAGTTTGAGCAAACTCAGAGAGATAGTGAAGGACATGGAAGCCCAGCACCATGAGGTCACAAGACTTACTGACTAAACAAAAATAACAACTTTACAGTTAAAAAAACTAAGATGGAAGAGATGCAAAATTTGCCCAAGGTTATCCCACTAACACAGAGTCAAGACTTTAACATAGGCAATCTATCCCCCAAACCTGTTATTTTATTTTTTATTTATTTTAATTTTTGGCCACACCTCAAGGCTTGTGGGATCTAAGTTCTCCCACTG
Organism: Moschus berezovskii; assembly: GCF_049115385.1. Lineage (NCBI taxonomy): Eukaryota > Metazoa > Chordata > Mammalia > Artiodactyla > Moschidae > Moschus > Moschus berezovskii. Next base: position 120,237,043 of record NC_142464.1, read on the forward strand.
GGCCCTCTACAGTGAAAACAGAGTCCTAAACATGCGTATTTCAAGGACTTCTCCTAAACCTGTTATTTTAACATACATGATATGGCCTCTAGAGATTTTTGAGTTATTTTTAAAGATTTAACTCTGCATCACTTGAATATCTAATAAAATACACAGCCTTCTTAAACACCCCCAATCCATCCCCTTCTCAGCTCACACTGACATAGACCTAGTTTAGGCTCTACTACCTTCTGCCTGAATGACCAGTCTTCCTCTCATCCAATTTTGCCAAACCAACCAGTCAAAAGGTTTCTAAGGTAAATCTGATAAAAAAAAAAAACAAACCTCTCCCTTGATCAAAAACTTTGAATGCCACCCCAGTTTTTACTGAATAGGATGCAAATACATGTGTCATTCAATGAGGTACCTGGTATAGTACCTCAGTAACAATATTGACTGTGTTACATTTTACTTTCATCCATACGACCATGTCTTTTTCCCCACTAAAGTGGGCCCTTTTTGAAGGTAGGGACACTGTTTTGTTCATCTTTATTTAACGCATAAATCCCCGGGTCCCAGCAGAACCATAGATATGGGTGAAGCCATAATACTGTTAATATGTGAATCCAAATGATTCATTGCCCCACCAGCATGTGAGAGTTAGACCATCAAGAAGGCTGAGTGAAAAAGAATCGATGCTTTCCAATTATGGTGCTGGAGAAGACTCTTGAGAGTCCCTTTGACAGCAGGGGGATCAAACTAGTCAATCCTAAAGGAAATCAACCCTGAATAATGGGGAAGGACTAATGCTAAAGCTGAAGCCCCAATAGTTTGGCCACCTGATACTAAGGAACCAACTCATTGGAAAAGACCCTGTTGCTGGGAAAGATTGAAGGCAAGAGGAGAGGTGGGCAGCAGAGGATGAGATGGTTAGCTGGCATCACTGACTCACGGACATGAGTTTGGGAAAACTAAGTGAGATAGATAGTCAAGGACGGGGAAGCCAGGAGTACTACAGTCCACGGGGCCGCAAAGAGCCACTGGCTGGACGACTCAGTGCCTGAACAACGGCCAGCAGGTGCAGAACCTGCAGCTTCAAGAGAGCCTGTCAACATGACTAAGAAGTGCTTTTGAACCCCTAGGTGTTTCTCACAGTCAAGTTCAGTCGCTCACTAGTGTCTGACTCTTTGCAATCCCATGGACTGCAGCACACCAGGCTTCTCTGTCCATCACCAATTCCCAGAGCTTGCTCAAACTCATGGCCATCCAGTTGGTGATGCCATCCAACCATCTCATCTCTGTTGTCCCCTTCTCCTCCTGCATTCATTGCTTCCCAGGACCAGGGTCTTTTCCAATGAGTTAGTTCTTTGCATCAGGTAGCCAAAGTACTGGAGTTTCAGCTTCAACATCAATCCTTCCAATGAATATTCAGGACTGATGTCCTTTAGGATGGACTGGTGGATCTCCTGGCAGTCCAAGGGTCTCTCGAGAGTCTTCTCCAGCACCACAGTTCAGAAGCATCAATTCTTGGGCGCTCAGCCTTCTTCACAGTCCAGCTCTCAGGTACACACATGATTCTCACAGGCTCTGTAACAAATTCACTCTCTTTGTAGTATGCCACTATCTCAGATAACAAGAGAGCCATTGTGTCTCTTGCTTTCTTCCCCTGAGCCCTGTATTCTCATATCATCATGAGCTTAGGTGCCAAGTTGTAAAGAATGGCTTTCTTCTTTGTGACATATTGTTAAAGCGGTCCCAAAGGAGAGCTATTTCAGCACTGTGTCTTTAGTGAAATAGCTTTCAACTGTATCCAGTTACAGCCCTCCAGCTCCCTGGGCACCAGATTTGCTCTCAGGAGTCTGAGTCAGGGAAAATTTGAGGTTCAGCCACACTGTCATATTCAGAATCCCCACTTCACTCCAACAGTGGCTTTAGTGTTGATGCTCAGAGCTCAGCTTCTCTGTACACAGGTGCCAAATTGAATTTCAGAGACAGAGTGCTGGGCGAAGCAGAAAAGAGTGGCTGGATTGTTTGCAGGCAAAGGGGGACAAAGCGCGCCAATGACCTCAAGGCTGTGTGCCCCAACAAGCTTTACAGCAATTGCTCAAAGAGGACATTCATTTCAGTTCAGTCACCCAGTCGTGTCTGACTCTTTGCGACCCCATGGACTGCAGCACGCCAGGCCTCCCTGTCCATCACCAACTCCCGGAGTTTACTCAAACTCATGTCCATTGAGTTGGTGATATAATCCAACCATCTCATCCTCTGTCGTCCCCTTCTCCTCTCACCTTTGATCTTTCCCAGCATCAGGGTCTTTTCAAATGAGTCAGCTCCTCACATCAGGTGGCCAAAGTACTGGAGTTTCAGCTTCAACATCAGTCCCTCCAATGAACATTCAGGACTGATCTCCTTTAGGATGGACTGGTTGGACCTCCTTGCAGTCCAGGCAACTCTCAAGAGTCTTCTCCAACACCACAGTTCAAAGACATCAATTCTTGGGCCCTCAGATTTCTTTATAATCCAACTCTCACATCCATACATGACCACTGGGAAAACCATAGCCTTGACTAGATGGACCTTTGTTGGCAAAGTAATGTCTCTGCTTTTTAATATACTGTCTGTCTAGGTTGGACATTGAGAGAGTCAATCTCTAGGTAAGTTGATAAGAAGTCCAGGGTCCCCTAGGAGTAGAAAGGGGTCTGGAGCCTTCAAGAAGGAGAAAGGGGCCTGGGGTTCTCTAGGAGAAAAGGACAAAGGTTCTTTTCTACTTTGCTTTGTCTTAGTCAATATAACAATGTATCTTGCTCAAAGACATGTTTCTCCTTAACAAGAACCTTCTGACTAATCCTGTCATCTTAAAATGTATATTATGGGAGTGGGTCTGGTCAGATCTTTCTATTGTTCATTTTAATCTTCTTAATTTAAGATGTGATGGGAGTGGGTCTGAAAAAGTATGTGGTGGTGGTGGTGGTTTAATCATTAAGTCGTGTCTGACTCTTTGTGACCCCATGGACTATATAGCCTGCCAGGCTCCTCTGTTCATGGGATTCTCCAGGCAAGAATACTAGAGTGGGTTCAGTCAGTTCAGTTCAGTCGCTCAGTCGTGTCCGACTCTCCGCGACCCCATGAATCACAGCACGCCAGGCCTCCCTGTCCATCACCAACTCCCGGAGTTCACTCAAACTCATGTCCACAGAGTCGGTGATGCCATCCAGCCATCTCATTCTCCGTCGTCCCCTTCTCCTCCCGCCCCCAACCTTTCCCAGCATCAGAGTCTTTTCCAGTGAGTCAACTCGTCGCATGAGGTGGCCAAAGTATTGCAGTTTCAGCTTTAGCATCAGTCCCTCCAATGAACATCCAGGATTGATCTCCTCCAGAATGGACTGGTTGGATCTCCTTGCAGTATAAGGGACTCATCCAGGGGATCGTCCCAACCCAGGAATCGAACCCAGGTCTCCTACATTGCAGGCAGATTCTTTACCAACTGAGCTATGAGGGAAGCCAGAAAAAGTATATAAGTCCTTGATAAGACTAGCTAAGGGGGAATGCTGCATCCCCCTTCTGAGGTCTATGTCAGAAGCTTTCCCTGTCCCTTTTCTTACTTTAATAAAGCTCTGCTATACAAAAGCTCTTGAGTGATCAAGCCTGGTCCCTGGTTCCGAAGCTAAATCTTCTTCAGAGATCACGAATCTGACATCGTTCACTTGTTAAGCTATCAGCATGATCAGCCTATGGTCATTTTTCTAATAGGTTTGTGGTGAGGTTGTAGGAATCTGATGCTGGGAAAGATTGAAGGCAGAAGAAGGGGACGACAGAGGATAAGATGGTTGGATGGCATCACCGACTTGATGGACATGAGTTTGAGTAAACTCTGGGAGTTGGTGATGCACAGGGAAGCCTGGTGTGCTGCAGTCCATGGGTCGCAAAGAGTCAGACACAACAGAGCAACTGGACTGAACTGAAGTAGGATTCAACATCATCAGCCTTCAGCTCTAACTGTTCTGGGGTCTACAAGCTTGTGGGCAGCATACCATCATTAATCATGGGGGGAGAGGGTTGGTTATCTGCCAGCTAGCTCAAATATATTGTTGTGTGTATCTATTGATGGGGAAGTAGAACTTTGTCCCCAGGCTGCTCTTGACTGTTTATTTCTCCCTGGTCATCCCAGCCCTTCCCTAACAACTACTGCTTGAATCTGCCTGTTGGAAGTCAGGGAAGGTCACAAAGGCTGAATGAAGGCTGTCTCCTGCAATCAAAGAAGTGGGGAATAGAGAAAGTCCCTGTGCCCAGGAGCCTCACGGGGCCCTGCATGGTATCAGTCTTGGTCCAGCTCAGTTATTTTTCCCTTAAGATGATCTGTCTTGCATAAGTTACCTCTGTAAATTAGGTAAGACTTCCTACCAGTATGCCAGAGGTACCTAAAGTGATCTGAATCCCAGCGTGCCCACAGGGGATGCCCAAGGTATGCACTCCAAGGTACATTTGTCTCACCCCTTCCCATGTCCCTCACCAACTCCACTGCCTAGAATGGAGCTTTGTTCATACCAGAGCCTCAGTCAGTATTTTAAGACATGGAATAATATTTGAAATTTTATGCCACTTAAGGAGAACTAAAGTTTATCTGAGGAAAGGAACAAAAACTAGAATGAAACTATCTGACCTTCAGTCAAAACTACACAGAAATCCTGATATTTAAGGGGGAAAAGAAAAGACAAAACAAAAATGAAAACGAAAACCACAGGCTCTCAGCTGAGATGAATTTATCTATTGCTAAGACTATAGTCATCAGTATACATGCATCTATGTTCTCCAGAGGAATCTTCTGAAGAAATCTGGGTCACAAGTGAATTAACTGTTCACAACCACACGCCACACCCTTTGGTCTGAAGAAAGAGGAAGTTGATTCACTTTCCTTATGGCCAATTGCAGTCAGAATTGCATCAAGTTCCTGTTGACACACTCTTTTCTTAAAAAAAAAAAAAAGACCATTTAATTATCTTGTTTCTGTGTTGCAAATCACTTTGGTTGATTTGACTTTTCAGATTTTAAATGTATGAGATTTGTTGTTGCTCTGAAGACACTGCAACGTGGTATTAATGGAGAAAATTCATCCAGTTGTTAACTAGATAAGAGTTTTAAACATTGGTAGTGTTTTCAGCTTATTAAAGATGAACATTTTAATGTGAACATTTCAACAATATTGGTACTGTTACAAATTGCAACTATTAATCGTGAAAATCTCATCTCAGCCTTACTGGTTAGAATCACGGTGTCATGCAAAGGGCACTTGACTACATTTCATAGTTCTTTGTCTCTTTCACTAAACAACTACATGATCATGGACAGACTCAGTAACTTTTATGACAATCTACGAGAAAACAATGTAAAAGTGCCTAGCATAACACTTGGCATATTCTATAGGCATTCAATATTTGTTAAAGTGAAAGGTTGAACAGATATTAAACAACTTACAGTCTTCATGAATTACACACTAAGTATATATTGGACCCTTCTATTTGACGTGTAGAGCTTTCCCTGGTAGCTCAGCTGGTAAAGAATCCACCTGGAATGCAGGAGACCCTGGTGCGACTCCTGGGTTGGGAAGATCCCCTGGAGAAGGGATAGTCTACCCACTCCAGTATTCTTGGGCTTCCCTGATGGCTCAGATGGTAAAGAATCCACCAGCAACGGGGGAGACCTGGGTTTGATCCCTGGGTTGGGAAGATCTCCTGGAGAAGGAAATGGCAACCCACTCCAGTATTCTTGCCTGGAGAATCCACCTGGACAGAGGAGCCTGGAGGGCTACTGTCCATGGGTCACAAAGAGTCAGACACGACTACGTAACTAAGCACATTTGACATGTAGATGTGGAAAGACTCATCATTACATTCATATGAGACTAAGCAAAGTCTCATATTGCCTCTAAATAAAAGTCAAAAGTCATAATATAGTGCTTTTAAAAACAACAGATCACAAGCTAATTGTGGACTGAAACCAGCAAATCTTTTTCATAGAAAATGCCAGAGAAACTTACTCAAAGTTTAAGCGAGGAAGATACTTATTGCCACAAGTACCACACTCAACAGTGGCCACTGTTATGAGAAAAAAATTAATGAAGAGGATGTGATAAATAAAACATGAATTGGTCAGGGTATTTTGGTTGCTGTCTTCTTATTAACTCCTGGTATAAGACGGTCAACTTAAATACCCATTTGTCAGAAAATATATAGTGTGGTATTTTTGAATTTGTAACTTGTAATATTTTGATCAAATGAATACAAATTGAACTTACGTCATATTTTTTAAGCAATAAGAATAAAGGATGATAAAGTGAAAACTGTTCAACTACTGGATCTGGGGTGTAAAAACAATAAGGAAGAAAATAGTTACTTTAAACAGCAAATTTTGACCTCATTCATGACAGCTTCTAAAGCAGAAAAAAAGTATAATACAAAAGACTATAATAAAGTTTTTTATTCTCTTTTTGGCTACTCCATGTGGCTTGTGGGGTCTTAGTTCCTTAACCAGGAATTGAACCTGGGCCCTTGGCAGTGAAAGTATGGAGTCCTAACCACTGAACCACCAGGGAACTCCCATAATGAAGATAATTTAATATGTAGGTTTATCAAATTGTCAAAGATATTTTTAAAATAGAAGCTTAAAATCTTAAAAATTAAAAATCTCCTTGGACACAACCTGCTGAATTTATTGATAAGGAAAAGGGACAAATACATCAAGATCCCAGTCTAAGCATTGTTAGTGATTAAATCTTACTATTGTCATAAAAGCACATTGAGAGACAGAAAATAATTCACGTATTTTCTTACAGCACGTTTGGATATGGTGTGTATAAATTAAAAATCTAATAAAAAATGCAGAGTGCTAACACAGTAGCTAATTTATATTTTACTACTGTGAAACACTTAGAAGCAATACTTATCACAAGTCCACAGAGATTTCAAAATCCAATTTGATGAAAATAAGCTGCATAACATTTTAGTTTGTTGGATATATGCAGCAAGATCAGTTCAAACAGGATATGTTATGTTGTTTAACATCACATACAATTGAATTAGATATATTTATTTTAGATAATATATTGCTGCTAATGTAAGTTTAAAGAAGTATTCTTGATGGAAAATTTCAAACAAAAATAAGAATAGAGACAGTGGTATAATGAACATTGTCAGGCACCAATAATTATCAGCTTCAATAATTATTGACTAACATACAATATAACAAAATTCTGTTATCTGAATATGATTCTGGTAATTTCACTGAGGTGTTAAAAAACACAGGGATAGTTATTTTGATTAAATATTTAGTACTATTTGGTCGGCTATTTTTTTCTAGTTGAAAATAATTGTTATTTTGCAAACATTTCTGAAGATAATATCTAAGTAATAACATGACATAGATAAATGATATTTTTAGCATTCTTGATGAACTTTCTTTACAACTACAGGGATTTATTTCAACATACAAATGCATTCAAAGGTTTCAAAAGGCAGTAATCATGACAGTAATCACACAAGATATTAGTACTCCCCAATTTTTCACAACATATGGAAAACAATAAGATATTTTGAAAGAAAGATATATTTGGTGGGGGGATCAAACTATTTTACTGTGGGACTTCAGGGGAAGGGTCGAAAGGCTGGGAAGATGAGATCCAATATCCTTCTCCAGGCCATCTGCCTAGCTTCTCAACTGCTGAAACTGAAAAAAAGATACTTTAAAAAAATATTTATGTATTTGACTGTGCTGGGTCTTAGTTGCAGCAGGTGGAGTCTTTAGTTGGCATGTGGGAATCTACTTCCCCGTCTAGAGACTGAAACCTCACCGGAATTGGGAGTGTGGAGTCTTAGCCACTGGACCACCAGGCAAGTCCATGAAGGAAAGATAGTGTACATCTAACGTTTCTGGCACAAACTCTTGTAACAGATTTATGGAGGTATCACTGACACACAGTGAACCACACAGATTTAAAACATACAGTTTGAGGTCTTGGCAGAAGTATAAACACAAGAAACTGTCACCTGAATGAAGATAATGAAAATCTTCCCCATCCCCAAGTCTCATGGTATCGGGGGTAAGGCCGCCTTCCTGCTCTTTCCCCTGTCCCCACACCCCAGGCCATTAAAGCTCTTTTTGTCTCTATGTCTTTAGTTTGCTTTTCCTGGAATGTTATATAAATGGAATCATTTGTCTGACTTCTTTCACTCAGCATAATTATTTTTTAAACCCACCTATGTCGTGGTTTGCTTCAATAGGTGATTCCTTTTTATTGCTGTGTAGAAGTCCGTCGTCGGAGAAGGCAATGGCAAGCCACTCCAGTACTCTTGCCTGGAAAATCCCACGGACAGAGGAGCCTGGTGGGCTGCAGTCCATGGGGTCGCTACTAGTCGGACATGACTGAGCGACTTCACTTTCACTTTTCACTTTCATGCATTGGAGAAGGAAATGGCAACCCACTCCAGTGTTCTTGCTTGGAGAATCCCAGGGACGGCGGAGCCTGGTCGGCTGCCGTCTATGGGGTCGCACAGAGTCGGACATGACTGAAGCGACTTAGCAGCAGCAGCAGCAGCAGTAGTCCATCGTATGTTTTCTACTGGATACCAGTTTATTCACCTGTTATGGACACTTCGGTTATTCCCAAGTTTTGTTATTATAAAATGATAAAGCTACTGTGAACATTTCTATACAAGTTTGTGCATGGAGAAATATTTTCTTTTGGGTAAATATCTAAGAGCAGGATAGATCCTTTGGGAGATGCTTCACTTTACAAGAAACTGCCAACGTATTTTCCAAAGCAGCTGTACCATTTTACATTCTTCGCTGTTGTTGTGTTGTTCAGTCACTAAGTCGTGTCTGACTCTGCGATCCCATAGACTGTAGCATGCCAGATTCTGTCCTCCACCATCTCCTGGAATTTGCTTGTTTTGTACATTGAGTCAGTGATGCTATCTAACAATCTGGTCCTCTGCTGGCCCCTTCTCCTTTTGTCTTCAGTCTTTCCCAGCATCAGGGTATTTTCCAATGAGTTGGCTCTTCACATCAGGTGGCCAAAGTACTGGAGCTTCAGTATCAGCATCAGTCCTCCCAATGAATATTCAGGGTTGATTTCATTTATGATTGACTGGTTGGAACTCCTTGCAGTCCAAGGGACTTTTAAGAGTCTTCTCCAGCACCACAGTTTGAAAGCATCAATTCTTCGATGCTCAGCCTTCTTTATCGTCCAACTCTCACATCTGCACGACTACTGGAAAAGCCATAGCTTTGACTATACGGACATTTGTTGGCAAAGTGATGGCCCTACTTTTTAATATGCTGTCTAGGTTTGTCATAGATTTTCTTCCAAGGAGCAGCATCTTTTAATTTCATAGCTGCAGTCACCATCTGCGGTGATTTTGGAGCCCCTGCCAAAAAAGAAAATCTGTCACTACTTTTACATTCTTTACCCCTGGCAATATTCTTTGTCCTGAAATCTACTTTGTCGAATAACAATAGATATTTTAATTTCTTTTAATTAGTGTTACCATCATATCTCCTGCAGAAGGGCATTGAAACTGACTCCAGCACTCTTACCTGGAAAATCCCATGGACAGAGGAACCTGGCAGGTTACCGTCCGAAAGGTTGCAAAGAGTCAGACATGACTGAAGTGACTTAGCATGCACGCACGTACTATCACATCTCTTTTTACCTCCTTTTGTTTTTAACCTACATGTGTCATATAAGCAGAATATAATCAGGTCTTGCTCTTTTATCCAATCCAAAATCTCTGCATTATAACTCTTGAGAGTCCCTTGGACTGCAAGGAGATCCAACCAGTCCATTCTAGAGGAGATCAGTCCCGGGTGTTCATTGGAAGGACTGATGCTTAAGCTGAAACTCCAATACTTTGGCCACCTCATGGGAAGGGTTGACTCACTGGAAAAGACTCTGATGCTGGGAGGGATTGGGGGCAGGAGGAGAAGGGGACGACAGAGGGTGAGATGGCTGGATGGCATCACCGACTAGATGGACGTGAGTTTGAGTGAACTCTGGGAGTTGGTGATGGACAGGGAGGTCTGGCGTGCTGTGATTCATGGGGTCGCAAAGGGTCGGACACGACTGAGCGACTTGAACTGAACCGAGAGCCAGTGGTTCTCAACCGGAGGCAGTTTTGCACCCCCAGAAGAATTTGACAATCTCTGGAGACATTTTTTTAAATAACATTTTTAAAATGTAAAAGCTATTATTAGATTGCAGGCAGTAAACTAGCAAGGCTGCAGATCAGTTTGCTAGTCTAATGTGTTTTCTTTTGCCTGAAAGACTGGACTTGATTTGACATTTCTTGCATTACAGATCTGCTAGTGATGAATTCTTTCAGCTTTTGACGGAAAAAGCTATTTTGCTTGTTTTTGAAGTATTTTCTCTGGGCATAGAATTTTAGATGGACAGCCTTCTTTCTAGTTCATTAAATAAGTTTGTCTACTGATGTCTCAACTGAATTATTTTCTTAAAGAAATCTGATGTCACTCTCATATTGGAAACAGTACCTTTTTTCCTTTTTTTTAAGATTTTATCTTAATCATTGGTTTTAAGCAATTTGATTATGACGTGCTCGGGGTAGTTGTTTTCCTGCTTTATGTGCTTGGGATTCATCAATCACCTTAGATCTGTGGATTTATAATTTCTGTCATTAAAAAAAAAACCTTTGAGCTATTTCTTTAAGTAAATCCTTCAGGTTTCTTCCGCATCTCTTAGTCTCCTGTTACAGGCATATTGGGCAGTGGTTCACAGCTCATTTGTTGGTCTTCTGCTTCTGTGCTTCATTTTGGATAGTTCTTACTGTAACATCTTCAGACTCATAAATCTTTCCTTCTACAGTGTCAAATCTGCCATTAATCCACCCAGTGTTTTATATCCCACACACTACAGTTTTCATTTCTAGAAGTTTGGTCTATCTCACATGTCTCTACTTAACTTTTTAAACATAGGGAATAGTTACAGTATGCTGTGCTTAGTTGTTCGCTGTGTCTCTTTGTGACCCCATGGATTGTAGCCCACCAGGCTCCTCTGTCCATGGGGATTCTCCAGGCAAGAATACTGGAGTGGGTTGCCATTTCCTTTGTGACCCCATGGACTGTAGCCTACCAGGCTTCTCCAGGCAAGAATACTGGCGTGGGTTTCCATTTCCTTCTCCAGGGGGTCTTGCCAACCCAGGGATTGAAGCGAGGTCTCCTGCATTGCAGGTAGATTGTTGACCATCTGAGCCCCCAGGGAAGCCCCCCCGAAACAGAGGCAAAGTGTGTGCTCAGTTGCTCAGTGGTGTCTGATTCTTTGTGATCCCATGGACTGTAGCCTGCCAGGCTCCTCTGTCCCGTGCATGGGATTTTCCAGACACGAATCCTGGAGTGGGTTGCCATTTCCTGTTCCAGAGGATCTTCCCAACCCAGGGATGGAACATGTCTCTGAGTCTCCTACGTTGGCAGGTGGATTCTTTACCTCTGCACCACTTGAGAGGTTACAGTATAATGTGTGCAAATTTTAACATCTGTATCAGTTTCAACCAATTTTTCTCCTTACTGTGGGTCCTATTTTTCCACTTATTTGCATCTTTGGTAATTTTTGAGTGGATGCCAAGCAATGAAAGATTTACCTTTCTAGATACTAGATATTTTTGTATTCCTATAAGACTTTGGCTCTGGCACATTAACTTGGAAACCATTTGGTATTTTTATGTCTCGTTTTAAATACAAGGCAGAATAGTGCTCAGCCTAGGGCTAATTATTCCACGTAACTTGGCAAGACCCTTCTGTGTAGTCCATCCATTGCTCTCTGAGTGAGGTTTTCCATTATGTCTTGTGGAAACAGCCATTATCCCCAGCCCTCTTTCAGCTGGGGTCTATTGCTTGTAATACCTGCAGGTGGTCCTTTTCTTGGCCTCGGGTAAGTTCCTCACCTTTGTGCACTGATCAGTACTCACCTGAAAACTCGAGGGAGCAAGTATCTTTCCAGATTTCTAGAGTTCTCTTTCTGTGCTGCTCTTTCCTATTAGTCTGTGCTACAAACTCTAGCCACTGTGGTTTCACCAGACTCTCGGCTCTCTCTCATGCAACCTAGGGTCCCACCAAGCTCTTCCTGTGTTCCCCACAGCCGTGCTGAACCTGGAGAGTCTCTCAAGGCAGTAAGAGAAAGCAACCATAGAACTCGCCTTGTTCATTTCCTCTCACTCAGAGTTCACATCCTTTACTGGCTGTTCTTCATTGCCTGATGTCCAGTGTGTTTAACAACATTTTTTGATATATGTTGCCTATTTTTTTATTTATTTTTTTTTACTGTTTCTGGCATGGTTCAAACTTTTAACCATTGTGTCCCAGAAAAAAAAAAAAAGGATGCATTCAAGAAAACTATCCGGTTAGATTTCATTTGCCTTCCAAAACTCTGGATCAAAAATTGAGTTGTATATACTTGGTAATTAAAGAATATGAAATATTACAGGTTACTTTTCATAGACACAAAAGATTCAGTCAGTTCAATTCAGTTCAGTCACTCAGTTGTGTCCGACTCTTTGTGACTCCATGAATCACAGCATGGCAGGCCTCCCTGTCCATCACCAACTCCCGGAGTTCACTCAAACTCATGTCTACAGAGTCGGTGATGCCATCCAGCCATCTCATTCTCTGTCGTCCCCTTCTCCTCCCACCCCCAACCTTTCCCAGCATCAGAGTCTTTTCCAGTGAGTCAACCCTTCGCATGAGGTGGCCAAAGTATTGGAGCTTCAACTTTAGCATCAGTCCTTCCAGTGAACACCCAGGACTGATGTCCTTTAGAATGGACTAGTTGGATCTCCTTTAGGAGACATTAAATTTATGATTCTTTTTGATGAAATAAGACTGTCCGCAGACTTCCCTGGTGGTACAGTGGTGAAGGATCCACCTGCCAATGCAGGGGATGCAGGTTCAATCCCTAGTCTGGGAAGATTCCAATGCCTCAGAGCAAGGAAACCCTGTGCACAGTAACCATGGAGCCTGTGCTCCAGAGCCCAGGAGCTGGAATTACTGAGCCCTTGTGCTGCCACCACTGCAGTCCATGCACCCCAGAGCCGGTGCCCCATGAGAGAAACCCCCACTCCCTGCAACTGGACAAAGTCCATGAGCAGCAACAAAGACCCACCACAACCAAAAAATAAATGAATGTTAAAAACGACTGTTCACTGAAATGCAGAATTACTGTAATACTATTTACTTTCAGTATTTAATTCAATCAAAACAAAGGAGACAGAGTTAACCAGATTTGTGGAATAGTTCTTGTGCATCTCAGACTGGAATGAACTTATGAACAGACAGCGTACTAATCACATTAAATAAAATATTCCTGATTTTTATCTGTATTGTGTTTATTTGGGATTATTTTTCTATGCTGCATTTAAATATTAATGAAGTTATATTTAATCATAACATTTCTCCCGTACAAAGTAAAGGCATCATTTCATGAAACTTGTAGTCATAAATCTTCCTTCCTCCCTATCAGCTCATTTCTACTATATTAGAAAATGATCAAAGTAATGGCTTTAAATGATAAATTTGTCATGTACCTATAATAATTGTTTTTGCAAATTCCCGTCAGTTCACTGAGAGTTACTGAAAAAGAAAGCAGTGAGTTTGCCACTATCGTCTACATTTAGTCATCAGAAAGATGAAGCAACTCAAGATATTTCAGTGAAGTGTAACCAGGCTCATAGAAGACTTTTCGCATCACTAACTTCACAGCATCTGTTCAGTTATGTAAGCTTTAGAGGAATGTAACTTCCCTCTAGTTTTCACTTCCTATATTTTGTTACATAACTCATTTTCTTCAAATTGGTATGAAGTTGCAGATATTTATTAGACAAGTAAAAACAAAAATGGAAAACAAAGCATATCAGTACAAAAAGAAATAAAGTGAACACACACACACACAAATTATTTAGGACTAAATAACCAATGACTCGGAGAAGGCAATGGCAAGCCACTCCAGTACTCCTGCCTAGAAAATCCCATGGATGGAGGAGCCTGGTAGGCTGCAGTCCGTGGGGTCGCTAAGGGTCGGACACGACTGAGCAACTTCACTTTTCACTTTCACACATTGGAGAAGGAAATGGCAACCCACTCCAGTGTTCTTGCCTGGAGAATCCCAGGGACAGGGGAGCCTGGTGGGCTTCTGTCTATGGGGTCACACAGAGTCGGACACGACTGAAGTGACTTAGCAGCAGTAGCAGCAACCAATGACTATTTTAGGTTATGGGCTTCCCAGGTGGTGCAATGGTAAAGACTCTACCTGCCAATGCAGGAAAGGTAAAAGACAGGAGTTTGATTTCTGGATTGGGAAGATCCCCTGGTAAGAAATGGCAACCTGTTCCAGTATTCTTGCTGGAGAATCCCATGGACAGAGGAGCCTGGCAGGCTACAGTCCATAGGGTCGCAAAGAGCTGGATGTGACTGAGGGACTGTGTGTGCACACACAAACACACACGCACACACTGTAGGCTATAAGGATTTTCTTGTGTTCTTCCTATCCTGGGGTTACCAGGTTTTCAGGCTTGGGTTCCTGTCTAAGGCCCCTCTGACTATTGTTGTCACTCTCAAGTCTTAGCTATCACACTGGCAGTGAAAAGAAACAGAACCACTCAAGAGAGTTCAAAGTTTACTACTGTGTACTGTTTACACAGTTAGACATGTACTGTGACTGACCTTCTTAGTCACAAAAACTCTACTTGGAACAGGCAGAAATGCCATCCTGACCACTTCTGACTTTTTTCTGATGCATGAAAATCTTCAGAAGAAGGTCTGCACACCTGAGGCGAACATTTGAAAGGGAGTATTAGGTGGAAAAAAGCTCTACTTCTATTAAGTTAGTTGTTTGGCCTTTGGCAAATATTTAACTCTCTAGGCTTTAGTTTCAGTTCAGTTCATTTCAGTCACTCAGTCGTGTCCGACTCTTTGTGACCCCATGGACTGTAGCACACCAGGCTTCCCTGTCCATTACCAACTCCTGGAGCTTACAAACTCATGTCCATCCAACCATCTCATCCTCTGTCGTCCCCTTCTCCTCCCTCTTTCAATCTTTCCCAGCATCAGGATCTTTTGAAATGAGTCATCTCTTGGCATCAGGTGGCCAAAGTATTGGAGCTTCAGCTTCAGCATCAATCCTTCCAATGACTATTCAGGACTGATTTCCTTAGAGGTTGACTGGTTTGATCTTCTTGCAGTCCAAGGGACTCTCAAGAGTCTTCTCCAACACCACAGTTCAGAAGCATCGATTCTTTGGCACTAAGCTTTCTTTATAGTCCAATTCTCACATCCATACATGACCACTGGAAAAACCATATCTTTGACCATATGAACCTCTGTTGGCAAAGTGATGTCTCTGCTTTTTAATACCCTGCCTAGGTTGGCCTTAGTTTCCCCACCTGTGAAAACAGGAATATTAGAAATGTAAAGACTACAGAGGAACACACTTATAATCCTTAATCATATACATTGGGACACTGTTTTCACCTCCTGATATGAACGCAACGGAATGTTCATGTGCTGTGCTCAGTCATGTCTGACCCTTTGCAGCCCCATGAACTGTAGCCCGCCAGGCTCCTCTGACCATAGAATTTCCCAGGCAAGAACATTGGAATGGGGGTGCCATTCCCTTCTCCAGGGGATCTTCCCAATTCAGGGATCAAACTCGCATCTCTTATGACTCTTGCATTGGCACATTCTTTACACTAGCACCACCTGATAAACCCCAATAAAATGTTTATAAAACACCACATAAGTATTTTACCCTGATTCCTGAAAAAAACAAAGACAAACTTTATTCTAGTCAATCATCTACCCTTAAATAGCAGTTCACGGGAGATATACATGAAATAAACAGGCTGCGTGATACTATCAGGATGGAATCAGCCAAATCCAGAATATGGGAAATTCACCTAGACAAATGACCCAACCTCTCCCAGACAAACTTTATTCTAGTCAATCATCTACCCTTAAATAGCAGTTCATGGGAGATACACATGAAATAAACAGGCTGCGTGATACTATCAGGATGGAATCAGCCAAATCCAGAATATGGGAAATTCACCTAGACAAATGACCCAACCTCTCCCACAAATAATTGTCAAGCAAAGACAGGGGAAGAGAGCCTGATATACATTAAAAGAGACATAAGAAGTAGCAAAAGAAATATACAGATAGTTTAGATCCTATATCAAAGAAACTGGTGTGAAAAATAATTTTTTTGAGGAAATTAGAAAAATCTGAACACTGAAGCGTAGATGAAATGAGAGCTAATATTTGCTTTAATTCTAACTGAGTGGGGTGGGATGTGTGAAAAGTGTTCATGTGGCCTGGGTTTTGGGAAGAGAGAAGGAAGAGAAACAAAACTGGTCTAATACTAACAGTGGTTAAAGCTAGGTGTTGGGTTGTTAGGTTCATTTTACTATTCTCTTGGAAATTTTTCTTAATAGTAAAAATAAATATGACTTTCAAATCTATTAACTTTATCTTTATTTACCTAATATAACACTAGGCCTTGTTGAAGATATAGAATGCTCTGAACTAAGTACAAAATCCTATGAAAACAAAAAGACGAAAAAAAAAGTCATTAAAAACCCAGTTGAGGGACTTCCCTGGTGGTTCAGTGACAGACGCCTCACTTCCAGTGCAGGGGGCCTGGGTTCAATCCCTGATCAGGGAATTAGATCCCACATGCGGCCACTAAAAGTTCACGTACAGCAAATGAAGATCCTGCATGCCACAACTAAGACCTGGCCCAGCCAAATAAATAAACACCTCTTTAAAAACCCAGTGAACTAGCTAACAGGTGATAATTCTATACATATTAAGAAAATAAGGCACTGATACCTGCAAAATTAATACACCTAATTAGCCTCAAGGATGATCAACCCATGGATCATCTTTTTTCACCTAAACTCCATCCATAATACCCCCAAATCCCTGGTCTCATATTAGAAATGGCTTTTTAAAAGGTTCATTAGGTTGCCTCGAAAAGAATTTTTTAAGTCTTTGGGACAAAAACCATTTCCTATGCTTAAACATACCTAGCTCGATTCTCCACATTTGACAACTTCAAGACCATACATGTATCAGTTGTTAATTATGGGTGAGTGAGACAGTGAAAGTCACTCCATCGGGTCTGACTCTGTGCGGCCCCACAGACTATAGCTTGCCAGTCTCCCCTGTTCTGTCAGTTGTGTTTGACTCTGCAACCCCGTGGGCTATGGCCCACCAGGTTCCTCTGTCCAAGGGATTCTCAGGCAATACTGGAGTGGATTGCCATTTCCTTCTCCAGGGGATCTTTCCAACCTAGGGATTGAACCTGGGTCTCCCACACTGCAGGCAGATTCTTTACCAATGGAGCCACCAGAGAACCCCAAATATATACATATATATAATTTGAAACAAGAAATCCAATTACTACAAGATATTAAGATTTATTATAAAACCATAATAATTAAGGGGCTCCCCAGGTGGTTCAGTGGTAAAGAATCTGCCTATCAATGCAGGAGCAGCAGGAGATGCAGGTTAGACCCTTGTCAGGAAGATCCCCTGGAAGAGGAAATGGCAACCCACTCCAGTATTCTTGCCTGGAAAATACCATGGACAGAGGAGCCTGGTGGGCTACAGTCCATGGGGTCGCAAGAATCGGACATGACTGAGCACCAATGCACATAGTATTAATAATTAAGACAATGTAATAATGGTCTCAGTCAGTCAGTTCAGTCGCTCAGTCGTGTCCGACTCTTTGCAACCCCATGAATCACAGCATGCCAGGCCTTCCTGTCCATCACCAATAATGGTCTGCTGCTGCTGCCGCCAAGTCACTTCAGTCGTGTCCAACTCTGTGTGACCCCATAGACAGAAGCCCACCAGGCTCCCCCGTCCCTGGGATTCTCCAGGCAAGAACACTGGAGTGGGTTGCCATTTCCTTCTCCAATGTGTGAAAGTGAAAAGTGAAAGTGAAGTAGCTCAGTCGCATCCAACCCTTAGCGACCCCACGGACTGCAGCCTACCAGGCTCCTCCATCCATGGGATTTTCTAGGCAATAGTACTGGAGTGGCTTGCCATTGCCTTCAAAAATCATAATTAGAATAGAGACCAGAAAGAAAGCCGCATCATAGGCAGACTTGATATATGCCAGAGCTGCCAAAGACTATTCAATAAATAAGGCTAGGACAACTGTTGTTAGTGCAGGGAAAAATGAAACTATATATCTACCTCAATCAAACATTAAAAAGAAAAATCAATTCCAGGTACATTAAGGATTGAAATGAAAAACATTCAGAAAAAAAGAATATATTCTTTTACTCTGGAGGTTAGGAAGAATTTCTTAAATAAGACATAAAACAAGCCATTAAAGAATAAATCTTACTTTCATTAAAATTAACTCCTACCCATCAGTAAGAAAAAAACAAATAGCATACCAGAAAGGTGGACAAAGATATAACAAACATTTTATTGATATAGAAACTTTAAAAATACATGAAGATATTCAACTCTCCTTAGTTTTCAGGATAGTGCAATTAACACAACAGTAACATTCCACTCTTATCCCAACAGACTGGAGAAAGTCAAGTCTGACAACACCAGGTTTGGGCAAGGATGTAGAATAAGAATTCGCACACATGCCAGTAGGGCTGTAAGTTGGCCCAAGCACTTTAAAATAATATTGGCGTTACTAATTAAACTGAACTTCTGCATAATCCCATCTAGCAATTCTAACTGTATTCATCTGCTAGGGTAGCCGTAACAAGAATGCTAGAGACCGGGTGGTTTAAAAACCGACTTGTTTCCTCAGTTTCGGAGGCCAGAAGTCCAGCATCACAGTTCGGTCTCTCCCCAGGCCCCTCATCTTGCAGGTGCCTTCTTCAGTGTCTTCACTGTCCGTTCTTCTTCGCATGTATGTGTCCAGTGTCTCCCTGTATGTCCGATCTCATCTTCTGTTTTAAAATTAATTGGAGGCTAATGACTTTACAATATTGTAGTGGTTTTTGCATACATTGACATAAATCAGCCATGAGTGTACATGTGTCCCTCATCCTGAAACCCCCTCCCCAATCTCGTCTTCTTAAAAGAACAATCAGACTAGACTAGAGCACTCCCTACCAAAGCTCTCACTTTAATTAACTATCTCTTTACAGACTCTTATCTCCAAATGCAGGCAATTCCTGAGATACTAGGAGATGTTGAGAATCAGGGCCGCAATTCAGAATTTTGGAGAATCCCAATTCAGCCCATAGCACCACCTCTAGGAATATCAGCCAGAGAAACTTTTGTAAGTGTTTGAGAATGCTGATAGCATTTAGTTCATAATAGTAAACAACACAGCAGATAGTTCAAGTGTGTTGTCTTTCTAAAGCAAAATACTATTCAGTAGTGAAAAAGAAAAGACTGTAATTACAGACAAGGGCTTCCCAGGTGGCACAGTGGTAAAGGATCTGCCTGCCACATGCAGGAGCCATGGGTTCGACCCCTGGGTTGGCAAGATCCCCTGGAGGAGGGCATGGCAACCCATTCCAGTATTCTTGCCAGGATAATCCCATGGACAGAGGAGCCTGGTGGGCTGCAGTCCATGGGGGCACGAAGAGTCAGACACAACTGAGTGACTGAGCATGCACAGCAACATGCATAAATCTGGATCATTCTTAGAAACAGTGTTAAATGGAAAAAAAGTAATCACAAAAGAATACATGCAAAATAGCTACATTTATAATAAGGTTAAAAAAAGCAAAGATACACTGCATATCTGGGGGATACAGTAGGTAGCTTTATAATAAACTCTAATTAAAAGACATTCACTCCTTGGAAGGAACGTTATGACCAACCTAGATAGCATATTAAAAAGCAGAGACATTACTTTGCCAACAAAGGTCCATCTAGTCAAGGCTATGGTTTTTCCAGTGGTCATGTATGGATGTGAGAGTTGGACTGTGAAGAAAGCTGAGTGCCGAAGAACTGTGGTGCTGGAGAAGACTCTTGAGAGTCCCTTGAACTGCAAGGAGATCCAATCAGTCCATCCTAAAGGAGACCAGTCCTGGGTGTTCATTGGAAGGACTGATGCTGAGGCTGAAACTCCAATACTTTGGCCACCTCATTCAAAGAGTTGACTCATTGGAAAAGACCCTGATGCTGGGAGGGATTGGAGGCAGGAGGAGAAGGGGACTCCAGAGGAAGAGATGGCTGGATGGCATGCACATGAGTTTGGTGAACTCTGGGAGTTGGTGATGGACAGGGAGGACTGGCGTTCTGTGATTCATGGGGTCGCAAACACGACTGAGCGACTGAACTGAAAGAAAAGCAAAGTAATGAATAACAGAAAATTCAGGATAGTGGTTTCCTCTCGGAAGGAAGAAGGGGGAGTACATTAAGAAAGAGACATGTGTGTGTTTGTTAGTCATTCAGTCATGCCTGACTCTCTGCAACTCCATGGACTGTAGTCCACCAGACTCTGCTGTCCATGGAATTCTCCAGGCAATACTGGAGTGGGTAGCCATTCCCTTGTCCAGGGGATCTTCCCGACTCGGGTATCAAACTCACGTTGCCTCCAATGCAGGTGGATTTTTTACCGCTGAGCCACCAGGGAAGCCCAAGATTACCTTGGTATTCTGTTTGTTAATCAGAAGCTCATTGATGACTGGAGGCCAACTGAGACCACTTTGTTTCCAACAGAAGCAATGCTAACTTGGGCAGCTTTCAGGATTCTCTCTGCATGGAAATAGTGGACCCAAGCAAATTCAATTCACACACTGCGCATTTCATTCACCCTGATCAAAACACTTAAAATTACATCTGGTTTCACATTAAGCTTTTGGGATACTTTAGAACACACTTGCTGATGCATGAAGTAAATGGAAATGCAGCCTAGACGCTTACAGAGATAGTCCCAAGATATGGGGCCCTGAACCTGAGGTGCCCAGTGTAGTTGCAGGCAGGAGAGCTTGGCAGGGCCACTGCCCCTGTAAAGGCTCCCAGTGAAACACTCTGAAGGCTAAGCATACCAACTATTGTTGCTCTTTGCTTTTCTTTTGGTCAAGGTGAAAACCCTTCCAGATTTCCTTCAACTATCAACCCTGGTGCTCTGTGACAACCTAGAGGGGCAAGATGGAGTGGAATATGGGAAGGCGCTTCAGGAGGGAGGGAGCACCTACCACTGGTTCCTGTTGATGTATGGCAGAAACCAACACTATATTATAAAACAATTATCCTCCAATAAAAAACAAAACAAAACAGGTAGTAATACAATACAGGTCTTTCCTAAAAGCAAAGTGGCCTGAAGCAAACTTTTAAAAGTGGGAGAGACCTGTATTATCAACCTGAAAAATAGTTGTCTGGTAACAAAATGAACTTTTCTTTGCACTGACTTATTCTGTGCCTAAAAACGTGTTCTGTTAAACTATTCACAGGGCAGCAATAATATATATATATATATATACACATATATTTACTTGTATACATTTTATATCTATCTGATGAAATGCAGATTTGTTAAAAATCGGTGAACTGCTAACCTAGAGACACACACCTAAAATGATTATTAAAATAAGTCTTCCTAAATAAGTAAACAAGGTAAATGATAGCTGTTGCTGTTGCTCAGTCGTGTCCGACTCTTTGCGACCCCATGGACTGCAGCACGCCAGGCCTCCCTGTCCTTCACCATCTCCCGGGGCCCACCCAAACTCATGTCCATCGAGTCAGGGATGCCATCCAGCCATCTCATCCTCTGTCGTCCCCTTCTCCTCCTGCCTTCAATCTTTCCCAGCATCAGAGTCTTTCCCAACGACTCGGTAATTTAAAACATCTCTATAATTCTCTTACAGAGACTGACAAAATTAGCTTGCTCGCATGTGGCCGAGGGCGCGGCCCGGCCGGAGGCGGCAGTTCAGCGTCACCAGTCACCAGCATCGTCAATCACCACCAATCTCGGTTCCGGAGCGGCTGCTGGGCCAGCTGGAAGGTCTGCTTCACTGGTACCAGC
Source organism: Moschus berezovskii (assembly GCF_049115385.1). Classification (NCBI taxonomy): domain Eukaryota; kingdom Metazoa; phylum Chordata; class Mammalia; order Artiodactyla; family Moschidae; genus Moschus; species Moschus berezovskii. Next base: position 120,259,037 of record NC_142464.1, read on the forward strand.
CTCTTCCCCGCTCCCATGGCGCAGGACCGGGTCGAGGGGAAGCCCGTCCGCGCTTGACGACAGCCAGAGACTGACCACCATCGGCGTCTCAGCAGGCGCTCCCGACTCCAGTCAGTCAGCCGCGGACAGCCCACGGCGCGGTTCCCGCCGGAGCCTTCAAATACCTCCCGCGAGAAAAGGAAACACCGCGAGATACCGCGAGAGCAGGGCCGCCTCCGGGCTTCGCGCGTGCGCAGAGGGCCTAACCGGCCCTCTTCCGGTTGCAAGTGGGATGGGTTTCTCTGGGTGCGGAGGCGGGGCCGGAAGTGGTATAGAGTAGGGAATGAGGGGCGAGGTACACTGGTGCTCGGCAGGTTCGGCGGGAGGCTCGCGGCGCTGGCCTGGAGGTGAGAAAGAAGAAAGGCGAGCTCTGGTGGGAGTGGTCCGGATTCGGGGTTCGTTGGCGGGAGGCACGGTTCGATTTTGCTCAGAGGACGGATGGACGTCCACCGGAGGTAGGGGGCTGCGATCCGCGACGGGGGGGCAGATGCTCTCTGGTCGGCTGAAGGGGTCAGGCTGGGGTTCGTAGACCTGGTTAGCTCCCTTGAGATCTGGAGGAAACGGGAGTCTCCTGGGAAGAGGGTTGCATTCTAATCTACTTAAAGCTCTTGTCTGCAGAGTCCTCCTCTTAAGGCATAATTAACTAATGAACGCAGGATAACAATACAGGAAAGAAAGAATATCAGAGACGGGAGGTAACTTTAAGTTATTGGCTATGAGACAAGCAGGCAGTGTCTTCAGGAAAGAATCACGCCTTAACCATCCCTTTTAAAAACAGGATATTTTTTGACTGACGTAAAGTAGAAGTAAAACTATAACCAATACGTCTGTATTCAACACCCAACTGGAAAAATTATATATTTGAAGCCCTTGGTCTGCTTCATCCAATTCCATTTTGTTCTCTCTTGACCAAGGGCCCTCCCCTTTAAAGCACCTTTATGTTTTAGTATTTAATTATATGCATAGTGCTGTTGGCATAGTTTTCACAGTCAGAAATATGTATATCCTTTGGCAGCTTTCTTTAACTTAATGTAAGATTTTACAGTGTTTTGTAACTCTAGCTCATTCATTGTTAACATCTGAACAGGTGTGTTCCCTTGTATGAATATATCCACCATCCATTTTCTTGCTTCCTATTCCCAGTGCCTGGCACATTGTAAATCCTTACATGTTAGTTTAATGGATAAATGCTGTGGCATTTGAGCTAAATCATAAAGAATAAATAGGATTTTAAATGACTTAAGGCAGGATAAGTATTCCAGGCACAGGGAATACCAGCCAGAATGAAAACAGAAGTGTGAAAGTGCGCGAGATATTTAAAGAACTCAGGATAGTCTTAGAGCTTGAAATGTAGGATTGTATGGAGATACCAATTTAAATGACATTATCCTGAAGAGACTGCACTCGTGCATAGCCAGTAGAGGTTTTTGAATTAGGAGGAAACTGATCAGAGCTGTATTTTTAGAAGATAGTACTCAGAGCACTATGGAAACGTCTAAGAGGTAAAAATTCATGGCAGGTAATTAAAGACCACACCTGTCAGGCATCATAATAATGATCATTGCATTATATGTGTGAGGCAATCATGCAGACCTGCTTAAAACCTTAGAACATTCTCCTAGTCCATTCACAGCTCTTTTGTAGACTGTTACTTCATACCTTCTGTTAAGCTTGCAACATTTTCTACTTCAGACTCCCATTTAGTTGTTGCCTTGTATCCTCTTTGAGTTAAAAAGGACTTCCACATGCTTTCTTCCTCACATTTATCAGGTCTGTACGCTAATATACTTGTCTACTATTACAGTAGGTGAATTGTCTGAAGAGAGCAGGTAAGTCCTTTAAGAATACTTTTTGAATACAGCAGTATACACTGTTGCTCTGAAGCACAGCCTAATGGAGTTCTGAAGAGGCTTTCCAGGTGGCACTAGTGGTAAAGAACCCTCCTGCTGATGGAAGAAAAGTGGGTTTGATCACTGGGTAGGGAAGATCCTCTGGAGGAAGGCATGGCACTTCACTCCAGTATTCATGCTTGGAGAATGGACGGAGGAGCCTAGCAGGTGGGCTATAGTCCATGGAGTCGACTGAATCATATATCATTCTATAATCCCTTTGGGGCTTCCCTGGTGGCTCAGACAGTAAAGAATCTGCCTGCAAAGCAGAAGACCCAGGTTCAGTCCCTGGGTCGGGAAGATCCCCTGGAGGAGGGAATGATAGCTCACTCCAAAATTCTTACCTGGAGAATTCCATGAACAGAGGAGCCTGGTGGGCTACAGTCCATGAGGGTCGCAAAGAGTTGGACATGACCGAGCGACTAACACTTTCACTTTCAAAGAGGATTGAGTTGAGATGAGAATAGTAAAGATATAAAAGAATGATTTAAAGACAGTTGTTTTTGTTTAAAAGAATTACTCATACCCTTAATAATATCAATGAGAGATTCTTTTTTTTAATCTGTCTTATTTTCAGGTAGATTGATGTGTTTGGCTTTTTAAGATAAATCTAAATATAGTTTACATTTATCTTTTTATACGCAACTTACTTTGAAATAGAATATTGTCAATCTAGTTTTAAAGGTCTCACTAATCTTTGTCTTATATATCACCAAATTGTTCAGATATAGTTTGGTAACTTATTTTTCACTGACTAATAAAAATAGAATATTCATGGTACAGTTTACTACAGGTGTCATTCATTCTGTCATTTAATCTTTCAAATACATTTATTGAGAACCTACCATGTGACATCACGCTAGTAAAGTCATGCTCAAAATTCTCCAAGCCAGGCTTCAGCAATATGTGAACCGTGAACTCCCAGATGTTCAAGCAGGTTTTAGAAAAGGCAGAGGCACCAGAGATCAAATTGCCAACATCCACTGGATCATGGAGAAAGCAAGAGAGTTCCAGAAAAACATCTATTTCTGCTTCATTGACTATGCCAAAGCCTTTGACTGTGTGGATCACAATCAACTGTGGAACATTCTGAAAGAGATGGGAATACCAGACCACCTGACCTGCCTCTTGAGAAACTTGTATGCAGGTCAGGAAGCAACAGTCAGAACTGTACATGGAACAACAGACTGGTTCCAAATAGGAAAAAGAGTACGTCAAGGCTGTATATTGTCACCTTGCTTATTTAACTTCTATGCAGAGTACATCATGAGGAACACTGGGCTGGAAGAAGCACAAGCTGGAATCAAGATTGCATGGAGAAATATCAATAACCTCAGATATGCAGATGACACTACCCTTATGGCAGAAAGTGAAGAGGAACTCAAAAGCCTCTTGATGAAAGTGAAAGAGGAGAGTGAAAAGGTTGGCTTGAAGCTCAACATTCAGAAAACAAAGATCATGGCATCTGGTCCCATCACTTCATGGGAAATAGATGGAAAAACAGTGGAAACAGTGTCAGACTTTATTTTTGGGGCTCCAAAATCACTGCAGATGCTGATTGCAGCCATGAAATTAAAAGATGCTTACTCTTTGGAAGGAAAGTTATGACCAACCTTGATAGTATATTAAAAAACAGAGACATTACTTTGCCAACCAAGGTCCGTCTAGTCAAGGCTATGGTTTTTCCCGTGGTCATGTATGGATGTGAGAGTTGGACTGTGAAGAAAGCTGATCGCCGAAGAATTGATGCTTTTGAACTGTGGTGTTGGAGAATATGCTTGAGAGTCCCTTGTACCGCAAGGAGATCCAACCAGTCCATTCTAAAGGAGATCAATCCTGGGTGTTCATTGGAAAGACTGATGCTAAAGCTGAAGCTGCAATACTTTGGCCACCTCATGCGACGAGTTGACTCACTGGAAAAGACTCTGATGCTGGGAAAGGTTGGGGGCGGGAGGAGAAGGGGACGACAGAGAATGAGATGGCTGGATGGCATCGCCGACTCTGTGGACGTGAGTTTGAGTGAACTCCGGGAGTCGGCGATGCCATCCAGCCATCTCATTCTCTGTCGTCCCCGTCTCCTCCCACCCCCAATCCCTCCCAGCATCAGTCTTTTCCAGTGAGTCAACTCGTCGCATGAGGTGGCCAAAGTATTGCAGTTTCAGCTTTAGCATCAGTCCTTCCAATGAACACCCAGGATTGATCTCCTTTAGAATGGACTGGTTGGATCTCCTTGCAGTCCAAGGGACTCTCAAGAGTCTTCTCCAGCACCACAGTTCGAAAGCATCAATTCTTCGGCGATCAGCTTTCTTCACAGTCCAACTCTCACATCCATACATGACCACGGGAAAAACCATAGCCTTGACTAGATGGACCTTTGTTGGCAAAGTAATGTCTCTGCTTTTTAATATGCTATCTAGGTTGGTCATAACTGTCCTTCCAAGGAGTAAGCGTCGTTTAATTTCAGCAGTTTAGTTCCAATTTAATATGGTGATGCTGTCCACCATACTTTGCCTCCATCTGGGAGGCATCTGCCAGAAACTCATTACTCCTGCTAACTACCTTGGCAGATAGGACGGAGGATCTCCAAAGGAAAGCTTTGCCTCTTTCTCAGAGGAGGGTAAGCTATTTTGAACATGTCATCTTTGGGGAAACATCTAAGGAAGATTAAGATTCAGTCTGGTAGAAGCATCTACCAGACCCTGAATTATCTCTCCCATAGGTTGCTAAGTGGTATCTGACTCTTTGTGACCCATGGACTGTAGCACACCAGACTTCCCTGTCCTTCACTATTTCCTTGAGTTTGCTCAAACTCATGTCCATTGAGTCAGTGATGCCATCAAACCATCTCATCCTCTTCTGCTCCCTTCTCCTCCTGCCCTCAATCTTTCCTCGCATCAAGGCCTTTTCCAATGGCTGGCTTGTTAAAAATGAGCATCCTTGTTAAAAATGCATTTTTACAAACAGTGTGGCAGTCAGGTTCCTTAGTGTTTACCCAAAGGATTGGTAAACTTTTGTATACCCAAAAACTACCAGCCCATGTTTATAGCAGCTTTATTCACAATTGCCAAAATTTGGGAGCAACTAAGCTGTCTTTCAGTAGGTGAATGTATAGATAAACTTAAAACCAAACAATCAAATATTTTTTAGTGCTAAGAAGACGTGAGCTATCAGTCTTGAAACTACATGGAGGACCTTTAAATGCATATTACTAAGTGAAAGAAGCCAACCTGAGAAGTCTATATACATTTAATTCCAACAGTATCAGTTCAGTTCAGTTCAGTCGCTCAGTCGTGTCCAACTCTTTGCGACGCCATGAATCACAGCATGCCAGGCCTCCCTGTCCATCACCAACTCCCGGAGTTCACTCAAACTTATGTCCATTGAGTTGGTGATGCCATCCAGCCAACAGTATGGCATCCTGGAAAAAGCACAGTTGTGAAGCTGAGCTGGTTAACAATGACTAATAGAGATCAGTGCAGGTAGGAAGGAAGGGAAGGATAAATAGAGGCACAGGATTTTTAGGGCAGTGAAAATACTCTCTCTGATGCCATATGCTGGGTACATGCCATTATTCATTTGTCATAACTCGTAGAATGTACGACCCCAAGAGTGAGCCTTAAGGTAAGTGATGGGCTTTGGGTGATGGCGATGTGTTGGTGTGGCTTTATCACCTGTAACTCGTACCACTTTGGTGGGAGATGTTGATAATGGGGAAAACTGCGTGTGTGGGGGCAGGGCTATGTGGGAAAAAAATCCCTACCTTTTGCTTAGTTTTGCTGTGAACCTAATGTTGCTCTCTTAAGTTTATTACATTTTTTAAAAATGTATTATACATGACATACTTTAAGTCCCCTTCAAGTTTACTGTTAAATACAATTTAATGAAGTCTTACAGAAGACTCTCACCAAGGCCTTCTCCCTCTGGCAGCATCTTTCTTGTTTCAAGAAACATGATGCCTCTTTCAAATCTGGTGTTATTATTAAAAGATTAGACCAGAATAAATACAGTGGTGACAGTCTGATGAAAATTGATGGCATTCACATCATTTGTGGGCTTCCCTGATGACTCAGCGGTAAATAATCCACCTGCCAATTCAGAAGACCTAGGTTCAAACCCTGGGTTCAGAAGATCCCCTGGAGGAGGAAATGGCAACCCACTCCAGTATTCTTGCCTGGAAAATGCCATGGACAGAGGAACCTGGCGGGCTACAAGACTTCACCCTTCTTCCATTCTCACCGCCCCCCCACACACACACAAAGTGGCATTACTTAATGGAGAGGTTTGTAAGGAAGTGCTGTATTATGCTGATAAGACCCAAATATCCCAAGTTCAAGAAAGCAGTGCAGTCAGTACTTTCAAAATGGACACATTCAACGTGAGCTGAGAGGAAGTAACACCTGGTGAATGAGCTGTGCTCCTTCATGTCTGCAGTGTCCAGCTTCGGCGGTGTCCTCTGCATCTCCTGGCGCTGACCCCCAGGTCTTACATCATGTTTTCTCTCTCCCAGTCTTGGTTGAAGTGATCTGCCTTTTAGAAATGGGCCTAAACCTGAACACCATGGTGGTGAGGAGAACGACAGCTTTTTGCTTCACCATCCACGACCTTGGATTTTGTAAAGGTCACTATAGCTGGGAACAGTACTGCTCTGTCTTGTAATGCTTAATGTCATATTTCTGGTCTTATTCCCAGGTCAAGGATGCATTCCAAGAAAGCTCTAAAGATATATCACCAGCTCCAACCGTATAGTTGACCTAGCCATGGAAAACCTCATTGGAACCTTACTAGATCAAAGTGTAATTTGCCATCTTAAAAAATATGCTTCCCATCAGAAAGTATCAGGAATAAAAATCTGAGATATATACCCACCACTTCAAGGAAGTTCCAGTGTCAGCCAGCAGTTTAGCAGATCAGCTCGTTTCTTTGATCATCAAGCAGACATAGTCAAGCTACCAACACAACAGAAGAAAATGTCTCTGTATCAGTATTTTTTATATTATGTGTGGGACCCATTTAGTAGGTCATGAAATCAATTTTGTGAGTCATGATGAACATTTTTAAAAACAAAATAAAATTTGAAATATCAGAGTGCTTTGCATAAGTCCTTTGCCAGACTCATGCACCTTGCAGGGAATACTAAGGTCAGTTTCAATATGTGAAAAGATATTTGATGGAAGGGATATGATATATATAGTGTCCATTGATTGCTTAAGAAATGGTTTTTCAATCATTTGTTCATTGATGTTTGGTTTTCATAACAAAACGGCTGATGTGCCGTCTAGTTGTATATTATAACTTGCAACTGGATATAAAATCTGAGATGTTCAACTGAGATTCAGTTGCAAATTGAATGTTTTGGAAAGATGTTATCTAGGCTATAAATATATACACACACACACACATATATATTTGAGTTAGTGGCAATTGTAACATTCAAAATTGCTTTTAAAATGGATCATTTCTTTTTTAAAAGAAAGAGGAATAATGAAGCAAAATATGCAAAAACATGTTCAAGTTCTACCTCTGGATCTAGAAGTGTGACCAGTGACAATTATGAGAAAAATACTGATTCCAATCTTCAAACATCAACTGCATTTGAACCACATTTCAAAAAGAAAAAAGTCACTGTAAGACGTTACAATGAAGATTATTTAAAATATGGTTTTATCAAATGTGAAAAACCCTTTGAAAGTGACAGACCTCAGTGTGTTATTTGTAATAATATTCTTGCAAATGAAAGCTTAAAACCTTCAAAATTAAAAAGGCACTTAGAAACACAGCATGCTGAGCTTATTGATAAGCCTCTTGAATATTTCCAAAGGAAGAAAAAAGACGTAAAGTCACCAACACCATTTCTTAACCGTTCTGCTGTCAGTGAGAAAGCCTTATTGTCATCATATGTAGTTGCATATCGTGTGGCAAGAGGGAAACTGGCTTACACAGCTGCAGAAAAAATTATTCTCCCAGCGTGCTTGGATATGGTGCGCACAATTTTTGATGATAAATCTGCAGATAAATTAAAAACTATTCCTAATGATAACACGATAGCTCTTCGAATTTGTACAATTGCCGAGCATTTAGAGGCCACGCTTACTACTCGATTACAGTCAGGAATAGACTTTGCAGTTCAGTTTGATGAAAGCACTGATACTGGAAGCTGCACAGCACTTTTAGTCTATGTGAGATACACGTGGCAAGGTGACTTCATGGAGGATTTTTTGTGTTGTTTAAACCTAACCTCATGCCTAAGTGAATTAGATATTTTCACAGAGTTGGAAAAGTGCATTGTTGGTCACTATAACTTAAACTGGAAAAACTGCAAAGGAATCACAAGTGTCGGAACAGCAAACATAACTGGGAAGCAGAGCAGAGTGATTAAAAAGTTGCTAGAGGTGACTAGTGCCACGTGGAATCACTGCTTTATACATCGTGAAGCGTTAGTGTCCAGAGAGATCCCACAAAACCTCATGGAAAGTATTGAAAAAATGCGGTGAAAGTTGTTAGTTTTATTAAAGGAAGCTCACTAAACAGCCGACTGCTTGAAACCTTCTGTTCAGAGGTTGGAGCTAACTATACCCACTTACTATATCATACCAAAGTCCGCTGGTTATCTCAAGGAAAAATACTAAGCAGGGTTTATGAACTCAGGAACGAGATACACGTTTTTCTCACTGAAAAGAAATCTCATTTGGCAACTATTTTTGAGGAGGATATTTGGGTGATGAAACTGGCATATTTAACAGATATCTTTGGCATCCTTAATGAACTCAGTTTAAAACTACAGGGGAAAAACAATGATGTATTCCAACAGATGGAACAGATCCAAGGATTCTGAAAGACATTAGTGTTGTGGCAAGCGAGACTGAAAAGCAACCGTCCTAGCTACTACATGTTTCCAAGATTTCTGCAGCACATTGAAGAGAATGTTATTAATGAGAACATTTTGGAGGAAATAAAACTAGAGATACTGTTGCATCTCACGTCTCTCTCTCAAACCTTTAACCATTTCTTCCCGGAAGAGAAATTCGAAACACTAAGACAGAATTGTTGGGTAAAAGATCCATTTGCTTTTCGAAACCCAGATTCAAGAACTGAGTTAGACCTGGTGCCTGAAGAAGAGAATGAATTATTGCAGCTCAGTTCTTCATTCACATTGAAGAATGATTATGAAGCATTAAGATTATCAGCATTTTGGATTAAGATAAAGGAAGACTTTCCTTTGCTAAGTCGAAAGAGCATCCTGCTACTATTGCCATTCACGACAACTAGTTTGTGTGAACTGGGGTTTTCAGTCCTAACCCAGTTAAAAACAAAGGAAAGGAATGGATTCAGTGGTGCAGCAGAAATGCGGGTAGCACTCTCCTCCTGTGTTCCAGACTGGAACGAGCTCATGAGCAGGCAGGACACTCCCCACGTTAAATGAATCTGACACAGTTTTTGTTTGCGTTTCATATTTTGTGATCCTTTCTTGTGTTGTATTTAAATGTTAATATAGCAGTGTATGTGGTAATTTATGTTTTATTTTTGTTATATTTAAATACTAATAAAATCATAATTTTATGTCCATTAAACAGAAATCTAATGAATTTTGATTAGTGGTCATGCACTGTTGTAGAGGCATTTGGGATACGAAATGAAGAAAACGATCATTCTCTAGTGGAGCTTTAGTTCTGGTAGGGAAAGACAATAAATGTAATAAATACAACCTTTATAATATTTAGTAGATAATAAATGCTTTAGGAATGGGCTTCCCCAGTGGCTCAATGGTAAAGAATCAACCTGCAGTGCAGGAGACAAGAGACATGGGTTTGATCCCTGGGGCAGGAAGATGCCCTGGAGGAGGGCATGGCAACCCACTCCAGTATTCTTGCCTAGAGAATTACATGGACAGAGGAAGCTGATGGGCTACAGTCCCTGGGGTCGCAAAGAGTTGGGACACGACCGAGCACACATGCAATGCAACAAGTGCATATAGGAAGTCATAAGAAAGGAGGTCAGGGAAGTATTTGAGGACCAAATCGTGAAGGACTCCGGACCATTATAGGGCCCTGGGTTTTGTCAGTGACAAGGAGAACAACTGAAGGGTTCTGTGCAGGAGAGACACGATGCGAATTAGGTTTTCAAATTTCCCTCTGACTTCCACTTTGAGACTAGATTGAATTTAAAGGGTGCCTCTTTAAAGAAGTCCTTCCTAATCACCTTAGTTTGGGTGCATCCTTTATTATTATTCCTACTATTTCTTTGTTTTCTTGGTGGTATGTAGTTTCTAATGTTTGTATTTATTTGATTACTGGTCCTGTCAGTCTGCCACCTTGGAATCCATGCTCCACAGGAGCAGAAATTGTGTCCATCTTGCATGATACATAGTAAATGGATGTTCCATTTACATTTGCTGAGGCACAAATGAATCCCTGATACCTGTCACATGTAACCTGAGGTTGTATTCCCTGGAATAATCAATGTGTGGCAAATTTCTTTACCCATTTTTTCATCTTAATACCTGATTTTGGAGGACTTCCCTGGCGATCCAGTGGTTAAGACTTTGCCTTCCAGTGCAGGAAATTCAGGCTCAACCCCTGGTCAGGGAACTAAGGTCCCACATGCCACAAGGTGTGACCAACATTTTAAAAAATCTGATCTTTGTCAGATTAGAAGTGTCCCCAAACGTACCGATTGATGTTGCTTCCTCACATCATTGCTGAAAATTAAGCAACTTAATTGCTTTACATGTCTTCGTTCTGCCTCTCATATTTCCCTCCCCACCTGTTTCTTTGGGCGTGGTCTTTCTCTAAAATCACAGGTTAGCAGTTCCTTTCCATCAGCCTCTCCTAGCATTATTGTAATCTTTGGGGATTTTTTTTAGATTTTTCTACTCTGTTAAAAGTAATAGACTTATCCCCCTTTTGGGTGCTTTAAGTTGGAAGACAATTCTCCATGAATAGCTCACATTTCTGCACAGGCTGAATCCTCTGAGTGAAAGTATTTGGATTTAAATTAAGAATATTCATGTAAGGGAACATTCCAGGATGGTGAGACTAGAAACATCCTTCTTACCAAGGAACATCCCTGGGAAGTAAAGGTCAAGTCTTCTCCTTACTTCCCTGGAGACATCTGCTTGCCTTCCAAGAGTAATGAGTAATCTCTCTGTGGAGAAGGGTAGGAAGATGTACCAGTAGCCCCTTAAAACCTCTCTCCTGTGGTGCAAGTGCTGCAAGAAGAGCTAACAGCTGTGGGAACTGGAGCACAGGCAGCGAACCCACAATGCTGATCTGGCTCCCTTTTTTATTTTTTTTTCTTGCTATAAGTAATAAGTTGTATCTCTGACCCAAAGGTCTTTTATCTTTCTGGCCAACATATGTCACTTCTATAGTTCACGGGGTCACAAAGAGCCAGACACAACTTAGCAACTGAACAACATCACTTCTACAAAATCCCTTTTACCTTGTGTGACAACATACAGGTTTCAGGGATTAAGACTTGGCCGTCTTTCAGTTAAGTTCAGTCACTCAGTCATGTCCGACTCTTTGCGACCCTATGAATCACAGCACGCCAGGCCTCCCTGTCCATCACCAACTCCTGGAGTTCACTCAAACTCATGTCCACAGAGTCGGTGATGCCATCCAGCCATCTCATTATCTGTCGTGCCCGTCTCCTCCTGCCCCTAACCCCTCCCAGCATCAGAGTCTTTTCCAGTGAGTCAACTCGTTGCATGAAGTGGCCAAAGTATTGGAGCTTTAGCTTTAGCATCAGTCCTTCCAATGAACACCCAGGATTGATCTCCTTTAGAATGGACTGGTTGGATCTCCTTGCAGTCCAAGGGACTCTCAAGAGTCTTCTCCAGCACCACAGTTCAAAAGCATCCATTCTTTGGCGATCAGCTTTCTTCACAGTCCAACTCTCACATCCATACATGACCACGGGAAAAACCATAGCCTTGACTAGACAGACCTTTGTTGGCAAAGTAATGTCTCTGCTTTTTAATATGCTATCTAGGTTGGTCATAACTTTCCTTCCAAGGAGCAAGTGTCTTTTAATTTCCTGGCTGCAATCAGCATCTGCAGTGATTTTGGAGCCCCCCAAAAAATAAAGTCTGACACTGTCTCCACTGTTTTTCCATCTATTTCCCATGAAGTGATGGGACCAGATGCCATGATCTTTGTTTTCTGAATGTTGAGCTTCAAGCCATGGGAGCCATTATTCGGCCTATCACAGTCCACCCCCAGTCCTCACAGACCCTTAATATATCCCACATGAAAAATAACATTCATCTATTCCAGGGGCTTCCCAAAATTTCAGCCCATTACAGCATCAACTCAAATCTCATATACCCCATCATCTCAGTTATGTATAACCTATCCTGGAGCAAAATCTATGGACCTGTGAAATTAGAAAGTCTCTGTTCCAAAACCAGAGCGGTGGGAAGGCATAGGGTAACAGGTCCTTCCTCACTCAATAAGGGAGAGAATGAAGGAAAAGAGCCAGTTGATAGCTTGTAAAGTCCACCTAGGCAAACTCCATTAAGTTTCAAAGCGCAGAAGTAACTTCCATGACTCATGCCTCTGCCCCTGGACTCATTCCACTCTGAGCTCTCCACCCTTGGAATCATCTTTATTTACCAAGAGTAATAGCGCCCTGTCCGCAGCCTGTCTTCTGCCTGTAGAATTTGGGAATCAGCTTTTACAGCTTTGTCCTCTGCCCCTTTTCATCCGGCGTGACTATGTTTTTGTCGGTACAGCAGTCCCATAAACTTTGTGGGTGATGAATTCACCCCGTTAGAAGAGGCTACTCCACAGACACTTCCTGAACCATTTCATTTCTGTTTCTGGCTTCCGAGTCATAGACCCCATCAAAGAGCCATCTATGTACTTGAATCTGCTAACCTTTTGTACTTCCCAAGCACTAGCAAAAGTCTCTCCACACTCAAAATTGTTAAGATGATAACTTTAATGTGTATTTTACCACAGTTAAATTTTTAATTAAAAAAAAAAAAGACAATACCTCACCAACCACATCATTGGCTAACTCTCCAGAGCATCCTTTCCTGACAATGAATCTCAACTCCAGCATTATTTGCAATCTGTGTAGTCTAAGAATTTCCCAAATAAAATTATGCTAACTTTTTGTAACAGTTCTTTCCACTTTTTTCTTTCACATTTTACCAAAAGCAACAAGGAGAAACCATGACACACCTTCAGAACTTTGCAGGGAAATCTCAACCAAATACCCAAATTTGTTGCTTACAAGTTGCGTTTTCTGTATAATTTATAGGACACAGTACTACCATTATATAACAGAACCACCTTGCTTCCAATTGCCAAAAACATATTCCTCTTTTCCTCCTGAGACTTTATCAGCAGACACCAACATTTCTTTTTTTGGCTGTGTCACATGGCATACAGGATCTTAGTTCCCTGAGCAGGGTTCAAAGCCACAGTGGCAGCTTGCGGTCTTAACCACTGGACTACCGGGGAAGTCTCCCAAACCCACATTTCCACTAACTGTTAACGGCAATCTAGGATTTTCTATCATGTTCCTCAAACTTCTTCCAGCTTCTACCCATGACCCACTTCCAAACCAGTTTCGTATTTTTAGTATTTGTTACAGTAGAGTTGGCACAGTTTGGAGCCAGAAAAAAATCTTTCTTCTGATGATTGAGCTCACCACACTCCTTCTCCAATTGCACTTCTTCTTTGGGGCATGCTCCTGGCAGACGCTGGCCAAGATTAACCAGAGGTAAATGCTCATGATGTCCCTCCCAAGTCTAGTCTTGGATCTGAAGACAAAGGGAAGCAGAAAGACAGGCACTTCCAGAGACCAAAACCTGTGCTCACTTCCTATCGCTGCTGTAACAAATGACCACAATACGAGTGGCTTAAAACAACACGGATTTATTATCTTTTGGAGACAGAAGCCCAGTGATCATCTCACTGGACTAAAGTCAAGGTGTCAGCAGAGTCTGTTCCTTCTGGAGAGCCCAGGGAAGAATCTGTTTCCTTGACTTTTTAAGCTCCTAGGGTCTGCCTGCACTCGCTGTCTCGTAGCATCTTCAAAGCCAGCAGCAAAGCAACTGCAAATATCTCTCTGCTTCCATCACCACATTGCCTTCTCACTACGACTGTCTTCACTTATGAATCTATTGGACCCATCCAGACGATCCATTATAATCCCTCCACCTCAGGATCCCTAATTTAACCACATTTGCAAAGTCCCTTTTACCATGTAAGCTGATGTATTCATAGGTTCCACAGGATTAAGACATGGACATCTCTGTGGGTTCCACAGGATTAAGACATGGACATCTCTGTGGGACCATTACTAAGTTGACCACAACTGAAAATAAACACAAGGAACAAATAAGACAATGATAAGCATTTAAAGAGACTTCCCAGGTGGCGCTAGTGGTAGAGAATCTGCCTGCCAATGGAGGAGACAGAAGAGAGATGGCTTCCATCCCAACTCTTGGGTCAGGAAGATCCCCTGGAGTAGGAAATGGCAACCAGCTCCAGTATTATTGCCTGGGAAATTCCATGGACAGAGGCGCCTGGCAGACTACAGCTCATGGGGTCACAAAAGAGCTGGATGTGACTGAACGACTGAGCACAAGTATTTAAAACATTCATTGAGAGGACATTATGAAACGTTCAAACCTTCAAATTCATTCTCTCTCTTGCTTTATCCTCCAGCAACCAAAAATTCCAACCAGCAAGCAAGCAAAAATTTTCAATAAGGAAGTTCAGGAATTATTGAAAGCATTTGTTGTTCAAGAGGACAAAGTTCAAATTAGTACTGTGTCCAAGATCTTTAAGCTATAAAATATGACCCTGGAAAGTCCCTGGTGGTCTAGTGGTTAGGATTTCATGCTTTCAATGCTGAGGGCACGGGTCCAATTCCTGGTCAGGGAAATAGATCCTGCAAGCCTCGAGGTAGGGCCAAAAAAAAAAAAAAAAAAGGTATGGCCCTAACATTTTTAGTCAGATCTCAACCTGCACCCTATTTATCAGTGAAAATAAAATTATACCTTTTTTCTAGAGAAGCCCCATGCTTTCTCATTGTTCTGCCTTTGCTCAGGCAATGGTTCCATCTGAAATCTCTTTTCTCCCAATTCTGTATATCAGCATTCTCTTCTTTCTTCTGGAACTTCATATAAGGAAAACGATAGAGTGTGTATTCTGTTATGTTTAGCTTCTCTCATTGCTGCTGCTGCTGCTGCTGCTAAGTCACTTCAGTCGTGTCCGACTCTGTGTGACCCCATAGACGGAAGCCCACCAGGCTCCCCTGTCCCTGGGATTCTCCAGGCAAGAACACTGGAGTGGGTTGCCATTTCCTTCTCCTATGTGTGAAAGTGAAAAGTGAAAGTGAAGTCGCTCTCGACTGGTAGGACTGCAGCCTACCAGGCTCCTCCATCCATGGGATTTTCTAGGCAAGAGTACTGGAGTGGCTTGCCATTGCCTTCTCCGTTTTTCATTAAGCATATGTATATTTTTAGATTCTTTGTTGTTTGCTCCTTTGTGTAACTTAGTTGTATTTTATTGTAGACTACATCACAATTTGCTTATTCTTTTCTTGTTGGGTATCTGCATTGTTTAGGGACTACTATGAATTAAGCTGCTATGCATATTTCATATATAAATATGTTCAGTCGTTCAGTCATGTCTGACTCTGCGACCCCACGGACTGCAGCACACCAGTCTTCCCTGTCTATCACCAACTCCTGGAGCCTACTCAAACTCATGTCCATCGACTCGGTGATGCCATCCAACCATCTCATCTTCTGTCATCCCCTTCTCCTCCCGCCTTCAATCTTTCCCAGTATCAGGGCCTTTTCCAGAGTCAGTTCTTCACATCAGGTAACCAAAGTATTGGAGTTTAAGCTTTAGGATCAGTTCTTCCAGTGAATATTCAGGATTGATCTCCTTTAGGATGGACTGGTTCGATCTCCTTGTTGTCCAAGGGACTCTCAAGTGTCTTCTCCAACACCACAGTTCAAAGCCTCAATTCTTTGGTGCTCAGCTTTCTTTATAGTCCAACTTTCACATCCATACATGACCACTAGAAAAACCATAGCTTTGACTAGATGGACTTTTGTTGCCAAAGTAATGTCTCTGCTTTTTAATATACCATCTAGTCTGGTCATAACTTTCCTTCCAAGGAGTAAGCGTCTTTTAATTTCATGGCTGCAATCAGCATCTCCAGTGATTTTGGAGCCCCCCAAAATAAAGTCAGTAACTGTTTCCACTGTTTCCCCATCTATTTGCCATGAAGTGATGGGACCAGATGCCATGATCTTAGTTTTCTGAATGTTGAGCTTTAAGCCAACACTTTTACTCTCCTCTTTCACTTTCATCAAGAGGCTTTTGAGTTCCTCTTCAGTTTCTGCCATAAGGGTGGTGTCATCTGCATATCTGAGGTTATTGATATTTCTCCCGACAATCTTGATTCCAGCTTGTGCTTCTTCCAGCCCAGCGTTCCTCATGATGTACTCTGCATATGAGCTAAATAAGCAGGGTGACAATATATAGCCTTGACGTACTCCTTTTCCTATTTGGAACCAGTCTGTTGTTCCATGTCCAGTTCTGACTGTTGCTTCCTGACCTGCATACAGGTTTCTCAAGAGGCAGGTCAGGTGGTCTGGTATGGCCATCTCTTACAGAATTTTCCACAGTTGATTGTGATCCACACAGTCAAAGGCTTTGGCATAGTCAATGAAGCAGAAATAGATGTTTTTCTGGAACTCTCTTGCTTTTCCCGTGATCCAGCGGTTGTTGGCAATTTGATCTCTGGTGCCTCTGCCTTTTCTAAAACCTCCTTGAACATCTGGAAGTTCACGGTTCACATATTGCTGAAGCCTGGCTTGGAGAATTTTGAGCATGACTTTACTAGCGTGTGAGATGAGTACAATTGTGCGGTAGTTTGAGCATTCTTTGGCATTCCCTTTCTTTGGGATTGGAATGAAGACTGACCTTTTCCAGTCCTGTGGCCACTGCTGAGTTTTCCAAATTTGCTGGCATATTGAGTGCAGCACTTTCACAGCATCATCTTTCTGGATTTGAAATAGCTCAACTGGAATTCCATCACCACCACTAGCTTTGTTCGTAGTGATGCTCTCTAAGGCCCACTTGACTTCACATTCCAAGATGTCTGGCTCCAGGTGAGTGATCATGCCATCGTGATTATCTTGGTCGTGAAGATCTTTTTTGTACAGTTCTTCTGTGTATTCTTGCCACCTCTTCTAAATATCTTCTGCTTCTGTTAGGTCCCTACCATTTCTGTCCTTTATCAAGCCCATCTTTGCATGAAATGTTCCCTTGGAATCTCTAATTTTCTTGAAGAGGTCTCTTGTTTTTCCCATTCTGTTGTTTTCCTCTATTTCTTTGCATTGATCACTGAGGAAGGCTTTCTTATCTGTCCTTGCTATTCTTTGGAACTCTGCATTCAGATGCTTATGTCTTTCCTTTTCTCCTTTGCTTTTCGCTTCTCTTCTTTTCACAGTTATTTGTAAGGCCTCCTCAGACAGCCATTTTGCTCTTTTGCATTTCTTTTCCATGGGGATGGTCTTGGTCCCCGTCTCCTGTACAATGTCACAAACCTCCATCCATAGTTCTTCAGGCACTCTATCTATCAGATCTAGTCCCTTAAATCTATTTCTTACTTCCACTGTATAATGATAAGGGATTTGCTTTAGGTCATATCTGAATTGTCTAGTGGTTTTCCCCACTTTCTTCAATTTCAGTCTGAATTTGGCAATAAGGAGTTCATGATCTGAGCCACAGTCAGCTCCTGGTCTTGTTTTTGCTAACTGTATAGAGCTTCTCCATCTTTGGCTGCAAAGAATATAATCAATCTGATTTTGGTGTTGACCATCTGGTGATGTCCATGTGTAGAGTCTTCTCCTGTATTATTGGAAGAGAGTGTTTGCTATCACCAGTGTGTTCTCTTGGCAAAACTCTATTAGCCTTTGCCCGGTGGCGCAGACGCGAGAGATGCCGGCTCAGGCAGCGAAGATGTGAGAGACGCTGGCTCTGGTGGCACCGATCACGCACAGAAGTGTGGTGGACAGGGGCTACCCCACGTCCAGGGTAAGGTACAGCGGCTGCGCTTTGCTGGAGCAGCTCTGAAGAGATATTCCACTACCAAGGTAAGAGAAACCCAGCTATTTCTAAGGCCTCCTCAATTCAGTTCAGTTCAGTTCAGTCGCTCAGTCGTGTCCAACTCTTTGCGACCCCATGAATCACAGCACGCCAGGCCTCCCTGTCTATCACCAACTCCCGGAGTTCACTCAAACTCATGTCCATCGAGTCGGTGATGCCATCCAGCCATCTCATTCTCTGTCGTCCCCGTCTCCTCCTGTCCCCAATCCCTCCCAGCATCAGTCTTTTCCAGTGAGTTAACTCGTCACATGAGGTGGCCAAAGTATTGGAGTTTCAGCTTTAGCATCAGTCCTTCCAATGAACACCCAGGATTGATCTCTTTTAGAATGGACTGGTTGGATCTCCTCGCAGTCCAAGGGACTCTCAGGAGTCTTCTCCACCACCAGAGTTCAAAACCATAAATTCTTTGACGCTCAGCTTTCTTCACAGTCCAACTCTCACATCCATACATGACCACTGGAAAAACCATAGCCTTGACTAGACAGACCTTGGTTGGCAAAGTAATGTCTCTGCTTTTTAATATACCATCTAGTCTGGTCATAACTTTCCTTCCAAGAGTAAGCGTCTTAATTTCATGGCTGCAATCAGCATCTCCAGTGATTTTGGAGCCCCCCAAAATAAAGTCAGTAACTGTTTCCACTATTTCCCCATCTATTTCCCATGAAATTATGGGACCAGATGCCATGATCTTAGTTTTCTGAATGTTGAGCTTTAAGCCAACACTTTTACTCTCCTCTTTCATTTTCATCAAGAGGCTTTTGAGTTCCTCTTCAGTTTCTGCCATAAGGGTGGTGTCATCTGCATATCTGAGGTTATTGATATTTCTCCCGACAATCTTGATTCCAGCTTGTGCTTCTTCCAGCCCAGCGTTCCTCATGATATACTCTGCATATGAGCTAAATAAGCAGGGTGACAATATACAGCCTTGACGTACTCCTTTTCCTATTTGGAACCAGTCTGTTGTTCCCTGTCCAGTTCTGACTGTTGCTTCCTGACCTGCATACAGGTTTCTCAAGAGGCAGGTCAGGTGGTCTGGTATGCCCATCTCTTTCAGAATTTTCCACAGTTGATTGTGATCCACATAGTCAGAGGCTTTGGCATAGTCAATGAAGCCGAAATAGATGTTTTTCTGGAACTCTCTTGCTTTTCCCATGATCCAGCGCATGTTGGCAATTTGATCTCTGGTTCCTCTGCCTTTTCTAAAACCAGTTTGAACATCTGGAAGTTCACGGTTGACGTGTTGCTGAAGCCTGGCTTGGAGAATTTTGAGTATGACTTTACTAGCATGTGAGATGAGTGCAATTGTGCTGTAGTTTGAGCATTCTTTGGCATTCCCTTTCTTTGGGATTGGAATGAAGACTGACCTTTTCCAGTCCTGTGGCCACTGCTGAGTTTTCCAAAGGCCTCCTCAGACAACCATTTTTCCTTTTTTGCATTTCTTTTTCTTGGGGATGGTCTTGATCACTGTACCATTTCAGGAACTTATAGCCATCGTTCTTCAGGTACACTATCAAATCTAATCCCTTGAATCTATTTGTCACTTCCACTGTATAATCATAAGGGATTTGATTTAGGTCATACCTGAATGGTCTAGTGGTTTTCCCTACTTTCTTCAATTTAAGTCTGAATTTGGCAGTAAGGCGTTCGTGATCTGAGCCACAGTCAGCTCCCAGTCTTGTTTTTGCTGACTGTATAGAGCTTTTCCATCTTTGGCTGCAAAGAATACAATCAGTCTGATTTTGGTGTTGACCGTCTGGTGGTGTCCATGTGCAGAGTCTTCTCTTGTGTTGTTGGGAGAGGGTGTTTGCTATGACCAGTGGGTTCTCTTGACAAAACTCTGTTAGCCTTTGCCCTGCTTCAAGGCCAAATTTGCCTGTTACTCCAGACATATTTTCATTTTTTTCTTTGGCAAATACCTAGTAGTAGAATATCTTCCTTGGTGAGGTGTCTACTCATATTTTAAAAGCAGATGCCATTTAAAAATTTGGATGGTTTTTCTTATTTTTGAGTTGTTGAATTCTTTGAAACAACTTGTTGTTTCAAAAGTTGTTGAATTTTCTAGATATAAGTGTTAAAGCAGTAGTCAGCATTTACATTATTGTGTCTCATGAATATTATTCATAGCTGAGCTTAGAGTATTCTGTGGTTGTTTTCTTCTTGTAAACTCGCTTAACTAAGAGGTAATAATTGTCTCCCTTCTACCAAGTTTATTTACTTGGTATTCTGTTAACACATGCATTTGTAATCATGGTTAAATTATCAGCAAGATGTATAAATTTTTCAGTGCATTCAAAAGTATTACTCAATATTTCAGGTGATTTCTTTCACTCTGTCTTTTTTTTTTTTCTTGGAAACATCCTTCCTAGAGCTGTCAGCACAATGAAAGGAAATGGCTGGCTCTCAAGTTCATCTCTGAAATTTCATACTCTTGAGATTTATCCTAAAGACTTCCAGAGAGAACGTCACATTAACAGGATTAGGAAAATGGCCTTGGCTCTTTCAACAATAACATAGACATCAGAAAACAGTGGCGCACTGCCTTCAAAATTTTGAGGGAAAATGATTTTCAACTTAAAATTCTCTCCAACCAAACTCTCAGTAAAGTGTGAGGGTAGAATAATGCCATTTTACATTATTATGCAAAAGTCAAAAAATTTAGCCCCTATGGCATCTTCTGAACATGCTATTGGAAGATACGATCTAAAAAACAAGAAAGAAGACAGGAGATCTAGGAAACAGGACATCAAGTCAAGAGAGAGAAGCAGCATCTTCCTGGACCTCTGCAAGACAACTACGCAGCAACTTGAGAGCAGTGAGCTCAGACTGGGACAGTAAACTGGACAAGAAAGGATGTTTCCAAGAAGCACAAAGGAAAGAGAGAGTGTGGGACACTGGAGATATTGACTGACGCTTTAAAAGGCATCGAGGGAGTTGCAGGCCTTGTAGAGAATGTGACCATAATCATAAGTGTACATATCACACCAAGCAAACACACAAGCCAGCGGCGGGGAATGGTGGGAGAAACACAGGGACTACTTCCAGGGTAAGCATGAAGTTCACAAGAAAGGAAACAGAACCATAGAATACTACAATTCAGCCATGAATAATACTCACAGTTCAGTTCAGTTCAATCACTCAGTCGTGTCCCCATGGACTGCAGTCCACCAGGCTCCTGTGTCCATGAGATTTTCTAGGCAAGGATACTGGATTGGGTTGCCATTTCCTTCTCCAGGGATCAAACCTGTGTCTCCTGCACTGCAGGCAGATTCTTTACCGACTGAGCTACAAGGAAAGCCATAATAAAAATAAATAAATCGAGTTGCCTGAAGAAACATACAGAAGGCTGCATTTTTTTTCCCAGTGCGTTTGGCTGCACTAGGTCTTTATTGCAGCATGAGAGATCTTTAGTTGCAGCATGGGAGATCTTTAGCTGTGGCATGCAAACTTTTAGTTGCAGCTTGTGGGATCTAGTTCCCTGACCAGGGATCGAACCCAGGCTCCCTGCATTGGGAGCATGAAGTCTTAGCTGCTGAACCTCCAGGGAAGTCCTAAGGCTGCCTTTTGAGGATACGTGGAGTGAAAGTTAAAATTTCCTTTTCCATGGTGGGAAGTCAAAGATACTACAAAGGTACTACCCAAGATGGAAACATCAAGAAACAGCATGCTGCTGCTGCTGCTGCTAAGTCGCTTCAGTCGTGTCCGACTCTGCGCGACCCCATAGACGGCAGCCCACCAGGCTCCGCCGCCCCTGGGATTCTCCAGGCAAGAACACTGGAGTGGGTTGCCATTTCGTTCTCCAATGCATGAAAGTGAAAAGTGAAAATGAAGTCACTCAGTCATGTCCGGCTTAGCGACCTCATGGACTGAAGCCTACCAGGCTCCTCTGTTCCACAACTCTTTGCGACCCCGTGGACTGTAGCCTACCAGGCTTCTCCGTCCATGGGATTCTCCAGGGGATCTTCCCGACCCAGGGATCGAACCCGGGTCTCCCGCATTGGAGGCAGACGCACTAACCTCTGAGCCACATCCATGGGATTTTCCAGGCAAGAGTACTGGAGTGGGCTGCCATTGCCTTCTCCGCAAAAAACAGCATATAGGTTTATTATTTGGAAATGTGGAAGTCAATACCCGGGGTGGGGCGGGGGAACCTGCTGAAAAAATTTAAAATGCTTATTTCTGGAAAGTGGACTTCAGTTAGGAAGGGACTGGACAAGACAATGAGGGTTTTGATTAAAACTTCAAAAATAGAAAAAAAGATTAAAATAAAACTTAAGTAATGTAAATGCTGTAAATTATTATTTACATTAAAAGTTAAATTTATTAAATGTAAATTTAATAATGTAAATTCTAGAATCCTCCCACCCTACCTCTCACAGACCTCCCACATTTATCACATGTCTGGCAGGCACTCCGTTCAAAGCTATCATCACGGAGGGACTGAGGACTTGGCCCTCCACGTGGAGTTCTGCTAATCTTAGCTCCCTGCACTGGTATCTCGGGAATTCTGCCTCTATCTGGAAAGGAGTCTGTAACATTCGACAAGTTACTTAATTTCCCTGAAGTTACTCACCTGTAAACAGGAGTGATAAAGCTCAGAGACGTATTGTGAAAAGGCAATGAAAAATATGCATGCAAAGGGCTAGGCACTTAGTAATAAATATTAGCTTTTGTGGTTATTATTTCCTGAAAGCAAACATCATTCAGTTGTTATTGGGCCGTTGAGAAAGAGGGCGTCTTTGAAAACTGTCGGTGTGAAACTTGAAAAAAATTTTCCCTTGGGGGACTGAACTCGTCCCACCCCTTCCCCAACCTTCTTAAGCTCCCTCCCGGTGGACTCCGGCCACGGTTAGCTGAAGGCAACAGTCCTGCTCCGGGTGATGTCCCAGCTCGGTCCCGGAGCTGAAGAAGAAAGCGGGGGAACAGGAAGTGAACGCGGGTGCCGATCGGGCTAAGAGCGCGGCGCGGGGGCTGCTCGCGGAGAGCCCGGCAGGGAGGGGAAGGCGGGTCCCGGAGCGGAGTCGCCCGAAGTGCCCGCGATGGCTGGCCCGGGGCGCGCGCGGCCGGCGCTGCTGCTGCTGCTGCTGCTGCATCTGCGGTGGTCCCGGGTCGCCGGCGCTGCGGGTGCGCGCTGGAGCGGGCCGGGTACCACCCCGCACCTGCAGAGCATCTTCCTGGGCCGCTGCGCCGAGCAGATCGCGCTGCAGAACCCGGAGCTGCGGTGAGCGCGGCAGGGGGCTAGGAAGCCAGAGGGGGAAGGGAGTGGGGGAAGGGGGAGGGGTGGGGAAAGGGGGAGCGGTGGGGAATCTACTGGGTGCTTGAGTGCGCTGTTGGGGTCTAGAGGTGAGTCGTGTGTGTGTGTGTGTGTGTACGTGTGTGTAAGTGTGTAAAGATGAAGAGGAGGGTGTGGGGGGGGGCTGGTGGATGAGGATGAGGCAGCAGTGTGTTTGGATCGCAACCAGCTTAAAATTTAAGCAGAATGCTCAGACTCAGAAACGTGGTCTCCAGCTGGAATTCCCTGAGCTCAGCTACTTTGGGAGTTCAAATTTCACATCTTCTGGTTTAGAGGGCGTTTTAAAATCTGAGTCTCTCTTGCCAGCACTGTGGTTCTTAGTAATTTTTGTTCCTTCTTGGGACACACCGTTTCAGTTTTCACAAGGCCCCTTTCTTGTGCCATCTGATTTTATTGAGACACATTTTAGGCAAATAAAAAAGAACAGAGAGTAACACAGGGAACACCCATGTTATTCACTGCCCAGCGTGAGAAATAATGAGGTAGGAAAGGGGTGGGAAGTATTTCTGGAAAGTCAGGCGGGACTCAGGAGTTCCTGCGGGCTCTGTAGGTCGTGCTTCCTGCCTTAGCGGGAGGGGGAAGCCTTTTTCCACACTTGGGCCTCACTCCTGATTTTATTAACACAAGGCCCTGCCTGTCCTCCTGATCTCACCTGGCCTCCAAACCCAAGATGGACCTGTGTCTAAATGAAGGGGCACCTGAAGCCAGGAACCCGTGTGATTTATCGGAATTGTCTCCTTCTAGCTCCACGCATTTTCTTCCATTTCTGTGAGCCTGTTCTAAGTTCTGCGAGATCTATGTGGCACCTCTGAAAGACACTTCCACTGTCAGATTTCTAAATCCATCACCAAAGTTATTATTCTTCCTCTTCTGAATTGGGGTTAATGCATGAGTCATGGCAATTTCCTGTCTTTTTTGTATGCCCACTTGTGCAGGGCTGATATTTGACAAAATCGCTCATAAAAAAACTTGGAGAGAGAAGAGGAAATGTGTCACAGTGGAATGTAGTCTTTTAAAAACAAAACAAAAAAACCCAAAACAAACGTGTGCTTTTCTGCAGGGGCAAGAACTGCACAGCCATCTGGGAAGCCTTTAAAGTGGTGCTGGATAAGGATCCCTGTTCTGTGCGCCCCTCGGATTACGACCTTTTTATTAACCTCTCCAGACACTCCATTCCCAGAGACAAGGTAACCCTGCCTTCTGACCTGCTCTGCTTCATCAAGCAGCCAACTCACAAGGAGTGCCAGTTGGCTGGTGGGAAGGCGGCTCTGTCTTCACTTGTGCCCCTGGGTCTCCTGCCTGTCGTGGGCAGAAGAAGCTTTCCTAAGTCAATAACTCAGGGCAGGAACCACTAAAACATCAGGGTGTCACCACATGTTTCCCACAGGACCGCTGCACCTGGCTAGTTCTGAACAATCTCCATTCTGACCTACCCCAGAGGCTTGAACGTTGAGGACTTCAGAAAACCCCCTGTCAATATCCTCCCTGGAGACCAGTCCCTCCTCTCATCAGGCCTTAAGATGATGTCCATTCAGGACCAGTTTCTTTAAGAAACTGGTTAGCATGTACACAAGTAGTTTATGTGTATGTATCCTGTCTGCACTCTAATCCCTAATACAGTGAAAGTAAATGAAAACATCCTTGTAAACTGCTTATTTAGAATAATACCTTGAGTTTAGAGAAAGCTAGATACCATTTTTATTTCTCTGACATAAACTATTTTTTTCTTAATTAAGGGCATATTTATTTTTGACATAAAATCTTAACTTGATTTTTTTCATCGTCAAGTCATGTGGCACTGATGTTTACAAATGAAAACATCTGACTGGCTTTTTTAAATTTTTTGGTAAAGGCAGGTGAATGGAACTGGGAGGTTCAAGCATATAACTGGCTGAAAACATGCTTTTTGAATATATGTTGCCATTTGAATCTTGCAGTCACTCTGTCAGTTACCCTTTTTTCTTTTCTTTTGGCTGCACTGTGCAGCATGAAGGATCTCAGTTCCCTGACTAGGAATCAGACCTGCAACCCCTGCAATGGAAGTGCAGAGTTGCAGCCATTGGACTGCCAGGAAAGTGCCTGCATGCATGCGTGCTAAGTCGCTTCGGTCATGGCTGACTCTTTGTGACCCCCTGGACTGTAGCCCACCAGCTTCCTCTGTCCGTGGGATTCTCCAGGCAAGAATACTGGAGTGGGTTGTCATGCCCTTCTCTAGGGGATCTTCCTGACACAGGGATGGAACCTGCATCTCTTAGGTGCATTGGCAACTGGGTTCTGTACCACTAGTGCCACCTGGGAAGGCTCAGGGAAGTGCCTGGGAGCTGCTATATTTGTTCTCCTTTCTCATAGACTTTGATTGATAGACTTATAAACACTGAGCTACTCTTATGTACCAGGCGTTGTTCTCAGGGTTTCAGAGGCAACAGGGAACACAGTCTGCCCTTGGGTAGCATCCAGTCTAGACCAAGACCCTGGTTGGGATACCGAGGATATGATGGTGTGATTGTTATTTGTGTTATTAGTGTCTGAAAACGCTTTAACTTTATAGGAGAAAACTATAATCTAAAAGCAATGTGTTTTTGAGGCATCCTACCCTTTAGGAATCCATCTGAGATTATATGTCATCCTAGTCACAGCTGTGAGAGAAGAGAAAGGGTTCATACTCCCCATTTTCCACGTGTGGAAATTGAGGCAAAGGGAGATGACTTGCTGTGTTCATGATCACACTTTTAGGGTGTGACAGACCCAAGATTCGAACCCAGGTCCCTTGATTAAAAAAAAAAAAAATCTATCATGTTTTAAGTACTAGAAAATGTAAGTATATGTGTGTGTGTGCTTAGTCACTAAGTCATGTCCAAATCTTTGTGACCCCATGGACTGTAGCCCAGTAGGCTCCTCTGTCCATGGGATTTCCCAGGCAAGAATATTGGATTGGGTTACCATTTCCTCCTCCAGGGGAATCTTCCCAACCCAGAGATTGAATTGTCTTTTGCATTGGCAGGCAGATTCTTTACCACTGGCCCACCAGGGAAGCCTATATATATGTACTTATCTACTTTGTTTTTACTGCTGGGAAAGTATTTCGTTAACATTTACTTGTTACCCTTGCAATAAAGGGAAGAAAGCTGGTATGCGTTAATCACTCATTCACGTCCAATTCTTTGCGACCATGGACTATAGCCCACCAGGCTTCTCTGTCCATGGTTTCTCCAGGCAAGAATACTAGAGTAGGTAGCCAATCCCTTCTCCATGCTACCCTTGTAATAAAGAGGTTTGCTGGTGGCTCAGATGATAAAGAATCTGCTGCAATGCGGAAGACCCAGATTTGATCCCTGGGTTGGGTTTCCCGTGTAGCTTAGTTGGTAAAGTATCTGCCCGCAATGCGGGAGATCTGGGTTCAATCCCTGGGTTGGGAAGTTCCCCTGGGAAAGGAAATGGCAACCCACTCCAGTATTCTTGCCTGGAGAATCCCATGGACAGAGGAGCCTGATGGGCTATAGCCCACGGGGTGGCAAAGAGTCAGACATGACTGAGCACCTAACATATCCCTGCAATAAAGAGAAGAGAGTTGGTAGCCCTCTCCAAGGGGGTCAGTAAAGTCAAAGACAGCGTTTGCCTGTCAGTTGAATGAGAAATGATTGTCCTGACTTGTCTTGATGATGCTGTGCCTGAAGGGATCTGTTGTGACTTTTTTATGTTTTCATTTTGTGTTGATTTTTCCTTAGTCGCTGTTCTGGGAAAACAACCACCTCCTTGTCACCAGCTATGCAGAGAATGGCCGCCGCTTTGTGCCACTCTGCAACGTTCTGTATGGCAGGGTCGGAGATTTCTTGAACTGGTGTCGACAGACAAATGCCTCAGGTAAGACTTGTGCGTGTATCACAAGAAAAGTCAGTGTTCCTATCTACTATGGGGCTTCCCTGGTAGCTCAGCTGTTAAAGAAACTGCCTGTAACGCAGAAGACCCCGGTTCTATTCCTGGGTTGGGAAGATCCGCTGGAGAAGGGACAGGCTACCCACTCCAGTATTCTTGGGCTTCCCTGGTGGCTCAGCTGGTAAAGAATGCACCTGCCATGTGGGAGACCTGGGTTTGATCTCTGGGTTGGGCAGATCCCCTGGAGAAGGGAAAGGCTACCCACTCTAGTATTCTGGCCTGGAGAATTCAATAGACTGTATAATCCATGGGATCGCAAAGAGTCGGACACAACTAAGTGACTTTCAATGCATTTGCCATTTTTGTTAAATGCTTTCATATGCATTTATCTCATCTGATTGCCCTCAAATCCTCCCAGGTAAAATGGTTATAATAATAATAATTAATAACAGCAATAGAGGGCATCCATCTTTGCTAGGTGCTGTCCTAAGCACTTTACATACGCAGTATGTTCCCTACATATGAACGAGTTACATTTCAAGAGTGTGTTCATAAGTCCAGTAAGGTAAGCTAGGTACCCAGCTAACACAATCAGCTATATAGTACTGTACTGTGATAGGTCCATAATGCTTTCCACACAAACAATACATAAAAAACAAACAGAAGAATAAAGAAAACGTTTTTAACCTTATAGTACAGTACCTTGACAAGTACGGGACAGCAGCTGGCATCCAGTGGACAGGCAAGAAGAGTTACTGACCAGAGGAGAGAGAGGACGTGGGAGACGCTAGAGCTACAAGATCGTCAGCAATAGGAGACGGAGTGCGAGCTGAGATTTCACTCATGCCCGTTGTGGATGTGCAGGTTCGGGTTCCTTGCTGGCACCAGACGCACACTCGCATCTTTGAAAGTTCGCGACTGGAAGCTTTATCGTAGAGGAGTTACTGTGTTAACTCACTGAATCCCTGCAACAGCCCCGTGGGCCAGTCCTCTCCTGATTCCCATTCTGACGAACGAGGAAGCTGGGGCACGGCGAGGTGAGACACTAGCCCGTGAGTGTGCAGCACGGTAGCAGCACAGTGGGGCCGTCTGACCCCACCTGCGTGCCTCTGCCTCACTGTCCTCGGAGGGGTAAACTGAGGCTGAAGGCAGTTAAGTGACTCGAGGAACTGGGACCAAGATTCACCCCTCTTCCCACTGGTTCTAAAGCCACTCCAGACCACTAGCAGATATTTTGAGATTCAAATTGTCAGCTGAAAAAGAAAATGCACCATGTTAGAGCTGCGCGTCGGTTTCATTTAGGGCAACATGAATACAGTCTGGGAGACAGCATTCCAGATAGCTCTGAGAAACTGCGCTAAAGAGGCAGTGGGGAAGGTCATTGCTATGTATGATTTTAGTGAAGGGGGTGCGTACAGTCAGGCACTCACTTTGGCAGAGACTGGCTCCTAGTCACGAGGAGCAGACATCACCACGAAGGATTTTAGTGCTTTTCTAGGTACGAGGCGATGCAAGAATTGGGTTCATAAATTCTCTTGAAAATATCTGACTATCCCAAGACCTGTTCTGCCAGTTTTTCTCAGAGCACAAAGTGCCTCCCTCTTGATCTCCACCCTAAACTCTTTTCAAGGGGTGTTGAAGGGCAGCAACTGCAGCGGCTCATGATTTAATCCTTGTAGAGGTGGATGGCAAGTGCCAACTTGTATTTGGCGAAATCACAATGAAAGTTAAAGTCACAGAAGCCGACTTGATGGTAATGCAGACACTCCTCATGCATCGACTCCCACTGGCGATACAGCCGTCTCTGCCCTCAGGGAGCTTGTAGACTTGGTGGTAGGCGGGGGTGGGGCATTTAGTCCAGAGACGTGTGCTCTGAGGCAGGAAGGACTGGGCGCTCAGGAGTAAGCAGAGAGAGACACCAGCATGGATCAGAGACTCCAGAAGCTTCCCAGAGGCTCTTAGCTCTCAGTGAGTCTTACGCACTGAGCGGGACCAAGGCCAGCGAGGAAGTGGGTGCAGGGAAGTGGCCCCTTCGTGAAGACTGGAGATTCTTCCTCCCTGGGTATTGGAGACACTTTAAAAGTTAACTTCAGTTCAGTTCAGTCGCTCAGTCATGTCTGACTCTTTGCGACCCCATGGACTGTAGCACCCCAGGCCTCCCTGTCCATCACCAACTCCCGGAGCCTGCTCAAACTCATGCCCATCAAATTGGTGATGCCGTCCAATCATCTCGTCCTCTGTCATCCCCTTCTTCCTCTGCCTTGAATCTTTCCCAGCATCAGGGTTTTTTTTTTCCCAAGGAGTCAGTTCTTCCCATCAGGTGGCCCAAGTATTGGAGTTTCAGCTTCAGCATCAGTCCTTACTGATGGGTTAACTTACTATGTATAGAAGTTAGCTTACTAAGTACAAAATGGACAACTAATGAGAACCTCCTGTGCAGCACAGGGACCTCTACTCAGTGCTCTCTGGTGACCTAAGTAGGCAGGAAAGCCAAGAGAGCAGGGATATGTATATGTATAGCTGACTCAGTACAGAATTCACCTGCAGTGTAGGAGGCCCAGGTTCAATTCCTGGGTTGGGAAGAGTCCCTGGAGAAGGAAACGGCAACCCACTCCGGTATTCTTGCCTGTGAAATCCCATGGACAGAGGATCCTGACTGGCTACAGTCCCCGGTGCTGCAAAAAGTCAGATGCAACCTAGCCACTCACACACATGACTGATTCACTTTGCTTCACAGCAGAATCTAACACAACATTGTTAAGGAAACTATACGCCAATAAAATTTTTTCAGAAAATTAAAAAAAAAAAAGAATGTTAACCTAAGCTCAGTTCTGTTTCTCCTGCATTCATTCATCCATCTTAAAGTTCGTAGAGTACTTGCTCCACGCCAGTGTTTGCTCTTCTAAGCACTAGGAACACAAGAAAGAATAAACCATCAGAACAACACCTCATCCTTACAGGGGTGAAGATAAGACCATAAATAGGCTATGGAGAGAAACAAAATAGGGAAAAGAGGGTAGGGAGTGCTGGCTGGTGGGGAAGGGAGAGGAAAGCCTTGCAGTTTTACATGGGTCCAAAAAGGCCTCATTGAGAGGCTGTTGTTTGAGTAGAGGCCTGAAGGAGATGAGGAAGAACATTTCCGGATGCAGGGAACTGCAAGTGCAAAGGCCCTGAGCTGGGAGTGCGTCTGGCAGATTCAAGGAACAGAAAGGCAGGCAGTAAGTGAAGAGGCAAGTTGTCCGCTAAGAGGCTAGGGAAATAAAGGGCCAGACGGCACAGGACACTGAGGACGCTGGCTTTCACTTTGAGTGAGATGGGAAGCATGGCAGGGTACAGATCAAACAGCCACGGACATTTTTCCAGCGGACTGTGATCAGGAGACCACAGTTTGATTATTCTGCAGAGGGTGGGGGAGGCTGAAGGGGGAACGTGACGGAAAGACTGCAAAGAGAGGGAGTTGTTACTGAGTCACTCAGTCGTGTCCTATTCTTTTTGACCCCATGGACTGCAGTGTGTCAGGCTTCCTTGTCCTTTACTATATCCCGGAGTTTGCTCAAACTCATGTCCATTGAGTCAGTGATGCCATCTAACCATCTCATCCTCTGCTACCCTCTTCTCCTTTTGCCTTCAATCTTTCCCAGCATCAAGTTCTTTTCTAATGAGTTGGCTCTTTGCATCAGGTGGCTAAGGTACTAGAGCTTCAGCTTCAGCGTCAGTCCTTCCAATGAATATTCAGGGTTAATTTCCTTTAGGATTGACTGGTGTGATCTCCTTGCTGTCCAGCACCACAGTTCGAAAGCATCAGTTCTTCAGTGCTCAGCCTTCTTTGTGGTCTCTCTCATCCGCGCATGACTACTGGAAAAACCATAGCTTTGACTAGATGGAAGAGAGGGAGACTGTGATATAATAGAAATGAATATTTGGTCTTGGTCCCCTGGTTTCTGGCAAGTCTCTTGAAAACCTTGGTGTTCAGGAGTGATAAGAGTGTCTTTTGTATGGTAATGCAATGACTGGTGGTTGGGAGCCCCTAGGTAACTTTGGATGGGAGCTGCTCGTCAAAGACAAAGAAGCATCAGTAGAAAGCTGGAACTTTCAACCCCATCCTCTGGGAAGGGTAGCGGGACTGGAGATTGAGTCAATCACCAGCGACTGACTCAGTGATGCCTACACCATGAAATCTCCATAAAAATCCCTCTCTGATGGGCTTTGGGAAGCCTCCAGATTGGTGAACACCTTTAGATGCTGGTGCGCCCGGAGGGGACCAGGAAGCGTGGTGCATCTCCCTTCAAGAAGTTCACGCAGCTCCCTACTTGGTCCTCGCTGGGATGCATTGTCAGTGAGCACTTTCTCCTTCTTTTTGTTTAAAGAGTAAATGGGAGACAAATCCCATTATGTAGCTGCTGAATTTCACCCTTAAAATTTTTCAACGTGGTACATTTTAACTTTGTGTATATTTTAAATGTTATAAAATTTCTGTTTTCTGACTAAGGGCTGTTAATTGTCTTGGTCTGTTTTTCTTGTATTTACTTTCAAGACTTGTGCTAATTACAGAAGATGTTTCTCCCAATAAAGCAAATATATATATATATATATACATGTCATGCATATACATTTAAAATATTTATAATTTTTAATATGTGTATAATTTATAATATCATATGTAATACGATGTATATAATATGTATCATGTTTAATATGTAATAATGACAAATGTCTTTTTATCAGGGGTTGGATGCTCCTCACCAGGCTTCTTGTGGTCTAGGTAGATAGAGCTATGAATTTTAAGCCCATACACATTCTCTAGAACACAGTTCAATATATTTTGTGGAGGGACTTCCCTGGTGGCCCAGTGGTTAAGATTTTACCTTCCAACGCAGGGGATGTGGGCTTGAGCCCTGGTTGGAGAGGGTTCAAGATCCCACATGCCTCTTGGCCATAAAGCCAAAACGTAAACCAGAAGCAATATTGTAACAAATTCAATAAAGATTAAAAAAAAATCCACTAAAAAAATCTTTATATATATACCGATAGTGGTCCCAGCAAATATTTTCAATAAATCCCTTCCTGTTATATCTTTGAAATGAAATGTGTTTGTCTGTTTTCCCCGTAGGACTCGACTACCAATCCTGTCCGACATCAGAAGACTGTGAAAACAACCCTGTGGATTCTTTCTGGAGAAGCGCATCCATCCAGGTAGTCCTGGGATGCACGGCTGGGTGGCAGAGCCGGTGTGGAGCCTGTGACGAGGGGGCCGGAGGGTTCAGAGGCATCACTGGGCCGTCGCGTCAGTCCTCAGTTTCCCTGAGTCTCACTTTCTGCCACCTTCTGACTCAGCCTCTTCGCTCCATAAAAGCGTGAGGACTTAAGAAGCTGAACTGCGTATGCGGTGCCTGGCGTGGAGAAGATGTGCTAAACGGTGGTTTCAGATGAGGGTCCTAAACAGCCGTTGTTATTACTGTTGTGTCGCGGTTGTTAGTATTTCAAATCAACGTGGCATTGGCTGCGATGTGAGGTGGCGTAATCCCTGCTTTACGGGAGGACCTGGGACGCCTGAGATCTATATGCGGGGGTCAGAAGCGTCCAGAAGGCTGATATTCTTGGGGCGGGAGATGATAGGAGACCAGAGACAAACTGGAGGTGCAGAAAGTGAGAGTGAAGCCGCTCAGTCGTGTCCGACTCTGAGACCCCGTGGACTGTAGCCCACCAGGCTCCTCCGTCCATGGGATTCTCCAGGCCAGAGTACTGGAGTGGGTTGCCATTTCCTTCTCCAGCAGGTCTTCCCGACCCAGGGACTGAACCCGGGTCTCCCGCATTGTAGACAGATGCTTTACCATCTGAGCCACCAGGGAAGTCCCACTGTCCCCTAAAGGCCAGTCTGTTTCTCGGAGAATATCATCAGCAGAATCGATAGTGATCAGTAGCTAGAAAACACCAGTGACTGCAGCTTACATTTCCTGTCACCAGCGTTAGACCAAAGATTCCAAATAAGAGGGTGACATTTTTAGCTCAATGCCTGACAAAGAGCAGTGACTGTTATCTACATTGGCTAGGGGTATGGTGATGTCCGGTCCTGCCACCGAGCTCCTTTCAGGGTTATCTGAGTCCCTTTCGGTCTCATTTCCTGCCCTGGATCACCAGGTGTCCACCGGAGCCACTGTTAATCAGAATGAGAGACTCTTCGGTCAAATCTTCGGCTACGGGGCAGTTTGGAACTAAGCAGAGGGTGGCTTCCGACAAAGGTGTTCTTACTCCTCTCTCTCCTGCCAGATCTGGGGAGCCCTTGGTCTGTGCCCGCTCCCCACAGGTTCTGCCTGGAGTGCAGACTCCAGGGGGTGAGCTGCCCGAGCCCCTCATTGCGGAGTGGGGAGCAGCGTGTGGCCACATCATCACCTGAACGTGGGGTCCTAATGGCCACGCAGGGTGACGTCGTGTGCAGAGAAACCCATACGCTACCCAGTGGACCTCCCCCATTTCAAAATGTGCTCCAAGCCACCTCCGACCCTAAAGTGGGAGTTTTGTAACCATGCTCACCCTTTACGACTGGAGAAGGAATTGGCAACCCACTCCAGTATTCGTGCCTGGAGAATCCCATGGACAGAGGTGCCTGGCGGGCTGCAGTCCATGGGGTCGCAAAGAGTGGGACACGACTGAGTGACTGACACAAACACACACATTTTATGAACCCTCAGAATATGCTGGGGAGTCAACGTGAAGTGAGATGGTGTAGTATTGATATGCTGAGCAGGAGAAGGTCTGAACCATAGCAGAGAAATATGCCGTAAACAGTATCATTTTAAATAATTTGATCATCACAGAAATCCTATGGGTAGGGACTCTTACTACCCTTGTTTTACAGATATGAAAACGAGGCCAAGAAACTTAATCAGACTAATTACTGAGCTAATAAGTGCAGCAACCGGAGACCATGACTTCATACAGCCTCACTGTGTCTGCATGCCTTTTTCTCTTTTTTCGGCTGTGCCATGTGGCATTCAGGACCTTAGCTCCCCGACCAGGTATTGAACCTGTGCCCCCTGCAATGGAAGAATGGCGTCTTAACCACTAGACCACCAAGGAAGTCCTGACAGGCTTTGTTTTAATGAAAAAAATTTTGATCACCAGTTTAATAGCTGCTCGTGATAGAGAATGATAAATTATAGAGTATATAAAGAAAAAAAAAAACTAACCATTCACATTCCTGCTACCTAAGAGCAAATCATTTAACACAGTGGTCGTCAGACCTTGGCATTTGCAGATTTAACCTCGAATGTTCACATATTTGGAAGCAATCTGAGACAGGCGTGACAGCATGGAGCCAAGTGCTGCGGCCGGTATCGGGCGGCCAGGCTCTCCTGGTGGCTCAGATGGTAAAGAATCCACCTGTGATGCAGGAGACCAGGGATCAATCCCCGAGTCAGGAAGGTCCCCTGGTGAAGGAATTGGTAACCCACTCCAGTGTTCTTGCCTGGAGAATTCCATGGACAGAGGAGCCAGGCAGGCTACAGTCCATGGAATCACGGAGTTGACACGACTGAGCGACTAACACTTAAAACTTAACACTGCCAGAGAACAAGCCCGGCCTTGCGTATCTCACTCAGATCTGCATGATAGCCCTGCCCTGCTCCACCTTCAGTCTAGAAGAAATATTTTATCAGGGAAATCATAGACTTCAGTAGTGTGCTGAGCAGCACATTGGGGAATTTCTCTGGCCCTGTCTCTGCCTTAGGAATTTCGGGGGTTGACTAATTCCCACACTTCTGCCCATTCATTTTTGTGTTTTTCTTTATTTATTTGACTCCACCGAGTCTCAGTTGTGACAGGCAGGATATTTTCAAGTTGCAGCACACAGGAGCCAGGTTCCTGACCCGGGATCGAACCCTGGCCCCCTGCATTGAGAGCACAAGAGTCTTAGCTACTGGACCACCGGGGAAATCCCCACCCGTTCATTTTGAACAGAGTTGAGCGCAAGCCATGCTCTGTCCATCTTGTCTCACACTTTGCTCTGGGTGTAAGCACTTCTGGGGCTATGGCCAGTCTTTCGTAGGCTTTTACTAGTGGCTGGGTCATATTTCAGACGTGTGAGCCCCACGATGGACTTACCCTTCCCTGTGGCTGACTGTTTTAGATCGATTACTAACCACGCTGCAGTATAACTCTCTGTGCACCAGGGGATCCTTCGTGATGTTTCCTGAGTATTTCTGGCTCATCTTCTGGGCGTGTGTTTTGCATTCTTTCTGTCTCTTGAAGTTACTTCTGTGTCACTGGCACTGTCTAATAGGATGTGAGCAGGAGTGACTGTGTGACTTCTGGGTGCGTGCGTGCGTGCCAGGTCGCTTTAGGCGTGTCCGATCTTTGCGGCCCAGGAACTGTAGCCCGCCAGGCTCCTCTGTTCATGGGATTCTCCAGGCAAGAATACTGGAGTGGGTTGCCATTTCCTCCTCCAGGGGATCGTCCCGCCTCCAGGATCAAACATGAATCTTCTGTGGCTCCCACACTGCAGGCAGATTCTTTACCACTGAGCCACCAGGGAAGACTTGAAGAACTGGTCTGTGCCTTGCCACTTTTTCTCTCCCTTCACTGACAAACTATGACTCTGCAGACATGGAGACTTCATCAGCTCGCATCCCAGAGCAGGAGCATATGTAGGAAAACCCAAACCCCAAATCCGAAAACCAGTGATACACATGTAGTGTATATAAATAAACCTTTCTTGTTTAAAGTCACGGGGATTTTTGAGGCTGTTTTTAATGGCAGCAGCATAAGATAGTGTACACTGGTTGATCCAGGGCTGGAATATGATAGTATTTTGCATTACTTTATTTTAAAAAATAGTTCTTTATTTATTTTGGCTGTGCTGGGTCTTTGCTGATGCGTGAAGGGGCTTTTCTCTAGTGGCGGTGTGGGAGTTCTCTTTGCAGTGGCTTCTCTTACTGCAGAGCCCAGGCTCTAGAGTGCGGGCCCAGTAGTTGGGGCACACGTTCTTAGTTGTTCAGTGGCCTGTGGGCTCTTCCCAGACCAGGGATCGAACCCATGTCCCCTGTATCGGTAGGCAGATTCTTAACCACTGGACCAGCAGGGAAGTCCTGTGTTGTTTTATGATGGTAGATGACAGGCATGAGGTTTGCACATTTCAAAGCAATTTGCTTTCCAAGATATGCCGATTTACATCCCTTCTAGCTCTGTGGAATACCAGATTTATCACATCCTTGTCAGTATTGAGGATTGTCAATTGAAAAAAACGGTTGACTATTTCAGAGGTGAAAAATGGTGTCTTGGCTAACTCAAAATGCTTGTTTCTTTTTTGCAGTATGCAAGAGATAGTTCTGGGGTGATCAATGTCATGCTGAATGGCTCAGAGCCAGCAGGAGCCTATCCTGTAAAAGGGTAAGAATGCGAGCCCTAGCATATATGACAAAGATGCCAAGATGTCTTTTTAATTGTTTTGAATGGAGGCTTAAGAGGATCATCTTCTAGATGATCATCAATCTAGTGCTTTTGTAAGTTCAGCTGGAGCAAAACCATTGAATGACCTGGACATCAGAGCCATGTCCCTACCTTTATACCACTAACAGCTGAACGCATGAATGCAATAAGCAACCTAAAAATTAAAGCTGAAAAGTAACCCCCAAAGGGCTCCCTGGCAAAACATCCACCTGCCAATGAAGGAGACCTGGGTTTGGTCCTTGAGTCAGGAAGAGCCCCTGGAGAAGGAAATGGCAATCCACTCCAGCATTCTTGCCTGGAGAATACCATGGACACAGGAGCCTGGTGGGCTACAGTGCATGAGGTCGCAAGACTTAGCAACGAAATCACCACCACTGACAACCCCCAATAGTGTTAAAAGTAATGTGTAAATCAACTAACAAGATATGGGAACAGTGTCATATTACTTTAGGACTTGACAAAACGTGTTTCTCAGTTTTTTTGCAGATTTTGAAATTCCCTACCTACAGAAGGATAAAATCACGCGAATTGACATCTGGGTTATGCATGAAATCAGAGGGCCCAAGGTGTAAGTTATAGCGCTACTGGTGATGGTCATGGTACAAAC
The DNA here is from genome assembly GCF_049115385.1 of Moschus berezovskii. Classification (NCBI taxonomy): domain Eukaryota; kingdom Metazoa; phylum Chordata; class Mammalia; order Artiodactyla; family Moschidae; genus Moschus; species Moschus berezovskii. The sequence continues at coordinate 120,296,324 of NC_142464.1, forward strand.
GTGCTTTTCTTGGATGTGATATGATCCAGTCTGAGTTACATGTACGGTTCTGGGGAAGCCACTGTCTTCTCTGTTCATAGTATGTTGGGCAGAAAAAGGCAAAGGCTTGATTTTATGGAAATGCCATGAGTCAGTCCCGAGCCCAGAGAGAAAGCTTTCTTTATCCAGAGACTCCTCTCAGCCTTTCTGAGTGACCAGGGCAACATCAGACAGGAGAGGGCCTGATGCACTGGTGTAGGGCAAAGCCAGTTTTTTCTCTGTCATTGGAAGTCCAAAAGCCTCACCAGGAGTTCTCAGAATGGACTCATGGGCTATGTAATGAGGACAATTCTTTTCACAGAAAACCAGTTTCACAACTGGTCTCAGATAACTGGCTGAAAAAGCTTTTAAGATCCATACTTTTCTGGGAAACCACTAACTTAATGGTTACATCAGCTCAGATAGCAAAGCAAGCTTGAACACATCCTTTTTATTTTTAAGCTTTTAATTTTGTATTGGAGTGTATAGCCGATTACCAGTGTTGTGATAGTTTCAGCTGAACAGTGAAGGGACTGAGCCATACATGTACACGTATCCATGTAGTGTCAGTGACACCGAAATGTAGGACTGAACCCTTAACAACAGGGGACTGCCTTTTTAGGAATTATGCTCGGAGTGTATAAAGGAACCCAAGCAGGAATTAAAAATAATGGCAGAGAGGTACATACGTAGACACACAGACATGGGCAAACGCAAATTAAACACGCATTGGGCAGCAGAATTGGGTTGTTATGTTTTCAGTCTCGTTGGAATAAATACGTTTAAAAAGTCTAAAGTGATGTACATCAACATGTTAGCAGCGGTTATCTCCAGTGATGTGAGATTTAGGCTCCCCCCCGCCCCTTTATTTGAGTTTTCTGATATTTTTTTATTTTGTATATATTTTCTATTTCCATCTGACGATTGACTTATTACACCGCGGGTTGGATAACGGGGCAGTCCCCTCGCTCCGAGCCCAAGCCCAGCGCTGCGTGTGCGGTGCGGCTGGGACGCGCCCTGTGGCGCACCGCGCATGCGCCGGCGCGGGCCAGGGGATGGACGTGCGTGACTCGCGGGCTTCGGACAGGTTTGAGGTTCAGAGCTTCTCCACGTGGGCGTGGCAGCTGGGGTGCCCGCAGCACCTCTGGGTTCAGCGAGCCTGCCACGTATTTCTCCAGCGAGGAGTAGATCGCAGGAGCACGTGGCCAGTGTAACTTTTCCTTAACTCGGAAACAGCTTCGCCATCCTCTTCGTTTATCTGTGTACGTCTGTATTTGTGTTTCAGGGAATCCTGTGGAGAAGGCAGCGTGAAGCTCCTGGAAGAGAGGCTGGTCAAGATGGGTTTCCAGTACAGCTGTATCGATGACTACCGGTAGGTGGCGGACTGTAATCCGTTGTTCGGCCGCTAAGTCGTGTCCGACTCTTTGCAGCCCCATGGACTGACTGCAGCAGGCCAGGCTCCGTGTCCTTCACTGTCTCCTGGAATTCGTTCAGATGCATGCTCATCGAGTCTGTGGCACTATCCAACCCTCGCATCCTCCGCCGCACCCTTCTCTTTTTGCCTTCCATCTTTCCCAGCATCAGGGCCTTTTCCAAAGAGTTGGCTCTTCACATCAGGTGGCCAAAGTATTGGAGCTTCAGCTTCAGCATCAGTTATCAGTGCATATATTCAAAGAAGGAGCAGGAGGCTGTTGGAAAGGTTTTTCAGAGGTCAGCTCCAGAGACCACGGAACTGTGCCTTCCTGTTGTCACTGGATCTGGGGACTGGTAGTGCTTTCCAGCTAGAGTCCCACCTGACCCCCACCCCCTAGTGTCCACAGCCCTTTTTAAGGGTGCTTCAAGGATGGACAGCAGCCTTTTATCATTTGTGAGTGTCTGGTCTCCTCCTCCCTCGGTTGCCTGCATGGGGAGTCACCTGCACATGGGGACTGTGACCCTTGCTTCTCTGGATGCCATACTACCCATGATTTGTGTTAAGGGGAGTTTGAGATACTTACAGAGAGATGCTTGGTGGCTGTGGACCAACGGAAAAGTCATCATAGCTGCCGTTTTTCACAGACTTTATGGGCAGGTGCTTTGTATACATGTGGTCAGAGGTCATTTCAGGGTGCTCCCGATTCTTAGAAATGTAAGTTTGGCTCAAACTCTGGGATGATTGAAAGCCCTCCCCTGGCCTGGGAATTCCTCACCTATTGCTTCCTGCTTCTTTTATGTATCAGCACCTGAGTTTGCAGGCCTGTTTGTTTCCCCGGGGGCTGGAGTCCAACGCCTCGGTGACTTAGGGGCTTTCCCGAAGGTTTGTGAGTGCGGCAGGGTGCTCGTTACAGCTGCAGCCTTTACCAGCGCCAGTGACTGTCCAGCTGGCCTTCTCAAAAGGGACCTGGTGACCCTCCCACCTGAGCAAAGCCCCCAGAAGTGGGGTCTCCCCTCCTCGGGCCTCCCCCCAGGAGAACAGGCCTGTTCTTTTCCCACAGCTTGAAGCTGGGCTGTTTTCCTCGTCTGTTGTTGCTAATGCTCTCAGAAGACTCTGAAGTTAGGTGTTGTCACCACCCTGTTTTGAACACAAAGTAAAGCGCGTACTCTTGTTTTGGAAACACAATCTGTGTTCAGAAAAATGCAAAAACCGTAAGTATCCAGTTGGATGAATTTTCCCCAGTTCACTGAACACGTGTACCCAGATTAAGAGGCAGAGCGTAACCAGGACCCCTGTCTCTCCTTGGCCTCCCTTTCAGGCTCCCCATCCGCCTGCACTAGGAACCACTCTCTGGACTTGCAACAGCATAGATTAGTTTTGTCTGTTTTGTGTGAATATCCCCTTTTCATGAATGGGTAAATGAAAGGTCAGAGACGTTAAGCGAGTTTCCCAAGGTCATCACTCGGTGACATAGCTGAGTTTTGAACCCATCACTGTGTGACCCTGAAGCTTCCTTTTTTCTTTCTACTCTAAGATTCCTCCTTTCTTGCAGCATCAGGTTTTTGTAAATTAAATAAAAGGCAATTCTGATTCTAAAAGAGCTCAGGGATAGGGAAAAAAAAAAGGCTAAAACTTCCACAGTTATGACCACTTTGCTTTGGCCCAGGGACTTCCCTGAGGAGGCTGTCTTTTTACAAGTCATCAGGTCAAGTGGGGGCCCAGGGTTGCCTTTTGGACTCACAGCTGTGAGCCTCAAGGTCTCAGCCTGCTTTCCCTGAGTCACGTTGCCCCACCTAAGCTGGCCCCGGGCTCCACCCTTGCATGCCTGGCTCAGCCCCCAGCTCCTATTTCTGTACCACCAATGGGCTCTCTTGTGTTCAGATGGGGTTTTATTTCTCCTGGGCGCCCAAAGGAGATAACAGTAGGCTTAACACAGGGCGAGCGACCAGGGTTAACAGATCAGACTCAAGCCCAGATGTAAGTGAGAATCCCTTGCCCATCAAATTTCAGGTGACACTGACCTCTGTGCCACGGCGGTCGAACTTTCTCCCCGTCTTGCAGATTGTGGCAAGGTCTTTGTTCAAAGCCTCTCTTACCTGTTTTCTGCTTTGCGTTGTATTGACCCACACTCCATGAAACTCAGTGCGTTTTGGTGGGGGAAGTGGGGGAGGCATGACAGCAATACCAAGCTACTTTTAAAAATTAATATCATTTTTTGGCCGTGCTGGATCTTTGTTGCTGTGAGGCGGCCTTCTCTCATTGCAGCAAGCAGGGGATTCCTCTCTAGCTGCGGTGCTGGGGCTTCTTGTGGTCAAACATGGGCTCCAGAGCTCAGGCTCAGCAGTTGGGGTGCTGGGTTTATTTGCCCTGCACCTCGTGGAATCTTCCGAGACCAGGGATCGAACCCATGTTCCCTGAGTTGGCAGGCGGATTTGCAACCAGTGGCCACCAGGGAAATCCAATAACAGACTACTCTTGTTTAAAAAAAAAAAAGTATCTGAACGGTGTCCATTGAGAAGTAGAAAGTCCTTGGGAGGGGTCACGCAGCATGCCAGAGACAGAACGCCTTCCTGTTCTCCCCAAGTCTCCAGTCGCCCCGTGGCTGGCTGGCATCGTCTCTTGGCCTGCCTGTCACTGCTGCCAGGCTCCTGTCTTCTCTGCTGCTTTCCCTTCCCTCCAGACTGTCCCGGAACCCGCCTCTTCTCACTTACTGTGCAAGCAGTTAGCTTTCTTCCCTGAAGCCCGGGCACCAGCCATCACCCACGGGCTTCAAGCCCAGCTTTCTGCCCAGAGTTCTTATCAACAGATTTTCCAAGCAAAGTTGTACGTCTTTACAGAAGTGGTTCCATGCCCAGGCTTCGGAGGGGAGGTTCAAGTTCAGCTCGGCAGCTCGCTAATGTGAGAACTTGGCCAAGTCCTCTCGACAGCTTTCTCAGCTGTAGGTCGCAGATAATAATTTGTTGGTGTTCAGTCTCTCAGTCGTGTCCGACTCTCTGTGAGCCCATGGACTGCAGCACGCCAGGCTTCCCTGTCCTTCACCGTCTCCCGGAGTTTGCTCAAATTCATATCCCCTGAGTCCTTGACGCTAACTATCTCATCCTCTGCCACCCTCTTCTCCTGCCCTCAGTCTTTCCCAGCATCAGGGTCTTTTCCAATGACTTGGCTCTTCGCATCAGGTGGTCAAAGTATTGGAGCTTCAGCTTCAGCATAAGTCCTTCCAGTGAATATTCAGGGTTGTTTTCCTTTAGTACTGACTGGTTGGATGTCCTTAGTACCTGCTTTGTTCAGTTGTTGTAAGGAGGGAATGACATCATCTATGTGAAATATTTAATGCATAATTAAATTTTCTGGTACGTAGAAAGGGCTCAACAAATGCCAGCTAATATTTTTGAAAAGAAACTGTGTCCTTCAAAGTCGGAGACTTTGTATCTCCATTACGTTGCAGGTTCCCCACAAACTTATGATGAATGAAAGTCACTTGAATCATCCCTTAAATATTACTTCTTTTCATTTTGCAGACCAGTGAGGCTCTTAAAGTGTGTGGAACACAGCACTCATCCTGACTGTGCCTTATGTTCGTAAGTAAATGTTTAACCTAACTTCCTTGCTTCCTGAAGATAGCCAGCCCTTACTATTTACAGGACGCTGGTGGATCACAGTGTCATTTTACACCCACCCCCTGAAATGCCCGGCTGCAGAGTATGGTTGGTACTTGTGCACCGCCCTGCTCTCCAGCTCTGCGCTGCTGGGTCGGTGCAGGTTTGCTGAGCATCCGTGCAGTTGAGCTGACCCCCGCGTGTGCCATGGGAGCAAGGCCACTCCAGCTGCACCAGCTGCAACACAAAGGCTGGACCTGGAGTGGCAGGACCAGCTGTTAAAATTGACTTCTGTGGACCTCGGAAATGAAAGCTAGTTTACCAGCAAAAGTGGGCTTATTTGGTTCAGACTTTGCCTTCCAATGCAGAAGGTGTGGGTTCGACCCTTGACTGGGGAGTTAAGACCCCACATGCCTTGTGGCTTAAAAACCAAAATGTGCAACTGAAACAATATTATAACAAATTCAATAAAGACTTGAAAAATGGTCCACACCAAAAAAACTTTTTTTTTTTTTTTTAAAGAAAGTGTGTTTATTTGGGACTAGTAGAGGAATTACAGTTTGGGGCAAGCAAGCTATAGCAAAAGCCACAGGCAATACTGGAGTGGTAGCCTTTCCCTTCTCCAGGGGATCTTCCCAACCCAGGGATCGAACCCAGGTCTCCCGCATTGCAGGCAGATTCTTTACCAACTGAGTCGCAGCAGAGGCCCAGCAAACGAAGGAAAGGGGTGTTATTTTGTAGAGAGAAGGAGGAAGTTGAGAAGGGGTGTTTTGAATGAGAGTCTATCAGAGAAAAGTGAGTTCAAGGTGATGACAGTTTCTCCTTGGTTGAGTTGCTGGGGTAGTAGGCGCCTTACAGAAGAAGATGGTGTGTACATCTTCCCTGCTGTGGCCTCTAACTGATGATTTGTTCCTGTGGATGGTGCTTCTTCTGAAGTCTGTAATTGACAATTCTTCTGTAATTGATGTCCCTGGCCCTGTCTGAGAGCGCCCCCTTCTGGCCTGACTCCATTTTAGGGGTGAGGTTTCCCTTGACGAAGTTTCACATTTCTTAATCCTGATATATTTTAAAATCATATTAAACTTTTTGAAAAGATAATACATGTGCATAGGATGAAATTCAAAATGATGAAAGGGTAGAAAAAATGGAAACTCTTTCTTCCTCTTTTTCTAATTACCCAGCTTCTGGGTGTGTGTGTGTGCTCAGTTGGGTCCGACTCTTTGCTACCCCATGTAGCCCTCCAGGCTCCTCTATCCATGGGATTTCCCAGGCAAGAATACTGGAGTGGGTTGCCATTTTCTTGTCCAGGGGATCTTCCTGACCCAGAGATCGAACCCACATCGCTTGTGTCTCTTAAATTGGCAGCTGAACCACTGCACCACCTGGAAAGCCCAATTTCCTTACCCAAAGGCAACTACTATTTCTAGTTTCTTTTGTGCCCTTCTAGAATAGTCTGTGTTTGTTAGAATACGCATGTTTCTCTTTTTCATTTCATATAAATGATAGTAGACAGAGGACTCTGCAACTTGCTTTTTTCACATAATGGTATCTTAATGTCATTCCCCTACCTGTGGTATTCTATTGTATGCATATGTCATGATTCTTTTAAGATGGGAGGTACTGTCCGTTTTTTCTAAAACTTTTAATTTTGTGTTGGGGTATAGCCTATTAACAATGTTGTGATAGTTTCAGGGGGACAGCAAAGGGACTCAGCCATACTCATACATGTGTCCATTCTCCCCAAAACCCCCTCCCATCCAGGCTGCCCCGTAACACTGAGCAGAGCTCCCTGTGCTACTCAGTAGGTCCTTGTTGGTTCCACTTTAAATATGGCAGTGGCATACATCATGATTTAGCCCATTATCCATGGGTGGACATTTAGACTGTTTCCAAAATTTAACTATTATTAACAGTGAATAAGATAATTTTTAAAAAATTAATTAATTTATTTTAATTGGAGGCTAATTACTTTACAGTATCGTGGTGGTTTTGCCATATGTGAGCATGAATCAGCCACAGGTGTACAGGTATCCCCCCCCCCCGATCCGCCCCCCACCTCCCTCCCTACCGCATTCCTCTGGGTTATCTCAGAGCACCAGCTTTGAGTGCCCTCCTTCATGCAATGAACTTGCACTGGTCGTCTCTTTTACACGTGGTAGCATACACGTTTCAGTGCTGTTCTCCCATGTCGCCCCGCCCGCGCCCTCTTCCACAGAGTCCACAAGTCTCTTCTGTACATCTGTCTCTTTTGCTGTCTTGCATATAAGGTTGTCGTTACCCTCTTTCTAAATTCCATATATATGTGTTAATATACTGTATTGGTGTTCTTTTTCTGACTTACTTCACTCTCTATAATAGGCTCCAGTTTCATCCACCTCACTAGAACTGACTCAAATGCATCCTTTTTTATCAGTTCAGTTCAGTTCAGTCGCTCAGTCGTGTCCGACTCTCCGTGACCCCGTGAATCACAGCACGCCAGGCCTCTCTATCCATCACCAACTCCCGGAGTTCACTCAAACTCATGTCCACAGAATCAGTGATGCCATCCAGCCATCTCATTCTCGGTCGTCCCCTTCTCCTCCTGCCCCCAACCTTTCCCAGCATCAGAGTCTTTTCCAGTGAGTCAACTCGTCGCATGACGTGGCCAAAGTATTGCAGTTTCAGCTTTAGCATCAGTCCTTCCAATGAACACCCAGGATCTATCTCCCTTAAAATGGACTGGTTGGATCTCCTTGCGGTACAAGGGACTCTCAAGAGTCTTCTCCAACACCACAGTTCAAAAGCATCAATTCTTTGGCGATCAGCTTTCTTCACAGTCCAACTCTCACATCCATACATGACCACGGGAAAAAACATAGCCTTGACTAGACGGACCTTGGTTGGCAAAGTAATGTCTCTGCTTTTTAATATACTATCTAGGTTGGTCATAACTTTCCTTCCAAGGAGTAAGCGTCTATTAATTTCATGGCTACAATCAGCATCTGAAGTGATTTTGGAGCCCAAAAAAATAAAGTCTGACACTGTTTCCACTGTTTTTCCATTTCCCATGAAGTGATGGGACCAGATGCCATGATCTTTGTTTTCTGAATGTTGAGCTTCAAGCCAACCTTTTCACTCTCCTCTTTCACTTTCATCAAGAGGCTTTTGAGTTCCTCTTCACTTTCTGCCATAAGGGTAGTGTCATCTGCATATCTGAGATTATTGATATTTCTCCCAGCAATCTTGATTCCAGCTTGTGCTTCTTCCAGCCCAGCGTTCCTCATGATGTACTCTGCATATAAGTTAAATAAGCAGGGTGACAATATACAGCCTTGACGCACTCCTTTTCCTATTTGGAACCAGTCTGTTGTTCCATGTCCAGTTCTGACTGTTGCTTCCTGACCTGCATACAGGTTTCTCAAGAGGCAGGTCAGGTGGTCTGGGATTCCCATCTCTTTCAGAATGTTCCACAGTTTGTTGTGATCCACACAGTCAAAGGCTTTGGCATAGTCAATGAAGCAGAAATAGATGTTTTTCTGGAACTCTCTTGCTTTCTCCATGATC